>NC_085126.1:10582449-11292224 GCF_030269925.1 Bombyx mori | reverse complement strand
GCTCATGGACATCAGCAATGCCATGGGCAGGGCCAAGCGGCTGACTAACAACACAGCTGCCTTAAAAGTATGTAAAGAAAACCTTTAAAACAAAAAGAATATTAATTTAAAAAGGAGATTAAAGGCTTTAAATGTTGTTTTACAGAAAAGGTAATTAAATCTTTTATGGTTCAATTATTCTAGAATATTAGAATATTTAATCTTCTTTTCTGAAATCTTCTTTAGTAAAACCAGTAAATCTTCTTTACTGGTGGTAGGACCTCTTGTGAGTCCGCGCGGGTAGGTAACACCTGCCGTGAAGCAGTAATGCGTTTCGGTTTGAAGGGTGGGGCAGCCGTTGTAACTAAACTTGAGACCTTAGAACTTATATCTCAAGGTGGGTGGCGCATTTACGTTGTAGATGTCTATGGACTCCAGTAACCACTTAACACCAGGTGGGCTGTGAGTTCGTCCTCCCATCTAGGCAATAAAAAAAAAAGTAAAATAATTAAAAATTAATTGACACCTTTTTTATGCTTTGCTCATTTCAATCGTTTTCGCCATCTTGCTTTTCTCTGCCATTCAGTCTGTCATTCTCTTTTCCCTTTCTTACCGTTTTTTCTCACTCACATTTCAACGCTCCGATCCACACCTTTTCATACGTTACATTCTTACTAATCCCACATCTATATTTGAGACATCGACCTCAAGCCTCAAGGTAAACGGCGGCATTCAAGGCGTGACCTGTGTGCGTCCCGGTGAGCACTCAACACGTATAAAACAACAGAATTTACTAACTGTTCTTTAACTCACTGAACGCAGTTTGTGTCCCATTATTTTATTTCGTTTCCGCCTTTCAGAAGTTTACACGAGAATTTCACGCTAATGTAATTACGTGGTTATTGTATTAATGTAAGCTAGAGGTCCCGCAGTAGTCGAAATTCGACCATAATTAAATGGAATTGTAAGTTTGTTCACTATTATGATTGTATTTTATACTTCTATAATCACAAATTTCGCCAAGGCTACACTATAAAAATATTAACAAAGACAAACAATATTTAATCTATTCTCAATTTGACAACAGACGTCAAGAACAAAAGTTTGACAATAAATAGTATGCTTGCGTGTGTGCGTCAAATACATGGTATGTAGTGTGTGTAATGTCTTCTTTATTGATTTAATGTATCTTTTATGCATTATTTTAAAAAAATATTAGCATTGTGCACTTCTTCTCTATATTCTGTATAAGTGTAGTAAAGTTCATACTCCTCCGTCCGCGCAATTTTCGTAAAAAGGGATACAAAGTTTTTGCTTCACGTATTAATATTAATGTAAATAAAGACCTCGCATTTTTCAACTGCGTTATTACTGTAACTGTAATCCGTGTTCATATCTTTTACTGGTTTATTATTATTTTTTTACTGGTGGTAGGACCTCTTGTGAGTCCGCGCGGGTAGGTACCACCACCCCGCTTATTACTGTCGTGGAGCAGTAATGCGTTTCGGCTTGAAGGGTAGGGCAGCCGTTGTAACTAGGTATACTGAGACCTTAGAAGTTACATCTCAAGGTGGGTGGCGCATTTACGTTGTAAATGTCTATGGGCTCCAGTAACCACTTAGCACCAGGTAGGCTGTGATCTCGTCTACCCATTTAAGCAATAAATAAATAAAACTTACTACGTCTCTAACATCACTTTAATTAAAGATGATGTAATTCTAAAATTAATAACCTTCCTTTATTATTATTAAGCGTTGTTTGAACCACAACCGCGAAATCTGCAAAGTAAGCGGAGCAGATTGGGGGGAATCGGGAGGCTTTCCAATTCCAACACAAATTTTCAGCGGTCTTTCTTAGGGTAATACCAATAAAATTGAGATTAAAATGGTTCCGGAGGTTAAAATTTTCATATGCGACGCATTATTATACATAGTTCATTGAAAATATATACACAAAAACTTAAAAAACTAGCTTGACCTAATCCAAATTGGCTTTTGGGTTGAATCGGGTCACGTATGGGAACAATAGAGTTTTTCGATAGGGTTGGCACTGTTTGTATTGTTAGGTAGGTGCTTACCTTTAGGTAATTAACTTTTCAATATCTTTAATCAGTTACAAAACTCTGATGACGACTAAATTAAATTATTTAATATTCATAAACACTAAATAAAAGTCCTTTTCAATTCATCAAATTTAAATCTCACAAAAGTATTGTGACAACCCATATTTGTCCCTATTCTACCCCTAGTGCTTATTCCCCCCCAATCTACGGTGCTCGAAGTAGGTATCGTATATTGTAAAAATAAAATATAAAAAAAAAACAAAATTGAAACGTCAAATGATTTTGTTCGTGTCCTAGAAATGATTACGTCACAAAACCGGGTGTTGTGCTGTTTCAATCGTAAAACCGGTCATATCCGGATTGTAAAGGGATGAAACTAGAGGTTGCTTTGCTGACGACCGGTTTTTTAAATAGAACGTACCGAGCTTATCCGGCCGTTACGGAATCGAATGGTATTATTATTTGAATAGCTATTTTTGAAATTGCGTGGTTCACGTTCGGGTAATTATACCGAGGGGTGTAAGACTATTTGGCTTAAGCGATATTTATTCAGGAGATATTTAGAGTTGAAGACTTGGAAAAAGTATTATAAAGAAAACTTCTTCAGTTAATTCAATGGCTTAAAGTTAATTGACGTCCAATTAAAAATATATAACTGTTGATAGTAAACAATATAAAACACATCTTTAATTAGAAAGATGAATGTCGCGTATTAAACAAAATGACACTTAAACCACCACCAGCCCTTTCATCCCTCGATATGTTTTTAGTTGTTATTCGTTATCAATCCACCTATAATACGTCGAAATACGTTCAAGAGGAGTTCATTCCAAGTCCGGATGGTACCTGGTAAGGTAGTTCTATTAACGATGGAAACTTACGGGTATTAATACTTCCAAGTTATTAAAACAACTAAGTAACTTTTTGCTTCCCAAGTAATATTTTCCGAATCGTTAAGTAAACTAGCATCAGCATTAAACTAATGTAATCTGCAAATGTATTTCCATCTTTCGAAACATGAATGCTTTTAACGCTTTGAGAAACCGGACATCCGGGTGCGCTGACCCGGATAATAAGCTCCAAAGTGCATCGGATTAGGCCCGGACCGTTGCAAATACTCTCTACGCCAGCGTTTCACATAGTGATGTGGAATCAATGAATTTATGCTACGTTTCGGAGATTTATTGTATTTATTTCTAAAAGGAGCTTTTAATGTTTTAAAGTGTATGCAGGTGGAAATCTAACAAGAAGAGTAGAGAGAAGAGTAGATAAGAGTAACAATAAGAAAGACTACCTATTTTGCTATGAAAAGTTGCAACTATGCCGAGGATTGAGTCTTGATTTCGACTATGTATTACTCTGTCAAGAAAGTGCTGTGAAAAGATCAATAATCCACTAAAACTTAACTCACATTCATGACATTAAAATTCATTCATTCAAGCCAATCTTTAAAATTGATGAAGATTACTTCAAATTTCGTTTCATAGATAGACAGAAGTCAAGCGCTTTAAGTAAACATGATTTTATAAAAGTAACTTCAAAGCAAAATAGTAAAAAAACGTTCTGAAAGTTTCACGGAACTCCAACAAGGTTTTCGCGAATAGTTTCCGTAAACAATGTAGGTATAGGCATTTTGCCCGGTTTCATGTTTCCGATGTTTACTCTCAGAAGAATTCCAATCTACGTATGGAGTATCGTAGCTCCGCACATCAAATTGATTGACCGAACTTCAGTAGAATAGTTCGACAGAGTTTGATAGATATTCGATTTAGTGATGGATTCTAATGATAACTTTTATTTAACCTTTTCCTACCTATCCTTTTGAATTTTGAGTTTTAGATAGTTAAATACTTCTTCGTCGTGTAGTGGATTCTCCGAAACCAAAATCCGAATGTTTGGCGTTAGTTTGGAGTTGTATCATGAACACATGTGTTACTGCTGTGGGGTGTGTGGATATTGAAAATAACTGGCCACGTTTATTGCAGATTATTTGATCATAGCAAGACATAATGCATTAGTTTTGTGAAATTCATTTGGTTGTAATATTAAAATGTTAAAATGTAAAAAATCCACATTCAATGGCCTCAAAATATCATTTCATCTTGTACTGTGGGTCTTGGAAACGTTGATAGAATAACAGATACACTCAGACTCCGAACGTCAAATGTCTCTAAGGAGAGCAGTCATTTATCACTTTTCATCTATATTGACTAAACGTTACTATTGCTACGCCGGTAAGAGTAACGCCATCTATCACCGAATAGTCGAACGAATATCGAAGGATTTAGTAACACCTAAAACACTTAAGAAGTACAACGCCATCTATTGCCAGACAGCGGAAACACAATACTTGAACTATGTAGAATATTCTCTATAATTCTAGGGATGTGGTATCGAATATAAAAGCGTTCCAGAAATGGCACGCAGTCAGTCAGTAATCGGAACTACTCGAAGCGAGACAGCGGACGGATCAACCGAAACGAAGCGGAAGAAGCGAATTGAGAATTTTAAAGTGTTTGTGAAGTGTCTTAAGTGTCTAAGTGATAATAGTGTTAACTCGTAATTCGGTAGAATTCTATTTAACCTCAGCGCGAACCCTATATATTGCAGTACTCTTCTATTAATAAAGAGAATAAAAGAAGCGTAAAGGTGAATGTGAATAAATATTAATGACACAATATTTTATCGATAAACGCGTTTCACTTCACTAGCCTGGAAGATTGCATCTGTACAAAATAAATCGAATAACCGGATACCCGGGCGAGCGCGCATGCGATCGATGCACACGAAATTGTAACATCCAGCGCGTTCGTTATTCATAACCGGTTTTGTGGTTTTGTACCCTGTTCAAATTAATGTTCTGTATCTCGTTTTTGATTTTATAGACTCGGTATTGTTTTATGGAATAGAATTTGTAACGGAATTGTTAATTATGTTTTTAGTATTAGGTATTATTATTGTTAATTTTTATTTTTATTGAAAGATATTAATGTGAAATGGTATATTATGGACTTAAGCTTAGTTTTCAAAAGAAAAATAAGATAAATAAAAATAAGAAATATAATCCAAAAACGAACAAAATGTTATCCGTCTCGGTAATATTTGGTTCGTTGAGGTTTTTTTACACTCAGTGAGGAATAACATAGTACTGGTTCTTTTAGTACTAGCTAACATGGCTACGTGAATGTATAGCCATACTGATTATACACAAATACACATCACGGTCGTAGTGTTGTCTGTCTTAAGAATTTAAAATGACCATTTTTTTTGCCTAAATGGTTGGACAAGCTCACAGCCCACTTTGTGTTAAGTGGTTACTGGAGGCCAAAGGTATCTATCTATATCTATCCATCACCCAGACTATTTCTGCCGTGAAGCAGTAACACGTTTCGGTTTGAAGGGCGGGGCAGACGTTGTAACTATACTGAGACCTTAGAACTTATATCTCAAGATGGGTGGCGCATTTACATTGTAGTTGTCTATGGGCTCCAGTAACCACTTAACACCGGGTGGCTGTGAGCTCGTTCACCCATATAAACAATAAAAAAATACAATAGTTCAAATTTTGTGAAACCACATTACACCCGTTCTGTAATCCACAAAAGTATATTAATTTGAAGTCGTAAAATATTGCCTATTTCTGCTGCGTCGCAGCTTTGCTTTCGGATTTGAAAGTAAACCAGTAAACACCAGGTAAGCCATGAGCTCGAACATCCAGATATGTCATAAAAAAATAAACAAAAAAAGTCAAATAAAAGTTGCATTCAAATTTGACCAAAGCACACACAAACAGAGATACTCCAATCTGTCACAGCGGATATTGGTTGAACATAAATATTCAGAGAGCTCTGGCCCAAATCCAACGACATCAATCAGCCGCTCGCGTCCATTTAACTGTATGAAACCGGGTAAAACAGTACACCCGGTATTTACGACCGGTTTATGAAAGATTCACTTTTAAATCGCTTACATACGGTCTGTGTTTTAATACAATGTGCATGTTTATGTAGTACTATGCTGTAATTACATATTTTATATTTCAAAAGTTTTAAGAACCAGAAAAAAATGATATTTTTTTTCATACTATGGAGAATTTAATTTGAGTTTTCAGTAAACAAATGACGAAAATTGGATAATATATCTATATATTAATACGTGAAGCAAAAACTTTGTACCCCTTTTTACAAAAATTGCGCGGACGGAGGATTATGAAATTTTCCACACTTATAGAGAATATAGAGAAGAAGTGCAGAATGCTAATATTTTTTTTTAATTATGGATTAAAAATACATTAAATCAATAAAGAAAACATTACACACACTACCATGTATTTGACACACACACATATACTCTTTGTTTATTGTCAAACTTTTGTTATTGCTTAAAGTCTGTAGTCAAATTGAAAATATGTTAGTATTGTTTATCTTTAATATTACGAGTATTTATCTATAGTGTAGTCTTGGCGAAATCTGTAACAATATGACCATAATAATGTTGAAACTTATAATTTCAATTAATTACGAGTATGAGTCGACTATTATCAAAGCCGGCAATGTGACTTTTGGACAATTATTGGTAAATCAGAAAAACGAATTATTGACTTTGTATTCCATTGGCAGTCACAAAACTCTTCTGAATGACATCTTAGATAAATAACAGGTTAAGTATTAACCTTTATTTAATGCAGGTTTTGAACCGTATTCTTTGAAGGAGACGATTATATTCAAATCAATCTGTATTGACATATCAATAACATTTTTTTGTCCAAATGCACAGATTGACACCTTTGATAATAGACGACTCGTATAGTCGAATTTCGACTACTGCGGGACCACTAGTAATAGATAAATAATAATAGATTTTTGCGTATCATAAATGTAATTAATTTTATTATTCATTTTTATTTTAAATTAGAAATGTTTTGGTTGTATCTACTCTAAAATCTAATTAAAAATAGTAGTTATCTGATTTGTAAATTTTGTATCACATTATTTTCTAGCAGTGATATACTATGTTTTCCTTTGATTTCTATTTAAAAAAAAACGGTCTATGAAGAATTACTTAATATAATTTAAAAAGCCGACTAAATCCAAAAAATCCTCTATCACTAAACATCCAACTACTACATGACATTAAAAACTTTTGGTAGCCCGGGGAGTATATCGGACTTAGCTATGTTTTCTTTTGGCTATTTGTATATTGATATTTCTATAATTTTACAATGGATCTACGACATAAAAGCAACTCTAAGCGGTCCCTTCAACGGGTCCACAGGAAAGGCCGCGGTATGCGAGGGATGGCCACGTCTTGTGAAGTGCTCCACCACCCGAGCTGATGACCACCACCACTCCGCCAAGAGTGTAAACGATCTTTCTACAATATTGATTAGACGTAATTCGTGAACTTGCATTATGATATTCTTTTCTTTTTTATTGCTTAGATGTGTGGACGAACGTCCACACATCTAAGCAAAAACACTTAAAACCAGGTGGGCTCACAGCCCACCTGGTTTTAAGTGGTTACTGGAGCCCATAGACATCTACAAAGTAAATGCGCCACACACCTTGAGATATAAGTTCTAAGGTCTCAAGCATAGTTACAACGGCTGCCCTACCCTTCAAACCGAAACGCATTACTTCTTCACGGCAAAAATAGGCGGGGCGGTGGTACCTACCCGTGCGGACTTACTAGAGGTCCTACCACCAGTAGCTTTAATTTGTCTTTGAAGTCTTTATGGAAAATTATAGTTGGTCTTTGATAGCTTAGCGTCACTAGCTAGTTTTAGATTAACAAGTAAATTCCTTAAAAATCGAATTTAAATGAGTAGGTACCTAATAATATCTTTAATAAATAATATCCTTAATAAATAAAAAGAGATTCGGCATACGTTTTAATTTGTTTGCATATAAACAAAAAAAAACCGGATAACAAACGCTATCACATCAAACGAGTGATGACATTTAACCGGATACAGTTGGAACCGTGATAAACGAGAGCAGCCCCTTTTATCACGCTTACATTGTTTCCTTACAAAGAGGACGACAGCGTGATAAAACAAACCGGATATACCCCGGGGGGAAAATATCCGTTTCAATAACACAATAAAAATTATAGTCACCGTGTGACGTCACGCTTCTTAGCGTTTTATTGAATGTTATACGGATCCGGATATGTGAATTCTGGTTTTGGATGCTTCCAAAAACCAGTGACTTGGCGGTTGAGATAGGCAGGGTGCTGGCTTCTCCTTGATGTATAGGTGAGCTCACGGGGCTCTAACTGGGAGTCTTGCTAACACTGGCCCTAGCAAGAGCCGTGCTTCGCAGAATATACCACCGGATCGGAAACGCGATCCACTGAGAAGATCCGGCGAGTAACTCAGTGGGCTGTGCCTATGGGTTAATTCAGTCGTCGAGCCCTTCGTCACAAGCGACGGGTTCGACGAGGAGGGTGACCGGAGGTTCGCGGGCATAAGTAATAAAATCGTCAATACAAACCTATTATAAAAAAAATTGACGTGTTTACTATCGGATCCTGACAATTTCTAGAGTAATGTATTTATCCGAACTGTCATAATAAACACCCCAAAAACATATCAGCAGTTTAATACTGTAATGACATAACATTGCTTGGCTGCGTATGATCATAAGTTTCTGTAATGTATTAATTTTGTTGAAGTATACCAAAATACCTCATTTTACTGTTCAAAAGGGTACCAATAACTACAAATCGTCGAACGAAAAAACGAAAATTAGTTTTTATTTTTGACTTCTCCCTCGTTCTAAATAGCCGGTCACTTTATAAGGCCCCTGGGTACTGGGTAATTTTCTATTTTAATGAGCATCCACACGCATCTTCGTCACACCGCGTGAGGCGTTCGCTCCTGGCCTTTTCATTTTTCATTGTTATTATTATTTTTTTAATTATATTTTTTGACTTGTTTTTTCCTTTATTGTAAATATTTTAATTTATAAAAAAAAAAAAAGAAAATCTTTGAGAAAAAACAAAAAAAAAAAGCCCGCTGAGTTTGTTTCGCCGATTCTTCTCAGGACTGTGGCTTTTTTTGGAACCGGTGGTAGAGTTAACATTGTTATTGATATTTTGACGTTCAACAAGTTGTCATACTGACATCTAAGTTGAAATAAATGATTTTGAATTTGAATTTGACCTATATGCTAGACCGTATTATTCTCGCGAAAAGGATGCGAAACTCACAACCTTTTTAATCGGTTTAACTGGAAGTAACTATTATAAATAAATTTGTTTGGCTTAGAGTGTACCAGACCTTGACAAATACAACGAATTTATATAATTGTTACGCGCTGGGGTTCGGGATAAATAAAATTCTACCGAAGTACAAATTAAAAACTGTATTAGAACTTAAAACACTCAAAACACTTTACAAACCCTTTAAAATTCTCAATTCGTTTCTTCCGCTTCGCTTCAGGTGTTCCGTTCGCTGTTTCGCTTCGAGTAGTGACTGTATGCCATCTCTACAACGCTTTTATAATCGAGACGAAATTCCTAGAATCGTCGAGAATATTCCACAAAAGTGGAGTATTGCGTTTTTTCCGCTATCTGACAATAGATCGCGTTGTACTTCTCGAGTGTTCGAGATCCTCCGATATTCGATCGACTATTCGGCGATAGATGGCGTTACTCTTACTGGCGTAACATAATATTTGTGACAATCTCGAGAAACTACTCATTACCGGCTAAATGGAAGGAAAGAGGACATGTTCCCGTAATCCCTTGCGTTAGTCAAATCAATTGTGACGACTATGGACTCCAGGATCAATGTCGTTATCCAATGCGCAGAGGACGGGAATGAATGGAGGAAGATAGTCCGACCAAAGAGCTCCGTAAAGGTGTTGACCATCAACACTAAGGAACGCGATGCAAGGAGGAGGATATTTGATGAATAAATTTAAATACCTGGCGACGGGTCTCATCCGATCATCTGGCTCCAAACTAAGATTCCCTATACTACGGAAATGAGAAACCGACAAATAAACTCTTATATACATCTAAATAAGTCGTCGAAGTCGTCGTGGCTTAAAAAGGATAAGACGTCCGGTGCATTTTATTTTTTTTGTTGGATGGGTGGACGAGCGCACAGCTCACCTAGTGTTAAGTGGATACTGGAGCCCATAGACATCTACAACGTAAATGCGCCACCCGCCTTGAGGTATAAGTTCTAAGGTCTCAAGTATAGTTACAACGACTGCCCCACCCTTCAAACCGAAACGCATTACTGCTTCACGGATGAAATAGGAGGGTGGTGGTACCTACCCGTGCGGTCTGACAAGAGGTCATAGCACCAGATCTTAATGCTGGTGACTCCTAAGGGTAACACTACGAAAATGTTCTAAAATGCTTATTTTCTCAATATATTTATAATATATTATTTATATATATTTATATTATTATAATATATATTATAATATATTACGCTAAATTCCATACAGAAAACATATTTGTCTTGAAGTATCGCAGTTTCAGGGCGCTGAATAATATCTTAGTCGTCCGCGACCAAGAAACCTGGCTAAGTAATCGGAACGCCGAAAAGACTCAATATATTAATACGTGAAGCAAAAACTTTGTACCCCTTTTTACGGAAATTGCGCGGACGGAGGAGTATGACATTTCCCACACTTATAGAGAATATAAAGAAGAAGTCCACAATGCTAATATTTTTTTAAATAATGCATAAAATATACATGAAATCAATAAAGAAACCATAACACACACTGCCATGTATTTGACACACACACATATGTATATTATACTCTTTGCTTATTGTCAAACTTTAGTTAATGCTTAAAGTCTGTGGTCAAATTGAAAATAGTTTAAATAGTTTAAATTTATTTTCAATGTTAGATCTTTGTGATGTGGCAGTACTTATTTAAATAAATAAATAAATAAATAAAATAGATTAATATTGTTCGAAATCTGTGATTATAGAAGCATAATAAATATTCTTTAACAATATAATCATAATAATGTTCAAACTTATAATTTCAATTAATTAAAGTCGAATTTCGACTACTGCGGGACCACTAGACAATAAAAAAACGCAAGAGTAAACCGTAAAATGAGTTTTAATTAACCTTAAACATTTAGAGGAAAAATAATTTTGAACGCAACACCGACCATGTTACCTACATAATTTACGTCAGCCCATAAAAAATATTCCCACACACTTATGCGAAGTGAGCGATAAAATAAAGCGGCCGGCAGACCCTGCGGACTGCGCTCTTTTACGGACCCCTAGATCGGACCCCTGTGGATTGCGATAGCCACACATAAACACGGACTATTACGAGGATATTTAGCAAAGTAAGTTTTTAGCATACAGCCCAATGCACGTTTTTGTGTTCTTATCTGTACATTTTACAGAGGTTTCCAATCGGTTTTCTTTCCTTTTTTTTTTCATACCTATGCTGATAGCCTTGAGAGGCTATTTCAGCTTCACCCTAACGTGTGTAGGTGAGCTCACGGGGCTCAAACCGGAGTGTTGCTAACACTGACCCTAGCAAGAGCAGTGCTTCGCAGAATCTACCACCGGATCGGAAACGCGACCCACTGAGGAGATCCGGCGAGAAACTCAGTGGGCTTTTCTTTTCAATAAATTTTAGTTTCACAGCTTTTTTTTATATAGACTTTTTGGCGGAAACGCGAGGAGTGAAGTTGTGTGATGCGTTTTATTTTGTCTATTTAGTGTTTCATCAGGTTTAAATGTGTAATAACAGTGGTTTATTAACTCTTTAAGATCTGTGAAAGTGCACAAATGTGGGAAAATGGAACACTGGACGTAACTTCTCGGGTTTCTCCAAAAAGTCCACTGAAAAAATCTCAATAAATGACCACCATTTTACTGAGGTTATATTTCGTCCCATATCATCTCGTTTCATTTAATTTCATCCCAATTGATTAATGTCTCAAATTAATCATCTTCATTTCATTTTATTTCACTCCCTATTATCATTTTACATAAAGTTAAGGATATAAATTAAAATAAGACATGACTTAATAAAGGTTTTAGTTGCCAGGTCATAAAATCACTTAAAAAAAAAGCTTTTTTATATACACTAGGATATATAATATATAAGCCAATAACCGAGGCAATAAAGACCGTCAAAGACTTGAATATCTGGAGAAGCAAAGGGCATGGAGTGATCAACACTTCAAGATAGAAACACGACCTTCAGGAATGAAAATGCCGACTAAGAAGAAGATGATATGCTAGCGCTTGATAACCTTATTCTGGTGTGACTTTTAAACAACACCCTTCGTATGAGTAATCAGATTTGTAAATGTGTATTTATTGTGGTATAAAAGTAATAAAGTAACTGGGAACATACCACGCACGGTCATCCGGCCGCAAATTAGTATTCCGTGTTTTTATTTATTTATTGCTTAAATGGGTGGAAGAGCTCATAGCCCACCTGGTGTTAAGTGGTTACTCGAGCCCATAGACATCTATAACGTAAATGCGCCACCCACCTTGAGATATAAGTTCTAATGTCTCAGTATAGTTACAACGGCTGCGCCACCCTTCAAACCGAAACGCATTACTACTTCACTGCAGAAATAGGCAGAGCGGTGGTACCTACCCGTGCGGACCTACAAGAGGTCCTACCACCAGTAATGGGTGTACTATGGGTACCAGAGACTGACATACATACTTATTTAAGTTTAAATATATACATACTTTCTCACAAAAATGTACCTCTGTCAAGCCCCAATAAGAAACTCCCAACCATACCATGAGCGAGGATGGAAAATGACCTCGTTGGACACGCGGAATACGGTTGCTCGCTTCTTCACTACTGTGTGCGTACACCTTATCATTTTGTTTGTTGTAGCTCTCTTCTACGGTAAAAAATTTTTCATCCGAAAAAAGAATTTCCTGATATTTTTTTCCCGCGTACCGCTTCAACAAAGCACGGCATCTCTTCAGTCTCAGGTCCATTAGACGAGCATTCAAACGATGTCCTGTTTTTCTTCGATATGCCCGAAGCCCTAAGTCTTCATTTAACACTCTTTTCACCGTGGTTCTGCTTAACCCCATCTGAAGGGCCAACAGTTTCTGCTTACGTTTGGGATTTCTTTGAATTCGCGCCTTCACAGTTTTTATCACTGCTGGAGTCCTAACAGACCGAGGGCGACCACTTCTTGACCTGTCATCTACACTAGAGTCTTCATTATATCGTTTGATGGTACGATAAACGAATCTTTTGGTTATATTGAAAATTTTCAGTATGTTAAAAATTTGAATTGGCGCGTAACCGCAACGACGCAACGCAATAACTGCAACACGGTCTTCTTTAAGCGTCCACTCCATATTTAAAAATGAGTAAAATTCTAAAAGTATATATTTTTATTTTCATGAACAATTCGAAATTCGAATTCAATAAACTTTTTTGTGGCCAGCATTCTAAAAGAAAAGTTTTTACTGTGTGGCAATACTTATGACCTGACTAGTTATATAGATAATGAAGACACAGACAAATAGCAATCAAACCTGTGCATCACAGAATGTTTTCCCGAGGAACTTCAAGTGATGTATCGTAATCAGTGAATTTGCGATATTAAAAAAATTGAAATTTTATGTCGTCCTGGCCTACAGGATAAGACGTCTGGTGCATTCGTATAGTGATACAACTGTACAGGTGTTCGAATCCCGCGGGCAGGTACCAATTTTTCTAGTGAAAAACGTACCTAACAAATGCTCACGAATGAATTCAAACGCGAAGAGAAACATCGTGTGATGAAGCACGCAAAAATTTTAATTTGCATAATTACTGGTGGTAGGATGTCTTGCGAGTCCGCGTGAATACTCGTAGGTATCAACCACCACCCTGCCTATTTCTGCCGTGAAGCAGTAATGCGTTTCGGTTTGAAGGGCGGGGCAAACGTTGTATTGTAAAATACGAGACTTAGAACTCATGTCTCAAGGTAGGTGGCGGCATTTACGTTGCTAATGTCCTATATGCTCCGGTAACTACTTAACATCGGGTAGGCTGTTAGCTCGTCCACACATCGAAGTTATACAAAAGAAAAGGATGAATAAATAAATGCCTGTGATCTTCCGTTTTTGGAATGTTTTCGTCTTATCAATTAATCGCTTCCATGAAAGACAGAAAGACGATATAACTTTCGAGATTCCAATGAATATTTAATTTTCTCCAGTAATTCTGCTTTTCTTGAAATTCCGTTATTTTGATTTAGAACTAGCTGATCCGGCAGACTTCGTAGTGACTCAATCGATAAATAAAATACCTAAACTTTTGTATAAAATAAACTTAAAACAAACAAAAGGAATCCGTCCGACGGGGGACACATCAAAGCGAAAACACTATTGTTATTTCTATTTAATTCTGAGCATTTTCATATTTATTTATTATACCTTTTAAACCTTTTCTGGACTTCCACAAATAATTCAAGACCAAAATTAGCCAAATCGGTCCAGCCGTTCTCGAGTTTTAGCGTGACTAACGAACAGCAATTCATCTGATATACAAAATTCTCGTGTCACAATGTTCGTTCCCATACTCCTCCGAAACCGCTTGACCGATTCTCATGAATTTTTTTATGCATATTCAGTAAGCCTGAGAATCGGCTACTATCTATTTTTCTAACCTTTAAGGGTTAAGGGGTTTTCACACCAAAAAAAATTGTTTACTATTTTGATTTTAAAAAAAAATTTCATGTTTGCTGTTTTGTTATTTTTAAACAACATTACCTCATCGTTCACAGCGCTCCAAGCCTTTTTCACTCATATTCCACATCCTTATACTTTTTTTTTCTACACTAGAAATTCTCTAGAAATCTTATATATGGCAAGACAACGTTTGCCGGGTCAGCTAGTTTTTATATATAAATGACGCTTTCAGTTACTCTCTTTATCAACACTTCAAGAAAGTGTAATGTAGTTAGACAATGTATTGATAGTATAACGCATACTCTATTCTTGAAGTTGACCACAGAAAGGCGATTGGTAAATAAACGTACAGGACTACATTTAACAACTGCTCGCTAAGGATAAAGAAGAAATGCATGCTGCTAAATTAAAATGGTCTGGTGTTTTCATTTCATACTCTATAAAATGTTTCTAGGTATCGTAGGGCATGCGGGTTGGCAATCGCAATGTGGTGTTGATCAATGATATTGTCAATGTCAATATCATTGTTATGTCAATGATACTGGGAGAACGCTGCTGCCCATTCTCTGGATAATCCTTGAGTCGCCTCTTACGGCATCCACGGGACAAGAAGGGAGGGTTTTTCATATTTGAGGCTGACAACAAACGGACAATGACATGGTAGTGCCTCACTATAGGCTTTATCAGAAGGCTTTAAAGACACCCAAAGAGCAATGGAGAGGGCTATGGAGGGCTCGGAGTTTCCCTGTAGTTTCCTTTCGGTTTGAAGGGTGGGGCAGCCGTCGTAACTATACTGAGACCTTAGGATTTATATCTCAATGTGGGTGGCGCATTTACGTCGTAGATGTCTATGGGCTCCAGTAACCACTTAACACCAGGTGGGCTGTGAGCTCGTCCACCCATCTAAGGAATAAAAAAAAAACTCTTCTCTAAAAAAAATCTATCTGGTAACAAACAATACTTATTAGTATAACTTATAACGACATAAACTGCAAACTGTAAAATTTAGTTAGAGGCTCAAACTAGCTTGCAATAAAATAAAACTTCTCCGCGGTGTGGCATGCCTTTGGTATTGCTGTTGACAACAACAAACTGGTAGCATTCATTGTTTTGTATACGATTTGCCAGTCCGCCATCGAAGGCGATAGAAAACAATTTGTAACTACGATATAAAAAAACCATTATCGAATCGGTTAGTGAACCTAAAAACCGGATGAATAATATTTTTAGGTCGAAAAATTGCGATGTCGAACCGGATAACCAGATAAATTGCCCGGTTTTCTAGCCCCAGTTCGTTAGTAATTTATGATTGAACCGGATATTGAGTTTTCTTTTCGAGTGCTGACGTTTAAATTTAAGGAAATTTCGATATTTTCGAGGGCCTTGCGCCGTTATAATTAGAAAATTGGTAACTCAATTAAAATATATGTGGGATCGCGGTGCACAATGAAATTAGGGAATTTGTTAAATTTTATTTAATCATCAGTTCACAAAAATATACGTCTTTTCTTGTTTCGTCTTAATCAATCTGTCACTTATACTTCATGCACCATCTGTCATCTGTCAGGTCGGTGTGGCCAATGGTTACACCTAAATATTCCCACACGGCCGTCCTGCTCAGTCGTCTGTCCCAGATGACTCGTACTCGACAGCATCAGCGACCCAAGGTTTCATCATATCCGCGGAGCTACTGGTGTGATGGGGTCCTTCACCTTGACCAATCCTCTGGAGATCATAACGGTCGTTCCTCTTCTTTTTTACGACTTCATAAGGTCCTAAGTATCTTGGATGCAGTTTGTAGCCTTGCACAAATTGTGTCCTCTTGATAGCAACAAGATTTCCTACTTCATATTCTCTGGGTTTCCTTCGTCTTCGGTTAAAATTTCTTCTATTCTCATCTTGAATTTTTTGTATGTTCTCCCTTGCTTTCTTCCTCAAGTCTTCTCTTTCATCACAGAAAAATTTAAGATTCTCTTCATTAATTAAATTGTAGATAGCTTCATTTTTATTATTAATTTTGACTCCTGTCAGTAATTCAAAGGGTGACATCTTAATGCTTCTTTGAAATGAACCATTTAAGCATCTCTGGATATTACTGATGTGTTTGTACCACTTGGTGGGATCATCTGCTGATAATTTACTTAGAGCATCAATTATTATCTGATGGACTCTCTCAACCTGACCATTACCTCTAGGTTGGCCAGTAGTAATAATGTGATGTAAGATTCCTTCAGTTTCACAAAATTCTTTAAAAGTGTTGGATGTAAAGGAGGAACTTCTGTCACTAATAATCCTCTGTGGTGAACCAAAAGTCTGTTGTTGAATCTTCAGTTTGTCAATAACTTCATCAGTGGACAAAGTCTTTGTTGGGTAAATCCATGTAAATTTTGTGAACCCATCTACAACTGTGAATATGTACTTGTAATTCTTATTTGTTGATGTCAACGGTCCCTAATGGTCAATATGGTAAGTAGATAGTGGTATGTCTCCTTTGTCTATGGCATGCAGAAAACCTTCGGATTTTCCCTTTTTATGTGAAATTAAAATACACTCTATGCAGTTTTCTAATACTGATTTGATCTTATCTTTCATGTTTTCAAAGTAATAGTTTCTGGAAATCAACTCTTCTGTTTTAATTAATCCAAAATGTCCCTTGTCATGATTTTTTCTAATAATTTCATTTTGCATTTTCTTAGGTACCACCATTAATTTTTTTCCATCTTTTATTTTCCATAATATTCCAGCTTCAATCATAAAGTCATCATAATGTTCTTTTTCTAATACCTTTAATTCAACTTTGGATTCTTTACAACATTTTCCAGGGTCATATTCTGTCAGTATTTTCTCAATCTGATCTTTATATTTGAAATTTCCTATAATCATTGGTTCCTCAGTCTGATCCTCTAACATTGTGAGTTGTAAAATTCTTTTAGCAGAAATAACACCAGACTTAAAACTGAGTTCTATGTCCTGTAATATTGGGTTCCCTATTATTACATCAACTGGTATTTTGTCATCTTCGATGATATAGAACGTTGCTTCACATTGGCAACCATCAATCTCAATTCTTGGAGTACATGAGCCTCTTGTATGTACCTCACAGTCACCAATGCCTGTCAGGCTTTGTACTAAATCAGGATGGTAGTTACAAGTGTCGCCATGTATTTGACTAAATGTAGATTCATTCATTAGGTTCACATCACTGCCAGTGTCAATAAGTGATTTTACCATAACATTATTGATCATAACTTCTTTGTAGGGTGCTTGGCTATCATTCTTCTTGTTACATTTTATTTCTAGAGTCTTCTTTATATTTTTGGGACAGTCAGTTGACTTATGTCCAAAGTCATTACAACGGAAGCACTTTATTCCTTTAGAGCAGCCTGAAGATTCATGATCTAGGTCTCCGCAGTTGAAACATCTCTTCTTAGGTAATGGTTTCTTCCATCCAGATGTTGTAGGCTTGGATGTTGTTGATTGATTATAAGCTTTGTTTGACGTTCGACATTTCTTCTTTATTTCAGCATATAAATCAAGTTTTTTCCTAAATTCTTTGATGTTGGAAGCCCCATATAGTATAGTTTTATTCATTTCATTGTCAGGGATGCCATCAATGATGTATTCCATTAGGGCGTCATCTTCAATATTTCCGAGTACTGCTAGTTCTTTGAGTTGCAAAAAATATTGTTGGTAGGTTTCACCTGGTTTCATCTTCCTATTTGATATGGTCTTGTGAATGGCTGCGCTGTTCAGATGTAGTCCAAATTCCTCTTTTAATCCCGTTTTCAAGAGTTCCCATGTAGTCGTACCAGTCAAAGATCTCAGGAACAATTTTGCTGTCCCCTTCAAAAGCCTTTTTGCGTAGATCAGTTTTTCAATGCCTGTCCATTGCATGAGATTAGCGATATCTTCAAAATCCTTTATAAACGTATCCACGCCGTATGCATCGTCACCAGAAAATGCAGTCATAGATTTTTCTAATTCGCAGAAGGAAATTTGTGGAGCAGGTTCGGCAAAGCATTCTTCGTCTTCTTTAGCACCCTTCCGAGGCATTTTACTATCAATAGAATTCTTTGTAAACGTCTTCCACGTGAAATTTGAAATGTGAAAATACCCTCACTTTTTCCCGTGTGCGTAGTCTTTGTTCGCAACTTTTGTACACTGATCACCGATCTTGATGTCTATTTCGATCCCGGACGAGCCCCCAAAGTTTTGTGGGATCGCGGTGCACAATGAAATTAGCGAATTTGTTAAATTTTATTTAATCATCAGTTCACAAAAATATACGTCTTTTCTTGTTTCGTCTTAATCAATCTGTCACTTATACTTCATGCACCATCTGTCATCTGTCAGGTCGGTGTGGCCAATGGTTACACCTAAATATTCCCACATATATATAAATGTTTTCTCTATTAGACTATGGTAAAATCCCATATCTAATAGCGAATCTCCATCCAGTAGTTTTTGCGTGAAAAAGTAACAAACATTCTTACATTCTTACAACATACATCCATACATCCATACATTCTTACACACAATGTAAATACTAAAGATAATCACATGAAGAAAATATACTAAGCTAAGTCTGGTCAAACGGTGCATTCACGTCAACATCGACTCCAAAGCAAAATATCCATGTATTTGGAGGGATCAGCGGGAGTGTGTATGTATTACGAGCTGCTAAATGGACCGAAATTAAAAAATTACCGGCTCCTGCAAGGGTCGCAACCCTTAGTTTGCGCACCACTGGTCTAAAGGATTAGACGCCGGCTTTGCTCGTGTCAAATGACGTAAAACCAGTGATCCCCAAATATTAGGTGATATGTTTGAAGTCGTCATGGCCTAAAGGATAAGACGTCCGATACATTCGTATCTAGCGATACACCGGTGTTCGAATCCCGCTGGCAAATACCAATGGTACCAATTTTTCTAATGAAATACGTACTTATTAAATGTTCACGATTGACTTCCACGGTAAAGGAATAATACCTATCGTGTAATAAAAATCAAACCCGCAAAATTATAATTTGCGTACCTAATTACTGGTAGGACGTCTTGGGAGTCCGCACGGGTAGGTACCAGGGTTTCTGTCGTCAAGCAGTAATGCGTTTCAGTTTGAAAGGTGGGGCAGTCGTTGTAACTATACTGAGAACTTAGAACTTATATCTCATTGTAGATGGCGGCATTTACATTGTAGATGTCTATGGGCTTCAGGTGGGCCGTGAGCTCGTCCACCCACATAGGCAATAAAAAAAACAAATTGGATGAAAGACGTTATATTCAAATAAAAAATTGAAAATCAAATGTTACGTTTCCAGATAGGATGTTTATTATTATTATCTTTTGCGTATCCAATTGGTAATTGAAGTCGAACGAGCTTTGAGAACTTTCAATGAATGAAAACTACTATAAGAACCCTTAAATAATAAATAAATAAATGTTTACGAACAATCACGCCACGTTAACTGGTCCCGTGATAAGTTCGTAAAGAACTTGTGTCACAGGTACCAGATAACGGATATAAATGTAGGATTTTTATTATACACATACATATATTTAATATACATCCATAACCCTGGAAAAGACATTTTATATTTATCATACAAACATCCTCCCTTGGCGGGATTCGAACCCGCGACCCCCTTGTGTAGCGACCATGTCACTTACCACTACACCAGACGGCCGTTAAAATAGAATATAATAGAATGTAATAGAATATAATAAAATAAAATAGAATTTTGTTCTGTTTCGTAGGCGATTATTCAAACTATATAAACATAATTAAAACGATTGTTATCTTGCCGTCTTCCGTGACCAAGAAAGCTGTGCAGTATTCGAAATGTCTATGCCTTGCTCTGCCCCTGGCATTGCTGAAGTCCACGGGCGACGGTAACCACTCACCATCAGGCGGGCCGTATGCTTTGGTCTTCCTCTTATCCCTCTTCTTCTCTGGAGGCGACGGAGTCTGACATAACCCGGTCTGTGAAAATCCCTCTCGATCGGGAAGTCGTAATCGGATTCCCCAGCGTTAAAAAAAAAATTATGCCATAAGCTCGTCTGCCTACAAGGGCAATAAAATAAATGTCGGAATTAATATAACTAGAGGTCCCGCAGTAGTCGAAATTCGACTATAATTAATTGGAATTGTAAGTTTGTACACTATTATGATTGTAGTTTATACTTCTATAATCACAAATTTCGCCAAGACTACACTATAAAAAATATTAACACAGACAAACAATATTTTATCTATTCTCAATTTGATAACAGACGTCAAGAACAAAAGTTTGACAATAAATGTTATGCATGCGTGTGTGCGTCAAATACATGGTACATAGTGTGTGTAATGTTTTCTTTATTGATTTAATGTATCTTTTATGCATTATTTAAAAAAAAATTAGCATTGTGCACTTTTTCTCTATGTTCTCTTTAGGTGTGGAAAATTTCATACTCCTCCGTCCGCGCAATTTCCGTAAAAAGGGATACAAAGTTTTTGCTTCGCGTATTAATATATAGATGACAATTAAAAAAAAAACGAGATAAATCCGTTAAATTAGCTTAAAGCTATTGCAAAGAATCTTTTATCAACTTATGCAATTACAATTAGACAATAATAACAATGTAATATTAAAACAATAATAAAAATAAGACCAAGCTATATTTATAAACATTAACAAAAGCAAAACATTAACTGTCCCCTTCACGCTCATAAGCTAGACCGCGTGAGGAGAGAGAGATGGGCAGACTCTTAATGATGCTCATGCAGCGCGACGTCACGCCGCGCGCTTATTCACAAACACTACACCAGCGCAACGTGTGAATGTGTTGAACGCGAGCTACATACTACACAGTAGGCGTAGTGGGGTGTCAGGTTATTTTCGTTACAGAATTTCTTAATTCAGTCCCCGCGCTCAAGGCCCGCGATAGAAGCTATGCAATAGCTTAAAAACACGAGATAAATCCGTTAAAGTAGCTTTCATTATGGCTTAAATGAAATTCATTCGCGGGAAAAGTAATAATATGATGAATTTATAAAGCCCGGATATGGTACGGCGCGTCGCTCTTGAGTGGTCAATCATTCCGGTTATCCGGTTCGAGCACTCATGGTTTATGTCCGGGCCGGGTCATATATTTTACGGGTAAAGCGCTCATTCGGGCATGAGTCAGCACTCTGCTATCGTGTAACTCGGCCGGAAATTAATTGGTCGGTAATTCATTTTGATTTAATTTTCCGATAATTATTAATCTATCTATACTAATATATAAATCTACAGTAGTTTTTACGGATGTTCCGTTATGAATTCGATGTTTATTGAAAATTTGTAACCCATTAATGTCGGGAAGTTGAAGCGATTGACATTTTGAGATATAAGGCAGAAATTACAATAGGTCAATCTTTAAGCCTTTGACTACTCTGTAGGTCATCGGTACCCTACGCGGCGCACTGAAGTAATTACGTCGATTTCTGTTACCAAGGCGCCGGAATATCTAGTAGACTCTGGGAAAGACGAATCCGAAAATACTGAGAATGAGTTTATTTCTAAGAGACATCTATACTAATATATAAATATACAGCGGTTTTTATAGTTATAACTACTGAACCGTGCATCCGATTGACTTGAAACTTGGTATCCATGTAGAAAATACATGTACTTAAAGGATAGGGTAATATCTATATGAGTGTTGGACTCCCTAATAATAATGACAAAACATAATAATGTTAATTTTAAATGTCCAGCGAAGCGGGCGAGTACGGCTAGTATCTTTATATGTTTAAAAATATAAATTATAATTGATCATAATTATAGTAATCGGCAAACTTCTTGTGCAAATGACCTTGACTGCGCAGAACCGAATTTTAGATCACTTTGGTGGTGAGGGTGAGGCGCGACGGCAGGGGAAATCGTATCGAGCGCGTTATTGGTAGATCAGTCGAACCTTGCGTCCCGCACCGCGCCTTCGTTCCGCTTGCTCCCAAAAGTACGCTTGCGTACAGTGGAAAGTCTATCGTTATTAATCGTTAAGTTATTTGTTATAATTGAGTCGTCTATTATCAAAGGTGGCAATCTGTGCATTTGGACAAAAAATTTTTATTGATATGTCAATACAGATTGATTTGAATATAATCGTCTCCTTCAAAGAATACGGTTCAAAACCTGCATTAAATAAAGGTTAATAGTTAACCTGTTATTTATCTAAGATGTCGTTCCGAAGAGTTTTGTGACTGCCGATGGAATACAAAGTCAATAATTCGTTTTTCTGATTTACCAATCATTGTCCAAAAGTCAGATTGCCGCCTTTGATAATAGACGACTCAATTGCATGTGGACTTTGTTGCCTATTTGTTGAGTGTTTGTTGATTTTTTATAAAACATACACTATGCCGTGACAAACTGGTGTAGTACTTAAAAGAAAGGGTAGAAAATTTGTGTACGACGTATATTGCTTCATTATAATACAGGGGAAGAATGATATGGAAAAATTAAAACAGACTTCGGAAGCAACAAAAACATCAGTGAGTATACTGTTAGGTGCATTATTAACGAAGCTAAAGGCTCTGGCTTGCTCGCCGTGTTTCGGACTCCGGGTAAGAAAAGATCAGGGAAGAAGAAAGTTACCGGAATGGATAGTTTCGTTCAATCTGTAATAAAAAGATGTAATCATAATAACTACATAACAAGCAGCGAAACTCCGTACCGTAGAAAGGCTTCGAAAAATTTAAAGAAGATATAAATTTTAATGGCTCGGAATGAAGCTTACGACGAATTATGAAAGAGCTAGGCTTCAGATGGAAAAAAAGAACAGAAAATAATCGGAAGCTGGTAAATGAAAAAAGTAACATTCGATTACTACGAATCGAATATCTTCAAAAAATAATTAATTATAGACAAAAAAGAAGACCGAATCGACCGAGTTGTAAACTACGCCGATGAGCCCTATGTCGACTCATCACGATGATAGCGACTCGGGTGATGAAAACAGTGATGATGATGATGGTCAAGATTATGATAACGAAAAAAAAATTACAAATACCAGCTTCGCTTTAACTGAACCAAGACCTGGCAACAGCTCTAGTTTTTACTTAATAGAAGGAATATCTATTTTACCCCAAGATTAAATTATTACAATTATTAACCTATATGTTTTGTTGATGTTCTAATAAATATATAAATAAATACATATGTTGATTTTAATAATTTAATAGCATTATGACGCAGAGTAAGTAATGTTTTTGCACGTGAGTGTACCATGCGCAAACTTACCCCCACTACGTCAACAAATGCTCAAGAAGTTTGCCGGTTATTATACAAGCTGCGTTACTGGTAATAGGACGTCTTGTGAGTCCGCATGCGTAATCTATAAAATATATTAATACGTGAAGCAAAAACTTTGTATCCCTTTTTACAAAAGTTGCGCGGACAGAGGAGTATGAAATTTTCTACACTTATAGAGAATATAGAGAAGAAGTGCACAATGCTAATATTTTTTTTTAAATAATGCATAAAAGACATTAAATCAATAAAGAAAACATAACACACACTACATACCATGTATTTGACGCACACACGCATGCATACTATTTATTGTCAAGCTTTTGTTCTTGACGTCTGTTGTCAAATTGAGAAAAGATTAAATATTGTTTGTCTTTGTTAATATTTTTTATGGTGTAGTATTGGCGAAATTTGTGATTATAGAATTATAAAATACAATCATAATAGTGTACAAACTTACGATTCCAATTAATTATAGTCGAATTTCGACTACTGCGAGACCACTAGTATAATGTAATAATGTAATGTAATAATAACGTAACCGTAATGCGTTTCGATTTGAATGGCGGGGCAGCTGTTGTACTGTAAAAACTGAGGGCTTAGAACTCATATCTCAAGGTAGGTGGCGGCATTTACGTTGTAGATGTCTATGGGCTTCGGTACGCACTTAACATCAGGTGGACCGTAGGTTCGTCCACCAACCTAAGCAATAAACAAACTGGCTGTTAACATAAAGGGTGTGTGGGTTAATTCTGAGTCAAATTTTGATTATAATAATTAACAATTTGTATTAGGGCTTAGATATTAGGGTATGTTTGTATTAGGCTTACGTCTTGTGTTAATGTAGCAAAAATCGCTTTGTCATATCTGGCTACAACTTAACACCAGGTGGAAGTCGAGATAGTAAAAACATGACATTTTAGCTCTTCCATAAAACAAATAACGCTGTTTGTATAGCTAGCTGACCCGGCAGACTTCGTAGAGCCTCAATCGATAAATAAAAGACCTAAACTTTTGTATAAAATAATCTTAAAACAAACAAAAGGAATTTTCATATTTATCTACCTTTTAAACCTTCTCTGGACTTCTACAAATAATTCAAGACCAGAATTAGCTAAATCGGTCGAGACGTTCTCGAGTTTTAGCGAGACTAACGAACAGCAATTCATTTTTATATATTATATAGATTTTCGTAACTTTTTTCTTCTTCTTTTTATAAATTGTATTAGATAACGTTCACTAAAAGATAGCATCTACGGAGCTAAATAACAATTCGTTTTTTTCGTGTCCATTCAGTTCAAACATCACGACGATGGTACGCGAATATGTATAGACTTTTTTTTTATTGCTTAGATAGGTGGACGAGCTCACAGCCCACCCGGTGTTAAGTGGTTACCGGAGCCCATAGACATTTACAACCCAAATGCGCCACCCACCTTGAGATATAAGATCTCAGTATAGTTACAACGGCTGCCCCACCCTTCAAGCCGCAACGCATTACTGCTTCACGGCAGAAATGGGCGGGGTGGTGGTACCTTACCGTGCGGACTCACAAGAGGTCCTACCACCAGTAATTACGCAAATTATAATTTTGCGGGTTTGATTTTTATTACACGACGATATTCCTTCACCGTGGAAGCCGATCGTGAACATTTGTTTAAAAACTCTTTGTATTGTGCGATGTATGATTTTTGTCCAGTAGAAAGATAATAGATTAATTGACGAACTTTTGCTAGTTATGAGCGTGCTTACGTAAACAATTAAAGTTGCGATCTGCTCTCACCCGATCACCTTATAGCGAGTAGGTGAAGTAAACAATCTGCATTCCTAGTATCCCATTAGGTGTACGTCATAACCCTGTGCTGGGAGTACAAGCCCGTGCGTATTGGATATTATCGAAGCGAGCGGAATCGATTTTTTTTCCTGGTGGTTAGGACCTCTTGTGAGAGTAGGTACCACCACCCTGCCTATTTCTGCCGTGAAGCAGTAATACGTTTCGGTTTGGAGGGTGGGGCAGCCGTTGTAACTATAATTGAGACCTTAGACCTTATATCTCAAGGTGGGTGGCGCATTTACGTTGTGGATGTCTATGGGATCCAGTAACCACTTAACACCAGGTGGGCTGTGAGCTCGTCCACCCATCTAAGCAATAAAAAAAATCCTACCTAAGCCGACAGCCTTGAGAGGCTATTTCAGCTTTTCCTTGACGTAGGTGTAGGTGTAGGTGAGGTCACGGTGCTCAAACGTTAGCAAACGGCCAGTGTTAGCAAACGGGAGGGTTGCTAACACTGGCCCTAGCAAGAGCAGTACTTCGCAGAATCTACCACCGGATCGGAAACGCGACCCACTGAGAAGATCCGGCGAGAAACTCAGTGGGCTGTGTCTGTGGGTTAATTTACTCGTCGAGCCCTTCGTCGTAAGCGTTCGCGAGGACGGTGACCGGTGCTTGAGGTACTTAAAAGCACCGTTAATTGATCAGGGGGATCCGTCATGACGTGTTTAGGGCGACCTCGACTGAGGGAAGTCGTTTGAAGTCGTCGTGGCCTAAAGGATAAGACGTCCGGTGCATTCGTGTTGAGCGATGCACCGGTATTCGAATCCCGCAGTCGAATACTAATTTTTCTAATGAAATACATACTTAAAAAATATTCACGAATGACTTCCACGGTGAAGTAATAATATCGTGTAATAAAAATCAAACCCACAAATTTATAATTACGTATAGGTAGAACCTCTTTTGAGTCTGCACGGGTAGGTACCACCACCCTACCTATTTCAGCCGTAAAGCAGTAATGCGTTTTGGTTTGAAAGGTGGGACAGCCGTTGTAACTATACCGAGACCTTAGAACTTATATCTCAAGGTGTGTGGCGGAATTTGGATTGTTCATGTCTATAGGCTTCCCTGTTAACTTAATACCAGGTGGGCGGTCAACTCGTTCACTGGTTTGAGAAATATAAAAACACTGACATTAAAAATGAATGCACTTACATAGAAATCAGTTTAAAACAAAAACAAAAGTACCCCGAATAATTTGATAATGAACATATTACGTCAAAATTAAACAACAATGTTTTGATGAACTTTCTTTTACAAGCGCATCACCTCCCGAAGAGGCATCATCAATGTACCTACAATCGATTGTCTTAAGAACGTTAAAATCACCATCCCAATACCTTGAACTCTATTCAAGAACAAATTTGATAGGACAATCAAAGCAAATTAGACAAATCACGATCAAACGATTTTTATCACAAGATATATGTATACAAAAATAGCAGAAACACTTACCGGCCATCAGCGAAACAGCGAGCACTAACGACAACAACAAATAATATCTCAACATGTTTTATTTTGTTATTTCAACACACAATTTACATGGACATTTTATATGCGAGGCGTGCGCTCACACCGCGCGCTTCACTGCGAATAAAGCCACTCCCGTAGCACCCCGGGAATCGAGACATTCGCGACACACAGCTACGCAGTTAGACGCTCTTTGTTACAAACACTGCCATTGGAAAATGTATTGGGAAAAATCTTGATTGAAACCCGACAACACACAACGAGTACGCGCTATAAGCACTTTTTTTTATTGCTTAGATGGGTGGACGAGCTCATAGCCCAATGATTACTGAAGCCCGTAGACATCTACAACGTAAATGCGTCACCCACCTTGAGATATAAGTTCGAAGGTCTTAAGTATAGTTACAACGTCTGCCTCACCCTTCAAACCGAAACGAATTACTGATTCACGGCAGAAATAGGCAAGTTGGTGGTACTTATCCGTGCGGACTCACAAGAAGTCCTACCACCAGTAAAAACATATAAGCTGAATTTCACATATGAACAGAGTTTATTGAAGTGAAACTTCTTTAAGCGCGTTGAGAATAAAATTTAACTCAGTTTCGTTACGGCTAGAGAGAAAAGATACACTTTAGGAAGAGCGAGAGTGAGAAAATAGACAGAGCGTCTCGCTAACCACTCGACCGCGCACAGAGGAAAAAGACAAAGCGAGTTAGTTCGTTTTCTTCCACACAGCATTCCCTATTGCAAGAGAATTTTGATTTAAGAATGAAAAATGAAGAAAACCACAATTCTTCACCGAAAAAGAAGTTTCACTTCTTTCACGTGCACCAAGTTGCACACGCACCATTTTTTTTTATCCCAATATTTTACCTCAAATTTTGATATTGCTAGAATTTGCAATGCAACTCTATTTAACTGTAAGAAGAGAAGGGGCTTCCACCATCAGCTTTAGATTTTGGGAACAAGTTTAAACTACGGTACCTAGGTTATCCGTCTCTGGAGATACGACGAGAATCCGATAAAGTTCATCTTCGCTATTTTTGCTGCGTCAACCCCTCCCCCGCAGTGCGGTGTCTTCGTCGCAAATTCAATAAATTGACGATCTGTTAGCTTCAACATTGGATCGTGGCACACCACATCCGACTTCTACGAGAGCAGTATTTCGTGGAAATGTACGACAGGATGCTAGAGTAAGAGCTCCTGCCTTTCCGCTTGAACCCAGCGCCGTCGAGTGGGGGAAGGAAGGAATTGATGACCAATGCAGACCCAAAAATACCAATTTTTTTTTGTATTGCTTAGATGGGTGGACGAGCTCACAGCCCACCTGGTGTTAAGTGGTTACTGGAGCCCATAGACATCTACAACATAAATGCGCCACCCACCTTGAGATATAAGTTTTAAGGTCTCGAGTATAGTTACAGTGGCTGCCCCACCCTTCAAACCGAAATACATTACTGCTACACGGCAGAAATAGGTACCACCACCCTGCCTATTTCTGCTCTGAAACAGTAATGCGTTTAGGTTTGAAGGGTGCGGCAGCCGCTGTAACTATACTGAGACCTTAGAACTTATATCTCAAGGTTGGTGGCGCATTTACGTTGTAGATGTCTATGGGCTCCGGTAACCACTTAACACCAGGCGGGCTGTGAGTTCGTCCACCCACATAAACAATTAAAAAAAAATGTTAGGGTTCAGCGAAGCACTGCTTTTGCTAGGGCCAGTGTTGGCAAATTCTCTCAGGTTGAGTCTGTGAGCTCACTAACCGTCAGTAAGTAATTTTTTTTTATTGCCCTTGTAGGTAGACGTTCATACGGCCCACCTGATGGTGAGTGGTTACCGTCACCCATGGACTTCACCAATGCCAGGGGCAGAGCCAAGCCGCTGCCTACCGCTTAATACTCTCCACAAGCCTCTTTTGAAGAAGGACATGTCATAGCGCTCGGGAACCACCCTGGAGGGGAGCTCATTCCATAGCGGGATGGTGCGTGGCAAAAAAGACCTCTGGAAACGCACTGTCGATGAACGCAGCGGTTCCAGATGATATGGATGAACTCTGCTCCGATGGCGGGAGGTGCCACGATAAAAAGGCGATGAGGGGATCATCTCAAACAATTCCTCAGAGCATAATTGGAATAGCTCCTTAGGCTACCAGCGAATAGGGAGGACAAAAAGCAATCGGGCGCTTCATTGTCTAGAGGCGGCTTCGTCCACGATTAAACGAAATTGTCTAATAAAAACGCACAATTCGCGTGGGTCTCCGCAAATTATTGGCAACACATTCGAAATAATTTTGTTGTAATTGCCGCAATCGGGATACAGTAACCTACGTTCGGCGCGAAGAAGCCAGGGCGGTCTTATTAACTCTGGATAGCGCAACTGGAAGGCTACCGAAGCCCGCTGTGTGATAAGACTTGATGGTAATGACGGCTCGACCCACCATCGAGAGCCGTGATCAGTGTAGGTACTTAGTGAGAGTATTTTAACGTTCTCGATAGCGTAAAAGTTAACTCAAATTTGTATGGAGTTGGAATGTTTGCCTACGTTTGCCGCTAGGGGCGCTGTTAAGCTAGCACTACAATAAGCACACGGCAACGTAATTGGAGACCAGTGATACTGCCTTTTTTTTCCTACCTATGCTGATAGCCTTGAGAGGCTATTTCAGCTTCGCCCTAACATGTAGGTGAGCTCACGGGGCTCAAACCGAAGTGTTGCTAGCACTGGCCCTAGCAAGAGCAGTGCTTCGTAGTATCTACCACCGGATCGGAAACGCGACCCATTGGGAAGATCCGGCGAGAAACTCAGTGGACGATACTGCCTCAGACTAGTTAATGCCAATATTTTTAAACATTTACTTAAATACACCATTCTACCATTAGTCAAAACAAAATAGCAGACCGAAATAACACAATAATCATTCAATATTCCGGCTAAGATATTTAGCGAAGTAATAAAATTCTTTTGTTGTAACTGATCCTTGATTCGTGTGCAAATATTCAAGTTATTCCGGCGTTTTGAAACTTCAAAATTACGTTGAAATGCTTTGTTACAGAGGTAGGCCAAGCTTTTACTTTTAACATGATTTAATAGCTTGACCCGGAAAAACGTAATATATTTTTATTTATTTTTACTTCAACTTACTATTAGACCATGTTTTTAATGTTATTATTTTGTTTCTATATTGAAATTGAACTCTCTAAGACTATCCAAATCGCTACCTTTAAACTAAACTAGTTTTGGGTTCAATTAAATAGATGGCGCTATTTACAAACAATTTATTCCTTCACTGTGCTGATTTTACTGAGATTCTTAGAATAAAGTTAAGAAATAAATATTTTAAGATTAATCGACTATCGACAAGATCACTTTATGCCAATTAATTATAATTGGAAATGGACTGAAAAAATTCTGGAAATATTCAAGTGACAATGTTGGTTCATTTAATACTAACGAAACTTTAGATATTTATAAAATGCCATGTGGCTTAGATAGATGGCGTGCTATTAGATTACACATATCTCAGCAGAAAAGCAAGAAGGAAAACTTCTTCCCTCGTTCCCAATCGAAGTCCATTAGGTAGGAGGTATTTTATTGGGTACCTACAGATGTTCCATTACACCAATTGAGGCCATCAGCGTAAATTCAAATTCAAATTCAAAATCATTTATTTCAACTTAGATGTCAGTATAACACACTTGTTGAATGTCAAAATATAAATAACAATGTTAACTCTACCACCGGTTCCAAAAAAGTAGTCTAACCCACAATTTTTCATATTCCTCCATAAATATTGCAATCTATTTGAAACATAATAAATTTTGATGCAAAAACGGTTTATCCCTAGTTTCACACATAGATAACAGATGGCTTTGTAAACAATATTTTTGCGCGAATGATTTTTGGCTACGAAGTATATAAATTTAAATTCATACCTCATTATCTCCATACAAACTATGTTAAGCTTAGTTTTACACTGACGGCCTCAATTAAAGATAAAAATAAAAGCAACAAAAAAAAATACATTAAGAAAACACCCAATGTATTTATTATCTAATATCAACTACACTCGCTGGTTAGATTACAGAGTAGTAAGCAATGTCGTTCAGTAAGCAATTATTGTTCGTCGCTGACAGCAGGATGTATCCCCCTTCCCCCCACCCTTCCCCCCAAGAGTTCTTCACGATCCAGTACGTGTCTCCGTCCTTGACGCCATAGCCCACCACTGTGACGCAGTGGTTCTGTAGTTTGTCGTCACTGCAATATTTTTTCATGGTTTTAATACCTTCAATAATTTATTCAATAATAATTTTAACTAGTTGTAGTACCGGAGTAGTCGAAATTCGACTATAATTAATTGAAATTATAAGTTTGAACATTATTAAGGTTCTAGTTACAGATTTCGCCAAAACCACACCATAGACAAACACTTATCTTAGAACACATATCTTAATAAAAAATACATGTGTGCAATTCACACGTGGTACAAGTGAAACCTTCAAAAATTTAAATACAACTATCCTAAATGTCTATTTAAAATTTTGTCATTAGTAATTCATATTTTATAGTATGAGGTAGCGCCCTCTGTGAATTGATATTTAACTTCACGTATAAACCTAAATTAAAATTCACTACAAGAGGTTTCATATACACGTTGGTATTAAAAAATCTCATAGATGGCGCTGTATTAAAAAAAACACTACACCGAGAACGTCTAATGTGTTCTATCTCATTCTCCGGCTGAATCCTAGCGGTAAAGCTATTGCATAGCATTTTTTATCAACTTATGCAATTATAATTAGACAATGATAATTTTATATTAAAACAATAATAAAACAAGACCACGCTATATTAAACATTAATAAAAGCAAAACATTAACTGTCCCCTTCACACTCATAAGCTAGACCGCGCGAGAGAGAGATGGGCAGACTTTTCATGATGCGCATGCAGTGTGACGTCACGCCACGCGCTTATTCACAAACACTACACAAGCGCAACGTGTGAATGTGTTGAACGCGAGCTACATGGTAGGCGGAGTGAGGGGTGTTAGGTTTTTTTCGTTACGGAATTTCATGATTCGGTCGCCGCGCTGAAGGCCCGCGATAAAAGCTATGCAATAGCTTAATAGGTAACAAAACCCTGGCACCAACCAGTCCACGTCGTAAAATATCCCATTCGAGTAAAACTTCATGTTGCTAGTGACGTGGACGCCGGCCGCCACCGGCCCGTACTTGTACAGGGCCAGCTTCAAGGCGTTCGGGCTCCTCGGAGTCACTTGACCGTATCCTGTGATGCTGTACAGCTTCGACATATTCTTGAGGTTGCAATACCCATTCTGCGATATTTAGAACTAGATTATTTAAGGGATTTTGATAGTACTTAATTCATATCTGTTCAAAAAATATTTATGTATCAGTAGTTATAAATATTTTATAAACAGATATGAGTACAAGGGTTACTTTGATAATATCCTGAAAAGCACTCCACCCTTTTTTACAATAAAATCATTTTTACTTACACTATTTTTATTTCAAATTTGTTAAAATTTATTTTGAATTTTTTAGTTCGATTTTCTATAAAAGCGTATTTTGTTAGTTTTTTTAAAACTATTATTTATTATTCTAATACTCTTAGGTGGTAATATTCTTAGGTGTACATTGCAATGTGAATGCTGTGTGAGCCATTGAGTGATGAGGCTAAAGTCTAAACTGTACAAAGGCTGTCCCACACTTTTTTTTTATTTTTATTGATTAGCTGGGTGGACGAGCTTACAGCCCACCTGGTGTTAAGTGGTTACTGATAGACATCTACGACGTAAATGCGCCACCCACCTTGAGATATAAGTTCTAAGGTCTCAAGTATAGTTACAACGGCTGCCCCACCCTTCAAACCGAAACGCATTAACTGCTTCACGGCAGAAATAGGCAGGGCGGTGGTACCTACCCGCGCGGACTCACAAGAGGTCCTACCACCAGTAAGCACAACTACCGTACAACAAAAGCACAATTAAAGTTCCAACATACAATAGCCATGTATGGCCCGTACTCGCTCTCCACCGGAATGCCGTGCTGCATCACATATTGCATGGCATCATCCACGGCCCCTCCGTCGCAACCCATCAGATTGTACCTAAAAGCCAAATAGCGTAGAGGTAGCTCGTATTCTTCGGGCATTTGAAGTCGTCGTGGCCTAAAGGATAAGTCGTCCGGTGCATTCGTATGTAGCGATGCAAGGGTGTTCGAATCCCGCTGGCGGATACCGATTTTTCTAATGAAATACGTACTTAACAAATGTTCACGATTGACTTCCACGGTGAAGGAATAACATCGTGTAATAAAAATCAAACCCGCAATATTATAATTTGCGTAATTACTGGTGGTAGAACCTCATGTGAGTCCGCACGGGTAGGTACTACCGCCATGCCTGTTTCTGCCGTGAAGCAGTAATGCGTTTCGGTTTGAAGGGCGAGGCAGCCGTTGGAACTATACTGAGACCTTAGAACTTATATCTCAAGGTGGGTGGCGCATTTACGTTATAGATGGCTATGGGCTCCAGTAACCACTTAACACCAGGTGGGTTGTGAGCTCGTCCACGCACCTAAGCAATAAGAAATAAAAAAATAAAAAAATGTGTTCTGACTCTGCTACTAAAGTCTGCTGTACTGATACTAACGCCCAAGCGCAGTCGATTAGAGATTGTTCGCTAAGAGCAAGGTCCCGACCGCCGTTTCTCCTCGCCAGAGAGCCACCGATGGATGCAGCAGAACAGAATGCCCAGCATGAGCCGCAATTATCTTGGTCTGGAGCAGATATTGTCAAGATATAAGGTGAATACATAATTTATTACTACTACTCTTGAATACTTTGATAATGGTAACGATGTTGGATAACTCAGCCCACAGCCATTGCGTCCAAATATCTTTGAGTCGTGACATTGCAATCTCGATTACTTTGTGAAGGCAGCCGTTATATCCTCAAGATGGACAGTATATGATCCAACTGATCCAACACTGCAAACTGGCAACATAACATTTCACCAGAACCTTAATTCTGAATCAGGAGTCCAGCTGGATATATAAACATAACTGAGGATTTTAATACTAAGGATTTATTGGGTATTGTGATGTCCACGGTATCCGATAATTTGTAGACTGTGTCATGAGCATCAAAAAAGGATTTATTATATCACTTTCTTACTTTTAACTGGAGAAATGACTCCCTCAAGTCTCAAGTCGAACTCAACTGGTAAAGCTTGCACCATTTCCTCAATTTCTGCTTCTGTGTAAGGGAAAGGTAAAGACATGTGGTCGTCCCTGGACATCCAGGTCCCGGACAAGTACTTCAGCTCCTCCTCAGTTTTATCAGCGAACTGGTTGATTTCCATTTTGTAGGATAAGTTCTTTTTGTTGTGCTCGATTATTTTGCTGAAAACGTTCCGCGGATGGGGTGCTTGTGGTTAATTTTTAGGTACGATAGTGCGAAAGCCTTACAATATCCGTAGGTGTAGTAGGAGTAGTAAGTTAAGTCGGATCTCTGAAGGTTTTTGTAGGTCACGATATGCAAGTGCTAGGGCAAATTCATAGAATCCTCTTGTTCTCGACTACTACCAGCCCATCTTCAAAACTAATAACCAATATTTACCTTCATTTGTACAGGATCTGTTATAGGATTCTACTTAATCACTAATGTTTTCATCATCATCATCTCAGCCCGTCTACTGTCCATTGCTGAACATAGGCCTCTCCAACTGATGTCCAGTGCGGCTGGTCCGTTGCCACCTGCATCCAACGTGAACCAGCAATTTTCACCAGGTCGTCGGTCCATCCCACACTGCGTTTGCCAGTACGTGGTCTCCACTCGAGAATCTTTCTGCCCCATCGGTCGTCCGATCTTCGCGCTATGTGACCTGACCACTGCCACTTCCGCTTGTTAATCCTACGGGCTATGTCAGTAACTTTGATTCTTCTACAGATCTCCTCATTTCTGATTCGATCTCGAAGAGAAATACCAAGCATAACCCTCTCCATAGCCCGCTGCGCGACACTAAGCTTCCTAAAAAGATCCCTTGTGAAGCACCAATAATGTTTTGAATGCTTTTTTTTTTTATTGCTTAGGTGGACGGACGAGCTCACAGCCCACCTGGTGTTAAGTGGTTACTGGAGCCCATAGACATCTACAACGTAAATGTGCCACCCACCTCGAGATATAAGTTCTAAGGTCTCAGTATAGTTACAACGGCTACCCCACCTTTCGAACCGAAACGCATTACTGCTTCACGGCGAAAATAGGCGGGGTGGTGGTGGTACCTACCCATGCGGACTCACAAGAGGTCCTACCACCAGTGCTATTAATACGCGAGTTATGTACTTTAACGTAAGGTGGGTTCCATTACCAATGTATTTTACCAAAAGACACAGTCTCCAATGGTGTAAAAACTGGCCCTTTCCGTTGGCACTTGCGTGAAAATTTTGACCCAATGGTAGGTATCAAGGTTCTCAACATGTGTCTGAATTGTCAACCAGACAGTCCATTTCAAATGTTTACCGTTCGTTATGGCACAACTATGATGGCGAATACTCACTCCAAATTATCTTGAAATATTGCTTTCCTCATTTCGTATTCCCCTACATCGTAGAGCACGTTGTGGTAATTCTGGAAACTGATCGTATAAAATAGACAAATAATTTAATGATCTTCCTATATCGTAGATGACAAATTCCAAAGCTAATCTACTGTAAAACGGCTACCGGAGTCCATAGACATCAAAATGATGGCGCTGCCAAACTTCAGACGCAGAGTCGAAGTCTCGATTCCAATATATTTGTTCACTCGACCTTAACGCAAGAATCACTGGACTGATTTCAATAAAGCAATTACAATTGTGAACAGGTTTATAACTGACATTTATGCTATTTTCTTTATGGCCATACTAAACTAGTCCTAACAGAATATGTAACTAACAAAATGAATGTGCTTTGGGTATTTTCAAAATCGCGTATTCAACGTTTCCCATCGCAGTTCTCCAACGATGATGACGTCATATGTTTGTCCGCCAAGAAGAGGACCACCCCAGGTCTCTCCATGGCTGTCGTAATAGCCGACTAGGTTCACCGGAGATTGGACAGCAGCGCTCTCTAGTATGCCAGTAGTATACTGCGAACACCAACCGGCTTTACTGGTAGTAAGCGAGTTATGAGCCGACTACACTGTGTGTTTCTCGCGCGAATCAATCATGTGTGTCAGTTTTAACGGTAAGATATTCGAGAAACATTATTCTTAAGTCTTCAATCTCATGCCTTAATGGAAGTAAAGTGAAATCCAGCAAGCACTAGTGGATCTTACCGTTTGAAAGCCCTATCCAAGTCTCTTGTCCTATTAAAGCTGAGGTCCCAGTAATTTGACCTTCCTTCTATAGCAGTTGCATTGCTACAATCAGCTTCCTCTGTAACCAACATTATTTGACTTCAAAACTAAAGTGGCATTCAGTACTAGTCGTTGTCATGTAGGTCTCAAGTGCCCTACGCGGCGCACTGAAGTAACTATGATGAGTTCTATTATTAAGGCGCCTGGATTACCTAACTTTGCTTTCTTTTGTTTGTTAATACATGTTTTAGTATTTTAGGTCTCTTAAAAATAGATTCATTCTCAGTATCTTCGGATTCGTCTTTCCCGGAGTTTCCTAGATATTACGGCGCTTTAGTAATAGATATCGACATAATTACTTTAGGGCACCAGTGAGCTTAGAGGTGGCACCGCGAGTCTGGTTGTAGTGTTGACCGCGGTAGCCCCCCTACTCTGCCTGAGTTCTGACCCGGGAATCGGATGTCCGTGAGAGAGTGCAAGGGGAGTCGTTTGGTGAGTAGGGCCCTAAAATCATCCTTGGGCCCGCGGTCTGCCCACGACATCTGCAGATCGTCAACTCCCACATAACTCGTAGGAGGTTCGGTCCCTGGCCCGAAAAAAAAGGGCACCAGTGACCTACACGGCAGTCAAAGGATTGAGAGACTCGATAAATGAGGCCGTCAGCGCAAAAGTGGCCTAAGCTTACCATAGTCCATAGTTAGTATGGAACAATGAGGTTTAAGTTTTCAAGAATTTTAATTTGGGTAGGTAAAAAATCAATACGCGCAAAAATAATGTTTACAAAGCCATCTGTTATCTATGGATGAAACTATGGATAGGCCGGTTTTGCATCAAAATTTATTATATTTTAAATAAATTCCATTACACATTTATGGTTGAATATAAAAAAATGTGGGTCAGGCCACTATTGCTCTGACGGCCTCAAATGTCACATTAGTTCTCAAGTTTCAGTTTTATATTAAAAACCGGCTATTCCACCAGATGGAGCGATGGTACCTACCCGTGCAGGCACATATCACGCTCGACCACTAAACAGTACCGCTTGAAACCAATTGCATCTAACTAATTGCGTCACAATAGTAATGTGTGCACATCACTAAAAGAGCTCTTGCTTCACGGACGTCGCAGGCTATATAATTTACGTTGATATTAACCGTAAGATTCCGTGTTTGTTGTTGCGAGAAACACGAATTGTGGTGTAGCTACTCGGTACTTTGTGTTCGTTTTGTAAACGTGTTTGTCAATAGGCGTTTATAATTAAATGCATGCCCCGAAGAAACAAAACAAAAATAACGAGATAACGGTTGAGAAACGTACGAAAAAAGGGACTTCGGTTCCCTCTGTATTTTGTACCGCATGTTCCATGGGTAATGCTCTGAGGAATTGTTCGAGATGATACCAATGTCTCGTTTTTACCATCGCACCGCCCGCCACCGGAGTAGAGTTCATCCATACTACCTGGAGCCACTGCGGTCATCCACAGTGCGTTTCCAGAGATTTTTTTTGCCACGTACCATCCGGCTATGGAGTGAGCTCCCCTCCACGGTGTTTCCCGAGCGCTATGACATGTCCTTCTTCAAACGAGGCTTGTGGAGAGTATTAAGTGGTAGGCAGTGGCTTGGCTCTGCCCTTGGCATTGCTGAAGTCCATGGGCGACGGTAACCACTCACCATCAAGTGGGCCGTATGCTCGACTGTATAAAAAGGCAATAAAAAAAAATAAAAATTAATTGGTAGTCTGTAAAGTCGGTTAAAGTTTGAGAATCGCTGGGGCACACTGGGATAATCAGGATTGGCGATTTTTTGTTTTCCTGAGACCCGGAGTGTCTGCGTCAAGACCAAGAAGGGAGACTACCAGGCGCGCCGATCACCTATTTCTCGGATAAGCTACCGACTGATTCAGATGAAATTTGAAAAAAATTTTAAACTCAACTGAAAAATTTAAAACAAGTAATAGTTTAAAAAAAAACAAAAAAAATTCGCTTGTATAGAAAATCCAACTAAAAAATTCAATTTTTTTTTTTAAAATTTCCATTATAGGTAGTGTAAGTAAAAAATATTTTATAGTAAAAAAAAGCGTGGGCTGCTTTTCAGGATAACTAGACAGGACAGCGAACTGTTAGCAAACGCCACACTGATAGCACCACTCCTGGCTGAGCCTTTGCTCGCCCATTTGTCTTGATGAAACTGGAAAGTCCTCCGGGCTACCAGTAATCCTTCCTTCATAAAAAAAGAAGGTTCAACGACTAAAGCTTCTATCAGTCATTATCATCACTGTCATCTATTTACTGGTGGTAGGACCTCTTGTGAGTCCGCGCGGGTAGGTACCACCACCCTGCCTATTTCTACCGTGAAGCAGTAATGCGTTCCGGTTTGAAGGGCGGGGCAGCCGTTGTAACTATACTGAGACCTTAGAACTTATATCTTAAGGTGGGTGGCGCATTTACGTTGTAGATGTCTATGGGCTCCAGTAACCAGTTAACACCAGGTGGGCTGTGAGCTCGTCCACCCATCTAAGCAATAAAAAAAAGAAATCAAGGTACCTTAAACAACGACAATATTATATTGGATTGCATTACCGTTTTCAACATCCAGATCGCTTGGATCAACTTTAGATTTGAAATTGTAGTAGTTACTGATCGTCACGCTATCCAAACTTCCTCTTGAGTTCGTGTATTGCTGTATCGTTATTCTTTAAAACGTAAAACATAATTAGAATTCACGTAAAGAAATCTGTATTAGACAAATCTTCGCTGACGCAAGATCTGGCCTCTTAAATTAAATACGGATTAATCTCAGGTTAACCTAGATAGATACGACCGTAATAAAACTCACTAATCGCGTGATCTCCGAAATTATATGATGTTGAATGTGTACACGTACATATTCCTTTTTAATGGGCTTAAAAAAAAAGTTTATTGACTTTGTAGTGTGTAACCATTCAAGTATGTAAGCAGTCTTATTTCAAGTGCTTTGTCCCCGAGTAAAAACAGAATTTAGCCGAATCACCGCCGAAGCACCGCCGCACGGCATTTTAATCGCCGAAGCGCCGCCGCACCATAGCCGCGACTGTTTAATAAGAGTGGGTTTGCTGCACTACCGACGCATCACCGCTGCACTACAGCAGTGACATATCATTCTCATATACATACATGTGTGTGTGTGTGAATGTAAACGTTTTTTACGTCCAGTGTTTATTAATATAAGTGCTTGCAAAATTTTAATTGCATGCAATGAGCAAAATCAGAAGAATAATAATACTTCTTTTACATCACTGTAATAAAATTGTAGCCTCCACTGTAGTTCATTAATATAAAAATAATTATTCAAGAGTTGTTTGATTAAAAACTAATTAATTATCATTGCAGGATCGATAAATTAGCCTTTATTTTTTATTAGTGTGCAGCGGTGATTCAGCTGTGGTGCGGCGATCTAAAATAAAAAAATTTGAAACGTTCGGCTATGCTTCGACTGTGGTGCGGCGGTGCTGGGAGATTTCTTTCGAAGCGTGCGGCGAAATTTTCCGCCAAATGGCGGTGGTGCGGCGGTGGTTCAGCGTTGTGGTGCGGACACCGTGCAGCGGTGGTTCGGCGATAGACTTGAAATAAATTTTTTTTGTCAGAAAATTATAATTTCATTTTTACTCGGGTCAGCACTACTGTCTTACTGTCTTGTAACTAAATACATATTTTTACACAATAAACCGGACCTTCAAACTGAAAGAACGTATTATTTCAACTCTTCTAATCCATCGTGACCAGTGTGCTTAGTGCGAGTTTTTTAACGTTCTCGATAGCGTAAAAGTTAACCCAATTTTGTATGCAGTTGCAACAGCGCCCCTAGCGACAAACGTAGGCAAACGATCCCATTCCATACAAATATGAGTTAACTTTTACGCTATCGAGAACGTTAGAAAACTCTCATTAAGCACACAGGCCACACCACATGGCGACCCTGGCAGAATGCTGTTGTTTGTTGAAGACTCTTTTTAATGTGCTTCCTCAGAACTAATGTCTATATGGAATGAGTTGGTCTTTTTTAAATTCGAGCCCACTCATTCCCGTTACTAAGGCAATATCTAGGAAAGTACCAACCGTACTGGAATGTGGTATCCATCCTGCCAGTACACCAACGCCTCGATGTTCATTTTCATATCCTTGATCGTCTTAGACGATCGCAGTGTTTGTACGACGTGATCATCAATCGTTTTATTCCCTGGAAAATTTAAAACGAAACTTGATTAAGACAAAACAAATATACTGGTGGTAGGACCTCTTGTGAGTCCGCGTGGGTACGTACCACCACCCTGCCTATTTCTGCCGTGAAGCAGTAATGCGTTTCGATCTAAAGGGTGGGGCAGCCGTTGTAACTATACTGAGATTTTAGAACTTATATCTCAAGGTGGATTGCGCATTTACGTTGTAGATGTCTATGGGCTCCAGTAACCACTTAACACCAGGTGGGCTGTGAGCCGGCCACCCATCTAAGCAATAAAAATAATAATTATATAAACTATTCATGCAATGGTCCCAGGGTGTCCACTATCTGCTTAATTCTGCTTCCAACGTATTCTCATTCGGTCACATCGCTTGTAGGGGCTTCGATAACTTAGAGAAGCTGATGGTAGTTAGTCGGGTTGACGGGAGAAGATCACGCGGACGCTCACCTACCCGCTGGTCTAACCTAGTAAAGACGCTCACCGGCCAATAACCGAGGCTATAAAGACTGCCGAGGACAGGAACACGTGGGGAGTACAATGCATCAAGTGGTCAACACTTAAAATTAGACACGACCTTCAGCAATGAAGAGACCTACTCAGAAGAAGATATGCGCAATATTGCTAATTCTCACTCGAAGTCTTCGAATATTTTCTGATATCCGACAAATGCCTGAATCGCGCTAACGACATTCTCAATAGAGGTTTTCATACACGCAAATTCTGGACTATCATATTAGGAATGTGTACCGACAAAATTCATCAGCTCAGTGGGAAGATCTTCCCTTTGTCCTTACTTCCAAATTAATAGATAGCATGATACCAATAAGCACTAGTTCTACAAAGCCGTTCCAAGGAAATAGGTAAATGCATAATAATATCTTCATTACTGCTAATTACCTTTTTTATTTATTGCTTAGCTGGGTGGACGAGCTCACAGTCCACCTGGTGTTAAGTTATTACTGGAGCCCATAGACATCCACAACATAAATGCGCCACCCACCTTGAGATATAAGTTCTAAGGTCTCTATAGTTACAACGGCTGCCCCACCCTTCAAACCGAAACGCATTACTGCTTCACGGCCGAAATAGGCAGGGCGGTGGTACCCACCCGCGCGGACTCACAAGAGGTCCTACCACTAGTAAAATACATGATACCAATAAACATTAGTTCTACAAAGTCGTTCCAAGGAAGTAAACTGCTACTGAACTCACCGACGTGCTGAAGTTTTCCAAGTCTAGGTAACAACAAGGCTCCTCTTTTGTCGTAAACATCTTCCGAACAACTCAACTCGGTTGTCAAATCATGATCAATTGTTACGGGATGTATCTACAATGTGAACCGGACATTAAGATTGGGGGAGGGAACGCCCAGGGTTCATGACCATGACGAAACACATTTAACGCCCCTTCCCACCACGAGACACAGGATTTAACGGTAGGCAGCAGCTTGGCTCTGCCACTGGAGCGATGTGATTTTCTTTATCCAGTGGTAGATTCTGCGAAGCACGGCTCTTGCTAGGGTTCGTGCTAGCAACGTCATCAGGTTTGAGCCCCGTGAACTCAACTACTAGTTAAGGTTACGCTGAAATAGCCTCTCAAGGCTCTCAGCTTAGGTAGAAAAAAAAAGGAAATAAAAGTTATTTTCCTCATTTGTTTCAGTCTTATAAGAAGATTACATATTTTCTAAGGAAATATGTAGTAAGCACGTTTCCATGAATAACTTCTACAATAAAATGACATCTTCTTTCTCCACACTCTTTTACTGCCTGTCTTCTTCTTGTTCTTCCTGCCCTTATCTCACATTAGTTGGGGTCGGCGCAGAATACCCTCTTATCATGCTGCATAGGGATATCCTGCCTGTCTCTAACATGTCACTACTCAATCAAGGCCAAACCTTCGTCGCGAAATAGAATATCTGTCCTAGGAAACTGACCAAATACATGGTTCCGTCGTTCTCATCTGTAGGTGCGTAGTAATATCTCTTTTCAGCGCCGTGATCAACTCTTGAGCGTTTCAAACTAGCGCTGTACCTGTGCAAAAACAAGCGCTTAGGATCTACCCTCATTTTTCTAAGTTAATACATTTTTAATACTTACAATAAATTACTTAAAACGTTATTGCCCTTGTACGCAGACGAGCATACGGCCCTCCTGAAGGTAGGTGATTACGGTCGCCCATGGACTTCAGCAATGCCAGAGGCAGAGTCAAGCCGCTTCCTACCGCATAATACTCTCCACAAGCCTCTTTTGAAGAAGGACATGTCATAGCGCTCGGGAAACACCGTGGAGAGGAGCTCATTCCATAGCCGGATGGTAAGTGGCAAAAAAGACTTCTGGGAACGCACTGTCGATGAACGCATTCCAGGTAATATGGATGAACTCTGCTCCGATGGCGGGAGGTGCGACATAATTGCAAAATCAGTGGACATGGCTGTGTCGCCGCTTAAGGTGGAGTACTTTTTAGCACCTTAACCCTTTGACTTCCATGTAGGACATCAATGCACTACGTGACGCATTGAAGTAATTATGTCGATTTCTGTTGTTATTTAAGTACAGGAATATCTAGCAGACTCTGGGAAAGACAAACCCGAAGATACTGAGAATAAAACTATTTCCAAGAGACCTAGAAGCCTGAAACATACCTTAAAAACTAAAGAAGGCAAAGTCAGGCAATCCAGATGCTTAGTAACAGAAATCGACATGATTACTTCAGTGCGCCGCGTAGGGCACCGGTGACCTAAATGGCAGTCAATGTGTTAAGTGTCAATCGAGGTCTTTCTAACGGTGCTTTTAGGTACCTCAAGCACCGGTCATCGTTCTCGTCGAACCCGTCGCTTGCGACGAAGGGCTCGACGAGTAAATTAATCCAGAGATACAGCCCACTGAGTTTCTAGCCGGATCTTCTCAGTAGATCGCGTTTCCGATCCGGTAGTAGATTCTGCGAAGCATGACTCTTCCTAGGGTTCGTGTTAGCAACGTCGTCAGGTTTGAGCCCCGTGAGCTCACCTACTAGTTAAGGTTACGCTGAAATAGCCTCTCCAGGCTATCAGCTTAGGTAGGAAAAAAAAGAGGTCTATTACGCCTCGTTCGGATCTCATTCAACAATTGTAAGACAAGTTAAGTAGCAATAACTTAACGGCCGTCTGGTGTAGTGGTAAGTGACATGGTCACTACACAAGGGGGTCGCGGGTTCGAATCCCGCCAAGGGAAGATATTTGTATGATAAATATAAATGTATTTTCCAGGGTTATGGATGTATATTAAATATATGTATGTGTATAATAAAAATCTTACATTTATATCCGTTATCTGGTACCTGTAACACAAGTTCTTTACGAACTTATCACGGGGCCGGTTAACGTGGCGTGATTGTTAGTAAATATTTATTATTTATTATTTACTTATTTACTTAACTTTAATAACTCCTAGTTATAAATACTATGTTAGCATACAAATGAAATGGGTACGTACCACATTTCAAATGGCTTTTCGAGAGTAGAGTCCTTCATTTTTATTTCCTCTCCTTTCAGATAAAATTCCGTGGGCCATTTTATTTTGTGTTCTCTTGTATCTCTGTCGTTGTTTTCTGGGATTGCAGTGCACACCATACTGATTAACAATTGCTATGGGCTATTTCTTTACGTTCGGAAGTCTTTAAGGCATGTTTAAGGAAGGATACGTCACAGCGTCGCGTTTCTTTTTGTTGCTTAGGTGGCTGGACGAGTTTACGGCTCACCTAGTGCTAAGTGATTACCGGAGCCTATAGACATCTACAACGTAAATACCGCCACCCACCTCGAGACATGAGTTCTTAGGTCTCAATTTTTATAGTATAACGGCTGCTCCACCCTTCAAACCGAAACGCATTACTGCTTTACGACAGAAATAGGCAGAGTGGTGGTACCTATCCGTGCGGACTCACGAGAGGTCCTACCGCCAGTAATTATGCAAATTATAATTTTGCGGGTTTGATTTTTATTACACGATGTTATTCCTTCACCGTGGAAATCAATCATGAACAATTGTTAAGTACGTATTTCATTAGAAAAATTGTTACCCGCCTGCGGGATTCGAACACCGTTGCATCGCTAGATACGAATGCACCGGACATCTTATCCTTTAGGCCACGACGACCTCATCCATCATTTAGGCCATCAGACGATTCGGTCCAGTTCTGCTACTTTTGAAGAGGCTTTGCGTTCGGTGGTGATATTCGCATTGTAATGTCTAGGATTTCAGTAATCACTTGTAACCAAGAGGACCATGTCCTAACGTAAGCTTTAATATATAAAAAAGAACTACAATCTTGTCTTGTAAGTCTTTTATTGTAGTGAACAATTTTAAAACTTACCTAAACGAAAACACCAAGTAGAATTTACAATAAATAACACGCAAAATGTTAAAATATACGAGGACATTTTCACTACAAATGGTTTGAGATTGGAATGGTACTCATTTATGGGAAATGTAATGGGAACGAAGTTGAATGTACACCGAGAGGAAATATGATTACTTATTTAACTTAAAATAACTGTAAAACTCCACTTCCACCAGTCAGGAAATAATACACAGATTGCAGTAGCTTACTTAAATCTGTATTCCTTTATTTGTAACTCCACTTTTACAATCTTTAGACATCTACTCACTACCCAATACACTGATATCTGTCCCGTTTTTTCAGACTACCGCCTTTTTTATTATGTCACGTCCCCACTACTGTAATTGCTCCCACCAACAGTGTTTCTATTTGACAATCCGAAAATTGTCTTAACATTAACAAATTTAATTATTTTACAACAAACCTTACATAACTAAGTAATTTTCATTTCAAAATATGATGATGGTGGTGATTCTTATTTTCGATTCACGTTAGGCTTGTAAGCAAACAGTTTCAATGCTACAATTATGAAAGCCACTGATATGTTACATACATCATTACGAATAATTAACTTCAACAACGCTAATAATATGCGGAATTTATCATTGCAGAGATTTTTCATAATTATTTTACAGGGTTATGAAATTCAGACACCCAACGAGACATTTGGCCGGGTGGTTTTCGTCGCCCATGGACATTAGCAATGCTAAAACACCTTTGACTGCAGAGCGGCAAAAACGTTGAAATATATCGATTATATTAACTTCTATAGTTAAATAAGGGTAATTTTAGAAATTCCAATATTTCCAATGAAACATGAAACATCACTTTGATTATACACATAATTAGTTATCGCATTTGCTCATACACCACCGATAAAAATAAATAAAAGATGCTCTAAATGTATCCTAAGCTTTATATGATTTGAATATTGATAAACAACAAATTGATTGACGTATATCAGAACGGTTATCGTTTGATATAATTAATTAATGCATTTGTATTTCAATGAAATTAGTTCAACCTTAGTTTTGTGACCCGAACATGTGCAGCCGATAATTTATTTCTTCAAACAAAGCTTCCGGGGCGTACTTAGTGGTGGACAGCAGCTTGGCTGTATCCCTGCATTGCTGATGCCCATAAGGGTATAAAAGTTAGGAAGCCGTGGTGGCCTAAGCGATAAGACGTCCGGTGCATTCGTGTTGAGCGATGCACCGGTGTTCGAATCTCAGGCGGGTACCAATTTTTCTAAGGAAATACGTACTCAACAAATGTTCACGATTGCCTTCCACGGTGAAGGAATAACATCGTGTAATAAAAATCAAACCCGCAATATTATAATTTGCGTAATTACTGGTGGTAGGACCTCTTGTGAGTCCGCGCGGGTAGGTACCACCACCCCGCCTATTTCTGCCGTGAAGCAGTAATGCGTTTCGGTTTGAAGGGGGTGGGGCAGCCGTTGTAACTATACTTGAAACCTTAGAACTTATATTTCAAGGTGGGTGGCGCATTTTCATTGTAGATGTCTATGGGCTCCAGTAACCACTTAACACCAGGTGGGCTGTGAGCTCGTCCACCCTACTAAGCAATAAAAAAAATGCCCATTGAGTTTCTCGCCAGATCTTCTCAGTCGAGTTTCCAATCCGGTGGTAGACTCTGCGAAGCACTGCCCTTGCTAGGGCTAGTGTTAGCAACGTCGTCAGGTTAGAGCCCCGTGAGCTCATCTACTCGCCCGAAGAATCTAGTATAACCCCTAGAGGTTACTAGAATAGGTAGGGAAAAAACGAAAGAGCGAATAATTGCGATTGAACGAATTGTCCTTGAAAACGCTTTTTTATTAGTTACTCTTTCGTGAAAACGTTGGGATCCCCTTAGAGGTCCCCTTAGTTGTGGAAGAACGAGAGACTTAGTTCATACTATTAACCGGAATTTTGCCGGACGTTTTCGCCGGTCGTAATTTCCAGATAACAGATATGTATTCTCACAAACCATCTTTAAGCTATTGGACTTCCCTCGGACACACTGACATCCTCGTTGATAAGACCCCGCCCCGGTTGAGCTTTCAAGCGCCCCACTCGTCTAAGCTGGAAAAACCTCCGGGCCACCAGAACAACTCCAAACCGAACATTGAAGTAAAACAGAAGGGCGCGAAGCAAGACAAACGATATTGTACGAAACCTAATGTGATATATATATATTTTTATTGCTTAGATGGATGGACGAGCTCACAGCCCACCTGGTGTTAAGTGGTTACTGGAGCCCATGGCCATCTACAACGTAAATGCGCCACCCACCTCGAGATATAAGTTCTAAGGTCTCAGTATAGTTACAACGGCTACCCCACCCTTCGAAACGAAACGCATTACTGCTTCGCGGCGGAAATAGGCGGGGTGGTGATACCTACCCGTGCGGACTCCCAAGAGGTCCTACCACCAGTGATTACGCAAATTATAATTTTGCGGGTTTGGTTTTTATTACGCGACGTTATTCCTTCACCGTGGAAGTCAATCGTGAACATTTGCTAAGTATGTGTATTTCATTAGAAAAATTGGTACCCGCCTGCGGGATTCGAACATCGGTGCATCGCTACATACGAATGCACCGGACGTCTTATCCTTTAGGCCACGATGATGATCAGATATGATGCAAACCCAAAACATAGAGAGATTACTTGCGAAATGTTTAATATTAGGCGATACTTATTTGTGAAACTGTTTAAATTATATTTCGTGCAGTTAATGTATGTTAGAATTAAATCAGAATGTGTTTCATATGCAATAGTTTGTAGTTTTTTTTTTATGTATGTGTATACAAATCATTAACATGCCGTATTGCGAAATATATTTCAAACGTTGAATTAGAACTGAAAGTATTTATTTACACACATACAAAGGTCTGTGGATAATTTAGTCTAGTCGACAAGTTAAAAATGGTGTTAATTCGACATACTACTGCTAAAATTATGTGGTTTAGCTCATTCGATTCGGAATAATGTCTAGACCATTGTGCTAAAAAATTGAATTAGCACATAAAAAATTCCAAAAGTTATTAACAATTAAACACCTTCAAAAAATAGCGTTTCGTTTATTGCTTATTGTCCGTAAACTATAAATATTTTCGAAATTTGAAAAAAAGATCCTTAAAGAAGACGAAATTTATTAAAAAAAAGTTCCAACTTCCGGAACTGTAGCTCCATTATTTATAATTTTAATTTAACGCTGAAAATAGCCCGCCGCGCGCCATTGTTAGGTTGCGCGCAGGGCCTCGAAAGCGAGTACGTCACTTAAAAAATTTTTTTTCAAGTACTTAAAGTTAATTGAAAAATCTAAAAAAATTATTGCATAATCTAAACACTTTAAAAAATTTATTCCCGTTGGAATTTTTTATAAAAACATATTTTTCAATATTCTAGACGATTGTTAATTACGAAAAAAAATTCCAATTTCCATCATCCTTCTAAACTAAAAATTTTTTTTAAATAATTACCTTAAAATTATTTCGCCTCGTGGACCTCTTCTTATAAATATATTAAACAAGATTGCGTCGTCTAAGTTATGAAATTGTTAATATTTTGTTAATAATATTTTTTTTAAGTAAACAAAAAAGAAAAAGCACAATTATGTTGTAAAGAAATTTTTTTTCGTTATTTATTATTATATTTTCGTTTTTATGTCAATAAAAGACATCTTTTAATTGAAAAAAGAATTTTTTTATCCATTTGTTTATAAACATTTTGTTAACAAATGGACTATTTATATATTTTTGAAAAATTTTTTTTTACAATTTTATATAGAACTGACAATTATGATTTTTAGAAAAAAAATATTTTTTTCGAATCGAATGAGCTAAACCACATAATTTTAGCAGTAGTATGTCGAATTAACACAATTTTTAACTTGTCGACTAGACTAATTGTGTTTTCGGCTGCTCATTGCGTAATTAGAATACATAAACCCGATCTGCCTCGACATCCTGTTAGAACATATTGTTACGCGCTGGGGTTTGGGATAAATAAATGTTCCACCAAAGTACAACTTAAAACTGTATTTATCACTTAGAACGGAACATGCGTGCTATCTCTGCAACGCTTTTATAGTCGATAGATGTTCCCGACCGCTTCGCTGGGCATTTAAAATTAACATTATTATTTCTCACCCCCACCAAGATTCTCATCATTAACGCCCCCGCAACTGGCTTAGAGAGTCTAACACTCATATAAATATTAGCCTATCCATTAAGTACGTGTATTTTCTACATGGATACTAAGTTTCAAGTTAATCGGATGCATGGTTCAGTAGTTATAACGGAACATCCGTATAAAACCACTGTAGATTTATATATTAGTATAGATACGACATCCCTAGATTTATCGAGTACATTCTGGGCAAGTCGAGCTTCGAAGTGTGTTTCTGCTATTTGACAATAGATGGCGTTGTACTTCTCTGTTTTACTAGTACCTTCGATATTCGTTCGGCTATTCGGTGATATATGGCATTCCACTCGCCGACATAACAATATGTTAATTTATAAGTTTTCATAATATTTCCGTGGTCTCAATACCCAACGGAAAAACAATCTAAATACTTTACGCGTTCGACTTAAATTTTCGCTTTATTCTATACTCAATTGTGTTGGAATTTTAAAACGTATTTTTTTACGATTTATGCACACAGACACATAGACACAGCCCACTGAGTTTTGAAGTCGTCGTGGCCTAAAGGATAAAGACGTCCGCTGTATTCGTGTTGAGCGATGCATCGGTGTTCGAATCCCAGGCGGGTACCAATTTTTCTAATGAAATACGAAAATCTCAAAAAATGTTCACGATTGACTTCTACGGTGAAGGAATAACATCGTGTAATAAAAATCAAATCCGCAAAATTATAATTTGTGTAATTATTGGTGGTAGGACCTCTTGTGAGTCCGCGCGGGTAGGTACCACCACCCTGCCTATTTCTGCCGTGAAGCAGTAATTCGTTTCGGTTTGAAGGTCGGGACAGCCGTTGTAACTACACTTGAGACCTTAGAACTGATATCTCAGGTGGGTGGCACATTTACGTCGTAGATGTCTATGGGCTCCAGTAACTACTTAACACCAGGTGGGCTGTGAGCTCGTCCACCCACCTAAGCAAAAAAAATGATATCGCCAGATCTTCTCAGTGGGTCGCGATTCCGATTCGGTGATAGATTCTGCGAAGCGCTGCTCTTGCTAAGGCTAGTGTTAGCAAATTCAAATTCTCACAGGTTGAGGGCGCGAGCTCACCTACCCACCCGCGCCTAGTTGGAATAGCCCCTTAATCTACCAAAGAATAGTTAGCGGAAAAAAATTTAATAATCTATACTAATATATAAATCTACAGTGGTTTTTACGGATGTTTCGTTATAAATACTGAACCGGGCATCCGATTGACTTGAAACTTGGTATCCATATTTTTTTTATTTTTTTTTATTGCTTAGATGAGTAGACGAGCTCTCACAGCCCACCTGGTGTTAAGTGATTACTGGAGCCCATAGACATCTACAACGTAGACGCGCCACCCACCTTGAGATATAAGTTCTAAAGTCTCAGTATAGTTACAACGGCTGCCCCACCCTTCAAACCGAAACGCATTACTGCTTCACGGCAGAAATAGGCAGGGCGGTAGTACCTATCCGCGCGGACTCACAAGTGGTCCTACCACCAGTAAACAAAATAAACCACCATATAGAAAATACATGTCATTGTACTTAATGGATAGACTAATATTTATGTGAGTGTTGGACTCCCTACACCAGTTGCGGGGGTGTTCATGATGAGAATCTTTGTGGGGGTGAGAAATAATAATGTTAATTTTAAATGACCAGCGACGCGGACGGGTACAGCTAGTCTTCTTCTTCTTATACAGTTTACGTTTGTCGGGCGGCTAAGGAAAATTAATAAATGCACATGTTGTTAGTGGCTAGGTACCACCAATGCAGATAGTAGCAGAAACGTTTTTATTAAATTCCATTCTTAAAATAAACAATGTGTTAATCGTGAGAAAAAGCGTTAAAATAATAGTGTCGTAACAAAGTATTGGTCTGTCTATGCTTATAGCTCTTTAAAGAAGTTAACAATATGCATTTTTGTCCGATGTTAATATTATATCGAAAGAAAACAACAATACGTCAGACCACTACTAAGGGTCATTGATCCTAAGCCATAGATTTTTTTAACTTTTCTTCTAAGTCTCCAGAGTTTGTTTGTAATTTTGCGTCACACATAAGTTGCACGTTGCTCTTTTATTTTGAAACTTGCAATCAAACTTAAAGACTAGCGCCACGGCTTTGCACGGATGAATCGGAATATTTTACTGTATGTGGATTACTGTTTCTAATACGCTTTTATTAGCTTCAGACCACTGAAGTAGGAAACCTATCTATGCTTCAGACGTATGTAACGGAATTTTGACATGATTTTGACCCCCTTCAAAACGTCGGATTAACTCGAAATTTGGTATACTTATTAAGGACCGATGACAATTCAATACTAAAAAGAAAATTGTAAAAAAAATTTGAAACAATTGAAATTCAACTAAAAAATGAAAAATAAATAATAGTTTAAAAAAACTAACAAAATACGCTTTTATAAGCTTTTATAGAAAATCCAACTAAAAAATAGAAAATAAATTTGAATTAAAAATAGTGTAAGAAAAAATGATTTTATTGTAAAAAAAAGCGTGAGATGCATGGTATTAGTAGTTTTAAATATTTTATGAGCAGATATGAGTAGAAGGATTATTTTGATAGTATCCTGAAAAGCAACCCACGCTTTTTTTACAATAAAATAATTTTTCATACACTATTTTTATTTATTTTTTAATTTCTTCCATGTTACCGATCTCTGGTTTTATCTCCTTAGGACTTAAATGTGAAAATTTCAAGTTGACTTTAGCGGCTTTGGTTCAGTGTTTACGAATCAATCAGTTAGTCCGGACAAGTAATTAGGTACTTATTTTGTGTAGATAGAAACTGAAGATGTATTAATAAAATCACATTTATTCTTTTAGAATAAGCTATAATAATAATTTAAAAAACACACAAAGTGATTTTCGTTTTCTTTGTATGATATCGCGAGCAAAATCGTTTTTAATATAAAAAGTTTTTTTTTTTACTTATTTTTACTCTGCTATCCGAAACCTCCATAGCAACAGAACTGAAGTCGGTAATGCCTACATAAAAATTAGGGATTACTGACCATTTCAAAAAATTGCGTAATTTTTTTAAGTTCCAAAAAGACTAAACGTATCGACATAATTTGTTCACTTTCAATTATCATCATTAAGCTCGCGTTTTAAGTAGGAATTGTCAGTGTTAATAGCGGCAGATGACAGCCATTTAAAAAAAAAGATTAACGGCTTGTTACTAACAGCCACACTTAAAAAAATCACGTGGCACTGCACTTCTATAGATAATAAATAAAGGCTTTTTGCACAAACCAGCTCATCATCGAACCCTGACATTAAATTAATGAAAACATGATTAACCAATAAATGCTCACGTTCGATCTTCCTTTGTTTACAAAAGGATTCAGTAGATATTTTAGCGATAGCATTAATTAATTACCTATGGAATGTGCCAAAAATGTATCCATTGTTTTACAAATATGTATTTGTTTTCGACGTTTAAAGGCGGAATGTTAAACAGAAGCCAAAATAATTCTCGAAACATATTATGCTATCATGCTTTTTATAATTAAGTAGACTAATGTAAATATTTGTATTTTTTATTAGGAATATTGAAATGGTCGATAATAACAATGGTAATTAATAAAAATGGCATTAGTTTTTGTGGGGCTTGTTATTTTCACTAACATAGCAACTAACAAAAGCGTTAACACATATTGATAAAACCAGTACAATGATCCGAATATTTTCTATTAAGAACTTTCTAACCAACCATTTTTATAAATTCTATAATATTTGGGTACCTTACGCCTACCTATTTCTACGAGAAGTGTTTTACTTTAGGTTGCGTTTCGGTTTGAAGGGCTGGGCAGCCGTTGTAACTATACTGAGACCTTAGAACATATATCTCAAGGTGGGTGGCGCATTTACATTGTAGATGTCTATAGGCTCCAGTAACCATTTAACACCAGGTGGGCTGTGAGCTCGTTCACCCATTTAAGCAATAAAAAAAAAGCTCGGCCGTCTAGTCCAGCCGTACCTTTTTGTATTTGAGAGATTACTGGTGGCCCCGAGGCCATTCCAGTTTTACCAGGGCAGATGGGCGAGCAAGGGCTCAGCCAGGAAGGGTGGGATTTGCTAACAGTCTAGCTGTACCATAGCGAGTGAGTTATCGATTAGATTCAAATTGAGCAGCGCCAATCGCTTTGTGGAGTCCACAAGCTCTTCTGCACATCATCATAATAAAAACATGACAATGTCACGACCCACTTGAAGTTCAATTGGCTACGACTACATCATATTTTCGGATTTTATATAAATATTGATTTTCATCACTGATTTTTTCAATAGGAACGAATTGTATAGTGTCAAGGAAACTGTCATGTGAGACATATCAACTTCCTTTGCCGTGTTCAACGAGGTCAGTTACTATTAAGCCGCACAGTCGCTTACGCGTTTGCCTACGGATAAAAGTGGCGGGAAATTGTTTAATTTTTTATAACGCTTTTGTTACGTAAATAAACACGTAATAAGCTCTCATTTCGTTATGAATGAGAGAAAAAAATGCATTTAGCGAGAATGATGATAATATGGATTAGTTAATTGTTTAAAAATGTAAATGTGAAATTCATTTTGTTATTACGGGAACTACACATAAAATTTAATTATTGACGACAAACCTTAAAGACTTTTACACGTAAAAATCATCAATAATATTTAGTGTCGGTTTAGAAGCTCTTAACAAATGAACAATTATTACTCAATAAGATCAGTGCAATTACATCAACTTAATGCCGAAACACTTATGGATACAAATGCAAAAAAAAATAATACATTTTGAATGCGGTTCGTGCGTGCATTGTGATAGTTTTGTGTAACAATATTTGTTTTTGGACCTCAATTACCTATTTGTGAATGAAAATTTATACGAAATGTATAGAATTTTATACATTTATTGCGTTTTAGTCTCGGCTTTATCTTCCAACATGGATCCGAGGAGTGAGACTGGATATCCTACGGGAATGATGTCTGTTTGTATGTTTCCACTGCTTTTTTATTATTGATACGCATCTACATCGTGTTAAAGTTAACTCAAATTTGTATGGAGCTTAGGTACTAGTGGTAGGACCTCATGTAAGTCCGTACGGGTAGGTACCACCACCCAGCCTATTTCTACCGTGAAGCACGTTTCGGCTTGAAGGGTGGGTCACCTGTTGTAACTATATTGAGACCTTAGAACTCATATCTCAAGATAGGTGGCTGCATTTACGTTTTAGATGTCTATGGGCTCCGGTAACCACTTAACACCAGGTGGACTGTGAGCTCGTCCACCCGTCTAAGCAATAAAAAAAAAATACATGAGAGAATGAAGCAGCGGGGGTCACGACCCTCAGTAATGAGCGGAGCCAAGCAAGGAGAAGGTTGTTAAGAACAGATCGATCTGTCTACCCTCTGTTTGTTCCGCTTTTAGGCGTACGTAGTTAATAGCTATACACCGAATACTTCAAACAATTTGTAGTAAATTTTGCGGTCTCAAAAGCTGTCAAAAGTGCTGACAACGTTTTTCAAAGAAATTAACTACAAGCAGTGTATTCACTCAGGCAACAAGGCGGTGTCGTGGTATCGACCCGCGCCGACTCACAAGACAATTTAGGTTCAATACGACTTGCCATCAGATACAAAGTCTCTGATGGCAAGTCGGACGCGGGTTGGTCAGTGACTGAAGGTTTTAGTTCGTTTTTAATTCACCAAATTCCGCTCGACGCGAAAAGCGCGCGACTGTATCCCCGTGCAAAAAAAAACATGTATAATCTGTACAAAAATAATATTTAAAAAAAACTTAAAAAAAAACGCTTTATAGAAATATTAAATAACTTTTTACAATAAAATCATTTTTACTTATACTATTTTTAATTAAAATTTATGTTCTATATTTTAGTTGGATTTTCTATAAAAGCGTTTTTAGTTTTTTTTAAACAATATTTATTTTTCATTTTTTGAATTTAAATTTTTTCAATTTTTTTTTTAATATTAAATTGTCATCGGTCCTTAATAAGTATGCCAAATTTTGAGTTAATCCGACGTTTTGAAGGGGGTCAAAATCATGTTCAAAGATTCCGTTACATACATTTATTTACATCAAAATACAGTTTAGCTTATAAAACTATAGCACAAATTGAGTTGCTCTTATAAAGAGAAACAACATTTAAAGCTATTGCTTCACCACTATTTTTATCTTTATTATATTTCAATATTTCAAAATGCTTTTATATTTCTTATGTTCTTTCTAATCTTTCAATATTCAAATTTTCATATACATATCTCATCTTTATAACAAATTAACTTCTTTTAAGATAATTCGTCTAGAGGTTACATACATACTAACATACATACGTCTGAAGCTAATAAAAGCGTATTCAAAAGGAGCATTATTTACCACGTCTTTCACATACGAAAAAAAAACCAGATGAAATGTTTTTTTAAAAGACAGTTTAATTCAAGGATTTTCCTTGCCAAATGTTTCGCTAAAACAAAAACAAGGCAAGAATAATGATAATGTTTGTTTACAACATTCGATCTTGAATCGTTGTTGTGTGTGAATCAGATTGTGTTCTACTTGAGTTTGATAAGTTCATTTTTCGAGCTTAGAGTCGAAATAATGCTCCTAATGCAGACACCGACCATTTATGTATCGAGGACTCTCACGAATAAGACCGATATATATCTATCTACATATACTAATGATTATTTATTATACCAATATGTAATGTCTGCATATCTACATGTTGACCAAATCCAAATTTATATTCCTTTTTTTTGGTTAAAATTCATAAATTTTATTAGAATATCCGATAAAATTGAACCACTCTATAGTTATTATTCCGGGAAGGGTTTTCTTTTTTTTCCTACCTATTCTGATAGCCTTGAAAGGCTATATCATCAGCTTCTCCTTGACGTATAGGTGAGCTCACGGGGCTCAAACCGGGTGTGTTGCTAGCACTGGCCCTAGCAAGAGCAGTGCTTCGCAGAATCTACCACCGGATCGGAAACGCGACCCACTGAGAAGATCCGGCCAGAAACTCAGTGGGCTGTGTCTGTGGGTTAATTCGCTCGTCGAGCCCGTCGCTTGCGGGTGAGCGGTGACCGGTGCTTGTGGTACCTAAAAGCACCGTTAATGGATCAGGAGGATCCGGAACAAAATTAGACTACCTTAACTTCAATAAAAAATAATAAACATTTGCCAAGCTAACTATAAAAATATGGCATTTGAATACCTTAATATTTCGACAAGCCACAATTAGATTGTTAGATGGCGCAACACATGTACCATGAAACAAGGTCGGGTACGTCAAATCAGTTTTAGTACAAATTGAAAACATTTAATTATAGCATGCCTACAGATATAATTCCTCCATAGCATCACCAATTACTCTCTGATTTTCCCATTCATTCATTCATTCATTTGTTGAATACGTACTTCATTAGAAAAATTAGTACCCGCCTGAGATTCGAACACCGGAGCATCGCTCAACACGAATGCACCGGACGTCTTATCCTTTAGGCCACGACGACTTCAAATTCAAATTTAATTTATATTATTATATTATTGTCAATAATATTTACCTGAATGACCGGGAGTGGGTTCGGTGGATGCGATTGGTGCAATCGTAATTACGAGTTGTCGGGAATACGGTTCAGTAAATCCTCGCAGCACCTCCCATGAACCATATCGAAGGGTGAAATGCTATTTGAGTTAAGCGACATTTCGCTTGATACGTGATATTTATCTTTTTTATTAAAGGTGCGTTTTATAGTTAGCGTGGTATGGGCGTGTGATGCGTAGAGAGGAAATGCATGTGACTAGGAGATGTATTGAAATGGTAGTGCAAGGTAGAGGAAGAAGAGGTCGACCGAAGAAGAAATAGATGTAGTGTGTGAATGATATAAGAGAGAGAGGAGTGAGTGTTGAGATGACGGCTCATAGAAGAGAATCGAATAGAAAAATTCGCTGTGCCGACCCCACCTAGTGGAATAAGGTGGAGACAAAGAAGAATTAGAGGTGCGTTTTATTTGGTATTATCAATAACATCAGTTCGGTGATTTTAATTGATAAAATGTAATTGCAAAAACATCGCTTAAACCAAAAACAGGTTTTCACCCCTCGATATGGTACAAATGACGTAGAATCACATACATTTTGAATTACAATTTGAACGGCCCGGCCGTCTGGTGTAGTGGTAAGTGACATGGTCACTACACAAGGGGGTCGCGGGTTCGAATCCCGCCAAGGAAAGATATTTGTATGATAAATATAAATGTCTTTTCCAGGGCTATGGATGTATATTAAATATATGTATGTGTATAATAAAAATCTTACATTTATATCCGTTATCTTGTAACAAGTTCTTTACGAACTTACCACGGGACCAGTTAACGTGGCGTGATTGTTAGTAAATATTTATTTACTATTTATTTATTTATTTATTTAGTTTGTTGCAATTTTGACCTCATTTCTTACGATGATGATAGATAGTAGTCACGTTATACGTACCATCAATCGACCACAAATACCATGTTTGTTCAGTTAACGTATCAAATCCCAGTAAAACGATTATTACGTGTAAAAGAAGAATCTAAAGTTTCCCACAATAAAACATAGTAATTGTAATACAAAGTGCATTATTTCCTCGTAATCATAACGAGTTATGTCAGCTTATGATGTAAGTGACACTTACAAATGTTCTCTGTACGGGTCGGTGATCCTGCCTATATGTGAGAACCGTAACCAGAAATACCCTTCCACAATATAATTATACTTAACGAAAAGCTTACCAACACAAAGTTATAAGTCGATCATATAAACTATTTATGAACGCATCGATTAAAAACGATATTATTTTTTACATATTGTACTAATCGATAATCACATATCGGCATTGAAATAATGATTACTGAAGCATTCTTATTCATCGATCTCTTTTAAAATTTAAACTCTCCCAGGCCATATGCCAAACGCGCCGACAAAAGAAGTCTTAGTTCTTAAAGATTATACATGTTATGGAGCGTATATTAAATTCCATACATTATGATTAATATAGTGATATATATCTGGTGGTAGGACGGGTAGGTACACCATCCTGTTTCTACCCTGAAGCAGTAATGCGTTTCGGTTTGAAGGGTGGAGTAGCCGTTGTAACTATACTTGATAGGCATACTCGGTAGGCAGCGGCTTGGCTCTGCCCCTGGCATTGCTGAAGTCCATGGGCGACGGTAACCACTCACCATCAGGTGGGCCTTATGCTCGTCTGCCTACAAGGGCAATAAAAAAAAAATAAAAAAACTTGAGACCTTAGAACTCATATCTCAAGGTGGGTGGGCGGCATTTACGTTGTAGATGTCTATGGGCTCTGGTAACCACTTAACACCAGGTGAGCTGTGAGCTCGTCTATAAAAGCCTCAATTGAATTCCTCAACATATATTTCCTCACACTAACAGAGCATTTCGTTAAAATTCCTTGGTCACGATTATTATAGTAATGCATTGCGCACGCGAAATCATTGCCTCATTTATGTTTTCTGATCTTAACTCATTACGGTCGGAGTGATTCCGTGATCTGATTACGATCAGCTTAATGAATCGTGATCATGCCGCTTCATTGGTCAGATCCGAATTATGACGAAACATCTACTGTATAATTAAAGTGTTTTCCTACTTCACATCGTGGGGATAGACGTGCCCCAGCAGACTTAAATAATGGGGAAGCTTAGATTTTAGCCAGTTTTTTTGCTTCCGCTCTTTCTTCTTCATGCTTCTGCTGTATGATGTCGTATTAGAACTATCTTATCAACAAAATAGATGTGAATAGCAGCACTGCATTAGATAGACTATTTATCGAGGAAGGATAGGCTATAACATCACGTTAAGACCAATGCAAGCGGAGCACCAATAAAGAATGTTTCAAAATCGGGGATTTTTCCCCTTTGAAAACTTCCACTGCGTACGCTGCGGAAACTGATAAAGTTTCGCTAAAATAATGTAGGAGAGAATTGCTCCCCTTTAAAAGACCTAAAAAAAGTCCGCGACAGCATAATATATCTATATGTTAAGGTTGGCTCTCTATTACGCTTTTTATGCTAACCAAATTTGTTCTAAAATAAAACATTATTTGTGAAAGTGTTTGATATTCTACGTAAATGAAGAGGCGGGTAAAATTTAGCGTTATGCCAAACTAACTGTTCCACGTGGACGAAGTCGCGGGCAAAAGCTAGTATATATCTAAAACGCATTTTATACCAACACCATAAAATATCCAATACAGCTTTTGACTCCAGGTCCCGGCTCCACGAAGCCTGCAATCATACCGAAGAGCCAGCTGAAGTACCTGTCCTTCGTGGTGCAGGGGAACGGGAGAAGCCGGCGCAAGTACTCATATTGGAACGCTAGGAATATAGCCAAGGATCCGAGAATCAATTTTAAAAGGTATAGAGCTGCTGTTAACAATTAAAGATTTATAAATTTATCGAATAGCATATAAGAGGTCCACGAAAACTGATGCTTAGATATATATATTTTTTTTCCCTACCTATGCTGATATCCTTGAGAAGCTATATCAGCTTCGCCCTAACATTTAGGTGAGCTCACGGGGCTCAAGTCGGAGTGGTGCTAAAACTGGCCCTACCAAGTGCAGTGCTTCGCAGAATCTACCACCGGATCGGAAACGCGACCCACTGAGAAGATCCGGCAAGAAACTCAGTAGGCTGTGTCTGTGGGTTAATTGGCTCGTCGAGCCCTTCGTCGCAAGTGATGGGTTCGACGAGGACGGTGACCGGTGCTTATGGTACCTAAAAGCACCGTTAGCGGATCAGGAGGATCCGTAATAACATGTGTTTAGACAATTGTTCCATACACCGTATGGAATATTTATTGAATCTTAGATCGTTCAGCTTTTTGGCAAAAAAAAATTGTGGTATCCGCAGGCAGACGAGGCTACAGTCTATCTACATAATTATAAGAGATCGGTCATGGACATCAGCAATTATAGGGGCAGATTCAAAACGCACCGACCCCCTGTCATTAAAATACAATTAGAACTGCTTATGGCTTACGGCTTAATCTCGTCTTTTTACTGTCAATATATTAAATACAATATTTCGAAATCTTCATAGATGACTAGGTGGTGCGATGACCTTCGAAGGGTGCCCAGCAAGAGATGGAGGGAAAGAGCCAAAGACCGAGCTGTGGTGGTCAGTGGTGTGGATTGGGAGAGGCCTATCTCCAGCAGTGGACGACTGTGGGCTGATGATAATGATGATGATAGACGACTAAGGTGTTATCTGTCGATATTTGAATATTGTACTAGCTACCGTCTATTTTGCCATAAAAATAATTATAAACTTTCACACAAAACGCACGGAATATCAGAAATAACTGACTATAAAAAACGCGAAATTAAACCGTAAATATGGATATGTGTTTATGATTTACGAAAACGTTATTGCGTAATTCCTGGTGGTAGGATCTCTTGTGAGTCCGCACGGGTAGGTACCACCACCCTGCCTATTTCTGCCGTGAAGCAGTAATGCGTTTCGCATTGAAGGGTGGAACAGAAAAAAAAAGCGCACAAGATATTAATTTAAAAACATTTTAAATTTCAGGAAAACTCTCCTCCTGGCCATAGGGTATCTCGACAGCCCCAGTTTCCCCATTTCAATGATGTTCGCGAACGAGTACGAAGCTCTGGGGTACAATGTCATAATTATTGACAACCAGAGGTTTTCGACTGTGCATTACCATTTGTGAGTTAATTTATAGTTTCACGATTCAGCCGTCTTAGTTTTGGCATGAGATTTGGTAGTAAATAAATTATTTAGTAAGTAAAGTATTGTAGTTGGTAAATTGAATATACGCGGCAGAAAAAGCGGGGTCATTGTACATACCTATGCAGGTATATATAATAGTATTAAGATAGTTCCATCATGGCGCTAATGCATTAGATTTAAAAAAAAACTCCTTTCCAGAGCAAGCCGCCTCATGAGACCAGTGGGTAAGCTTGTAGCCGAAGTCCTAGTCCAGCTAACTGACTACGGCCTAGACCCTTCCAGGCTAGAATTATTAGGGTTTAGTCTGGGCGCCCAAACGGTCAGCTACATAGCCAAAAACTTCCAGACCATAACAGGAAGGAACGTATCGTCTATCGTCGCTCTAGAGCCTTCCGGCCCGTGTTTTAGGACATTAGTTTCGGACGACAGACTCAACCCGTCAGACGCTGGCTTCGTGCAGGTCGTGCACACGAACATAGACGGGTACGGTATGGCCAACAGAATGGGCCACGTCGACTTCTACGTCAACGGCGGGGAGTACCAACCCTCAGACATCAACCTTTACCCTTGTACGACAACTTGCAGCCATTTCAGGGTGCTCGCGCTTTGGGTTGCCGCCTTAAAGAATCCCGGTAAATTTATAGGTATGAAGTGTGATAGTGTGCAGCAAGCGAGGGACGCTCAGTGCTATAACAACAAGCCTCTCGTCACTAATACAATGGGTTTGAGTCCTGACAAGAGTAAGCTGGGCATATTTTATTTATCGACTAGTAAGGGGTATCCTTACTTCTTGGGGGCAAAAGGACTGATAGAGGCCAATGTTTACTGGCGGACGATTACTGAAATCAATAATGGTGACGATATTTTAGTGTACACTTAAACTGTGATAAATTAATACAGAAATATAGAATTCGTCCTGGATTTATTCATACGCCCGGGGCACTCGTCACAAGTGATGCGACCGAGCCAAGTTTCAAATCCTGCAAGCAGGCACCATTTTCTCATCATTATTCCTTCACCGTTACTTATATGACGTTGAAGGAATAAATTACACGAAATTTTTATAAGTTCATGTGACTACTGGTGATAGTGGTGACTACTGGGGCTATTGTGACCCGCCCGGAAAAGTAACACTGATCGACTACTAATTAATCAACTCCAAAAATGTACCTAACTATAAAATATATTTTGACCGAATACGCGGGTAATATTATGTAATAAATTGGCAACATACCAATTGCGTTTAATCTATGTAATTAATACTCATAAACTTACTTTTGATTAAAATTTGTCATAAGCTCTATTGTGTTTTATTTGAAAATACTATAGTTGAACTAAAGAAGAAGCGTATGGAGGGCAAAAGTAAGGAGTATCATCTCAGAGAGTCCGCTGAAAGGGAGCCAATTATGTTGGCGCCACAGTAGCAAGTGGATTTTTTAAAGGGATTTAATGACCTGGTAACTAAGACTTTTAAGTCATTTCTAATTTTTATGGACTGATATGAAATGATGATTAATTGGAGACATTAATCAACTGGGATGAAATTAAATGAAAGCAAGTGGAAAAGATTTAAAAAATTATAATAGTAGTGATATAAAAAATAGAGTAGGATATTAAATTAAGAAGAAAAGATACGCTTCCTACGTAAATAGTAATAAAAATAAATAGTTGCGATTTTCAATATTGATTTTTTTTTAAATCCATGTCAAGAAAAATATTAAACTTTTCAACCCAGCTCCGTTCACTATGTTTCTATCTGTTATATTCAGTAGAGCGTTATCTCTGTTCCGCACGGAACCTCAAGGCACCGGCCTCCATACATAATACACTTAATATTTGAAACTAAAACCACTCGTACCGAACTTGATTAAAGACTTTTTTGCAAAATTAAAAATGTTAATATCAAACGTCTTTAAAACCCCTGTTGCGAGAATAGTAATAATAATAATAGCATACTTCCTAACCACAAACAAAATGTGATTTCATTACGCAATTACTTTTATAACAAGCAGCGGTTTCGGTTTATTCGTTTGAGGTTTATAAACATAAGTTTGTGGAAATATCTGCAGCGGAATTCAGTACTTAACTAAATACATGTTAAGGATTTATTTCATTATGTTTAAATCTCTAACCAATTACATTACATTACGTGGCATTTAAATCAGGCAAAATCTACCGCAAACGCGTTAGGCGGTAGGCAGCGGCTTGGCTCTGCCCCTGGCATTGCTGAAGTCCATGGGCGACGGTAACTACTCACCATCAGGTGGGCCGTATGCTCGTCTGCATACAAGGGCAAAAAAAAAGAAATTCGTTTAAAAAAAAACCTTTCTTATAAGCACTAGCAAAGGCGTGGAACCGAGGGTTACGCGTGAAGTGAACAGCAAATACCTTTGCGCTTTTTTTTTTTATTGCTTAGATGTGTGGACGAGCTCACAGCCCACCTGGTTACTGGAGCCCATAGACATCTACAGCGTAAATGCGCCACACACCTTGAGATATAAGTTCTAAGATCTCAGTATAGTTACAACGGCTGCCCCACCCTTCAAACCGAAACGCATTATTGCTTCACGGCAGAAATAGGCGGGACGGTGGTACCTACCCGTGCGGACTGACAAGAGGTCCTACCACCAATAATTACGCAAATTATAATTTTTGCGGGTTTTGATTTTTATTACACGATGTTATTCCTTCACCGTGGAAGCCAATCGTGAACATTTTGTTAAGTACGTATTTCAGTAGAAAAATTGATACCCGCCTGCGGGATTCGAACACCGGTGCATCGCTAGATACGAATGCACCGGACGTCTTATCCTTTAGGCCACGACGACGACAAAAACGCTACATGGGGTTGGAAAATGTGAAGTCAATAAATAAAATAAAATATGTAGCACATATTATTTGTATTGTGGAGTAAATAAATGTAATTATTATTATTATGTGTATTGAACACTGCCTCGCCTGAGAAGACGGCAGGACACACTCCGGCGAGGTGGGCAACAATCGGCCGGAGCGTTAGGGGCTATTGGGTGAGAAACTGGCGAACTATACGGGCATTGTCCAGTAAAGACTGCTTTTTACATTTGGGCCACCATTATTATTATTATTATAACCTATACTCTATTCCAATTACGAAGTCCCTTTTGACACTTCTTAAAACGTAACTCTTCACATTTCGCATAATTCGAAATAATATCATTTTTTGGTTCACTGTCGTAAACATCATTTAATAAATACACAATTAATCTAAATCTTTATACAATTAATTAAAACACACAATAACATAATAATATGTCTCATGGGACTTTGTAATTGGAATAGAGTATGTATAGTGAATCAATATTATTTCTTGAAATCAAGGTTTTTTATTACTCGGTCTGATTCTGAAACGATTCTTTTAGACCATATGTTCTCTTTTAGATCATATGTTCGATATGTCTCAAAAAGTAAAAGGAGTGCTACTACAAAAATGAAATTAAAAATACTACATTATGTATTATGAGTATTTACATTATTAAATTTTACCCAACACTAGTTTTTGTGTGGAACTTCTCGAATATATTAAGTATATAATCTACGGTGGAACTTGTCAGGTGACTTAATATAATGGAGACAGAGGTTTTGCACGACATTTTTGAAGTTTTGGACCAAGATTTGGACTATATCAACTGATCCGATAATATTGAGTACAAGATACTATCACCATTCATTCATCAACATTCACAGCATTCAAGTTTTTTTTATGTCGTACTGTTAACATTTAAATTTATCCTATTTTTTCGCTGTTTGTAAAATTGCTGTAACATGTCATAGTGTGTTTTAAGAGATTGCTGTACATGCCTGTAACTGGCTTACATACCAGTACTTAACTTTATACATGATAATTTTAAGCTTGAATGTTTTGTGTGTATTGCTGTTGGTGTCTAAATAAATAAATAAATAAATAAATAAACATTCAATAATACAACATCCATCTATTTCACTCAGGTAGTGTGTCCAAAAAAAGCATGTTAATTTATTGGAGTACGGCAATTGGCAAAAGAAAAACTGTAGACCTTAGAGTATACATAAGCAAGCTAATGTATACTCTAAGCTGTGGACTCTATTCGCTTGAGCTATAACATGGAATAAAAAAAACAAATGTCAAATTAATGGTTGTCAAAGTCAGTATGTAACGAGTAAATGTCAAAATGCCGCAACGGATGACGCAAGGTGCCAAGAAACAAGAAGGGGAAAAATCCTTGACGATCTTTACTTCAATCTTTCAAAATGGTATTTCATTCTCGCGGGTTTCCTTCTAAATTAATTTACGCACGCAATATTTTTTTCTGACTCTTCTTCGCAATGTATTCGCAACACAACACTATATTATAAATAAAATACATATTAAATTTTAAGTGCGCGTCTGCAGTAATAAAATATTCGATAGTGAGCTAAAATCAATTAAAACTGTGATGTTTGTGTTCCGTGTGTTATTTGAAGGTGCTTACGTAAGTATATTGCCTATTTTTTGTTGTTAAACACGTTTAAGTAACGATCAATGCCACAAAATTTTGGAAGTTTCGTATTACCATTTAACAAGACACATCTGGCTTATGCACTGTGATGGTTATATCAGCTTATTACCAAACAAAATACACAAAAAAATATCATTAAAATACGTTTAAAATCTATAAATCTACAGAACTACGTACCTAAAGAACAGGTTTTCTCTCAAGGTTACACATTATGTACACAGTTTGAATAATTAGAGAAACCCTAGTAGATTACACATTAAAGTTTAAAAAATTAACTCCATAACCAGAGACTGTCCATCATACGATGGCAAATACAAATTACACTTTATTAAATTTTAATTATTCAAATACTTTATTAATAATTAGTGAACTTAAAAAAATTTAAATTTTCACGAACTCAGATTATAATTATTAAGCTAGTAATACAATTGAAAATAAGCACGAAGCAAAATAATGATATCTGTAATAGTATATTTGAATACAAATGTAATGATAAGAGTTATCATAAATATGAATTATGTTCAATTCATGCCAAAAAAATTTAGTTTAATCTCATATTATTTATTGAGCATGAAATTGCACTAGCTCAACGTCCTTATAATTTTTCAATCACCAATTCATTATGGGCTACTCCATAACTGCTCAATTGAAGTAGTCAGTCTTTATAAGCAAAAGTCTTCATTATCTACTGGCGGTAGACTGTACTATAAGCCTGTATGGGTATATAGCACTGTCGTTGGTATGATTTATTCAGAGCAGTCATGCATTGTGGTTTAAAGGTGGAGATAACTAGGAGGGTCATGGCTTTCACATTTTAGCATCGTCAGGATCAGTAACCACTTAACACCAGTCAGGTCGTGAGGATATTCATCCAAGAATGTAATGAAGATATAAACTAATCACACACGCTAACAAAAACTACTAAAACCTAAAATCAATAGATAGTACAAACAAAAAATAACAAAGTTCTTAAGAAAACCATTGTTCCTATAATTATTATACTTTGACTAAAAACCTATCTATACTAATATTATAAAGAGGAAAGATTTGTTTGTTTCGAATAGGCTCCGAAACTACTGGACCGATTTGAAAAATTCTTTTTCCATTAGAAGTCGACATTGTCCCTGATGAACATAGGCTACTTTTTTGAATTTTTTTTAAATTTTTTTTTTGGTTTCATTTGTGTTTTAATGTTTCCGAAGCGAAGCGAGGGCGGGTCGCTAGTTAAAAATAAACATAAAAAATAAAACACTAAAAGTACTTTGTACATCAAAAGATCTCAGTGTAATGGGATTCGAAAATAAATAAACAAAATATGATTATAACAAATAGATTGGTGAATGCTATCTTAAAATTTTCTATAGCCAATATTGGATCAAATTTGTAGAGAATCAATGTTAGAAATACCTAGGTGTGTATTTTGAACAATTATTTTTTGTTGGTCTCAGTGGACATGGTTACCAGCAATACATTTAGGTAGGGCGGTAGTAGTAGTTACTTCATGCTAAATACGGTAATATACACAGTGTCGATTATTATGTTAATTATAAATGTTACAAGTTTTGGTTTTTCACACAATTCATAATGTAATATTCCTTCATCGAGGAAGTCATTTGTAAACATTGTAGGTATAGTGTGTATTTAACCGGTAAAAAGGTAAAAGGTATTTAAATGGTGTAGTTTATATAAATGCATTTACCAGGTAAAATTGGTACTTGTCTGCAGCATATACACATTGGTGACTATTCATATAAGACAATATGTAAGCTAAGTAATTTATGGCCCGATACATAGGACCCTCCATGTATTTATATTGAACAATATAATTAATAGTATAAGTATATATAGTTGTCTTGTTTTATCATGATCTAACCCTTAGTTTAATTTGATGGTATTGTGAGTCCAAACAAATCTACATCACTAGGCACTAGATTAGTATCACAAAGATTATAGTACCTGATACTACTCATTTTGCCCTCACATGAGCGGCATCATCATACCACCAAATTTATGGACTGGAGTGTATGGAATGCAGCTTAAAAAAAAATTGTTCCATCCATTTCTTGTAGGTAACAAAACGAACAAATGGCAATTAATAAGTATTAAATTTGGCCACACAGACAACTACGAAGTAACGGCGCGTCATTTTGCTTGGCAAATGTTTGCGCCAACACATCCATACACTGAACCAACACTATGTCTCCAAGCGATTGGCGCCGAACTCTCCGAGTTTCGCTAACACGATGATGTCATAGTGACATAATTGCTTGTCTCACCTTGCCAGTGATGTATTCAACTTACTTAGTCATTTTATTGTTTTGTTACGCGAATATCGACCTTAAATAAGTGAAGTTCTGCACTCGTGACGTCATAATGAGAGTGCGTTCATAGCCAGCGAAAAATACAAAATATTCTATGTTCGCTTTTATTTTTCATATTCGAAATACGTATTCAACGAATGTTCACGATTGACTTCCACGGTGAAGGAATAACATCGTGTAATAAAAATCAAAACCTCAAAATTATAATTTGCGTAATTACTGGTGGTAGGACCTCTTGAGAGCCCGCGCGGGTAGGTATCACCACCCTGCCTATTTCTGCCGTGAAGCAGTAATGCGTTTCGGTTTGAAAGGTGGGGCAGCCGTTGTAACTAGGTATACTTGAGACCTTAGAACTTATATCTCAAGGTGGGTAGCGTCCACCCATCTAAGTAATAAAAAAAAGAGTAAACAAAAACAAGTCAAGTTAATTCGGTCACGCAATCACTTCAGGGGTGCGACAGAAGCACGTTGGGATAGTCGACCTTGGTATCTGATATATAATTTTGCGAACGTATTTTCCTCAACTTCAAAGCGATTGACGTCAGTGCTTTTGTGTTACGCAGTTGGCTTGATGGTGGTAGGGTGGTATTTTGAGATCGCACAAGTTGAGTCCACCATCCTAGGTATCTTGCCATGAAACACGCTCACGCATTGGGAGATGAAGCAGCCGACAATGTAACTCGGACTTTGATCTTTGTCTTAGCCATATAGTAGGTACCTACTTAATATTCACCATCAAACTTCAAACGGCTCTGCAGCAGGAATAGACATAGCTCTGGTACTAAGCCATGCGAACTCGCAACATATAAAATCACACTATACAGTAACAAATAATGCCTTTAAATTCACTAAATCCATTACACAAAACAGCCCACTAAGTTTCTCGCCGGATCTTCTCAGTGGGTCGCGTTTCCGATCCGGTGGTAGATTCTGCGAAGCACTGCTCTTGCTAGGGCTAGTGTTAGCAACGACGTCAGGTTTGAGCTTCGTGAGCTCACCTACTAGTTAAGGCTACGCTGAAATGGTCTCTCAAGACCATCAGCTTAGGTATTAAAAAAAAAACTCAGTGCTATTATTTTGTTAAAAAAAAAGACAACAATAATAAAATGATAATTTGTTTAAACCAGATAAAAAAGACACGAGTTAAGTTATCAATCGATAAATTGATAAGTTATATTTTTTTAGTTTACAACCGATATTTCATGTATACGGTCATGTCGTCGTTGTGTTCGTGTGGGATTCCTTTGAATGCTTCAAACAACTTTACGTTGGTATAAAAACTAGAGAACTACACACACAGCGTGTATTTCTCATTGAAGTCATCAGGAATGTTGATTAACTTGAGTGATTAAAAAGAATGTGACAGTGTATTTTAATCGAGGTTGTGTCATCATATGCGAGAATGAAAACGAAGCACCCCTTTGCTCTGATAGGTATGTAAAAAATGATTCTTGCACACATTAATTATTAGCCAAAAGTTATCGGTATTAATCTATAGTAGGCGTAGGGGAATTCGTTCCAGAGTCTGATAATGCGTTGTAAAAATCCTCTCTGAACACGCACCGTCAACGAACGAACGCAGCGATTCCGGGTATATTTCGCATATCGCGAATACGCAACAGCAATACTGGTTTCTGTCTCTTTCGATCGTGTCTATAGCTAACAGCGAACGCAAGAGACAGAACACAGTTTAATTGCTCCATCAATTGTCGCACGTAATAGTTGCGAGTTCTAAATTGGAATCTTTCCTCTGACCATATAACTGCGGACGACAAGGTAAATTAATGAATTTCAATATTGAGTGTCCATTACTTTTGACCGGAAAAATAATCTGATAGTCATACTATACTATACTATACTGATAGTTTACTGGTGGTAGGACCTCTTGTGAGTCCACGCGGGTAGGTACCACCGTCCTGTCTATTTCTGCCGTGAAACAGTAATGCGTTTCGGTTTGAAGGGTGGAGGAGCCGTTGTAACTATACTGAGATCTTAGAACTTTTATCTCAAGGTGGGTGGTGCATTTACGTTGTAGATGTCCATGGGCTCCAGTAACCACTTAACAGCAGAGATCGTCCACCAATCAAAGCAATAAAAAAAAAGGTCAGCCATGGTTTATTTTACCTCTGTAGGTGGCGGTCTCCCCCCGGTGAAGGTCAAGGGGCGACCTGAGGGGGTGAGGCCGCGCGGCGCGCTACCAGCACTCTAGCGCGCTGCCGTGGAGTGAATAGAGCGACCGGTCGACGGTGTATCGCGTCCCGACCCGGCAGGCTGGTTCTGGTCCAGCGGGGTATTCCGGGACACCAGCGGCACCGTCTGGGCGGCCCGACGGGCTGCCGTACCGAGACGGCCGACGTTTCAGAGCCTTCGATTCGCCTCGAAGGCTCCGTCGGCTGGGCGTCCTTGGGGTGAGCCGCGCCGTCTGGTTGTAGTGTTGACCGCGGTAGCCCCCCTACCTCATCCGGGTTCTGACCTCGGAGGGGATCGGACGTCGGGTGTAAGAGTGCAGGGGAGTCGTTTAGTGGGTGGGCTCTAAAATCCTTGGGCCCGCGGTCTGCTCACAACACCATGCAGATCGTTGAGTCTCACATACCCCGCGCGCCCCATTTGCGCGGGGACCTCGTAGGAGGTTCGGCCCTCTACCCGAAAAAAAAAAAAAAAAAAAAAAAATGGTTTATTTTACCTACCTATTCGCTCGAAGCTAAAGGGACTTATTGCAGCTACGCCTCACGGGCTCAACCTGAGAGAAATTCCTAACACTAGCCCTAGTAAGACAGGTGCTTCGCAGAATCAAACAGTGGGTTGGAATCGCGACCTACTTAGAAAACCCGGCAAGAACTCAGTGGGCTTATCTAATGGGTTATCATTATCGCTCATCTTCGGTGTGTTTCGAGCAACTAATTCGATAACGTACTATCCGCCTCTGAAATGAGATCCATTCTTTTTTTTTTTACCCAGCTGATAGTCTAGAGAGACCATATTAGCGTCACCGGGCTAGTAGGTGAGCTCACGGGGCTCAAACCTGACGACGTTGCTAACACGAAACCTAGCAAGAGCCGTGATTCGCGAATCTACCACCGGATCGGAAACGCGACCCACTGAGAAGATCCGGCGAGAAACTCAGTGGGCTGTGTCTATAGGTTAATTTACTCGCTGAGCTCTTCGTCGCCAGCGACGGGTTCGACGAGAACGATGACCGGTGCTTGGGGTACCGAAAAGCATTGTTAGTAGATCTGGAGGATCCGAGATGACGTCTCCCCTCTAAGCTGCTTCTTAGGCGCTACATTATCTTCGGTCTTCCTGAGTTAAAGATCCAACTAAAACTACTCATACAGTATAATATCACGTTTTTTTTGTATAGCTTAGATGGGTGGACGAGCTCACAGCCCACCTGGTGTTAAGTGGTTACTGGAACCCATAGACATCTATAGCGTAAATACAAGTTACAAGTTAGTTCGGAAATAATATAATGACAGTAAAAAAAACCCCCAGTTAAAATTGAAGCAGTTTTAATTATAACGTTACTTGAGACCTTAGAACTTATATCTCAAGGGGGGTGGCGCATTTACGTTGTGGATGTCTATGGGCTCCAGTAACCACTTTACACCAGGTGGGCTGAGAGCTCGTCCAACCATCTAAGCAATAAAAAAATAAATAAAAAAACATTATCGCCTTCAAAACACTCAAAGCGCGATTTTATCTTAACTTCAGATTATTAACAACACTCTTTCGTTATATTGTCTGAAGCAATTATTGGATGAAAAACATTTATTTATACTCTTTATAACATGAATTGGAACGCTCCTTGTAATGAATAACGTAATTGCATGTTTGCATTCACTGTTATCAGCTTCTTTGTGTTCCATTTCTGGCCAACATCTCTATGTGCTTAGTGCGTGTTTTTTCACGTCCTCGATAGCGTAAAAGTTAACTCATTTTTTTTTTTTTATTGCTTAGATGGATGGACGAGCTCACAGCCCACCTGGTGTTAAGTGGTTACTGGAACCCATAGACATCTACAACGTAAATGCGCCACCCACCTCGAGATATAAGTTCTAAGGTCTCAGTATAGTTACAACGGCTACACCCCACCCTTCGAACCGAAACGCATTACTGCTTCACGGCGGAAATAGGCGGGGTGGTGGTACCTACCCGTGCGGACTCACAAGAGGTCCTACCACCAGTGATTACGCAAATTATAATTTTGCGGGTTTGGTTTTTATTACACGATGTTATTCCTTCACCGTGGAAGTCAATCGTGAACATTTGTTGAGTACGTATTTCATTAGAAAAATTGTTACCCGCCTGCGGGATTCGAACACCGGTGCATCGCTTCAACACGAATGCGCCGGACGTCTTATCCTTTAGGCCACGACGACTTTCTATTGAGTTGGAACGTTTGCCTGAGTTTGCCGCTAGGGGCGCTGCTCCAACTCCATACAAATTTGAGTTAACTTTTACGCTATCGAGAACGTTAAAAAACTCGCGCTAAGCACACTGATGCCCATAAACATTGCACACGTCTGGGGTTCAAGACTGGCCATGGTTTTTGTGAACGCACCGTGAATTTCATCAGCTGTCTCGACATATGAGTTCGAAGACTCAGATATATCATTGTGCCACTCTTCAGGCGGGAATGCATGATTATCTCCCGAGAGAAATACGAGGCTTGTGGAGAGTACTTGACGGTAGGCAGCGGGTTGCTCTGCCCATGGCATTGTTGAAGTCCATGGGCGACGGTAACCACTGACCGTTAGATGAGCCGTATGTTCGTCAGTCTACAAGGGCAATAAATAAAGAATAAAAAGAAAAAAAGTGGTATGTTTTCTGTTTTTACTGGTGAGTCTAATTGACACGACAGTCTCATGTCTCAAAGTAAATGAAAGCGATTGTTGTGCACTTTATATACTCGGTCCGTTTCTTAAAAGCTCTACATAAAAAATAAAAATAAACTAATACTCTTTCATCTCGTCTTCCTCAGGTGACATAAGATGGTTGCTAGTGGACGCCTGTAGCGGCAAAGACATGAGTCAAAGCGGCAAGCATGCGAACGACACGCTCCACGAGAACAAACGTAAGTATTATATAACCCTGCCTATTTCTGCCGTGAAGCAGTAATGCGTTTCGGTTTGAAGGGCGGGGCAGCCGTTGTAACTACACTGAGACCTCAGAACTAATATCTCGAGGTGGGTGGCACATTTACGTTGTGGATGTCTATGGGCTCCAGTAACCACTTAACACCAGGTGGGCTGTGAGCTCGTCCACCCATCAAAGCAATAAAAAAAAAGTTCTGGAATGTTCTCGAGTCTTCTCGACGATCCATCTGTGGTTACGTTATGAGTGGATACCATTAATGTGACGGCTGCCACCGAACTAGAAACATGAGGTCGAGGTCCCAATTCTATTACTTCACAACACTGGGAGAATGCAGCAGTCCATACCCTAACGAATCTCTCTCTCCCTCTTAGTCGCCGCGAAGTCCACGAAACGAGATGGATTGGTGCCACTTTATGCCACTCTTATTCCTCAGGTGGGTGGCCCAGATCCCGGCCCATCTGGTTTTAAGTGGTTAACAGAGCTAATAAGACGTTGACAATGTAAATGCCGCCACCCACCTTAGACTTTTGTGGCGTAGATTAATATCAAAAGGCAGACAAGCGAAGTCCGTCACGGCCCCCCTGGACCCCGCTTATTGGAGGTCGCAGGGTGTCCACCGCGGCCCCCCGGACTAAAATGGTTTCTATCCCGGCGTTCAACGTGTCAAGAATCATTCGAGTAAAGTTCTGCGTAGTTTCGGGCGCAAGCACCGGTCACCGTTCTCGTTGAACCCGACGCTTGCGACGAAGGGCTCGACGAGTAAATTAACCCTCAGACACAGCCCACTGAGTTACTCGCCGGATCTTCTCAGTGGGTCGCGTTTCCGATCCGGCGGTAGATTCTGCGAAGCACGGCTCTTGCTAGGGTTCGTGTTAGCAACGTCCTCAGGTTTGAGCCCTGTGAGCTCATCTACTAGTTAAGGTTCCGCTGAAATAGCCTCTCAAGGCTATCAGCTTAGGTAGGGAAAAAAACGTGGCGCAACTATGAATATAGCCGTAATGAACTAATGCGAGTGTACGGATTGCACAGCAACATGGCCGTATTTGTGTCGCAATGCAGGCGTGCATGACCCACTGCCGCCACATTCGTCTAATATTGAAACGGGAATCTGAAAATTGAATGATGTTGTTTTGTTTTTAAAGCCCTCAATCCAAGGGCGGATCCAGCTTTGTCGCCAGGAGGGGGTCACATAGTCAAATTTAGATGCGTTCGTTCCCAAACGATTGCCATTATACAAAGTTATTATATTATATTAAATTAATTAAATATTGAAGGTATGTAGTTACATAAAATCTGTATGGTGACAAAATAAATAGAATCATTATATTCAATTAGTGGTCCACCTAAGTCCTGGACCCAGCTCAGGGGGTGGTCATGACCCCCACGACCCTCCCCCTGGATCCGCCATTGCCTCAATCATTGGCCGTCTGGTGAAGTAGCTAACAGAAGGCATAGGCTACAAACGCCGCGACAAATGTCATTACATGAGATGTAGTATTTTTGCTTATTGCTTATAAGGGTGGGCGAGCACACGGTCAACCTGGTTTTAAGTGGTTACCGGAGCCCATAGACATCCATAACGTAAATGCCGCCACCCACCTTGAGATATGAGTTCTACAGTTTCGGTTTTTACAGTACAACCGCTGCCCCACCCTTCAAACCGAAACGCATTACAGCTTGACGCCAGAAATAGGCAGGGTTGTGGTACCAGTAATTACCCAAATCATAAATTTGCGGGTTTGATTTTACGATGTTATTCTCTCACTGTGGAAGACAATCGTGAACATTTGCTGAGTACGTATTTCATTAGAAAAATTGGTACCCGCCAGCGGGATTCGAACACCGGTGCATCGCTACATACGAATGCACCGAACGTCTTATCCTTTCGGCCACGACGACTCTAGTATACTAGTAAATGCGATGTTTAATACTCGAAGATGCTGCTGTCCATAGTCCTGTGAATTTATTAATCATTTATTAGATCCTTTTTTAATTGTTACGTATTCAAAAATGTTACACACAGTAGCTGATTAACGCTCGGATGTACTTACTATTCGTTATCAGTACTGTGTATAATAACTATTACCACGCAAAATTTAATTCCCTGAATCTATACATATAAATAAAATTGGAGTGTCTGTTTTGCAATATTGAAATAACCGCTTTTTGCTACATGCATATGAATATAATACTAGAGGACCCGCAGTAGTCGAAATTCGACTATAATTAATTAATTGGAATTGTAAGTTTGTACACTATTATGATTGTATTTTATTTCTCTATAATCACAAATTTCGCCAAGACTATACTATAAAAAATTAACAAAGAGAAACAATATTCAATCTATTCTCAATTTGATAACAGACGTCAAAAGCAAAAGTTTGACAATAAATAGTATGCATGCGTGTGTACGTCAAATACATGTAGTGTGTGTAATGCTTTCTTTATTGATTTAATGTATCTTTTATGTATTATTTTAAAAAAATATTAGCATTGTGCACTTCTTCTCTATATTATCTATAAGTGTGGAAAATTTCATACTCCTCCGACCGCGCAATTTTCGTAAGTTTTCACGTATTAATATATATAGATATATACGGTACATACACCAAAATAACATTTTTTACAATCTTTGTCTGTCTGTCTATCTGTTTGTTCCGGCTAATCTCTGGAACGGCTGGACGAATTTTGATATAAGGAGTAATATAGGCTACTTTTTTAGACTAGCTTCGCCCTGCGGATTCACCCGCGGAACAACAATGACCGCGGGTAACATCGCGGGAGTCAGTTATCAATAATACAATTTAATGTTTCCGAAGCGAAGCGAGGGCGGGTAGCTAGTATAAAATAAAAAAAAAGATTAAAAACAGCATACATCTTCTTTCTTCGTATATCATGCTTTTTTTTTTAATTAGCCGTATTTTTTCCTTGCAAAATCAAACACGAATATTCACAATAAAGTGTGAAGAAGATACTCAATCACAATAGTCTTTAATTTCAAATGAATCCGAGCCAATAACGTTCGTTGGGTGACTTGGCAAATATATCGTCGGATAAAATCAATATCGGGCCCCGAAAGAGATAAAAAGTCATCTTGACTGGGAAATTTGACCGAATTCTCTTGTGAAAAGAAATTGATTTGTTGAACGAGATAGTCATATGTGTTGGGCCCGCGGTTTCGTCTGATTTGCAATTGGAATTGGAAACTACATCGAGTAAAATCGATTAGTATTTTATTAAAATGTCTTACTAATATTTTTATTATAAACGTGAACGTTTGTAAGAATATTTTTTTTTATTATTGTTTAGATGGATGGACGATCTCACAGCACACATGGTGTTAAGTGGTTACTGGAGCCCATAGACATCTACAACGTAAATGCGCCATCCGTCGTGACATATAAGTTCGAAGGTCTCAAGTATAGTTACAACGGCTGCCCCACCCTTCAAACCGAAGCGCATTACTGCTTCACGGCAGAAATAGGCAGGGTGGTGGTACCTACCCGTGCGGGCACCCGTGATATGCTGGATAAAACCGTTTCTTCGACTTGAAAGGAGGACAAACGAACGTACAAACAAACAAAGACGCTTTCAAATTTATAATACTACTAGCGGTCCGCTCCGACTCCGCTCGGGTCTTTAACAAAAATTTCAACGATATTTGACGTTGTATTATTTTTTAAAATAAAAGAGCAGTTATTGCGGCATAACTATAATAGTTGTCACAACCCTTTTTGTAAGTAATAATGTTTTCTACAAAATCGTAGTACATTATTTTTTTCTATCATCAATAGTTTTCTCAGGGCACGCGATGTAAAGAATATTTTAGGTAATTTTTTTACACCTTGGGTTACATTATTGGAGTTTTAGTAATGATCCCTAATTTTTTTCAAATATGTCACTCAGGAATAGTGTAGCTTCCAAACAATGAAAGAATTTTTCAAATCGGTTCAGGAGTTTCGTTGCCTATTCAATACAAACAAACAAACAAATCTTTCCTCTTTATAATATTAGTATAGATTAAGTACAGATTCGTTCTAGAATGAATACGGAGATAGTTTTATAATGAAAATAAATCTGAAAATGACGTAATGAGTTTCAAACTTTCGCCGGTGACATCATCGAACTACGGACCAGAAGGGAACGTAGATTTCCGAACGTATACAATGTACACACATACATACATTGTAAAATTTATATCGCGATGGCAAACAGCCAAATTTTTCACCACGATTGATATCTAGGATGGCGTGCGAGTAGCCGGACGCAATTATTATTTGGCACCAAATCTTTGTATAAACATCGGGTTCGTTGGTTTAGATTTTACAATTTTCGACGTTTCCGTGGTCCCTGGACAGAGCTAGAATATCCCGAAATAAAAATCTTCTAATAGCAGAGGAGCATGCAGTTTTCACGTTCACAGTGTCAGTGACATTTGTGACTCGCCAATACCAAAGATATTAACTATGGCAGGCATCTTTGACTGCTGGTTCCTGACGCTTTTTTTTTCTTACCTACCTAAGCTGATAGCCTTGAGAGGCTATTTCAGCATAACCTTAAGTAGTAGGTGAGCTCACGGGGCTCAAACCTGACGACGTTGCTAACACGAACCCTAGCAAGGGCCGTGCTTCGCAGAATCTACCACCGGATCGGACACGCGGCCCACTGAGAAGATCCGGCGAGAAACTCAGTGGGCTGTGTCTTTGGGTTAATTTTCTCATCGAGCCCTTCGTCGCAAGCGACGGGTTCGACGAGAACGATGACCAGGTTCCTGACGCAAAGCAGGAGTGCTCTGTGTAGATTTTTTACCTTCATGGCTGATAGATGGCTTTACAACTCATCTGATAAGCGACTACCGAGCTTAGCAAGCAGTGAATACCGTCAACGCTCTTTGAAATTGAATCCATGCTCACAATAACCCCTATTAACAGTACAATGCGCCGACACTTTAGCGATTATTTCACAATACGTTTATCTCAATTGGGTAGTGACAAAAGAATTCGTTCAGTATTCCTTTTTGTACATTAGGATCGGTATAACAAAACCGTCTTAGGATATTTTCGTGCTTTTTCCCCTTACCTATGCGCTGTGTAGCCTAATGAGCTATACCAGATACGCCCATACGAGTTTATATGCTATATACGAGTCCTGATACCTGTAGTAATATAAAAAAAATACCTATACATTTATTTTGAACATAATTTTCACTGATTCGATGTCAAGGACCGATGATAATAGGATGACCAGTGTTAACTTACTAGTGGTAGGACCCTCTGGTGAGTCTGCACCAGTAGGTACCATCACCCTGCCTATTTCTGCCGTGAAGCAGTAATGCGTTTCGGTTTGAAGGGCAGGGCAGCCGTTGTAACTAAACTTAAGACCTTAGAACTTATATCTCAAGGTAGGTGACGCATTTACGTTGTGGATGTCTAAGGGCTCCAGTAACCACTTAACACCAGGTGGGCTGTGAGCTCGTCCACCCATCCAAGCAATAAAAAATATTATAATGATATTGAACACCCAGCCATATATCAAAGAAACCTGTTCATTACACGAATGATTGCCCGATGTTGATGTCCATCATCCTGGGCTCGGAAGGGGCGAGGATCAGGAGCGCTAACTACTGCCCCAGCTAGTTAATAAAATAACAGCTTACATTTTACTTTCCCTCATACCGTTTTAACGGGCGATCGTATATAATTCGCGTGATCGAGTGATATGACCCGTTGTAATGTCGATTTGGTTTGCGGTATAACTGAACGGTTACAAGCAATACGGTAATCTAGAAGAAAAAAAAAATGATAATCCAGCCGGAGTAGCTTCGTCTCGAAGGCTCCGTCAACCGGGAGTCCTTGGGGTGAGCTGCGCTGTCTGATTGAAGTGTTGACTACTGAGATTGGCTTACTGTTGTGTTTCCAGGGGAGCGGCGGCGTGGCGCGGCTGGTAGGGCGGCGGCGCTGCGCAGGGCTCCATCCGACTCTGATTGTTCCGGTGAGACAGCCTCACTGTCCGCAGACAGCGGTGACAGGATCGTCAAGCCTCAGGTAGCTCCCCCAAGGAGCGGGAAGTCTCGCAGGTGAGATATAAGTACCTTGTGATCGTCTAGTTGGTAAATTTGACCTCCTTGACTGCTGCACCAACTGCTGCTGAGATTCGCGTTCGATTCCCTATCGAAGATAATCTATACTAATATTATAAAGCTGAAGAGTGTGTTATTTTGAATGCGCTAATCTCAGGAACTACTGGTCTGATTTGAAAAATTCTTTCACTGTTAGATAACCCATTTATTGAGGAAGGCTATAGGCTATATAACATCACGATAAGACCGATACAAGTGGAGCACCAATAAAGAATGTTTCAAAATAGGGATTTAAATAGCTCCTTAACATTCTACAATTCAAAAATATTTTCACTTTCTACGTAAATGAAGTGGGGGTAAAATTTTGTGTTATGCCAAAGTAATTATTTCACGCGGACGAAGTCGTGGGCAAAAGCTAGGATTTTTTTAAAAATCTTTTTTTCTTCTGTATAAAGTACCCATAACATAGACAAAATTATGCTTTAGGGTCGTTGATCAGTGAAAATATGGTAATTCTTTATTATTATGGACAGAAATAATACACTTCAGAAAAGGTATGCAAATAATGACCCAACTCTGTCATTCAAAGTTTTTTCTTGTATCATAAATATTTCGTGAATGTTTGAAAACTGTATCGATTTTGGCTTGTCGTTGGTATAGTACAATGTACGTAGGACGGGTAATGCCAGAGTCATTATACAGCAAATTGACGTACTACACGTAACCTATTGATTTTATCTTTTGACTAGCTGTACCCGTCCGCTTCGCCGGTCATTTAAAATTAACCTTATTATTTTTCACCCCCACAAAGATTGTCATCATTAAAGACCCCGCAACTGATGTAGGGAATCCAACACTCATATAAATATCAGCCTATCCATTAAGTGCATGTATTTTCTACATGGATACCAAGTTTCAAGTCAATCGGATGCACGGTTCAGTAGTTATAACGGAACATCCGTAAAAACCACTGTAGATTTATATAGTAGTATAGATGAAACATTCCCAATTATGGCGCGTTCGCAGTCGTCGTCGTGGCAGCGAGTGGGAAGTGCTCGAAGGCCTTAAGGATGGCCAGCGCTTCGAGAAGAGGCCGGACGTCTTCAACGGGTATTTGCATAAGAAGAGGAAATGGCCGTTAAAAGGATGGCACAAGGTGAGGTCTGGTGTATAGCTGATCTAGCGCCGGTCGGCTTAGCAGGAGATATTTCGAACGGTAGGCAGCGGCTTGGCTCTGCCCCTGGCATTGCTGACGTCCATGAGCGACGGTAACCACTCACCATCAAGTGGGCCGTATGCTCGTCTGCCTAATGACTGCCCAGTTCTTTAGCTCTAAAGTCGGACCTCTGCCTGAGACCAAACCCTGGGGACGTAGAAGGGGCTATAGTGGCCGACCCTGCAGACCAGATGTAACCCAACGACCACCTTTCTAAGAGATGGATGTGTAGTGGCGTAGAATAGCGCCAAGCGTCAAAAAGGTAAGAATGATCTTCCAGCTGTCGTCGGCTGGTCTTGTAGTTATCATGAGTTCAGTCATAATAATTATGTCCATTGTTGAAAGGAGGTCGTTACTAATACGTGTGAACTATGTTCCAGAGGTTCTTCGTAGTAGACGGCGGTATATTAGTCTACGCGCGTTCACCGGCCGACGTGGCCCGCGGTCGGCTCCACGGCTCGGTGGATGTCGGTCTGTCGGTCATCTCGGCCAAGGCTAGACGGCGCCGCATCGACATAGACGCGGACGAGTTCATATACCACTTGAGGGCGAAAACTCCGGATGTTTTCAGGACTTGGCTCAGTGTGCTTAAAGCTCACAGGTAAGTTATTGTTGGGAGCTTAGATATTGGGCATATGGAGAATGGACATCGCGACTTAGAATAGCACCGCTCTAACTGTACAGTCGTCGGTGTTCTAAATGTACACTTAAAGGGCGTTTACTGGTGGTAGGACCTTTTGTGAGTCCGCGCGGGTAGGTACCACCACCCCGCCTATTTCTGCCGTGAAGCAGTCATGCGTTTCGGTTTGTAGGGTGTGGCACCCGTTGTAACTATACTGAGACCTTAGAACCTATATCTCAAGGTGGGTGGCGCATTTACGTCGTAGATGTCTATGGGCTCCAGTAACCACTTAACACCAGGTGAGCTGTGAGCTCGTCCATCCATTCAAGCAATAAAAAAATAAATATCATAGGGTATGGTACAACCAAGCGCTCATAGCTGGACTACAATGCAATTGAGAATTCCACTTCATGTCTCAACGTGGTTGGCGGCATTAATTTTCTGGTCTGTGGGTTCTGGTAACCGTTCACCACCAGGCATGCCCTTTACCTAGTAGTAAGCGTGGTCAGCTAATCCTCCCATGCTTTCATTAAAACATAATTTCAGGTTGTACCGTCAACACCTCTTAACCTTTGGAGCCAGGGAGTCTGCACCCAAGATCAATGCTCCTCTTGACGACCCGGCCGCGACCGACACGTCTTCCCGTAAGCACTCCACACTACACTTATGCACGAATGTTTGAATGATAATGAGTGAATGACATTTCTAGAATTCCCCTACGTGATTTTTCGCTATTATTCTCTAGAAGATCGAATTTATGAATAACGTAGGGGAGATAAACCTTGAAGCTTTTTTCAAATTAGAATTTGATACATACGATTTTTAGTTTCATGAAATTAGATAGATTATACATGAGTTCATCCCCCCTCCCTTTTTTGTGGTGCATTTAGGTAGTATTTTTTTTGTTGTCTCTGACAATCTCATTGTCCATAAACGTAGTGGCCAACATTGATGATTACGAAACTGGGTCGCAATGACAGAACTAAGACAATTTTTTTTTAAGTCATTCTATAAACTTTTCTCTCTTATTAGGTGTATATGATACTTCAAAATCTACAAGTGACGTAACCGAATTTAATGCTTCTATGAGACTCACTGAATTCAACAGCAAAACGCTTAATGGTTCGATACCAATCGAATTTGATCCTATGAAAGATTTAAAAACATTTACGAATGATGATCACATCGTCAAAGTATATTCAATGCCCAAATCGAATACAGAAAACGGCACAGACATTGTTAGTGATAAGAAATTGGGTGCAAATAATAAACCACGCTATAAAGAAAGAGATTCAGTCTGTCTTAAATCTGTAGATACGAAAGCTCTAATTCATTTAAGACAAACGAACAAAATTGTTAACGCAGTTGTGAATAAACAAAATATGCAATGTTATTTCTTCAGAAAGAAATGTCAGAATAATTCCGTAATGAGGAGATCGAGGAAATCGACTAATCTCGTAAAATATAGAAATGAGTGTGAGGAACCGAAGCTGCGGAGGCCATTAGGCAATTACATGTTGCTTGGCGAACAGACGAGCGAACGAAAACGCGACGGGGCGAACAGACCTGAGATACTTGATAAACGTAATGAAATTCGTGTTAATACAACAGATTCTAAACACAATAAAATTGTCGATAGACTAGTAGATTTCGTATTCAAGGATACTGGTAAAGAAAGAGATTTGAGGACGAATATAAGTAAAATAATCAAGGAAGTATTAGAAAAGGATTGTGATAAAACCAAATATCCCGTGAAAGCTATGTTTAGAACTCTCATAGAATTCTGGTTGGACAGTGTCGATGTGAAACAGTGTAAGGAAACGATAAAAATATCTAAATCGACTAACACAAAATCTAAAAGTTCCACTAGAGATGTTAATTTATCGGGTATTGGCATCGGATATAAGAGTCACGCTACCCAGTTTGGTTTCGGTGATTTGGTACACGAATTCAAATCTAACAAGTTTTCACGTAAGGGTGCGAATGAAAAAAATATTTCGCCGGTTTTCCATAGTCCTATACGAGATACGGATAGCTACGAAAAGGAGCGCCGAATCCAAGAACTGGAGAGACCGCTCAATAACACGATCTACGTTTGCGATACCGTACGCAGCAAAAGTCGCGAGAGAGACATTAAAATAACGAAAACCTTAATCGACAATTTGAATAACAAAACGAACCTGTCCGACTATAATGACACTTCGAATTCCTCAAACGAAATACCTAAAATACAGTACACGATCAAAAAACTCATAAGCGAAGCCTCGGTGCCGGCTGAGATTGCCGAAGACTTTCTGAACGCCTACCTGGGCGTGCTGGAGGACAGTTTGAATACTACAGACTCGAGCATAAACTTCAGTGTCAGCGAAACGGCTCCTGCGTGTGACGTTCTAACCGAAGAGGTTGTTAAGAAAGTATCTAAAAGTATATCGGCATGCGAAATGTCACCAGCTAATCGTGTCTCGAATCTCGAAGGCAATAATTCTAGCCATTACGTGAAAGATGTTTTAAACAGAGTCGCTATGATATTTTCAAAACAAAAAGAAAACGAAAGAGAATGGTCTAGTAAAGACAAGGAAACCGATGAAAAACAAGAGGTTTTACAAGACACCATGAAAGAATTAGCTAGAGAAAATCTATGTAAGACAGTTAACGAACAATCGGTTGTAATAGATCTTTCTAAATACGATTTAGACCAAATATTAACGAGCACGGATTCTGATAAAGCCGCAGACGTTACAATAACTATAAAATTAAAATCGAAAAACATTGAATCGACGCGTAGACATCTTAGTTTGAGATTTTCGAATGATAAAAAATATAAAAATGACAAATTGAATTCGAAAACCAATAACGGGTCTAGTGAAATGTTTCGTGAATTCAATAGAAATAATAGTAATAGATATATCAACGAGCCAGTTGTACATTTGGAAGACGGCAAACGTATCTACAGTAGCGATGCCACATCTAAAGCCTACTTAAGCGGACACAGCGAACGTTCTTTTTGTATGACATCAGATAAACGTAAAAATATTGAATCAAACGCTGAAATTAATAGATCGTATAATGAAACTCCTTGTTACATGATGTCGGACATACCAAAGAATTACAAGAAATTGAAAACTAGCGATCATAGATGTGAGAATGATGTATCGAAGTCAAACGACTACTCCAGTGAAATTATACAAAATTGCGTTAATTTGGAAAAAACAAATAAGTCAGTAGTCAATGAGGAATTCGTTTTGTTGATTTTAGGGGACTTATGTAAACTGACACAAGGCCTGCCGAGTCTGCACAAAGAAATTCATGGAATACATTCAAAACTTAAAAATAAATATTATGAAACAATTCAAAATGACATAACCACTGAATTGAGTTTTTTAGATAAAATATACAAAGAGAATAATTTTGATACGAAACAAGGAATATTTCATTTAAATACTACTAATAACATTTCTAATTGCTTCGGTAAAATCAATCAATCACTTAATACAGTCCCAAATATGAGTATACAATTCGGACATGTTACTGAAAAAATTCCCGATATTGTTCCAATCGATAATAAACATTCAAAAGCATCTAATTGTGATAACGAAAAAGCAACTAATATACCAATTAACCTAAATATCTATAAAGTTAATAATCTAAAGTCAAATGAAATAGAAACTGGAGAATCGTTATTTAAAAGAACACAAACAAAAACCCAACACAACAAGAACGTTATTAGCGAATTTATTGAGACAACAGACCGTTGCACGTCCAACGTAAAGATAAATACAGAAAATGAATTTTCTAAAACGGGAGACATAAACAAATATGATCGCATTGAAACAGTTAATTCCAAAATGAGGAACGAAAAAGGAAAACTGAATAAAATGAAAAAGAAATACCCTGATTCTGACCTTAAAGTATACAAGATATACTACAGTAAGAACTACAACACAAAGGGCTCTAGTTCAACCACCGATTTGAACTTTAATAAAAAAGATAGCGACGATTTGAAAACTATATACAGATGTCCTAGCGAACCGTCCCTTATATCCGGATAGTGCTACCCATACACACAGTACCAGGCGAATTACGCGGTACTGACGTAGATATTCCTTTGTCGAAACCTTAGAAATATCTAGAATTATCTAGTGAATTGTCTTATAAAAGTTAAATTAATGTGATATGCGTATTCCGCTTGTAAATTATTACTGTATTCGATGCTCTATTAAATGTTTTTTGTTTGGCTTTTTTATCGTTCAACAATTTGTTTTATTGGTTTTAGATTTTACAACGTATATTGGAAGGCGATTTGAATTTGCTAATTTTGTTGTTGGTTTTTTTTTATATTTTTCAAGTAGTAATTCGTAGGGAGTCAGTAACAAAACAAAAAATAAACTGTAATAATAAAATTAACCTATACCTTTAGTGAGCATTCACCTCAAACTGCTATAAATACAAAATTGCATATGAAAAACGCAAGAGAGCGCGATTTATTCAACTTTGTCCCTTTTTGCGTTATTACATAAAATTGATATTCTAATACATACTTATATATAGTTGTTAAATAGATTTAGTTAGATAAAAAATCATTATTATACATAAATATATACGTAGATACATAGAAACAGACCTATATAGAAAAATTTTCTGTATCAAAACAGATTAAGATAAATAGTTCATCCGATAAATATGTGGTACAAGGCTATTTATTTATTTAGTTTGGTTCAGTATCTCTAGATAAATTATTTTTTTCTACATTGGATGCGCCCATGCTTGGTATTTTTTCATGTGTTACGTCTACCTGAATCTCAAATACTAGACAAGTATAAGTGCTATTAGACTACTGATGACTCCGACCGGGAATCTAAACCGCATTAGGTCAAGAGTCACCTAGTCAAGATAAAAAAAAATTGTAAGTGCTTGTCACTTTGTATTTTGGGTGCAACGGGAACGCGCATGGGTGGATACCAACATCCTGCCTATTTCGACCACGAAGCAGTCGTGTGAGCCGTGAGATTGTTGATTCGTCCAGCTCAATACAAAAATGTAACAATTACTATAGTTAAAAACGGCACTGAGGTCATTTATCTCGAATCATTAGGGAAACGACTAGTGGCTGAAGTACAATGAGGGCATTATGCCATAAATTTTCCCTGAAATGCCAACAAGCGGTTGGCTTTTCAAAAATGACTCTCAATTTGTCCGATTTAACTGGTGACGTCATTTGAGGCCAAATAAACAATTACTATGATAATGATCAATGTTTAGCCACGTAACACAATGGATCGCCGCGTTGAGTTTCTGATCGGATCTTCTCAGCGGGTCGCGATTCCGATCCGGTAGTAGATTCATTCGCGAAGTAGCTGCTCTTGAGCTGATAGCTGTTAGCAAATCCCACTCCTCCTGGCTCGCCCACATGTCCTGGTGAAACTGGAAAGGACCCCGGGCCACCAGTAAGCGGATCATTCATATTTAAAAAAGATATAGTGGATCCTGATTGATATTCGGTTAGACAATTTGATAACGTTAGCATATCAATACCCTGATGAGTATGAAGCATGTTTTGAATTTTGATACAAGTTTTATTGTATCTTGCACGTAAAAAGTTCCCCGGAAGTGGTATGGAATAACATAATAATATAGTTAACCACATCGTGTGAAGGATAGATCTGGAAGGATAATTAAAAAAAGATGTAATGCAAATATCGAAACCCGAAGCGAGACGAAAAATTGAAAATATAATAACCCAGGCATAAATGTTTAACGTTTTAGTCGATTCTAATTTCGTGAATATGCAGTGTGTAGGCAGCCTTAACTTTAAAAAAAAAACACAAAAATCAATGCTAAATTCACAGCTGCCCTTCAGATCGAATCGCGTTAGGTGGAGAAACCATAAAAAGACTGAGGTGACGATGCCTACCCGTGCGTGTTCATAAGCCCCCCAGATCACTAACTTAGAGTCGTCGTGGCCTAAAGGATAAGACGTCCGGTGCGTTCGTGTGTAGCGATGCACCGGTGTTCGAATGCCGCAGGTACCAATTTTTCTCATGAAATACGTACTTAACAAATGTTCACGATTGACTTTCACGGTAAAAGAATAACATCGTTCAGTAAAAATCAAACCCGCAAAATTACAATTTGCGTAATTACTGGTGGTAAGACCTCTTGTGAGTATAGTAGTGAGGGTAGGTACCAACGCTCTGTCTATTTCTGGCGTGAAGCGGTAATGCGTTTTGGTTTGAAGGCATAACCCTTGTTGTAACCCTAGCCGTTGTAACTATACTGAGACCTTAGAACCTATATCTCAAGGTAGGTGGTGGCATTTACGTTGTAGATGTCTATGGGCTCCGGTAACCACTTGGTGTTATGTTGGGCTATGAGCTCGTCGACCAACCTAAGCAATAAAAAAGATCGATGAAAGAATAAAACCTTGATTTTGTCCGTGTATTCTATACCACTGCCCGGCTAGTTCTCCCCTTACCCCAATTGAATGTTTATCCATAGGGCTGGTAAGTCCCACGACAGCCACGATTAGAGGACCGCAATTCGTATCCGGCACGCCCGGCGGACGACTCGCCAGTTGGATCATCGGTAAGGACATTTCCATTCCAAAAACTAGGAAGGAGGATGCAGTAACTTCAACTTCCCCAACCATTAGCATCCCCAACTTTTCTTCAACAACTTCCCCAACCTTTAGCTTCCCCAACTTTTCTTCAACAACTTCCCCAACCTTTACCAGACCTTTAGCTGTATGCGAAGTTAAATAGCGCGTGCACTGCAATAAATATCAGAAGTTGTAGAAACTTAATTGAATGTCTGAATTATTTTGGAACTGTTTTTTGGTAATAATTGTCGTTTTAACTAACTGCCCTGTAGGTCACCGGTGCCCTACGCGGCGTATTAAAGTAATTATGTCGATTTCTGTTACTAAAGTAAGCCTTCTTTTGGTTTTATAATGTACCAGCCGTACTCGCACGCTTCGCTGGGCATTTAAAATTAACATTATTATTTATTGTCATTATTATTAGGGAGTCCAATATTCATATAAATATTAGCCTATCCATTAAGTACATGTATTTTCTACATGGATACCAAGTTTCAAGTCAATCGAATGCATGGTTCAGTATTTATAACGGAACATCCGTAAAAACCACTTTAGATTTATATATTAGTATAGATGTCTCTTACGGCCTGGCCACGGGGATCGGCGGTGCGAACAGCGAAGCGGTGGGCGAGGCGACCATTCGCGCAGCACCGTTTGCAGGCCACGGGTACTCACGTTCGCCGCCGCGACTAGTAAGGAAGTCCGACAGCGAAATGTCTATATCGAAATTATCTCGATATTGCTTACAAATTAATAGTTTTTTGGTTCAGGACCTATTATTTGGAAAAGATTGTGAAGTACATGATTTGAATAAGAATCGGAGTATACCTATAGATGGAGAATTCCACAAGAAGTACGAGAAATACTTTGGGTGGCTAGACTTCCAAATAGCTGGTCTAGCTAGTATTTCAGCTATTTTATTTTTTTATTGCTTAGATGGGTGGACGAGCTCACAGCCCACCTTGTGTTAAGTGGTTACTGGAGCCCATAGACATCCACAACGTAAATGCGCCACCCACCTTGAGATATAAGTTCTAAGGTCTCAAGTATAGTTATAATGGCTGCCTCACCCTTCAAACCGAAACGCATTACTACTTCACGGCAGAAATAGGCAGGGTGGTAGTACCCACCCGTGTAGACTCACAAGAGGTCCTACCACCAGTAATTACGCAAATTATTATTTTGAAGATTTCATTTTTATCACACGATGTTATTCCTTCACCGTGGAAATCAATCGTGAACGTTGAGTGTTGTTGAGTACGTATTTCATTACAAAAATTGGTACCCGCCTGATATTCGAACACCGGTGCATCGCTCAACACGATTGCACCGGACGTCCGTTAGGCCACGGCGACTTTAAAAATATAAAATAAAAAATAAATAAAAAATATAAAAATTTCGGCGTTAATTTTTCGCGGCGAAAACAACTAAACTCATTTAATCACTGCACTATTCGCCGCGACTACCGCTCGACTCCGTGGCTCGCGCCGTCCGTATTCATGCATTTGTTTTGCTCGCCCGCCGCATCGCGCGATTCGCTCGGTACATTTCGCCGGTCGCTTCGCCGGTCGCCGGTGCGCGTGGCTTGTTAGGTACATTTCTATGCGCTTGTTTTAGTCGCTAGACGCTTCGCCGTTCGCACCGCGCGAATATTCGCATCGGCGAATGTCCCGTGGCCAGGCTGTTAGAAATAGATTCATTCTCAGTATCTTCGAATTCTTACTTCAGTGCACCGCGTAGGGCACCGATGAGCTACAGGGTAGTCAAAGGGTTAAAGATTGATCTATTGTAACTTCTACCTTATATCTTAAGTTGTCAATCGCTTCAACATTCAACAACGGAATTTAATGCGTCACAAATTTTCAATAAACTGTCCGAACATCAAATGCGACAGTGTTCTTTCTTTATTTATTCACCGTGAAATGACCACGACGGGAAGGGGAGGCCTATGTCCAGCTCTGGATGTCTGTGGGCTGATAGAATAGAAATGACCACGTCAACACGCAATACTTTTTTTTTTAATTGCCCTTGTAGGCAGACGAGCATTCGGCCTGACGGTAAGGGGTTACCGTCGCCTATGGACGTCAGCAATGCCAGAGGCAGAGGCAAGCCGCTGCCTAAAAAAAACTTATGGGTCGCGTTCGCTCAAATGACCTCATCAACCCGCCGTACCTACGGCCGCGTCTACCCATTCCCATAATTTCCCATGTTTATGCCTACAGAATCCGGTGGTCCACTGGAGAACGCCTCACGTGAGCTGGGACAAGCTCAGCTGTCCGTACAGCAGCTGCAGAGGCTGCTGGATGCGCTGGAGATGCAACAACAAGTCCATCACGATACAGACGTAAGTGCCAAACACGCAACCGTGCGAGTTTAAACTCAACATGTACTTTACTTATGTATTCGTTTTGCTTGACTCAACATTAACACGCCTTTATCAGCTTAACCCGTGTATATATGTGAAACGGAAACGGATAATTTTAAGGCTGCCCAAGAAATTTGCCGACGCGTGTCCCGATATTTTTGTTATTTCGTCCTAATATCCTTTCTATGATGAGCAGAATGAAAAAGTTATTGTTTTAATTAAGCATTTGATTTGCTGTTTTAAGGATTTTTTAAGGTTTTTAAGCTATATTTTATTGTAATTGAGGTCATATTAGGACTTAAGTTGTTCCGTAGACCGTGGTTGTTAATTTTTGACAACGATAAATGCCAGGATCCGACCAACTCTGGGTATAATGCCATAATAAATCTGGAGGTTCGCTGTCCCTTGATTTTAATAACCAATGCATCTAAAAATCTTGTGGTAGTTTATATATTATGTAGATATGAGAGTGAAACACAATGCAACGCCATTCATTCGTGAACATTATGACGTAAGCATTTTATTAAGAAAAAAATCTGTACCCGCCTGCGGGATTCGAACACCGGCTCACTCGCATCGCACGATACGCACCGGACGTCTTATCCTTTAGGCCGCGACGGCTTATGTCACCAATTTTAGTGTTACCATTCAGCGAAGCACTGCTCTTGCTAGGGCTAATGCTAACAAAATTTCTCAAGTTGGAGTCCGTGAGCTCACCAACACGCTCGGTTACGCTGACATAACCCTCTTTTTTTCCTTCTTTTCCTATCTATGCTGATAACCTTGAGAGGTTATTTCAGCTTCACCCTAACGTGTAGGTGTGTTAACGGGGTTCAAATCGGGAGTGTTGCTAACACTAGCCCTAGTAAGAGCAGTGCTTCGCTGAATTTACCACTGGATCGGAATCGCGGTTCACTCAAAAGATCCGATCCTTCTAAGACTGCCAGTTTAGGTAGGAAAAAAAGTTACCATATTTTTTTTGTTTTTATTGCCCTCGTACGCAGACAAGATACGGCCCGCGTAACGATGAGTAGTTACCGTTGCCCGTGGACATCAGCAACGCCAGAGGCAGAGTCAAGCCGCTGCATACCTACGAATGAAAAAAAATGTGTGCTTTTCCCCCTGATATCAATAACAGAAAAGTGCGAAATTGATCGAATCTAAATCTTAAGTGTCTGTGTTTACGGTCGAATGTCGATCGTTAGGCGAGCACTAGTAGTCTAGAATGTTCTCAGGTGTCACTGGACGGCGCTTCGCCGAACGTGAAGAAGGATCGCCGCAAGTTCGGTCTCCGCAAGAAGAAGTCGAACAGTAAATGCGCTTCCATTGAACTCACCGCTTCGCACATCGACCCGTCTAACTCGCACATGGTAATCATGAGGTTCATCATCAGCCTGTATCTCTCCACTGCTGGATGTAGGCCTCTCCCATAGTCCGCCACAATGAACGATCCTCCGCCTTCCGCATCCAATCTCTCCCAGCGTATCGCCGCAAGTCCATCGGTCCAACGGGCAGGGGGAGGGGTCATCATGAGGTTCACACTCTTCTATTGCCTTAAGAGTTGAGAGCTCGAGGTCTCAATCGTGGCGACCATGCAGTACCCACAATATTACTGGTGGTAAGACGTGTTGTGAGTTCACGTGGGTAAATACCTCCACCCTGCCTACATCTGCCCTGAAGCAGTAATGCGTTTCGGTTTGAAAACTAAGGCAGCCGTTGTACTGTAAAAACTGAGATCTTAGAACTTATAGCTCAATGTAGGTGGCGGCGTTCGTTGTCTTTGTCGAAAACAATGGCGACGGTTGTATCTATTATGCTCATAGTAAAGTTTCATATGCAAATGAATTATCCGACGGTGACCCGTGAATGCTTTGCGGCAGAGATAGGCAGAACGCTGGAACCAACCCGTGTAGACTTACAATATGCCCTACCATCAGCATTAGAGATAGTTTAGAGAAATAATAAGTAAATTCACTTCTAGCACATAGCTAGTGATGATGACCTTTAAAGGTATTGTAATAAGGTACATTTTCTGACAGGCCCTCTCAGCACTGACCGCGCCTCCATCCCCGGGCGGCGGTGCGTCGTCCATACCTAACTCGGCTGCTTCGCTACCCATAGGTATGTCAGCAAAATTATATAAAAAAAAAATTGTAAATAATAAGAACAGATGTGATCTTTGCATTGTAGCTTAGAAAAAAAAATGTATGAAATAAAATCGAAAATGAAAATGCAATGTATTGCCAGCGTAAAAAAATAAAAAGCTACTGTGTTGTCGTAATCCATTGCCTTTGGCACGCTGATAATCAAGATCACCTCTCTTCGTCCCCTTTATGTGTTGTGTGTGTGTGTTTGCGTTTACACGCTTTGCTATGTTTGTGTGTGGTTCATGTGTATAAACAAATTTGTATTTTATTATTATTATTATGTAGTAATGTTTATTTGAATTGAATGTCGAATAATTGCTTTAAGCCTTCGTCAAACAGAACGCGCACTTAGCGCCGCGTACTTAACGTCGCGCTCTTCAAATTGACTAGATGAGTCTAACGCTCCTTGACGCAACGCATTCGCCAAATGATAGTGCCTTTTGATAGCAGTGTGAAAATTTAAAAGTATTAAGAAATCGAGTGATTCAGATGTGGCATTGTATAAGCATGGGTATTTTCTAACTATTTATATCATTTTTTCGGGCATTATCTAGTATTTTAATACACATTCACTCGGACGCTAAAATAAAATTTGTAAAAAATTACAACGCCTAACGTCAAAGCGTCCTAACGCCGCGACAGAGCGCTGCATACTTATAGCGCTGGGGCTCTGTTTGACGGTATGTTACCATAGTAGTACAACACATCTCGGCGTCATAGCGCGCCGTCGGTTTAGCGCTCTGACGCGCGCTAATTACGCTTTCTGTTTGACGAAGGCTTTAATTTTAAATACATTGCAACTTGGAATCGAAAACAATTATTTGGGCGAAGGAAGCATGCGATGCCGTTAAATATATATTTTTATAAAATCTACCATGCAAAAAATTTAATATAAAAAATCTACCATCATTGATTAAAGCACAAGGAAATAATTATATATTTTTTTATATATTTTTTTGTAATTTAATTTCGAGAAATGAATGGTACATTAGTAGTTTTTTTTTAATTGATTTAAATTTTAAAAATTACAGGAATGTATTATCTAAATGTTTCATTTAGTAGTTTGCATTGTAATCTAATTTGAATGTATGTCTTGACAAGGATTTTACGAAATCGGTAAGTTTTACCTTCTCTTTTGTCTCTTTCTCGGAAGGATGTTGACATTTTCTGTCATCTGTCACAGTTGACGTTCCCCGCGCATTATAGACAAGTGTTGTCAACTAACAAGGTGGGTGGCGCATTTACGTTGTAGATGTCTATGGGCTTCAGTAACCACTTAACACCAGGTGGGCTGTGAGCTCGTCCACCCATCTAAGCAATAAAAAAATAAATAAAAAAACCAACAAAATATGGAAATTTCCTTAATTACCAAAAAAACTAGTACTAGTTGGCAACACTGAAACAACCTTCGAGAAAAATTTAGACATTTACATAGCTTATGTAGATACGCGGAAAATTTCGTCAAGGATATTCGCAGTAATTACTTGAATAAAATTTAACTTTTCCTTTGACTTCAATCGAGTATCGTTAAAGATCTTCAATGCCATGAGCAATTCCGACCAGCAGTACGTGTAGTGCCATTGTACAAACCGATTCCATAAACACATCGTCGAGTACTTGAAACAGAAAAGATCACAGACACCACTTTATTTTTTTTTAACGATAAATATCTTTTAACTTACTGATTTGCATTCACACAAAATTATTGCCTCTAATTAGATAAGGGAACTTCAATTTAGGATCTTTTCACTCGAGCGATACTAGGCTGACGATTACTAAGATTATTTACTTTTTGTCAATTTGAGATTTACATTCTGAAATTTTATAAAATGCGATAATTTGCACCGAAAATAAGAATTAGCGACTTTTACCTTATAGTTTTTCAGATATTTTAAAAAGCTGTATAATATATAACCTTGATAAAAACTACAAGTTTCTATTGGATTTGAAAAGCACGCCGTTCGGTTTGGCTAAAGAGCCACGCGGTACACTTCTATACGCGTTTTGTGTGATAGTTACAATCTGTGGCTTGTAGGAAGCGTTCACGTTGGAACCCTCACGCGGCTCACAGGTGACCCTCATGACCCGAACGGCTCAGTAAGATAAGGCTTACCGGTGAGCACCTCAATGAAAATGCTCGATTTTTAATACGCTTTTATTAGCTTCAGACGTATGTATGTAACGGAATCTTTGAACATGATTTTGACCCCCTTCAAAACATCCGATTAACTCGAAATTGGGCATACTTATTAAGGACCGTTGACAATTCAATATTTAAAAAAAAATTGAAAAAATTGAAATTCAACTAAAAAAATTTTTTTTTTTTAATTGCTTTGATGGGTGGACGAGCTCACAGCCCACCTGGTGTAAAGTGGTTACTGGAGCCCATGGACATCTACAACGTAAATGCGCCACCCACCTTGAAATATAAGTTCTACGATCTCAGTATAGTTACAACGGCTGCCCCATCAAACCGAAACGCATTACTGCTTCACGGCAGAAATAAGCAGGGTGGTGGTACCTACCCGTGCGGACTCACAAGAGGTCCTACCACCAGTAAAAAAAATAAACAATAGTTTAAAAAAACTAACAAAATACGTTTTTATAGAAAATCTAAAGTATTATTTATTCTTATGGCGTTCAACGTGTTAATGGACACTAGTATAGGTAATTAGGTATTAGAAAGGAATTAAGTGTTAACAGTTGACGATTTTACTACTGCTTTTTTATATCCACCTACCCACCTACAAAGTAGGTGAGCTCACGAGGCTCAAACGGGAAGTGTAGCTAACACTGGCCCTAGCAAGAGCAGTGCTTCGCAGAATCTACCACCGGATCGGAAACGCGACCCACTGAGAAGATCCGGCGAGAAACTCGGTGGGCTGTTTTACTCACTACTATTGCTGCTAATACTAAAAATATTAGGGAAGTAGAAACAACAATACAATACAATTTACTGATGGTAGGACCTCTTATGACTTCGCACGGGTAGGTATCACCACCCCGCCTATTTCTGCCGTGAAACAGTAATGAGTTTCGGTTTGAAGGGTGGGGCAGCCGTTGTAACTATACTGAGACCTTAGAACTTATATCTCAAGGTGGCTGGCGCATTTACGTTGTAAATGTCTATGGGCTCCAGTAACCACTTGACACCAGTTGGCCTGTGAGCTCGTCCACCCATCTGAGCAATAACAAAAAAAGCAAAGCGTATACTTACTGTCCAAGATCCAAACAGCTCATTATTATCAAAATTGTAAAATCGATCCTGCAGGCTTGTTTTGATACGGGATATCTCTCTGTGTGTATATATGTATAAATATGTTTCCTTTTTCAATTTCCAGCGTATCTAACAACATTTCTGGCCTCGGCTTTAGTTCGTAAGATATATATATTTTTTATTTATTTTCATTTCCCCTTATTTTTTTTATAATATACAAAATTTCCACCATCACGTACAATATCAAAGACACATTATCGCGACGCTAAAGTATACCTTTTATGACGCGTCATTCATTCTAGTGGCTTCTAGAAACAAATCTGTTGCTCACACAAATGTTTGCCTGATGTGGGTATCGAACCCGCGACCCTCGACGCAACAGTTAGGGCCGCTAACTATTCCACCGCTCAGTCAGTCATAAAATATCACAGTTGTTTATAGATTATGAGTGCATTGCTAGCGAACGAACGTACTGTCAGCAATAATTGTTAAATCTTTATATAAATATATACTAGTAGTCTTCCGATAGTCGAAATTCGACTATAATTAATTGAAATCATAAGTTTGTACACTATTATGATTATATTGTCAAAGACTATTTATTTATATTTCTATAATCACAGACTTCGTCAAGACTACACCTTAGACAAATATTAATATGGACAAACAATATTTATTCTATTCTTAATTGGATTACAGACTATAAGCAATAAGAAAAGTTTGACAATAAACAAATAGTATCCATGTGTATCAAATACATGGTAGTGTGTGTAATGTTTTTTTTTTAGTGTTTTATATATTTTTAAAGCATTATTTAAAAAAACTATTATCTTCTGCACTCCTTCTCTATATTTTCTATAAGTGTGGGAAAGGACAATGCCCATTTTCTATGGAAAGAAATATCGTTTCATATTCAGAAAACAATTTTTATATTCTCACCCAGGTTTAAGAGAAATCTGTTTTTTTCTGCAGCTAAAAATAAGTTGTTAATTGTTTTCTTCGAAATCAATAATCGCTCTCATAATTATTTACAGTATTAAATAAGTTAATTGTGGTTAATGTTGCTAGAAATAAGCTCTTACGTATTTTTTTATTATGATTATATCCTCATAATAATAATAAAATGAAATGAAAATCCGGAAGCCAGCAACGATATTGTTGTTGTTTTTAAATTCACCAATAAGCAGGCAAAGAGCGTAGCCTATACAGCCTAGTCTGTCGAAGTTATTTATTTTTTATGTCAATAAAAAGCCGGTGTATTTCTTTTTATTGCTTTTTGGGAGTTTTGACGTCAACTCGACGAATACCACATTGACTGAGCATGAGCTTACGCAGACCTTTTATACACAATATTACAAATACAAATAATACAAATTGCACAATAAACTATTAAAAAAACATTAAAATAAAAATTCAAGTGACGCTTCACTCGGGTTGCTGCCAAAACTCTCTGATCATATATAATAAGAATAGAGTAATGGTAGGCCATTGATATTTTTACTAATGGAATTATTAATATCTAAAAATATTAAATAATTCATGGTTTTAAGTAATAATTATTATTACAATATATGAATATTGAATTGAACAAAAATAAACTAAGAAGCCTGTGAATTATAAGCATTAGCTAACTTTTTTTATTTGTTGTTCAAGTCACAAACAACTCTTTCGTTTGACAGCATATAGGTTTGCTATAGGCTGTATGGGCTAAGCCCTTTGCCTATTGGCGAATTTAAAAACTATGGCATGGATAGTTTTGGGATGTTATCAAATAAGTAATTTATTTTTTTGGAAAACAATACCAGGTTGAAAGAAATGCTGATACATAAACTAAACAACGTGAAAAAATAAGTCATAGTTTTTCAAGTACAAATAGTTTTGACATAAAGTTGGCCCACTTTTGGGCATTGTCCTTTCATACTCCTCCGTCCGCGCAATTTTCGTAAAAAGGGGTACAAAGTTTTTGCTTCACGTATTAATATATAGATATACGTACGGTAGGTACGTCTCTATGTCACCGAACTCCTAAACCTCCTAAACGGCTGGACCGATTTGAAAGAATTTTTTGGTAAGCGTTTGGATGGCGCCCTGGATGGTTTAGATTCAAAAATCAGTCCGGCAGATGGCGCTGCAGTCAGTATCTAGATTATATATCTATACTGCAACTAAACGACTGGATTGACTTGAATTAATTTTTGTGTATGCATTCATTCATTTATTTCATTCATTTTGTGTATACAGGACAACGTCTGTCGGGTATGCTAGTTATTTATAAAAATACACGTGTCGTTAAATGTTGGTCATGCAAACATAGTAGTTTTACGAGAAAAAAGTCTTAAACAGTCTTATTATAAACAGTAAAATTACGCTAAACAATCGAATCACAATACTCTACTTAAATCCGTTGCACTTAAGGCCTTTTTTTCCCTAAAACTATATTTATCTCTGCCGCTATATCCGAGATAAGCGCTCTCTTAATCTAGAATTGAATCTGTAATCTTATTTTCCACTAGTATTACGACATTCCGGAAGAACGTCTAAGAAAAATCTCTCGGTTCTTTTGATTGTGCAATATTGTGTAGTGCCTAGAATTAGCCTTAAATATTTTGTTTTTAATGTTGCGACAGAATGTGTTGTTATAACATTTCATAAATTAGCGCATGTTAATAAAGCAAAACTTATAGATTCCTTCGTGCCTTAATATTAAAAAGTTTAAAGTGATTATTCCTGTAAGGAAATAGTTAGGATTATTTTAAAACGACTTGTTCTATCGATTTTTGGTATCTCAAAGAAATTGATGTGAATTGAAAGAGAGAAAAAAAATGTCACTATGGATGTAAATTAGTTTATGAGACAGCCGAAATGTCATCAGACAGTGACGGTATTATTAAAACATTAGTGAAGATCTTACATCAGTACATAGTGAGAGTATTGAAGGAACAAAATTGTAAGTTGTGTTACTGTGCGCTCTCATATTTAGTTCTTTAAAGTAATGTTTTTTTTTTGAATTGATAATTTTGTTTATGGTCATTAATATAATTAGCGTCGTATTTCTTTACGAAGTTAATTGATTGATTGATTCTAGGAAGGTGTGATCAAAATCTTTCTGGTTCCTGCAAAGCTATTACATGAACGTTACACGTTCAATTTTCTGATGTGGTCCGCGGCAAATTATCAAGTTGTCTTAATTATTACAATGTCGTCTATATAGAACTACAATTCATTCAAATTCAAATTCAAAATCATTTATTTCAACTTGGATGTCATCAAAAACACACTTGTTGAATGTCAAAATGTAAAAGAAAATGTTAACTCTACCACCGGTTCCAAAAAAAGCCAGTCCTGAGAAGAACCGGCGAAACAAATTCAGCTGGTTTTTTTTTTTTTTTATTTTCTCTAATATTTTCTTTTTTTTTTAAATAAGAAAACATATTTACATTATTCGAAAAAACAAGTAAAAAAATACAATTCAAATAAATAATAATAATAATAATGAAAAATGAAAAGGCCAGGAGCGAACGCCTCATTCCCACGTAGTGCCATCTAGTAAAAAATCCTTAACTTTATAATATGCCTTGTTGTTATTATGTTAAAATATGAAGAAACAAAAGCGTAAGTCGCGTTACTGTACACCCTCATATTTAGTTCGGTTTTAGTGTGAGAAACAAACGAAGCTCACGAAGACATTGTAAATTATAATTGAGATTAATTTCTTTTTTTTTTTTAGCTTAGATTGGTGGGACGGCTCAGTTATTGCTATTAGACTATTTGTGACTTTTCGAATAGTTTACAGTTTTCGTGATCACTGACTTTTCCTCTTTTAAGTTTCATTTTATGTCAATTTTGAAATCGTCATGGCCTAAAGGATAAGACGTCCGGTGCATTCGTGTTGAGCGATGCACCGGCGTTCGAATCTCAGGCGGGTACCAATTTTTCTAATGAAATACGTACTCAACAAATGTTCACGATTGACCGCCACGGTAAAGGAATAAAATCGTGTAATAAAAATCAAACCCGCAAAATTATAATTTGCGTAATTACTGGTGGTAGGACCTCTTGTGAGTCCGCGCGGGTGGGTACCACCACCCTGCCTATACCTAATATTTGACCTTAATGACTCATAAATATGTACGCGGTCATTTTTAGTTATTGAATTTGTGGAATAAATTTAAATATAAAAAAAAGATAACACACCATTCTGTATTAAAGCAATTTGCGCAAATAGCTACGCTATGTTCCGTAGTTATAGGTTTTAAATCCAAACAACGCGCGAGGTTCGTCGCGAAAATCACATTTGTCCTGCACCAATTCGCCTTAAACTCATAAATAATGAAAATCATTAATCAAATAACATTCCCATAACGCTTATAATTTGATTAATTTAAGTCTCAGGACATTGAAAATTAAAGAAAACATTTCAATTGTTATTTTAAAAGCCTTCGATTAAAGGAAAAGGATATCATTGCAATAAGAACGGTTTTCCAGCATGTGCCGCGGCAAGACCACAGTCGCTTCCCGGAGCCGAGGCCTTCGGGCCAACCGCGGGGCCGGCCTCGATCTCCAGTCTGACTCCTGACCACCAGCTGAGGGAAGACTTCACGGTTCTGGCCAAAGATTTGGTCGCCAGCTTGAAGACCATCGTCGCCACAATGGTGAGTGCGAACTCTTTTTACTTCTTAAGAGAAAAGGAAATAACAATCTCTCTTGTCCGTTCCGCCAAAGATTTGGTCGCCAGCTTAAAGACCATCGTCGCCACAATGGTGAGTGCGAACTCTTTTCTCCTCTTGAGGGAAAATGAAAAGACATTCTTTCTTCTCCGTTCACTCACTGCTGAGGATCGCGCTCACATGTGGCTCTCCTCAATAGTGTTCGGTCATGGGTGGCATGGACCTCATGGTATAGACTAACACCGCTTTCTTAACCAGATCTGACTAGTGTTCTGCCCACGGCGCGCTAGAAAAGACAATACTATAACAGGTGACAAAAACTATTCGAAGAGTTTCAAAGGGTTGTACGTTCTCAGAGGCAGAGGAGTGACTGATTATAAATTTCTGATGCGAATATTAGTATATGCTAAACGATCCGTCACATTTCCGGCAGTCTGCGGAATCTCCTACACAATAGTTCTAACATGAATTTCCGGCGCGCGCCAGACACTATGACGACAGAAACTTCGTGCAGTATTTTTTTTTTGCTTAGATGGTTGGACGAGCTCACAGCCCACTTTGAGATATAAGTTCTAAGGTCTCAAGTATAGTTACGGCGGCTGCCTCACCCTTCAAACTGAAATGCGTTACTGCTTCACGGCAGAAATAGGCAGGGTGGTGGTACCTACTCACGCGGACTCGCAAGAGGCCCTAACAAACAACAAAACCGTTCAAGTTACGCCGTTTTTTATTTAGGTTTGTGAACGCAGTCGCCTTAGGGCCGCCATGGAGGCCGCAGACTCGAACGGCTCGGCGGGAGGGTCCGTCGTGTCTGCACTTCGAACCAACCTGACGTCGGCTCTGCAACAGAATTCTGGTGAGACCTGCTAGGTTCCGCGCTCATCGCTAAGTCACTGTGCTTTGAACTCTATCGCAGCATCACAGGGCTCCTTATAGTATTGTCTCCAGTCTTAACAAGTCGTGAACCCAATTACAATTCCTTTTACGGCTTAATCTCGCGTTTATAACTGTCATGAAATTATCCCGACGCTCCGAATACTTCACAGTTACCCCGATAACCGTACTTGTCGAACTCGACAAAGAGGTCGACGTGCAACCTAACCCATGCATCAGCCCGCTGAGTTTCTCGCCGAATCTTCTCAGCGGATCGCCATTCTGGTCCGGTAGTAGATTCATTCGCGAAGCAATCGCTCTTGAGTTATTGGTCTCCTTCGGAGGCGCTCGGGCAGTTCTTAGCAAATTCTACCCCCCTGGCTGAGCCTTTGCTCGCCCACCTGTCCTGGTGAAACTGGAAAGGCCTCCGGGCCACCAGTAATCTACCAACCATAAAATAAAATAAAAACTTCACAGCTTTAAGCTGTGAAGTTGAAGCCCTAATAGGGCTTAATGAAAAATGAAAGGTCTTTCACGAATTGGGTGAAGTTGCTCGGTGGACCGACCTGGTTAAATTGGCGTTAGCGAAATTCAGGCGTCGGTCAATGATCTTGTGTTCTATTATGGCTAACAGTTTTCGGATCACGAAAAGTAAAAATAAAACCATAAACGTAGTTTTGATTATAGGGTTCTTTGTTGGTCTCTGGGGCAAGTTCTGAAGATGCAATGCTGCGACTTTATCTCTAAACGTATTGTCCTTCGCAACTTTGGTAACAAAACGAAAAGAAATGGAATATACAATTATTTGCAGTGTATATCTGACCTCATCTCGATCGACTCCCATCTTGCCATGTTGAATTACTTCAAATGTGCGCGACCACAAAACTGCGCAGTTTTCGAAAGGTCTAAAACAATCGCAACCTTAACCCTTGGTTTTGTTTTTAAAAAAGAATCGATTCTGTACGTAAATAATGAGTAGTGAAGGTGCGGTTGCAGAGTTGAGGTCCCGCCTGTCCAGGATCCACCTGGCCTCCGACATCGCAGAGATCGGCTCCGTGGGACCTGCTGATGCGGTACGTGTTGCGACCTATCCGTATCCTATGACATTTAGTTAAGATAAAATAAAAAAATATTGTTTAGATGGATGGACGAGCTCACAGCCCATCTGGTGTTAAGTGGTTACTGGAGCCCATAGACATCTACGACGTAAATGCTCCACCCACCTTGACATATAAGTTCTAAGGTCTCAAGTATAGTTACAACGGCTGCTCTACCCTTCAAACCGAAACGCATTACTGCTTCACGGCAGAAATAGACAGGGCGGTGGTACTTACCCGTGTGGATTCACAAGAGGTCCTACCACCAGTAAAAAATAAATCTATCAATACCGTGGAATTGCTTGTTGCGGAATATTGAGTCAAGTGACGGTCCATTTGGGCTGGAGTGGTTACTCAATCACAGAGGCATCACAACATGGATGTCACCACCTGGTCTATGTCTCCGCACTACATTACAACGGCAGCCCCACCCTTTAAACCGGAACGCATGTCCATTTCGCGGCAGAAATAGCGAGAGAATACTATAGAGTGTTTTTAAAGGTTCCACTTCTACCATGTCTATCTTCAAACGAGGCTTGTGGAGAGTATTTAACGGTAGGCAGCGGCTTGGCTCTGACCCTGGCATTGCTGGAGTCGCATGGGCGAAGGTACTTACCATCAGTTGGGCCATATCCTCGTCTGCCTATAATGGCAATAACAAAAAACGTGCCAAATGCGGTCATCCCGGAATCAATAGCTTTATCTTAGTCCACTGTTCTCCGTCCCCAGGTGAACCGTCCATTCCAGCAGTCTCTCAGCTACAGCTCGTCCTGCGTGTCTGCTTCGGAGTTCTTCGACGCGGAGGAGCATGAAGATGACGATCTAAAACATGAAGAAATCATTGCGGCTGATGAGGTAACGACATATCCATAGTTTTTATGGTAGGTGGGTGATCGACTGAACTCATGGTGGAGGTTGCATACATCACGACGTTGAAATCGCCATCCACCTTAAGAGAGGTGGTGGCAGCCATAGACAAGAAGGATTGGAAACCAAGAGTTATATTGCTATCAATTTCTAACCTGTCAATATAGGGCACGGGCTTTGGTAACCAGTCTACCTTCGAACGTGAGATCCTTAAAGCGGTTCTCATTTTCAGAGCGGCGTCATAGAACTGGACGGTGACTCCTCGTCGGAAGCCGGATCCTTGAGCAGCGAGGAGGGCTCGGCGAGCTCGGACAACTCTGAGGGCGCCAGTGAGTCTCCACACCCTGACCTCAGCCGCGACTAGGCTGTCCTCGCTGTCAGTTGCTCGCGACTCAGAATCAGAACGTGCCACATCCACGTTTTTATTCATTTATATCTCCATGTTATTTAGGGCTGTTGATGGTCAGATAAGCACGTCGCCCTCAGATAAACGGATACCGAAGCCACTAAACATTAGATTGAGGTCTCAGTTTGTACTTTAGTTGTGTAGCCGTTCCATTTGTTTTTCCAACTTTCATAGCATAGCGTATGAGGTCCCTACCCGTCCAGTGGTGAGGCAGCCAGTTCAGTGTTGCCATCTCTTAATATTAATCCTTACTGGTCTCGGTCATTCGAAAAACTCACACCCTGTATGTAGCGAAATTATTATTGTTACTAGTTTATTTTATTTTATTTTACTTCTTAGAGGGTTAGACGTACTCATAGCCCACCTGGTGTTAAGTCGTTACTGGAGTCGATAGATATCTACAACGTAAACGCGCCACCCACCTTGAGATATAAGTTCTAAGATCTCGGTATAGTTACAACGTCTGCCCCGACCTTCAAACCGGAACGCATTACTGCTTCACGGCCGAAATAGGCAGGGTGGTGGTACCTACCCGCGCGGACTAACAAGAGGTCCAGTGGCTCCAGAGTGGTTCTGGCTCCTCTGACCGGTGGTGTAGTGGTAACGTGAGTGTCCCGTCAGCGGGTACGGGGGAGGTGCGGGCGCGCGCGGGGGGCTGGTCGCGGCGCACGCGGCTGCCCGCCCCGCGCCCCGCCGCCGCGGCGCCCACCGTGTGGAACCTGCTCTACAAGAACATCGGGAAGGACCTGAGCCAGATATCCATGCCGGTCACCATCAACGAGCCCCTCAACATGCTGCAGGTAGACCCTCGCTCCGACACAATACATTTCTTCTTATCACAATTAATTGCTTGTCCTAGCAATCCTGGTCTAAGGATATTAGGTCGTAATAATAAAATTATGGTATCGTCAGAGGTTCTTGATACTATAAGCAAATTTTCAAGTTGATCTTAAAAGTTGTCTTAAAAGTCACTGAAATTTTCACTAAATTTATACAACAAGAGTACCATTGGGCCGTTCATTCATTCATTCATTCATTCATTCATTCATTCATTCATTAAACGTCAGCACGAGATAGACAATGAAAAATTCGTTTAACTTATTTCAAGCAATGATTACGACAAAAAAATTGCAATGTCATAACAAGCTTTATAAAGCTTAAAAATTTCTGCAGATTTCAACAATATTACGGTGAATGTTATTAAATATCACTTTAATCGTAAAGACAAAAGAAGCTGTTTGATATCCAGATCATATGATATGTTACCCATTACGGTACCGTCCGTGAACACAATTCAAGAATTGGCACAAGAATAGTTTGTTTGTTGCGTTCCAGTGCTGTTTATTTCTAAGCTATTTATATGGGAACATTGTGATTTTCCTCAAGTAGATTATTCTAATAGAACACTCAATACCGTCTTTACCAAAAGGGCACACGGGGCCCGTGCCCAGGGCCCCCATTCTCAGTGGGCCCCGAAGGACCGACAATTTGGTTACCAATTGTAGTCGAGAGCGGTCATTTTCGCAGCTTAAGAGAATAAAAAATGAATTGCGAACAACAATGTTACAAGAACGGCTGAGTAATTTGTCAATTATGGGCATAGAAAGTGATATCCTATAAAAAAATGACTTTAAAGATATAATGGAATATTTTGCTCAACAGAAATCCCGAAAGAAACTATTATAGTAATCGTAACCAAAAAACCAGCAGCATTCTAATATCATTAATATTATTATATCATACTGTATTTGATTGATTACCTATAATAAATGGTCATACTTAGTAAAAAAATGTTATTATATTCGCTTTTTTTACTTTCCAAAAGGGCTTCAAATTCTTGTGTGCCCAAGGGCCCCAGCCTAGTTTAAGATGTCCCTGAGAACACTATATACAGTTTTAGGCTTAATTTTCCCCTCGGGACACCCTGTATAGCTACACAACGAGCTGATAAAGGCTTGTGAATATTGTATAATAACAAAGAAAGGAACAACATAGATAGATAATATTTATATTGTTGATATAAATATTATCTAACTCAATTGTTGAGTTAAGCTCGCCATTTTATGACTTTTCGCAATTATTGTATTGTATTAACTGTGTGTACAATAAAGAATAAAGACATAAATACATGAAATGGAAACTCTGTTTACTCTAACATAGAGCAGCGAATGTCTGTCCGTCCGTGTACTTAGAGAAGTACTTAAAAGCTAATCATTTGCAATCATTGCAATTACATTTTAGCGTCTATGCGAAGAGTTGGAGTACTCGGAGCTGCTGGACGCGGCGGCGGAGTGCGGCAGCCCGGTGGAGCGCATGTCGCTGGTGGCCGCCTTCGCAGTCTCGGCCTACGCGGCCTCCGCGCACCGCGCCGCCTCCAAGCCCTTCAACCCGCTGCTGGCCGAGACCTACGAGTGCATCCGGGACGACCGCGGCTTCCGGTTCATTGCTGAACAGGTGCCGTGCTCCCTCTAGCTCAGGGTCTAATGCGTCCGGGTAGATGCGATGTAGGAGTCTCGCTTCCCAGGACGAATACAGGCTATAGTTAAATGTCACCACCCCGCCGATATCTGCCGTGAAGCAGTAATGCGTTTCTTTTTGAAGGGTGAAGCAGCCGTTGTAACTATACTAAGACCTTAGAACTTATATCTCAAGGTGGGTGGCGCATTTACGTCGTAGATGTCTATGGGCTCCAGTAACCACTTAAAACCGGGTGGGCTGGGAGCTCGGCCACCCATCTAAGGAATAAAAAAAATTATATAGCGCACACCCCTATTAGCTACTCCTCGTGGGTCTTAGAGGGGGATGCATGTGGGGGGAGCCACAAAGAAGCGCCGATCTCCAAGCTTCCAGAAAACTTAGCGATTCAGGCGATACAAACAAGAAAATAATTGTGTTTACCTCATTTACTTATCTTTCAAATTCATTGTTGATTGTTCACCCATCATTGAACTGTGATGGTTTTAATTGTGATGGTAAAATTTATTAGCTGACTTAAAATACATTATTTAGGACGTCTCCCTGTCATACTATCTAATCTAAAAATATATAAATCTACAGCGGTTTTTATAGTTATAACTACTGAACCATGCATCCGATTGACTTGAAACTTGGCATCCATGTAGAAAATACATGTACTTAATGGATAGGCTAATATTTATATGAATGTTGGACTCCCTATACCAGGGGGGGGGCCTATTGCGGGGGCGTTCATGATGAGAATCTTTGTGGGGGTGAGAAATAATAATGTTAACTATAAATGCTCAGCGAAGCGAACGGATACAGCTAGTACTATCTAAAATGACAATCAGACGACTTAGTTAAGGAATTAGACTCCCCCGCCCCCCGCCGTCCCCCGAGCCCGCACCGCACCCCCCCGCATTGACTCGAGCCCCGAACGATCCCTTCTCAGTTTTGTTTTAAAAAACCTGTGTGAATCTTGAACTCCACGGTACGTAATTATCCCAATGTTACTGGTAGGTCTCACACCACCCCCCCATATCAGCGTGCCACGCGGAGTCTAGCCGCTGGTGCTTCTGGCAGGAAGCCCGCATCAAAACCAAGTTCTGGGGGAAATCGATGGAGTTCCAGCCGACGGGGCGGGTGCACGTCCGGCTGAAGACCACCGGCGATCATTACACTTGGAACAAGGTCAGTCCAGCGTGGAGCGGTCCGGGGGCCGCAGCGCCCGCTGGTGGATGACGTCACATCAGTACTGTACAGTATCAACATCGAGCTGAGAGACTGATTGCAGCCATCATAGTACATACAAAGTATACATGAATTAACCAACAAAATTTCTTTAACTTTTTTTTGTTTGGTAACTCAACCATAATAAGCATTATCAATATTTTCATTTTTAAGTTAAAATATTTAACTTCACAAAACAAAGGGGACGGCCCATTTCATGCCCAAAGCGGACAATAGATTAGAGAAAAAATACTTAGTGCATTAATTTTGTCATAAATAAATATGCATTTACTTTCTTCCAAATAAGCGCCACTACAGTTTACAATAAGTAGTTTAAAAAAAGTAACTCTATTGAAAAAAACAAGAATTTTATTTTTGCGGGAAAAATATTGCCAACTTCAAAACCTTTTACGTATTAAGTAAACATTTTAATTATATAAAAAAAAACATATAAATAAATCATTTTAAATATTATCATTAATCAATCGTTTTTAATCGATTTTCAGCACATAAAATAACATCAAAGACATACCCATTGGACTTTAACTTGTTACTATACTTGAGACCTTAGAACTTATATCTCAAGGTGGGTGGCGCATTTACGTTGTGGATGTTTGTGAGCTCCAGTAACCACTTAACACCAGGGTGGCTGTGAGATCGTCCACCCATCTAAGCAATAAAAAAAATCTTAACTTGTATTGTTATTTAAATATGTACAACTAAAACAAAAACATAAAAAATAAAATATAATGTGTACTCGTAAAAAAAAGATTAAGAAATAAATCCAATATCGGTTATTTAAAAAAATGATCGATATATGAATTTCATGTAATTATTTTTCTTTATACTGACAACACTGATTTTAATCTGACTGACTGACACTTCGTTTGCTGCTTGTGCTTGCGTTCAAAATGGATGTGTTTTGATTTTTCTTCGATTTATTTTGCTTTTATCAATAACGTTTCATACTACGGCTGAAAACCATTGTGTGAATTGTGGTTTTAACCTGACTGAGATTTAAAACCGTGTATATGCTCTCCTGTGCTATTTTTAGATGATTTACTAATTGTGTATGAAGATGAAGAAAATGTAGAATAATATAGATATTAAAAGAAGTATGTGTGTTTTTTATACCCAAATAACTACAATTGGATAAAAATACATTAGGAACATCTTAAACATTAAAAAAAGAAAAGTTCTTGAGGAATTTATATAGAAAATTAACCTCAAAACGAGTTTTTTATTTTTATTATATTTTTTATAATAGTGGCGTCAATTTCAATATATTTTTTAGATATCTAATACATTTAAGAATTTGAATCAGTCCATTTTTATAGTAATATTTAATGTCCACCTTGGGCCTAGCACACTATGGAGAGTGGGCAATCCCCTTTGACACAAATTAATAAAATAATACTTAAAACGGGATCTAAAATTTAGAAGAGTCAGCCCTATTGTGTATACTTATGATATATTTTTTTATCACTTTGGAAGGGTGAACGAACATACCGCCCACCTGATGTAAAGCTATTACCCTACAACGCTAAGGTGTCCGTGTGCAGGTGACGACGTGCGTGCACAACCTGTTCGGCGGCCAGCGCTGGGTGGACCAGTACGGCGACATGCACATCGCCTGTGTCGGCGCCGACATCACGTGCAAACTCAACTTCGTCAAGGTAACGGCCGCCACGCGCTGCCCACTGTACATTGCAACTCCACACTGTACACTATACCTCCACTCTGTACACTATACCTCCACACTGTAAACTATACCTCCACTCTGTACAATATACCTCCACACTGTACACTATACCTCCACTCTGTACACTATACCTCCACTCTGTACACTGTACCTCCACACTGTACACTATACCTCCACTCTGTACACTATACCTCCACTCTGTACACTGTACCTCCACACTGTACACTATACCTCCACTCTGTACACTATACCTCCACTCTGTACACTGTACCTCCACTCTGTACACTATACCTCCACTCTGTACACTATACCTCCACACTGTACACTATACCTCCACATTGTACACTATACCTCCACACTGTACACTGGCAAAGCATTAATTGTAAATAGAAGATGAGCGATACAATGTGGTTTATCTTAGATTTACGAATCGAATATGCCATTACAAGTTTTAACAGTAATAATCATGGTCGTCCATAATCAAAAGCCAGTATATGTAAGCGCGTGTTGTCTGCAGGCCAGCTCGTGGTCCAGCAGCCGGCACGAGGTGCGCGGCAGCGTGTCCGGCGCGCACAACGTGCGGCTCGGCGGGCGCTGGTCCGAGGGTCTGCACGCCGGGGACCCGCCCGCCGCCCGGCCGCTGTGGAGACCCGGTACTGTTCTACCACCTAGCTTTATTTGTATGATGTCTTCAATTAAAGTTTGTTCTTTGTTTGTTGTTAATAATTATTGCCATCACCTCACTCGCTTTTTGGTAGAATGGTAAACGTGATTATTATTTTCATAAAGTATGTAATAATAATAATGCATAGGGTTATCGCGTTTTCGTTATTCGTGGGGACCGACTTTGAAGATTATTTTGTTGTCTGATCAGGTGTACCCTATGAGACTAATTGGTCCCATTTTTGAGTCAATTTTATGTATTACTAGCGACCCGCCCTCGCTTCGCTTCGGAAACTTTAATTTATTATTGATTTCTCCACTGTTTAATGGATGTAATTATACATATAAACCTTCCTCTTCAATCACTCTATCTATTAAAAAAAATCCGTTGCGTAGTTTTAAAGATTTAAGCATACATAGGGATATAGGGACAGAGAAAGCGACTTTGTTTTATACTATGTAGTGATGAGAATTTTGAACAAATTTATAATAGAAGATGCAATTTCGAAAAGGGCACATCTCTGAAAATATAAAATGTTCAGGAAATGAAAAAAAAACTAATTATTTTCTAAAGCAGTGTAAAATTTAAAACATTAACTTTTGAGATATATTTTTGTGTTAATTAGCAATTGAAAATTACTAGAATTGTTATAAAATGAGTGTAGGTAAGCCTCAAAAGTACATGTATATGAAAAAACGTATTTGACAAAATATGCGACATGTGCCCTGTTGTATAAACAAGGTTTGTTGAATTAAATTTGATCTCCCAGAAAACTAAACCGACTAAAAAGGGGGAAAGTACTCACAAATGCTTGCTCGATATATTTTTTGGTCTTCTGTCCCCGGGGCACTGTTCTGGGTGCTGGAGTTTAAGACACACGGACACAACGCACAAGTTGAATAACAAAATTTGCGAAAAACAGTATTTTTGAATTAAAAAGCCTTTTTTTAATGTTGCGCGCGCGGTGCGAAACCGTCGACTCAGTTCTTTGTCTTCGGCCGCTAGGAGGCGCGTTACAATTCTTCATTAAGCCGATAGATGGCGTGGATTAAGAAAAAGGGAATTTTAGTCGGTTCCCTTGCCACATGCCCTTTTCGAAATTGCATATTCATTATAGTATTGTGTGTTGTCGTCACCAGGCGCCATGCCTCCCGACCATGAGCTGTACTACGGGTTCACGCGCTTCGCCATGGAGCTCAACGAGCTGGAGCCCGGCATGCGCGAGCTGCTGCCCCACACCGACACCAGGCTCAGGTCGGCAACCCCCCCCCCCCCCCCCCCCAGATATGGATGTAGTGCATGTTGTCAATAGATTTTATTTTTGACGTGACAACGTCTTATAATTCGATGGAGGCACAATCGGCCTCCGCGTTCGGCAGCGTTCGACATCTGTCTCTCTGCTACTTGAGTGAGCGATGCATCCGCGTGGACAGCTGCTATACAATAACACATTTACATGTTTTCGTCAAGTATGAAGTTCAGTGAAAATTGAATGTGGTGTCAATTGTTTATAGCAACGATAATTGCGATAACTGAAAAATGAAACCATTCCATCAGTATTTTCTTATGACGTTGTCACGTTCAACTATCGTCAGTAAACCGACTTTACAGACAACCGATTTTTCTTGTTTCGATAGAACAAGACACACAGCCCACCTGGTGTTAAGTGGTCACCGGAACCACATGGACATTTACAACGTAAATGCGCCACCCACCTCGAGATATAAGTTCTCAAGTCTCAGTATAGTTACAGTGGCTGCCCCACCCTTCAAACGGAAATGCATTACTGCTCATAGCCTTATGGTGTTGGAGACCCCCGTATAGCAGTGAAGCTAGTCATGCTTATTTAGATTTATTTACCTTCTGCTCTATGTTGTCGAAACCAATGAAGTGTCTGATTCGTGAGAGTTTTCGGGCGTTTTAATGTTTTTTAATACGCTCTTATTAGTTTCAGACGTATGTAATGTTAGTATGTAACGGAATCTTTGAACATGATTTTGACCCCCTTCAAAACGTCGGATTAACTCGAAATTTGGCATACTTATTAAGGACCGATGACAACTCAATATTAAAAAAAAATTAGAAAATATTGAAATTCAACTAAAAGATGAAAAATAAATAATAGTATAAAAAAACGAAAAAAATACACTTTTATAGAAAATCCAACTAAAAAATAGAAAATATATTTTAATTAAAACTAGTGTAAGAAAAAATTATTTTATTGTAAAAAAAAAGCGTGGGGTGCATGGTATCAGTAGTCATAAATATTTTATGAACAGATATGAGTAGAAGGGTTATTTTGATAATATCCTCAAAAGCACCCCACGGTTTTTTTACAATAAAATAACTTTTTCTTACACTATTTTGAATTTAAATTTATTAAAATTTATTTTCTATTTTTTAGTTGAATTTTCTATAAAAGCATATTTTGTTAGCTTTTTTTAACTATTATTTATTTATAATCCTTTCAGGCCGGACCAGCGCGCTCTGGAGGAGGGCGACGTCGAGGCCGCCGAGCAGCTCAAGCACGAGCTGGAGCAGGCGCAGCGCGAGCGGCGCCGGGCGCGCCCCGACCACGCGCCCGCCTGGTTCCGGTGAGCACCCCCCCAACCCCCCGCGCGGCCCCATAGACATCTACGACGTAAATGCGCCACCCACCTTGAGATATAAGTTCTAAAGTCGCAAGTATAGTTACAACGGCTGCCCCCAACTTCAAACCGAAACGCATTACTGCTTCAGGGCAGGAATAAGCAGAGCGGTGGTGGTACCTACCCGCGCGGACTCACAAGAGGTCCTACCACCACCAGTAATTACGCAAATTATAATTTTACAGCAAAACGGCGAGCGGCGGCGAGGAGACGTGGCAGTTCGCGGGCGAGTACTGGGCGGCCAGGGACAGCGGCTTCCCGAACCTCAGCGCGCCCAGGATCTGGTGACGTGCGGCTCCGCACCACGTTAGTGTCCTTTACTCCTGCAGGACTGCGGGCCGATGCGAACTTAGCGCGCGTTCAACAACAAGCCGGTTGACAACGTTGAGACAACCGATGTATCGTATAATAGAGATTTTAACCATACGTCTCAATATAGTTGACGTTATTCACTTTGTGATATCTATGGATTTGGGTGATTAATTAACACCGGCTGAGCGGTAAACACGCCCGCACATCTAAACAAAAAAACAGCTGATCAAATACGAAAAACCTAAATAGCTCGCAGCCCAAGAACACGTGTACAATGACCACTACGGACACGTAACGATTTAATAAAAACATAAATAACTTTTTGTGTCTCACACCCGTAGCGCCTCCCGTCGCGCGAGGTGCTCTGCTAACGGCTTGGCCCCCCGTCGCGCGAGGTGCACTGCTAACGGCTCGGCCCCCCGTCGCGCGAGGTGCTCTGCTAACGGCTCGGCCCCCCGTCGCGCGAGGTGCTCTGCTAACGGCTTGGCCCCCCGTCGCGCGAGGTGCACTGCTAACGGCTCGGCCCCCCGTCGCGCGAGGTGCTCTGCTAACGGCTCGGCCCCCCGTCGCGCGAGGTGCTCTGCTAACGGCTTGGCCCCCCGTCGCGCGAGGTGCTCTGCTAACGGCTCGGCCCCCCGTCGCGCGAGGTGCTCTGCTAACGGCTCGGCCCCCCGTCGCGCGAGGTGCTCTGCTAACGGCTCGGCCCCCCGTCGCGCGAGGTGCTCTGCTAACGGCTCGGCCCCCGTCGCGCGAGGTGCTCTGCTAACGGCTCGGCGCCCCTGCGCCACTCCGGCTTCGTTGGAACCGATATTTCGAATAATTATATTCAAGTCGATTCTTGTTTAATACTACTTTTTAAATCGATACATGAATTAAAAAAAAAATTGCTAGCTTAGTAGTGATTGCGAGATATTTAAGGAATTTCATAACGCGTTCACAATCTATTTATCGACGCTAAACTCGTACAATGATTTCGAATCAACTATCTTATTGTTCTCGTCTAGTATACAATACTAATCATAAATAGTATTTGGCTGTGAATAATTGAAAACACACTATAGATGTTTGGTTCATTTATTTTCATTTACAAAAGCCAAAGGCTTGTGTTTAGCTTCGTGACGGTAATTAAAATGTGTTCGGTTTTTAATAATGAAATTTTAAGGATTTCAGAAGAAAATTTTGCTTAATACTAATTCATTTTTAAGGTTTACTTAATACGAACCAAGGACATTGGGAGGTCGGTAAGCTAAACAAAAACACAATGCTTTATATATATAAATATAATTTTATAAGTACATTGGACACTAAAGGCAAAAGATACGTTCGCTAGCATATGATCACACATGCTCATAGTGCTCTTGAAGGCTCAACAAGTGGTCTGCGATGAGCACAAAAGCGCTGAAAACGGATTACAGCGCCCCCTACCGGTTCTGGCTCACTCACACAAAATAAACCATCAAAATCGGTCTAACTCTAAAAACATTAAATATATTAATTTTTTTTTTGCCCTTGTAGGCAGACGGCCCACCTGATGGTGAATGGTTACCGTCGCCCATGGACTTCAGCAATGCCGGGTGCAGAGCCCAGCCGCTGCCTACCGCTATTTATACATGAATATATATAAAGATTACAAAACAATTACAATACGCAGTGTTCAATATGAATAGTCACATCCGACCTTCTGCCCTTAATGTCGCGCTATGTAAATACAATATTTAATTAATTAAATTACATAAAATTAGTTAAACAGTTCTTTCAAACTTTATTGTTCCTCTAACCGGGTGGTATTAAAAGACAAAAACATTATGTATACTGAACTAATATTAAAACGTTACGCTACGATGAATGCTCACGAGTGCTCACAGAAGCTCACAGAAGCTCTGCCACACCTTGTTCTTATTCGTTTCGATCTGTTTTATTTGATCAGTCATTCAAACCAAATCTTATAGCAGGTTTTTTTTATTGCTTAGATGGGTGGACGAGCTCACAGCCCACCTGGTGTTAAGTGGTTACTGGAGCCCATATACATCACGCAAATGCGCCACCCACCTTGAGATATAAGTTCTAAGGTCTCAAGTATAGTTACAACGGCTGCCCCACCCTTCAAACCGAAACGCATTACTGCTTCACGACAGAAACAGGCGGGGTGGTGGTACCCACCCGCGCGGACTCACAAGAGGTCCTACCACCATTAATTTGGTTTGATCGCATAGGTACGTAAACGTAAGAAAGATCCCATTCCAAAATGCATCTATCTCAGATTTACTTCGACCTTACGATTTCCGTATCCGCGAGTGCGAGCGGGATAGCTATATGTCTCCGCGAAAGGGATGCAAAATGTACATACAGCTAATCGAATTGGATTTCAGTGGGTACGCTAACTAAACTGCGTTCATATAACTCTGAAATTTTTAATTGTTGAAACATATACGGGTTTATTGGTTGTTTTAATTGTAATAAGTGACCGGACACACCAATTAAAAATATTCTATAAAAAAATGTTATAATGAAGTAGACATGTTAAATAGGTATATGTATATGTGGGTGACTCGCATGTATTTATTTATTTTATATTTATTTCCAAAGTTTTAAAACTTAAATGGCTCCCTGTAAAGTCGAGATATGCCTGAAATCAATAGGTATTTATTATGACTTTTTTTGCGTTCTAAGCTAAACACCAATCGCGGCTCGTGACGTCACATGTGGGTAACGTCTTACGTTAGTGTTTCGATCCGTCTTCAGTCCGATGTTCGCTTCGTTAGCGAAGCAACGTTAATTAACTGTTGTCCGGTATCACATTCAGGTCACAAATATTGTAAATAAGACTATTTATTTATTTATTTGTAACAATCGTTTGGTCGGTCTCTGGAGACGCCGTAGCGACATGTCACATTAAAATGACAATAAACTGTATTTCATGTAAAAAATTATATATACATATTTAAATACGTACCGTCAATTTGGGTAACTTTGTCCCGCCATGCGAACAATTCTGTACGTATTGTGTCAGTTTTACTGGATACTAATAAAAAATATGGATTTTCCGTGGGCTTGAAACATTTATTTCAATAATAAACCTCATATTTAAAAATTTCAAACTCTATGGTATGTATCCCGTTTGGAAATCTATCTATCTATATATATAAAAATGAATTGCTGTTCGTTAGTCTCGTTAAAACTCGAGAACGGCTGGATCGATTTGGCTAATTTTGGTCTTGAATTATTTGTGGAAATCCAGAGAAGGTTTAAAAGGTAGATAAATGCTCGGTATTAAATAAAAATAACAATTTTGTTTTCCCTTTGATGTGTCCGCCGTCGGACAGATTCCTTTTGCTTGTTTTAATATTTATTTTATACAAAAGTTTAGGTATTTTATTTATCGATTGAGGCACCACGAAGTCTGCCGGGTCAGCTAGTATATTATAAATATGCGCATTAAATAGCCCCATCGCTTGATACCAGGACGCAGAGTCTTGAGTCTATTTAGGCCTATATGTCTTCACGCTATGTAATTAATTAATATTTACGGCACTAGAACTTCTGAAAAGGCTTCTTCGTTTCTTAATGCGTGCTGGATAAATCCGTTTCAGTCTTTAACGATGTAACGGCCGTCTGGTGTAGTGGTAAGTGACATGGTCACTACACAAGGGGGTCGCGGGTTCGAATCCCGCCAAGGGAAGATATTTGTATGATAAATATAAATGTATTTCCAGGGTTATGGGTGTATATTAAATATATGTATGTGTATAATAAAAATATTATATTTATTTCCGGTATCTGGTACCTGTAACACAAGTTCTTTACGAACTTAGCACGGGACCAGTTAACGTGGCGTGATTGTTAGTAAATATTTGTATTTGTATTTGTATCATATAAAATGTCTGTGCTGTCTTTCAAGCATTGTTGGGCAAATGTATTTCATAACAAAGGGATAAGTAGCAAAGCATAAGTAGTTCACGATGTATGAAAAGATATGTAAAAAGTGAGTAAGTGGGCTAATGTTAAACGGAAAGCTTAAGTTACCCTGATTGACGGTATATTATGTAGCTTATAAATTGTTAATACTTAATAATATGTAAAATGTTGAATGTTAATGTTTTTCTTTTCTGTTCGAGGCTCGTCCGCCCGCGCTTGTCTTTCGCTCTTATAATTGAAGACGCGAGTGAATGAAGGTGTTATATGCCTACAACCCATATTAGACCTTAAAACTCCGGGTATAAAGGCTGTTTTTAGAAATTGCATGCGTTGATGTAATTACGAAGAACAGATATCACGTTGAATGAAAGTAACTTATTCACTAAACGCACGTATTCTTTAATTTTAAATGATTCCAAAAAAGAACCTCCATATTGGTAAAAAAAAAACGGAAGATAATTATTCTCCATATTGGTAATTTTCACGTTTAAAATAATAAAAATAACAGCCGCAAACGCATATAATATCATAAAAATAAATTACAAAAGTTTTTAGTTTTTTCTCAAAATTAACAAATTTTATCATATCCCCTTGATCCACTCATGTTTTCAATGCTAAGTAAGTAAGGAGTAAGCTTTCATTTTGTAAATAAATAATGAGACTTCTGTTAATTCTTAAGTCTACTAACTCTAGTACGTAAGCGTTTCTCATAATGCACCTAAAAATTGCCTTTACAACAAAATGTAATTATTTACATTACTTAGATTTATTATTATTATTATTATGAGAGAAGCCGAAAACCGAAGCAAATGGAAGCTGAGGGTACAAAGAGCCACAAAGGGCTTTCAAGGACACGACCTTCAGCAATGAAGTATTTGACTAAGAAGAAGATGCTTTTGACAAAATTGCTTAAGGCAAATAAATAATGCTGTGCGTTGAATGAAAAGATACACTAAGAAATATGAATCAAATAAGATTTCGTTAACTATTCCATTATCGGCTTATTGTTTATTTTTTTTTACATAACATATTAAAATTAAAACTATTAAGTTGAACAAAAAAGTCAATTTCATAGAATTAACTAAGCGAAAATTAATAAACTTGAATGCTTGTGAAGGTATTATTACCGTTGGAGGCGTTTCCATTACAACTGTTTGTTGTTTGCTGTTTCTTTACATAACATGAAAAATGTCACCAAATTCCTTCGGCGGTAGGATAAAAAAAAAGCTTCAGAGAGATATTATTACGAATGCAACTGAAGTTGTTATTTATTTAAGGGTAACTTAAGGTTGACTTTTGTGTGTCGCCAGCAACGAATCCAGACGCCGGTATCGCTGATGGTGGACATGAAAATAATAGGCAATGTATATCAAATTTGAATCGACTTCTCGTTACATTGCCGGTTAACGATTTAACGTAACAACAAAGTACTTTTACTCTTTTTTTTTTAAATAAATTAATATTCTTTGTTTATATTGGCATGTTATTTTATCACCCCCGTTTCAGGGGTTGATAGCTAAACTTTTCGTCTATGTGTTTTAAGTGAATTATATATACTGGGTGTTAGGAGACCGCTTCCGAAAACGAAGACAGACGATAGTACTAATGACACCTTTGATGATAGAGTTATTTAGACAAATGCTGTAAATATGTATTTGTGCCGCGCCGCGCCCCTAAGTTCGTTGACCCGAGCATCAGCTGTTTTTGATTTTGTGTTTCATTGCTGGTTTTAAAAAAAATAAAGTAATGTATTTTTTTTATGAAACTATAATGTCATTTAAGTGTACTAACATGATAGAGCGTAAATAATGCTAATAAAAAGTTTTAACATATGTATCTATATATTAATACGTGAAGCAAAAACTTTGTATCCCATTTTACGAAAATTGCGCGGACGGAGGAGTATGAAATTTTCCACACTTATAGAGAATATAGAGAAGAAGTGCACAATGCTAATATTTTTTTTAAATAATGCATAAAAGATACATTAAATCAATAAAGAAAACATTACACACACTACATACCATGTATTTAGCGCACACACGCATGCATACTATTTATTGGCAAACTTTTGTTTTCGACGTCTGTTGTCAAATTGAGATTAAATATTGTTTGTCTTTGATAATACTTTTTATAGTGTAGTCTTGGCGAAATTTGTGATTATAGAAGTATAAAATACAATCACAATAGTGTACAAACTTACAATTCCAATTAATTATAGTCGAATTTCGACTACTGCGGAACCTCTAGTTTTTTATTTTCCGTCCCGTCATCAAAGGTGTAATTAATACTATCATCTGTTTTCGTTTTCGGAAGCGGTCTCCTAACACCCAGTATATTGATATCGGCTGGGGCTCTTCTATTATCTATTACTAAAATAACATGAAATGTTAGCTGTAATCTTGGCTAGTGACTACATAATAGGGTGGCTAGAAATGTTAATAAACTTTGTTAGTACAATCTATTGTTAATACGCTTTGTGTGTGCCGTTTTGTGGTATCTGAAATTATAACACCTTGGATTGGTTCCGCGTTATGAGAAACGCGTTGTAGGAGTATTATCGCATAACGCGCTTCTATGATCCCATATAACGCGTTATGTACAAACATACTACAATATAACCAATGTTTTTACAATTCAAAAACTAGGAACACAAATTTAATTAAAAGGTACGCGAAATTAATTATGAACTATACAAATAATTATAAATTTCACCGTACAGAAATATAACGTTAGTAATCCCCGCGTTATAAGGGGGAATACCCGTGTTATACGAGGAACTAAAATCGCGTTATATGAAAATGCGTTATAAGAGAGTACCGTGTTATAATGGGGATTAATGAATGAATGAATGATTTATTTTATTTCAGACAACAATAAGTCCATATGTGTACATAGAAATATACTTAGAAACATACTTACTTACTAAACATACTTAAACATACTGTCATTGAAACAAACAAAATTACAATTAACAAAGCCAATCAAATAAAAAAGATACATTTATTAAAATATTAATGTATAAATTAATGTTAATATAAATTAATGTATATCTATCTGAAATGTTTGATAACGCTCACATATTCAGGTAATTGATGGCAATAGTGTCGGTCACATAATTCACATATCACAAAACGGACATCCGTTTCCTTATTGAATTCGTTCGCAAATGAACGTATTGATAAGTATGTACTTAATTTTTAGATATTCCTATTTTATTCAAAAGTTTATTTCGCTGTAATAACTAGTTTTATTAGTGATATAATGTATACTAATTGTTTGATAGTTTTTAAGTGTTTAATTGATTAATGAATTAATGAAATACATTGTTAAAGAAAAGGCGGTAAATAAAATGTTTGTTACATTACAATAAAGAGTACGACACGCAGAGTTTCGTTTAAGGTTTGCTTTCAAACTTAATGATGTAGAGCCTAGTAAATGTGTTATACACCACTGTGCTTGGTACGAGTTTTTAACGTTCTCGATAACGTAAAAGTTAACTCAATTTTGTATGGAGTTGGAACAGCGCCCCTAGCGGCAAACGTAGGCAAACGTTCCAATTCCATACAAATTAGAGTTAACTTTTACGTTATCGAGAACGTTTAAAAACTCGGACTAAGCACACAGAAGCCCTCCAGGGTGATGAACCATAGAATCATGTTTTTTATGTTTCGACATAAGCAATGCTTAAATAAACTTTGGTATATGGCTTGGATTTGGTGAAACCACAAACTATCATATCGTCGTTGTCAAACCAAAATCTGCTATGTGCAAAACTCTACTTTGAATTAACGAGTAAAAAAGGGTGCGTGTACTCATGTACGCGCGTAAAAAGTTATACTTTATTTTTATTAAATTTCTTTTTTTTTTTAAAATATTAAATAATTAATAATAAATATTTAACGTTAATAATTTAGTAATATTTAGTATGAATTATATTAAATAATAATTTTGTCATTTATGTTACTAAAAAATGAATGCTAATAACACTTTTTTTTACGAGTGTACGTGCGCGAAAGTTCACCTGCGGCTATATTCAGACTCGCCAAGTTACGTCGGTCGTGTTGTAATGAGCGATTTAGTGGGCAACTTCATTCTGTTCATTTTGTGTCACGGTGCGCGCGCATCGTATAATTTCACTCTCGTCAATTTTTCATAATAAAGAAGTATAACTTCAAAAACATTTTCGTATAAAATTTTATATGAAGGTGGATTTTTAAGAACTATATCAAATGAAAGCTATAGATAAATATTAGAGCTATAGACACATAACAGTTTTTTTTATACGGTAGATAGGGCTGTGAAATATACGAAAAGGTGAAAAAGTAAAAATCTCAAAAAGTGCACATAGCAGATTTTGGTTTGACAACGATGATATAGAAAATAGGCAACTTGATGAAGTCGATTATCAGATAAACAAAAGGGCCTATGTAGCGGAACCAGAAGATGAACTGTCTTCTTAAATTTTGTTATTGTAACTTATTTCGGGGAACAGAATTAAAGCCGATTTTCATATATGTTTACCAAGTCTTTTGCTTGCTGCTTAGACGGGACCAGACCCCGTGCATGTTGCTATGTGAAGCCGCCACCCACGATCATACGTAAATTACCAAGCTCATAGACACAGCCCACTGAGTAGCTCGCCGGATCGTCTCAGTGGAACGCGATTCCGATCCGATGGTAGATTCCGCGAAGCACTGCTCTTGCTAGGGCTAGTGTTGGCAAACTCTCTCAGTTTGAGGGCGCGAGCTCACCTATCCGTCCCGGTGTAACTGGAATAGACTCTTAGGCTACCAGCGAATAGGCATGGGAAAAGTAACATCTCAAACTACTTCGCAGCAGAACCCAGGCAGCTATTACCTGTTTGGGCCTGGTGACCTACCCTACGAAGGGTCTAAAGAGGGCGGCCTATAAGCTCACCGCGACATCTCTATAGGTCACGCGTATTCACCAACAATGCACTATCAGGGACTTGTCATTTGACATTTTAATCGACAAGAATGCCGGTATCGGATCATTGATCGTTCAAATCATTACAAACTTATGTCAAACTCTTCTGTATTTATTCGAAATCGATGATTTTTCGGTCTCCTAAAAACATTGGAACTGATTTGTGTGAACGAAAATATCTTGACGAATCTCACGCGCGTTTTCCTGTCTAATACGCATTAGAATCTCCTCTTAAGCGGTTCCACTATGATATTGAAGAAAAATATTCACGACCAGCATGTTTTCCATTGCCCAAAAATGGAACCATGCTTTAGAAGACGTATTTCACCTTTAAAAACCACCAGAACATCAAGTTATGCCTAACAGCAGTCTTCGTGGAACAACCTGTGTGCTTAGTGCGAGCTTTTTAACGTTCTCGATAGCGTAAAAGTTAGCTTCATATTTGTATGGAATGGGATCGTTTGCCTACGTTTGCCGCTAGGGGCGCTGTTCCAACTGCATACAAAATTAGGTTAACTTTTACGTTATCAGAACGTTAAAAAACTCGCACTAAACACACTGAAGGATGTAAGCTAGATTCGTAAAATTCTGTACAAAAAAATTACATTTGTTTTTTTTTTATTGAGCACGTAACAAACATTTTATTCAGTGAAAAAGACAACACCAAAATCTAATAATTCCTAATAATAATAATAAGGTTTTTGACAATACTTGCAGTTTTACTATTTATAGATTTGTTTCTGTATTACTGTTGTCTAATGAACTGTTTCATTTCAAAGAAACTTCTAGAATACAGTAAGTGCCTTTGTCGAGTTTTCTTTACGAAAAGAAAAAAAAACACGCTATGTACTTGTTATGTATTATATTGCACACGTTTAAATTATGTACCTACCGATAAATAAATAAAAATGTTTTTGGTTAATAAAGAACTTTGATGTATTGCAATAAAAATATTTTTTATTTTAAAACTTTATTATTAACTTTCTAACGGTCAGCTATCATAAAACACAAGATATTTGATAAATACCTGGACCTACTACGACATTTTCAAGATCAAGCCTGCATAATATATTAAACAAGTTCTGAACAACATCTGAACCTACGGTCTGCCGAGCAATATCCCCCACTCGGTGGAAGATCGTCCTTTTCTCGTTTACCCCCAAAACAACTACCGATACAGTTTATCTGTACCTATTATCTATGTTTTTTTTATTGTCTCTAAAAGCTATAAACTATTTTATTTCATTATAAAAGTTTAGGTACCTATCACAACTGGTTTCAATTTTCCCGCTAAAATGTTCGGAGCTGTCATACAATAAAAATCGGAATTCTCATTTGAACTGAGTTACCGAATTCTAATATTCTTCTCTAAAATGGCAGAAATTCGTGGAAAGCTCAACCGTGTTTTTCGAAGAATGGATCAGAGAAGTCACGTTCTGTACCTAGTTATTTTTCCAGTACCATAGTTTTAAACTATAACTTTAAACTGTAATAACAATATTATTATAACCATCAAATTAGTTATAGACGTCGAAATCTGATCTGAAACGACTACAAATAATGATAGTAATACAGAGGAAACTGGTTCGGTAGATGCGCCCGGGAAGTAGTTGCTTTTGAACTGTTTGATATCCTTCAGGGGCGCTTGAACAGTCGTTACCAAACAATCGCTATCGACTGAGTCTTTAGATTCAACCCATACATCCTGATATAACTGTAATGACCTTTGAAACAACAGAAATCTCTCGACCCACAAAAAAAAATAAAAATTTGGGATAAGCTTGGCCTAGTTTGTTTTCTTTCATTTATTCTACTACACCTACACCTACTGTACATTATTATTTTTATAATTCCAGTATTTTGTATCATACTTTATATGGTTCCTATATAGATTTTATTTTAATTTCGTGTCCACTTTTAAATTAAGGCATCATTATTTTGTACCTTCCTAGACGGGCAAAAGTAGTCAGATTGTCGCAAACGTTTAAAAACATTTACGGTGGAGATATAAGCTACATTCATTGGAAGAGTTATTTTGTTATACTTGTACAGAGTGTAGGCTGAATCATTAATGACTGGGTACTAGGAATATAAGATAGAATACAACAAGTAGTTGTAAGGAATACTTTGAAGTTAGAACTGAAGAAAAATTAAATTATAAAAGATGCCAAGTCATAACATGATTCGTAATTCCTGAACGGATCTCTGAGACCAATGATTTGGCAAGTTGTGGGAGTGTTCATTTTTAAGTTTACACTTTCTTTATACAAAAAACAAACAAAACCTTTCTTTTTACCGTTACAGACAATTACTCTAAGATTTAAATGAAAATCATTATCAATGAGAACTAATTAAAATAATACCGTAAAAATTAAGCGAACAATTAAAACGGTGAGTAAATTTAAAATTAGCGCTAACATGACCATCTGTTTGTCCGAAACCATGAAATAACAAAAAGTTTTGTCATTTTAACGTTATGTAAGACAGGATGTTGTTCTTTAAAACCTTCGGCGTGTATGTGGGCGTAATTAGGCCAGGATACATGGCAGGTGAATAACCTTTCCTGCGTTCGTGCATTTGTATATTTTTATCATATTATTAATAAATGTGGGTTGTGTTTACTGATAGCATCTATAGTAGGTTATGGTTTGCAGAAAATGCGAATTGAAATAGTTGAAATCGAAAATAAAATTGAATTATATTATTGATTCTTAAAATAGAGATGTTCCATTAAATCTCTGGCTTATTCAATCTTTTCACGCTTTAATTAATCAAAAATCTAATGGTACTTAGTCTACCACAAACACGTATGTTTAAACCCCGGACATTCTAATTTGAACTTAACTGCTCATGTATAAATTTGTCTTAATGCACAATCAACAAATGATAAAGTAAATTTTATAATAATATTTAAATTACAATATGGTTGATAGATGATAACTTTAATGACTTTTATCTAAAGTATAACAACATTACCGAACAATAATTAAAAAACTAGTTTTCACATATGTTTTACCAGCATGGTGTAATCGACTCTTTATCATGAGTAAAAACGTGACGAGGTGCTTATGCTAATTATTAATCTTAACTGACATACTTTATGAAATGAAATTTGCATTATATACAAGCTTAAAATAGCAATACTACTAAATTTTTTTAATGAAACAAGATGTTAATCAGCAGCCAGTATGAAAGACTTAGTTTGTGAAAAACAAAGTTGAATACAGAAACTATTCGAAAACCATTACCGTAAACACTATTATTCATTTCATAAGCTTATTAAATAAATAAACATATCTCCCTTTCTAGAACAATAACAGCTCTCTGACCATAAGCTATGTAATTTCTGAATAAAACTGCTGTAGTCAATAAAATGGGTAGGTTAACCTTAACCAAATTAACCCTTGAAAATAGTATGTATATACAATATTAAGGTTCTGGAATGAGCTCCCCTCCACGGTGTTTCTCAAGTGCTATGACATGTCCTTCTACATACGAGGCTTTTGGAGAGTTAGGTAGGGGCTTGGCTCTTCCCCTGGCATTACTGACGTCTATGAGCGACAGTAACCACTCATCAGCAGCGAGCCATATGCTACTAGGCCAACAAAAATAAATATATATTCGATTTCTGAATTCACAGTTCGCACAATGTCGAATGCAACTGTAAACATAAAGTTCCAGTGGGGCTTGAAGTCCTCAGATCCCGAACAACTACCAGTTTTGGTCATAGGGCAGTCAGGACATCTGAATCAGCTTTCTTGGAGTGATGTCCGCTGTAAACTTGAGCCCAGAGTCACTGAGGAGGTAAGAGATTGATTTTTTTTTCTGTACCACCAGTAATTATTCATTAGTAATCATCAGTAATCAAGTAATCATTAGTAATCATCATCACTAGTTGTGTGATCATTGTCTTTTATGTGGCACGTCTGTTCACCTACAATCAATCTGCTTTTACAGTATAGTATATTTTTGGGATAATATCATCTAGGGACAAAACAGTAAAGTTTTGACCACATCAAAATAATCTGTAACTATTTCCACATAATATAAGACTAAAATAATTTAAAGGCACTTTTTTTTTTCAGTTCTTAGAAATATATCTATGAATACTTTGAGAGAAGCGGCAACACACATAATAATGCTAATACGTGAAAAAACTTAAAATCTTGTTATTTGTCTTCCAGGCATGGAAACGAGGTCTATCTTGTGTATCAACATCACCGGGTGAATCCTGTGAGCTGTGGCCTCGAGCCGTGACATTGGCCTCGTTACCAGCACGGCGCTCTCGTCATGCAGCACCTTCAAGGGCTCATGCCCTGGCCAAAATTGTTAGAGCAACTCAGCGTACTACCGATGAGGCTATAGTGGTCAGTATTTATAATTTAATGGTGGTAATAAAACACAGAAAATTGGTATTGGCAAAATTGCACCAGAAAATTTATTAGGGATGCCTGTATATAGGCTGTACAGTATGCGGTGAGCCAGTTGGTTTTTGTTTTTCCTACCTATTCTGGTAGATTTAGAGGGCTATGCCTGCATTACCGAGCGAGTAGGTGAGCTCACGGGGCTCTAACCTGTGGACGTTGCTAACACTGACCCTAGCAAGAGCAGTGCTTCGCAGAATCTACCACCGGATCGGAAACGCGACCCACTGAGAAGATCCGGCGAGAAACTCAGTGGGCTATGTCTATGGGTTGATTCACTCGTCGAGCCCTTCGTCGCAAGCGACGGGTTCGACGAGGACGGTGACCGGGGAGCCCCGCGAGCTTACCTACTAGTTAAGGTTACGCTGAAATAGCCTCTCAAGGCTCTCAGCTTAGGTAGGAAAAAAATTTATTAGTGTTAAGAGTGTTAAAAGGTCGCGCTCCCCCACAGCTGGTGTGCCGCAAGCGCGACGTGTACGCGAGCTGCATGGGCATCGCCCGCTCCTACCCGCTGTACCACGCGCGCTCCTCGCCGCCGCCCGCGCGCGCGCTCTCCGTCGAGATCCTGCTCGTCGCCGAGGACAAGCTCGGTAACTCTTATTTTTTTTATTGCTTACATGGGTGGATGAGCTCACAGCCTACCTGGTGTTAAGTGGTTCCCGGAGCCCATAGACATCTACGACGTAAATGCGCCACCCACCTTGAGATATAACTTCTAAGGTCTCAGTACAACAGCCACTCACCCTTCAAACCGAAACGCATTACTGCTTCACTTAGATGGGGGAATAAGAACTAGGGGTAGAATAGGGACAAATCTGGGTTGTTACAATGTTTTTGTGAGATTTAAATTTATTGAATTGAAAAGGACTAGTGTTTATGAATATTAAATAGATTAATTTAGTCATCAGAGTTTTGTAACGAAACTAAGAAAAGTTAATTACCTAAAGGTAAGTACCTATCTAACAGCCCTATCAAAAAACGCTGTTATCCCCATATGTGACCCGATTCACCCCAAAAGCCAAGGTGGATCAGGTCAAGGTAGTTTTTTAAGTTTTTCAATAAACTTTGTATAATAATGTTGCATATGAAAATTGAATCCTCCAGAACCATTTTATTAGTATTACCCTAAAAACTGCTGAAAATTTGTGCTGGAATTGGAAAGGGTCCCATTTCCCCGCCCCATCTACTGTACTACCGTCTAATGTAATGCCCCGTGCTCGTATCGTGGACTCGATACTTTTACATTACGAATTCGATAGACTTTTGTGCTTCTTTTTTTATTTTATTAGTTAGATGTGTGGACGAGCTCACAGCCCACCTGATATTAAGTGGACATTTACAACGTAAATGCGCCACACACCGTGAGATATAAGTTCTAAGATCTCAGTAAAGTTACAACGGCTGCCCCACCCTTCAATCCGAAACGCATTGATGTTTCACGGCAGAAATAGGCAGGGCGGTGTTACTTACCCGCGCGGACTCTCAAGAGGTTCTACCACCAGTACCTTGACGTGCTGTAAGCTAACTGGTTTCACGATACCCTGTTCTAATTAGCTGTTGTTATCTCCGCAGAAGGTGAATCCGAAGACGAGGGTGTGGGACCCACAGACCCGTCGCTGCTGGACGGAGCGCTGTCCCTCGAGGAACTGACCACCATCCACCAAGCGGCCGACGCTACTCGCCTGGCCGCCAGGATCACCGACACCCCTACTAATATAATGAACGTCGATAAATTTATTGAGGTCAGTTGAACCACACACTAGGACCCTTATTGGAAATCGAGTTTGAAGTCGCCGTGGCCTAAAGGATAAGACGTCCAGTGCATTCGTATCGAGCGATGTAACTGGTGTTCGAATCTCGCAGGCGGGTACAAATTTTTGTAATGAAATAAAATCATTTTTTCTTACACTATTTTTAATTCAAATTTATTAAAATTTATTTTCTATTTTTTTGTTGGTTTTTTTATCAAAGCATATTTTGTTAGTTTTTTTAAACTATTATTTATTTTTCATTTTTTAGTTGAATTTCAAATTTTTTATTTTTTTTATTATTTAATTGTCATTGGTCCTTAATAAGTATAACAAATTTCGAGTTAATCCGACGTTTTGAAGGGGGTCAAAATCATGTTCAAAGATTCCGTTGCATACTAACATTACATACGTCTGAAGCTAATAAAAGCGTATTAAAAATACAAAAAATTACTAAATAGAAAAATCATTGATATTAGGTACAATTTAGTAAATGTTTGTCGTCGCATCCAGGAAGCGTGCAACGTGGCCAAGGAGCTGGACATCCCGGAGCCGTGCATCATCCGCGGCGAGGAGCTGCGCGCGCGCGGCATGGGCGGGCTGTACGGCGTGGGGCGCGCCGCCAGCTGCCCGCCCGCGCTCGTCACGCTGTCCTACGCCGCGCCCGCCGCCGCGCGCACCGTGGCCTGGGTCGGGAAGGGCATCGTGTACGACACCGGCGGCCTCAGCATCAAGGCGAGGGTGCGCACCGCCAGCCTTTCTCGCAACTTTTTTTCCTACCTTGCTGAGAGCCTTGAGAGGCTGTATCATGATGATAATATTAATTTATCCCCAATGGGAAAAGCAAAGGACTTTAGTCCATACAGCCAGGTCTTGTTCTTGGTAACAATTGGAGAATTTTGTTAGTTTTAAAGGCCGAAGCCACGTCTTCATTGTTCTTGATCGTAAGGCCGAAGCTATGTCTTGTCTTATTGTTGTCATATCTTATTATTCTCGGTCATAAGGCCTAAGCCACTTCTTGGATGTTTTGAATTGGTCGATGTCAAATCCATAAGCAAGAGGCTATATCAGCGTAACCTTAACTAGTACAGTAAGTGCGCGAGTTCATGTCCATCCTGAGGAATGCGATAGTGCTGTGACCTAGTTAATTATGGCAATATCGGTAATAACTATCAATTTAGTCAACAGCTGTCAATTTGGTTTAATGTAATTTAAGGTAATTTATGAAATAAAATAAGTAGTAGTAGTAGGAGTAGTAGGTAAGTAATTACTTATTTATTTCTAATAGATATTTTTTTTTTTAGTTCCAATTCAATCACTAAAATTAAAGACAACCGACAGATCAGAGTCGGAATCAGTATGTATCCTTTTTCAGTAGGTTTTTTTTTCTATCTGAACTTGTTGGAAGCGGAGTAGTAATGGTTAAATAACACAATAGCGTTAGCGTAAATTTTCGATATCGATAAGCGCGCGTCACAATCGTCACGGACAACACTCGACGTCAGACAAATGCGGGGAGGCGGGTGAACGTGGGGCGAGCTGTCCCCCGCGCGTCGCCTCTGGCCCCGATGGACATAAACTCGCGCGCATACTGTAGGTGAGCTCACGGGGCTCAAACTTGACGACGTCGCTAACACTACCCCTAGCAAGAGCAGTGCTTCGCAGAATCTACCACCGGATCGGAAATGCGACCCACTGAGAAGATCTGGCCAGAAACTCAGTGGGCTGTGTCTGAGGGTTAATTTACTAGTCGAGCCCCTCGTCGCAAGCGACGGGTTCGACGAGAACGGTGACCGGTCTCGCACCGCCACGCATTATCTTCTTTATTTTTTGGCTCCGGCACAATTTGTGCATTAGCCAGTGTCAAGTACCCTAAAGCCGGTAGAGGCGAGTAAATTAACCCACAGACACAGCCCACTGAGTTTCTCGCCGCATCTTCTCAGTGGGTCGCGTTTCCTATCCGGTGGTAGATTCTGCGAAGCACGTCTTTTGGTAGGGTTCGTGTTAGCAACAAGCTCAGATTTGAGTCCCGTGAGCTCACCCAGTGACGCTGATATGGTCTCTCAAGACCATCAGCTTAGGCAGGGAAAAAAACCGTAAAATAGGAGAATCGGGACACTTTTAAAGTTAGACATTGATTTTTATCGTTTCTTTTTTGTAGTTATAGTAATAAAACGGAGATTTTAATAGTTCCGGAGGTGTACATTTTTATATAAGATGCGTTATTATACATAGCTCATTATAAAAACCTAAAAAAAACTAGCTTGACCCGATTCACCTTGGCTTTGAGGTGAATCCGTGCCTCTACAGACTTGGAGGACCATGTAACAGCTCGAGATAGGAGACTTGACAATTTACATCAAAAAATAATTATCTTGATTTGTACAGGCCTCGATGGTGGGCATGAAGGGCGACTGCGGAGGCGCCGCTGCGGTGCTGGGAGCCTTCGCCCTCACCGTCAAAGCGAAGCCCGAGTTTAACCTGCACGCCGTTCTTTGCCTCGCCGAGAACTCCGTAGGACCTAACGCCACGAGGTAAGGACTTGTAGTGGAGAACAATAACATAATGTACAATCTCAATGCAGTCAACTATATTTAGAATTTATATTAGGTTATGTATCATCTAAAAAATTACTCATGAACATAGAGAGAGACAGAGAGAGAGAGAGAGAGAGAACATACTTTATTGCACACCAAAACATAATTAACATTAGAAAACAGTTAACAAGCAGATACGTTTGTACAATAGGCGGTCTTATCGCTAAAAGCGATCTCTTCCAGACAACCGTTTAATTATCCGAAATTCTGGACAGATAAAGATATAGCAGGTATGTTGCGGTGTACTATTAACAACTCATTATTAAAGAAAATACATACATACAATAAATATATATATATATAAACACAATATGAAATCACCATATCTTTTATATTCCAATATACTTACATACACATAATAAATGAACATACTAAGCTACTTACTGACTGCGTGCCAACTCTGCAACGCTTTTATAGTGGATACGACATCCCTAGATTTATCGGGAACATTCCTGACAAGTCTAGCACTTTCGATGCGTGTTTCCGCTATCTGACAACAGATGGCGTTGTACTTCCCGAGTGTTCTAGATGTTACTAGATCGTTTGGTAATCGTTTCGGCTATTCGGCGATAGATGGCCTTAACGTTACTGGCGTAACATTACCATTGACTTTTTAAACCTAGTTTCATTACACCCATTTCATGAGCTCCAGCTGACCGTGACCTGATTGTCCGCAGGCCTGACGACGTGCACACCCTGTATTCTGGACGCACCGTCGAGATCAACAACACGGACGCCGAAGGTGAGGCCGCCGACGCTTTCTTCGCCAAGTTTATACAAATGTTTGAAGTGTGACCAAAAATTTATTGAAATGTTAAAGTGGATTTTTTTTCTTTTAATTTTTTAAGTATGGCAATTGCCTTCTTGCGATGACAATGTTGCCAGTGTCTAGTCTATAAAAACGAATTGATGGAAATTAAATGAAACTCGATAATGAAATATTTGGAAGAACTCGTAAAGCCACGTTCAAGGGCTTTGTTTTTTTTTCGACATTTGTGCTCTCACACAGATGTTAATTAAACCTTTAAGGAAATCGTTATTGCACTAAATTAACGAAATGAAACAATAGACACAGAATTCCGTAGAGGAGGGAGGGTAGAGTCGCAGCTAAGGGCGTGGGTTGGTTCTGTTGCAGGTCGGCTGGTGCTGAGCGACGGCGTGGTGTACGCGCACCGAGACCTCAAGGCCGACACCATCGTGGACGTGGCAACACTCACCGGGGCGCAGGTAGCCGCACCTGGCAACACTGAGTTTTACCTTACCTTAACCTTTAAACAAATTGATTTTTATTTTTAATACGTTTTTATTAGCTTCAGACGTACGAATCGTAAGGTAAAAAAATATGGAAAAAAAATTGAAAAATAAATAATAGTTTAAAAAAACTAACAAAATATGCTTTTATAGAAAATCCAACTAAAAAAGCGTGGGGTGCATAGTATTGGTAGTTATAAATATTTTATTTAAATATATGAGTATAAGGGTTATTTTGGTAATATTGTTACGCGCTGGGGTTTGGGATAAATATTTTTTTTCCAAAGTACAACTAAAAAAGTGTATTCAACACTTAAAACATTTTAAACACTTCACAAACACTTTTAAACTCCCAATTCGCTTGTTCCGCTTCGCTTCAGGTGATCCGTTCGCTGTTTCGCTTCGAGTAGTTCCGATTACTGACTGACTGCGTGCTATCTCTACAACGCTTTTATAGCCCATACTTCATCCCTAGAATTATCGAGAATATTCCACACATCTCTAGTAGTAGTTTCCGTTATCTGTCAATAGATGGCGTTGTACTTTTCGAGCGTATCAGGTGCTACTAGATCCTTCGATATTCGTGCGACTATTCGGCGATAGATGGCGTTACTCTTACCGGCGTAACAATATCGTGAAAAGCACCCCACGCTTTTTTACAAAAAATAATAATTTTTTCTTACACTATTTTTCAATTCAAATTTATTAAAATTTATTTTCTATTGTGTAGTTGGATTTTCTATAAAAGCGTATTTTGTTAGTTTTTTTAAACTATTATTTATTTTAATGGACGGTTCAAATTGTACAAATGAAGCTTTAAGATAAGTTTGAAGTGGTCGTTTGCAGGGCACGGCGACGGGCAAGCAGCACGCGGCGGTGCTGTGCAACGGCGCGGCGCTGGAGGCGGCGGCGGTGCGCGCGGGGCTGCGCTGCGCGGAGCTGGCGCACGCGCTGCCCTTCGCGCCCGAGCTGCACTTCGCCGAGTTCACCAGCTGCGTGGCCGACATGAAGAACAGCGTCGCGGTGCGCACCCATACCCCCTTCACACTACATACTACTTACCACCCTCATTTTGGAATATCACATTTTTAATACATTTACATTTTTACTGGTGTTAAGACCTCTTGTGAGTCCGCGCGGGTAGGTACCACCGCCTTTTTTTTTTTTTTATTGCTTAGATGGGTGGACGAGCTCACAGCCCACCTGATGTTAAGTGATTACTGGAGCCCATAGACATCTACAACGTGTAGACGCGCCACCCACCTTGAGATACAAGTTCTAAAGTCTCAGTATAGTTACAACGGCTACCCCACCCTTCAAACCGAAACGCATTACTGCTTCACGGCAAAAATAAGCAGGGCGGTGGTACCTACCCGCGCGGACTCACAAGAGGTCCTACCACCAATAATTACGCAAATTATAATTTTTGCGGGTTTGATTTTTATTACACGATGTTATTCCTTCACCGTGGAAGTCAATCGTGAACATTTGTCGAGTACGTATTTCATTAGAAAAATTGGTACCCGCCTGCGGGATTCGAACACCGGTGCATAGTTTCAACACGAATGCACCGGACGTCTTATCCTTTAGGCCACGACGACTTCAATTACCTTACCTATTTCCGCCGTGAAGCAGTACTGCGTTTCGGTTTGAAGGGTGGGGCAGCCTTTGTAACTATACTTGAGACCTTAGAACTCATATCTCAAGGTGGGTGGTGCATTTACGTTGTAGATGTCTATAGGTTCCAGTAACCACTTAACACCAGGTGAGCTGTGAGCTCGTCCACCCATCTAAGCAATAAAAAAAACTACTCACATTTTTTTTATTGCCCTTATAGGCAGACAAGCATACGGCCCATCTGATGGTGAGTGGTTACCGTCGCCCATGGGCTTCAACAATGTCAGAGGCAGAGCCAAGCCGCTGCCTACCGCTTAATACTCTCCACAAGCCTCGTTTGAAGAAGCACATGTCATAGCGCTCGGGAAACATGACATTGTAAATCTCAAAGTCTGTTTGTTCGTTTGTCCTTCTTTCGCTTTAAAACGAACCAACGGAATGATACGATGTCACAAATAAAGTTTAATTAAAATTCTGTCAGCAGAGTGAAACAAGGCTACCTCTACCTCATCCTGTAAAAGTATCTCTTCCCTGCAAGAATCTACATTAACACTTTACCTAAATGACGCAAGCAAAGTCGCTTGTGATAACTAGTTTTATACAGCTCGATATAATAACATGTGTATATATGTGTGTAGCAATCCACGTAAATTCTACATGAAGATAATTTTCTAAATATCTTTCTATTGCAAGTAGACATTAGAGATCACAGCGGGTTATAGTTCTGGTGACTTAATAATAACGTGCGTGTTGTCCCAGGACCGCAACAACGCGCAGCCGTCGTGCGCGGGGCTGTTCATCCTGGCGCACCTCGGGTTCGACTTCCCGGGACAGTGGCTGCACGTGGACATGGCCTCGCCCTCCGTCTGCGTGAGTACCGCCCTCGGCTCGGTGGCGCCCCCAACGCTACGTGGGTTCGATTCCCACGCTTACCTACTCTATAGTTTGGTGCTCTAGATCTATATATATATAGGCGCTGTTCGAACTGTATACAAATTTGAGTTAACTTTTACGCTATCGAGAACATTATAAAATTCGCATTAAGAACCTTAGTTCTCACGGTCCAAGGAATCCTAGTACCCTGGTAACCGATCTGGTAGTAAATTCATTCGCCAAGTTTCTTTTGGAGGCGCTCAGGTAGCTGCTAGCAAATCCGACCCCTCCTGGCTGAGTCCCCGCTCGCTCACCTGACCTGGTAAAACTGGAAAGGCCTCCGGGCCACCAGTGATCCCTTAATCATAAAAAAAGGAATCCTAGTTTGGGCTCAGTAAACGTGTCTTTGTCTCTGGTATTATCCATCTGGTCGTGAGACTTTGTCAACAATCTGCGAGTTACAACTAAGCTGTACAGTCCGCGCGCGAGCTCCGAGGATTCGGGGGCTGAGGAAGCGGGCGGGCGTGCACCGCGCCCGACCGTCGCTTCAGGATGGAGGATTTTGTCGAATCATTTATTATTGAAGTACGTGAGGAGAGTGACATCAAGAGGAGAGTACATCAAATTCTTCAACCACTGATTAATCTGGTTGCGAGAGTAATTAATAAGATTTCACGTTCATTTTGTTCAATAAGTATCAGTTCCTTAAATTAAATTAAATTCAATGATCAATTTATTTATTTTCAAATACATAATACCTTCATAAAACTATTTTATAATTTACACTCGCACGGAGGCTTGAGATGTGTTAGTATCGATAGCGCAATATCGACTTACAACACTAGCTCATTTCGTCAGCATTCCTAAAAAATCCTCGGTGCTCGCGCGCGGACTGTAGTCAGTACCAGCTCACGAATGGTCCTTACCCCCCGCAGGGCGAGCGTGCTACCGGCTACGGGGTGTCACTACTGGCCGTGCTGTTCGGCGCGCGCACCGGGTCCCGCCTGCTGCGCGCGCTTAGCCCCCTCGGTCGACTGTGAGCACCGCCCCAGGGTCACCGGTGCTCATCGCCCACGCGTGTGAGTACACTAATCAAAAGAAACGCCCGGACGTACGGGACCGGGTTACGGTGGAGAAACAACAAATTAGGTACAATTTATAGTTTTTTATAAATCTATTTTATAGTAAGCATAATAATTAACTTTATTGGTTATTTTATGAATAAAACCATCCTGACACTCTAACGCTGGCATGCGTGCGACAGTAGATGATGTCCAGAGACCGCGTCGCTAAGGATACAGAAACACGTACTTTGAATGTCGATAAGTATAGTACGTCGATGAAAATAATATTGTTTAATATCTCAAAATCTAATATTAAAAGGCATTTGAAAGAAGAAAATGTGTCAAGTTACGCGATCCCGCGCCACGTACACGGCCGCTCTGATTATAACCCGAAGTTTCAAAGGGCTCAATCAGCACGCAATGTACAGCATCGATTTTGATAATATTGTTTTAAGTCAGTCAAAATGTTCATTGGTTCATGTTATTGACTATGTCAGTAGCCGGTAGTAGGGAGGCCCGACCTGACACATATCGGTCGGGAAGCTGGCATGCCTTCCGGGCTGGAAGACCTCATGCCTCAAGGTAACGGCCCAACTGGCGTTAAGTGATCACCAGTGATCACCGGAGCTCACCACAGCCCGAGTTCCATAGCGACGTTGAAACCAGTTCGTACCCTCAATTTAGCATCGGTATGATTTTTTGTATGACACAGCGATATAGCGCATAGATATACAGTAATGCCCCTTATAACACGGTACCCTTATAATGTATTTTCATATAACGCGATTTCAGTCCCTAGTATAACACGGGCATTCCCCCATATAACGCTGGGATTTGTAACGTTATATTTCTGTACTGTGAAATTTAATATCTGTACAGTTCATAATGAATTTGGCGTACCTTTGCACATTGTGTCAATTGTGTTGTTATAAAAATAAATTAAATTAATTTATTCAATTTTTGTTCCTAGTTTTTGAATTGTAAAAACATTGGCATTATTGTATTATATATGTACATATATATTTTTTGTATATAACGCGTTATATGGGGTCATACAAAAGCGTTTTTTGTGAATACTACAACGCGTTTCCTATAACGCGGAACCAATCTACCGTGTAATAGGGGGAATTACTGTAAATATAAAAAAAAAAAGGTCTGTAGCGAAGTGTCGCTGCCAGCAACGCGAACCAACGAGCTTCTTAAGAAAATAGAGAGTACTAAACAAAAATCAGATTTTTTTTATTATTTTTTTATAATTATTATCCATTATATTTATTTAGGTACAAACATAATTTTGTTCTAAACGACCTTCCAAAATGAGCGATGTGGGGTGATAATATTTTAACATTAATAATTTTTGTATGCATTTGATCCGCATTGAAAAAGCGCCTTAAAATAAAACGAATAAGCAATATTAAGTAATTTAATTAATGTACAATAAAACTGTTGTTTGTAAAATTGTTACCATCTCGTTCAACTTATACAAAATGTAATGTTGTACTATATTAATGTATTTGTAAGTGAAAATAGCGTGGGAAGTATTTTAATGCTTATCTAGAATACAGGGTTTTGTGTATCCTTCAACTATTTGAGTCGACTATTATCAAAGCCGGCAATGTGACTTTTGGACAATTATTGGTAAATCAGAAAAACGAATTATTGACTTTGTATTCCATTGGCAGCCACAAAACTCTTCTGAACGAGATCTTAGATAAATAACAGGTTAAGTATTAACCTTTATTTAATGCAGGTTTTGAACCGTATTCTTTGAAGGAGACGATTATATTCAAATCAATCTGTATTGACATATCAATAACATTTTCTTGTTCAAATGCACAGATTGCCACCTTTGATAATAGACGACTCATTTGTTGTTCAAATCTGAAAAATAATTCACTTGCTGATTCATTGCCTTAATGTGATGAATTAAATAAAAAATCTGTTGTTTTTCAATTAAAGACCATGAATATATTTAGTAGCCAAATTAAAAGGCAGATTTTTTTTTTTAGTAATAAGTAAATAAATGTGTTCCATCAGAACCAAGTCGCAGTGTCACCTTATATTTTTATTAAGGAACTATGTGGTATTACCGATCACTATTCTAACATTTTATTCTTTTTTTTTTGCAAAATAAAAAACTTAATATTTGGGTAGCCATTGTTGTTTTATTCCGTATGATATGACCTAGGATACGCGTAGATCCGCTGAGAGGTACTTATCATCGGCAAATATCTTACTGTTAATGTATAGTATAAATGAGGTCCGTCAGCGCAAAAGTGGTCTAAGCTTACCATAGTTATTATGGAGATATTGAGATTTGAATTTATCTTTACAATACTTCGCCAGCCAAAAAATACGTCCAAAAATAATGTTTACAAAGGCATCTGTTATCTGTGTGAAACTTGGGCGATTTTGCATCAAAATTTATTATGTATTAAATAAATTGCAATACATAAAGACGAATATGAATTGTGGGTTAAGGCACTTTTGCGCTGACCGCCTCAAATATCTTATAAACTTCCTAGTGAAATGATGATGGTCGTTGAAAATACTGACTTTGCGAACATGAGTTGAATCTACGAAAATGGATGGGTATTTAACAGATTCCTCTTCTGGTAGAAATATTTATTACCAAAGTAACATTCCGTTAGTCTTCAATAATTTGAAAAACATCGCAAGCAAACGAAAACGCCGACACTCAAAGTTTCTGACACACCGGAATGAAACAAAAAATATATTGGAAATCATGGTTTTATTGATATCAATTTACATTACTAGTCAATGTATAAAAAGCTTGTTTACATTAAATTCAATTTAGTATTAAAGATTTTTAAAAATTTTAAGTAAAAAATAAATGCGTTCACCGCGCTTACTAAAATGCACGACAGATTATCTACTTTTTATTTGGTAAATCCTTATTAAAACTACACTGAAGAATATTATATAACATGTGTATTTTTGAAAAATAAATAATGAATTTCTATACGTGATTAAAAATGTGATCAATTTGACACAAGATAATAAAAATGACTAATGAATTATTGCTCGACTACAAAAATGGCCAAGCCACGGCCCCAATTAAAATATAAGTCCTAAAATCCACTTGTAAAATATTTTTATGTATAATATTGTATCTTTGCACTCATTATTTATATAATAGAATGAAAGAGACAATATTCGTTTAAAATTCCATGTGGCAAGTGCGGGGCAAACATTTTCTATTCATAAATCTCTAACGCCAGTGCCGTAGTTCGCTCCCCCTGCCCTATTGAGTGCATCCTTGAATTGGTCGATGTCTATCTCAGACTGATTTTCAAGTTGCAACTCCACAGCAAAGTTCTGAAACATAATAAAAACTAGTTAATTGAGAACTAGCATTGAAATTGAAAGGTGAGTGAAACTAGACCTTCCTAATTTCAAATTATTTTTTTATATATTTGTGTCTGTCAATATCTGTCTGATAATAATAAAATATTAATAAAACAAGGTTCTAATAATTAATTTTAAATCCAAATGAATTACGAATAAAACGAATTAAAGTAGGTATCTTTTTTGATTCTCAATATTCGTCGTACTAAGCCGGCACTTTATTTGAAGCACAGACTATCAAATGAAATTTACAAAGTTCAAAGTTGTCAAAATTGGAATGTGCGCAAAAATGTCAAACCTGAACATACGTTATAGAATTGAATTAACACAAAAGCTTACGTAAATAAAATAAATTATATTAAAATGGATGAAATATACAGTAAAGTTGTGTGCAGAGAGAATCAGTTAAACGATTTGTTCAATTTATTCGGAGATGACAACGAACCATTGCCGTGTTCTATTTTTATAAGTGGAAGTATGGCAACCGGCAAAACGTTATGCTTACAAACTGTTCTCAATTATTTAAGTTATAAACATGTATTTGTCGACTGTATCGAGTGTTATTCGTCAAAGATAATGTTCGAGAACATATTGTCTGCCCTCAACGATGAAGACGAGGACGTGAAATGTGAAAATTTCATGGATTTTATAAACTGTTTGAACCGGCTTCAAAATAATTATGAACCAATAGTAATTGTATTCGATAGAGTCGAGAGACTACGCAACATGGATCAGAACCTCTTGCCAGTGCTACTAAAGCTTAGAGAATTTTGTAAATTGAACATCTGCACGATATTGGTGACGCATTTGATATTCGAAAATTTTAATTTCAAATTCGGTGTACGAGAGCCCATAAAACTCTACTTCCCTAACTATAACAAAGAAGAGTTATTCAGGATAATATTTCTCTACCAAAAATCATTTGTACAGCATTTGCTGAACCATTTTGACATAGAAGATGAAACAACAGAACTAATTGAAAAACCAGAGTTATTTGCAAACTTCTTGAATGCATTCTTGAGTGTATTCTATAGGCCATGTCGAGACCTTATTGAATTAAAGCATATGGCACGCCTAAACTTCATCAAATACTGTGAACCAATCATAAAAGGTGAAATACAATCAAATGATCTAACTAAATTGTGGAGACACATCTCACCAATCTTGAAAACAAGCCTAGAACTTTTATACTTAAGAATTAGTGATATGAGGCAATTCAAACCTTCACCGGGTAAAGAAAACAGTGAAAGCTTATATGCCAAAGAATTCTGTCTGGAGAAAACGTTAAAAGATGAACTTTCTTCTACAAAAACATTTGCACAAAGCTTCGAACTACCATACTTTGCGAAATACTTACTAATTGCAGCATATTTGGCTAGCTACAATCCGCCCAAAGAAGACAAGAGATTGTTTATGAAGAACCACGGGAAACAACGTAAACAAATGAGACAAATCAAAGCAAAGGCTAAAATTAATGAAAAATTAAGTACACAGCTCGGTCCTAAAGTTTTTACTTTAGATCGATTGTTGGCAATATTCTATGCTATCTTAGAAGATAAGATCGGTTTAACCAGCAATCTGTTGGCACAAATAGCGACATTAGTTGAGCTAAAATTGATAGCGGGAAGCAAAGAGATAGATTTAGATACAGCAAAATATAAATGTATTGTTGGCTATGATTTCATTTCAGCCATTGCTCAGACTGTCGGTTTTAACATTAGAAAATATTTGTATGATTTTATTTGATGTATTGCTGTCAAGTTGCGATACATATTTCTCTAATAAACATTTTTCTGAAACAATTTGATTTTTAGTACTTATATGGGTAAATGAGCTCATGGTCCATGGTTCCAACCAATTTGAAAAATGAGGTCAAAGTCCAATCCGTATTATTAAAATAGCTGGCACATCCTGCAATTCGGAACAATTTTTTTGATAATTTTTTTTTCAATTTCGTGATTAATTTAGGGAGATGTTTAGGATTGAACAAAAAGAAGCTGTAAGCACGCGGGGGAAGAACTTATCCAAAAATAAAATGGGCTTATACGAACCGATATGATGTCCTTGATGATAGCTTTGTCGGTGGACATCTTGGCTCGGTTGATCACAGACACGTTCGGTCCTACCCACGTCATGAACATAAATTTCTTGCGTTTAGACATCTCGTCTCCCATCTGCAACCTTCAGTCCAAAAAATTTATTAAAACAAATATGTGTAATGCAACACACATCTGTTGGACTACGCGAGCCAAGACTTAATTAGAACTCTTTTTACCGATTTATCACGCGGTTTTTGTATTTCTTATTAACCACGTCTCCAATTATTTATAGTTTCCGATCACTCGGCGCCTCAATCATTATTAATAATCACTTTGGTGCTGAGCTTAATTTTACATATTTTTCAAAAAAAGCTAAGGAATTCAGAAAGAAATTACCCACAAAAAAATTTAAATAACTTAAAAATACAAAAATTCATTCACGAAGCAGCTACTGTCGAGTGGTTAGGTCTCCTTTGGAGGCGCTCGGGTAGCTGTTAGTAAATCCCACCCCTCTTGGCTGAGCGCGTGCTCGCCCACCTGTCCTGGTGAAACTGGAAAGGCCTCCGGGCCACCAGTAATCCCTCAAAAAAAGAATCCCAGCTTGGGGTTGGGTGGTAGATGTGTCGCATGTGTCCCTGGTATTATTCATCTGGTCGTGAAAGTTTGTTGGAGGTTTGAGAATTTTTTTTTTTTTTTTTTTTATTGCCCTTGTAGGCAGACGAGCATACGGCCCACCTGATGGTGAGTGGTTACCGTCGCCCATGGACTTCAGCAATGCCAGGGGCAGAGCCAAGCCGCTGCCTATCGCTTAATACTCTCCACAAGCCTCTTTTAAAGAAGGACATGTCATAGCGCTCGGGAAACACCGTGGAGGGGAGCTCATTCCATAGCCGGATGGTACGTGGCAGAAAAGACCTCTGGAAACGCACTGTCGATGACCGCAGTGGCTCCAGGTAGTATGGATGAACTCTACTCCGGTGGCGGGCGGTGCGATGGTAAAAACGAGATGCCGGTATCATCTCGAACAATTCCTCAGAGCACTCCCCATGGAACATTCGGTACAAACTACAGAGGGAACCGAAGTCCCTCCGCAGACCCAAAGGTTCCAAACGATCCGCGAGAATGGGATTATCGACGATTCGAACGGCCCTCCTCTGTATGGAGTCAAATGGAAGAAGCTGGTATTTGGGAGCCCCGGCCCAGAGATGGGAACAGTACTCCACGCGAGGCCGGACTTGTGCTTTATAAAGCAAAAGTCTTTGTCCAGGCGTGAAATACCGCTTCGCTCTGTTGAGGACTCCCAGCATTTTGGACGCCAACTTGGCTTTGCCTTCCAAATGACTCCGAAATTGGACATCACTCGAAATGTCGACCCCAAGTATCCCGATGCTCGCGGAAGGTTGCAGGGATACTCCTTGGAATTGCGGCGCCATGACAAAGGGGTCCTTCTTCGCAGTGAACGCGCAAACTTGTGTCTTCAACGGGTTGAATTGAACTAAGTTCGATTCACCCCACTCGGAGACTCGCCCCAGAGAGTTCTCCACTTCAGACACAAGTTTTGATCGTCTCTCTTGCACCACGCTCCGAGAAAGACTCTGATGGCCGATATATCGCGCATCCCCCGTGCTGTCATCCGCATAGCAATGCATGCCATCAATAGACAGCATGTCATTGATATACAGGATGAAAAGCGTGGGGGAGAGCACCGAACCTTGTGGAACGCCAGCATTAATGGTCATGGTATCAGAACAATCACCGTCCACAACGACCGTGATGCTCCGCCCATCCAGAAAGCTAGCGATCCACTTGCAGAGACCCTCGGGGATTCCGTAAGATGGAAGCTTCGACAGAAGCGCCTTATGCCAGACCCTGTCGAAGGCCTTCGCGATATCAAGGCTCACAGCAAGAGCCTCGCCCTTGCTCTCCAAGGCTTCAGCCCACCTGTGAGTAAGGTATACAAGAAGATCGCCAGCTGAACGACCGTGACGGAAACCGTACTGTCGGTCACTGATCAGCTGGCGATCTTCAAGATACTTCAGGAGTTGTGTGTTTATTATTCGCTCCATCACCTTGGAAAGCAAGGAAGTTATCGCGATAGGCCTATAGCTCGATGGGTCCGACCGGTCACCCTTCTTGGGGATAGGGTGGACGTGGGCGGTCTTCCATGAAGACGGAACCCTGTTAGTGCAATAAGAGAGGCGATACAAACGCGTTAGCGCAGGCGTCAGCTCAGGGGCGCACTTTTTCAGAACCACTGCGGGGATGCCGTCTGGCCCACTCGACTTATGGACGTCCAGGAGTCGGAGCTCCCGCCTGACTGCACACTGTGTGAAGCAGATATCCGGCAGGGAGCTATCACACCGGGGGATGTTCGGTGGTGTGGCACCCCCGTCGTCCACAGTCGAGTTCGAGGCGAAGAGTTTGACCAGAAGGTCAGCCTTCTCTTTCGCGCTGTGGGCCAGAGTGTCATCGGACTTGCGCAGTGGTGGGAGACTAGACCTGCAAAAGTTTCCTTCTGCAGCTTTGGCGAGCGACCAAAAAGCACGGCTCCCAGAGGGATAGCTCTTTAGTCGCTCGCCAACTCTAGCAACGTGCTCCGACTTCGCCTTGGCAATTACCTTCTTGTAGGACCTGGAGGCGGCGTTATATTTCCGCCTTTCCTCTGAGATGTTAGGATCCCGACGCCTCCTGGCATCATCCCATGCCACGTATGCGGACCGCTTGAGGTGTGCAGCATCCCTGCTGGCATTGTTATACCAGGGTCTGCTGCGACCCCCAACGGGCACTTCAGAAGAGGGAACAAACAATTCCATCCCCTGGAGCACCACGTCTTTAAGACGGTCCGCACAGACGTTAGGATCAGCAGAGGAAAAGCAGAACCGCCCCCATGGGTAGGATGCGTAAAATTCACGCAATCCATCCCAATCTGCTGACATATACCGCCAAACTCTTCGATACCCGGTCGTCGTTCGACGACCAGGACGAGAGAGTGGTACGGCAGCACGGATAAGGCAGTGATCGGACGATCCAAGCGGAGCGTCGACCACCACACTGTATCCGGCCGGATCCGTGGTCAGCAGAAGGTCCAACAGAGAAGGCTCGTGCCCCTCGATATCTGGGACACGGGTGGGCTGTGTCACCAGCTGGGAGAAGCCGTAGGCCAAGGCGAAATCGTAGGCAGTCCGACCCGGGAGGTCAGTGGTTCTGGACCCCAACCACTCTTGGTGGTGAGCGTTAAAGTCTCCAAGAACCACCACCTCCGCAGATGGGTACTGCTCAAGCACGCGGTTAGTCCCCTCTTGCACATGCTCTATCAGAGCTGCACCTGCATCACTGCTGTGGGACCTGTACAGGCAGCTCGTCCATCCATCTAACAAATAAAAAAAAAAAAAAAAAAAAAGGCACGCGTAGACTCGGGTACAACCCCCGTGATCTACGCGCAGCCACAAGAGGGACAGGTCCCGTTGTTCGAGGCCTCGTAGACGGCGACAACAAACATCAGCCCGGACGAATACACACACCCCGGCTTTACGCAGGAAGTTGTGCTCCAATACGTAGCCGGGGTATTCAAGGTAAGAGGTATCATCCGGAGCAGATATCTGTGTCTCCGTCAGAAACAGTAGGGCAGGCTGCGCCGTCTCAAGGTGGTGGTGTACGGCGTCAAGGTTGCTATGTAGGCCCCTGACATTGCTGAAATCCACATTAAATGTGGAATAGGGGATCGCCGATATAGCCCTTTTTCTTTTTCTTATTTTCATTTTGTTTTTTGGAGAGTGGGATAAGGTGAGGTAGGATGTTTGTCAATCGGCAAGTCACAGCGAAGCTTCACGTCATATCGGATCCTCCCGATCCACTAACGGTGCTTTTAGGTACCTCAAGCACCAGTAATCCTTCCTTCATATAAAATTTCAACAATTAATAAGCAAACCGAGTATTTACCTGAGGTATCCGAATGCGCGTTCATCATCAGAGAACTGCGTGCGGAACTCCGTGAAGTCGCTACCCCTGGCCGAGCACACTATCCGGGCGCCTTCAAACTTGAACACCGCCCTGGACAGAGAAAACATCAATCTTAACACATTCATCACCATCCCATTACCATCATACTTCAATTTTTGCAACAAGACGATTATGTGTTGTGATATGAAAATGAATAATAGCCTCTACATCAAGGATGAGCAGCACGCGGCCCGCCAAGCATTTCTAAAATTGAATTTATTTTATCAACTTTAATAATAATAATAATAAACATTTATTCCAAACACAAATTAAGTACAAAAAATAAATAAAAAAGATAACAAAAATAACGAGGCTTGGAAACGGTTACCGGCTCAGCAATGCCTAACTGTATCGAGACAATCGGTACTGCGGCGCTGATCTTCCGCCGGCACCTGCGGAGTGACGCGCACACCAGCATCATACCGACCAATACACAACATTGTAAAATACATTAAAAAATAAAAGAACATGAATAATAAAAATAAAAAACAGTTATGAAAAGGACAACAAAATGACATTATTAAATTAATTAAATAAAAATTGCAGTTGCAAAGCACAATTAATTATAGTACGGAGTAATTATATTTGATATATTCGAATTTTTCTTGTATATTTAAAAGATATACTTTTAAATTTGTTTTAAAGGACCTTAGCGTTCTCTGGTGCTTTCTCCCATCAATCCCAATGAAATATTTACTATAGAGAACGTTAAAAATCTCGCACTAAGCACACTGGTCGTCCTGTAGACACTTGGCGACGCGCCGTGGAGAGAGAGATGGGCACTGCCGGCCTGACCTGGAGCGATGTGACAAGCACAAGACAGGGTGAAGTGGAGACAACTTGTTCATCATTACTGGTGGTAGGACCTCTTGTGAGTACGCACGGGTAGGTACCACCACAGTGGGGCAGCCGTTGTAACTATAGTGGGACCTTAGAACTCATATCTCAAGGTGGGTGGCGCGTTTACGTTGTAAATATCTATGGGCTCCAGTAACCATTTAACACCAGGCGGACTGTGAGCGTTTGTTCACCCATTAAGAAATAAAAAAATAACATACAAAAATGCAGATAAATTTTAATTTAAATAGGTCAATTAAAGGAAGGCGCTTCCTTTGTCCGGGACTAATCTTCGTGAATATAATCATCGTGCTGTTACTAATGTTAATAAAAAGGATGTAGCAAATTGTTCACAGCGAATTAACTTCGAATAAGGACATTCACCGAATGTAGAACGATACAATTTTTTTATTTATTGCTTTGATGAGTGGACGAGCTCACAGCCCACCTGGTGTTAAGTGGTAACTGGAGCCCATAGACATCTACAACGTAAATGCGCCACGCACCTTGAGATATAAGTTCTAAGGTCTCAGTATAGTTACAACGGCTGCCCCACCCTTCAAACCGAAACGCAACGCCTACCCGTGCAGACTCACAAGGCGTCCTACCACCAGTACCTAATTACGCAAATTATAATTTTGCGGGTTTGATTTTTATTACATGATGTTATTCCTTCACCGTGGAAGTCAATCGTGAACATTTGTTAAGTACGTATTTCATTAGAAAAATTGGTACTGCCTGCGGGATTCGAACACCGGTGCATCGCTCAACACGAATGCACCGAACGTCTTATCCTTTAGGCCACGACGACTTCTCAGTATTTTAGAGATGGGACAATATAAACAGCTATCAGATTGACTAGACTATTAATACTACACTATACTAATCAATTTTTATTGGGCAACGTGAATTAAAAATTGTCTGCGATCCTTGCATCGAATGGTTTAAATTTGGCACGCGCCTTTTGTTTGGGCTTTGATCCTATAAATGTTTGACATGTCACAAGTCGCAATTCGATCCAATATTCCTTCATTTCTGTATGGGTTCAACAAGGCAACACAAGTTTCAACACGCGTTTCTCTCTGCAGATCAGTCAAATCATGAGGCACCCATTTTACAAAAAAGAAATTATTTATTAATTTGACGAAAATGAGTCAATATTCTTGGTAAGGTAACGTTAAACCGTGCCGCTAATTCCTGGGTAGTTTGGCTCGGATCGGCTTCCACCATCTCTTTCAGTTCATTGTTATTCACATGTGTGTGGGCGGTCTTCCACGTGGTTCGTTCTTCAAACCAAAATGTCCATCACGAAAGCTTTTAAACCAAAATCGCACGGTGCGTTCATTAGCAGTCTCCCCTCTTCAAACGCAACATTGATATTGCGAGCTGTTTCTGCAGCGTTATTTCCATGCCGTATTAAAAAATCACTCGAATTTTCAAAGTATCCATCTTTCTTGTCTAAGCTAAATAAAAAGAATAACTGAAAGTCGATAATCGAATGTTGCATATTTTTTAAAAGAAGAGCCTCATAGGATTTTATTTTATTGCTTTGATGGGTGAACGAGCTCACAGTCCACCTGGTGTTAAGTTACTAGAGCCCATAGACATCTACAACCTAAATGCGCCACCCACCTTGAGATATAAGTTTTAACTTCAGACCGAAACGTACTACCTACTGCTTCACGGCAGAAATAGGCAGGGTGGTGGTACCTACCCGCGCGGACTCACAAGAGGTCCTACCACCAGTAACAAGAGGTCCTACCACCAGTTCACCTAGGAAACCTTAAACCCTCATGGGAACCGAAAAAAATGAATTTACTATGGCAGCACTCTTCTCACTACCTTTGGAATGCCTTAGACATTAAGTCTGCCACTCTACTCTTACGAATAAAGTTAAATAAATAAGGCACCTACGTGTTATATACTTATTTGTTAAAAGTTATTTTATGAGACCGTAATTTAAGTTTAGCTAAATTTGTCTCACCACTCGGTCGGTGTAGTGTCGGACCTCACATCTTCGTAAGCCGCCCTAATCGTTTCCCGGTCCAGGCCGGTCGTCATGGTTACCTGAAAAAAAAAACATTTTTAATGACGCTAAATTTTTGTGTACTCCTCTCTCCTCCCAGTTGCCTCGAATAACCTAATTCTGGCTTCAGCATCACCGGTGAGCGACCTCACGCGGCTCAGACTGAAAAAAACATTTTTATTGCCCTTGTAGGCGGACGAGCATACGGCTCACCTGATGGTGAGTGGTTACCGTCGCCCATGGACTTCAGCAATGCCAGGGGCAGAACCAAGCCGCTGCCTACTGCTTAATGAACATCTTCCCTAACAAGAGCAGTGCTTCGCTGAATCTACTACCGACGAAGTCCTTTTGTTAGTAAATTAAGTTTTACAGTGCTTGCTAAATTATAACCTCTTAAGACCGAATTAAATTATAATCGAATTTAAAAATGTCATTGCAGGTTTTTTTTCGTCTTAAAAATAACCAATTCTGTTAGCCCGAAGTCAATGTCCGAGCCGGTCCGGTAAAGTTCTGACGCGAAATAATTTAAAGCATTTACTAGTTTGTTTAGGTTGGTTTTTTTATTGCTTAGATGGGTGGGCGAGCTCACAGCCCACCTGATGTTAAGTGGTTACTGGAGCCCATAGACATCTACAACGTAAATGCGCCACCCACCTTGAGATAAGTTCTAAGGTCTCAGTATAGTTAAAACGGCTGCCCCACCCTTCAAACCGAAACGCATTACTGCTTCACAGCAGAAATAGGCAGGGTGGTGGTACCTACCCGCGCGGACTCACAAGAGGTCCTACCACCACCACATAATTCGCTTCAATACAAACAATTGGTTGCACAAAACTATAAGGTTTTTTGTCCCTACCTATTCGCTGGGAGCTTAAGGAGCTATGCCAGCTATGTGTTTACATTTACTAGCCAAATTCAGCCAGCTTTGTTGAGCTTAAAGTTCTTTTTAGAGTTCTTTGACTTCAATTTCAGCCAATCGCTACGAAACAACCACAGGATCACACTACTTACTTATAAAAGGCTCAGGATCATGATAATTATAAAGCCACCGACATAGTCCACACATAAGAAAGCTGAAGTGACAATGGACCGGTCATATCTGCTGAAGAGTCCTTTGGGGCATTCGATTTTTGGGGTGGAGATCGCGCAGGACGCCCAGTAAAAAGGTGGAGCGAAGATATACGCAGAACCGCGGGTAGCGGATAGGGAGAAAAGCCCAGAATCCGTATAACACGTTTCCAGACATATTGTCTACCATGTACCATGCGGTACTGGAATAAATTCCCCTCCACGCGTTGTTTCCCGACCCCTATGACAAGTGCTTCATCATACGAACTTTGAGAAGAGTCCTAGGCTGTCATTCAGTAGACAACGGTTTGGCGACGAGCAAAGGTGACTATTTACCGTCAAATGTGCCTTATGCTAATCTACTTAAAGCAATTTCGGTGTCGCCTATACAGCTATATGCTACTAAACAGCTTTTTTCTGAACTCAACATCTTACAGGTTTCAATAAATGGAATTGATAGAAAGTATTTATACCCGAAATAAAAAAAACCCAAATGACCAATTCTTACGTCACATACTATGTCGTCCATATCTCATTTACGTAAATGTATTTATATAAAGACAAAACACGCAGTCTTTTTAATCATATAAATGGTGTTCAAGGGCATTGTCGAGGCTTACAAGATTAGTGACTAACATAATTATGTGAGGAAGTTCGGCTAATTTACTTCAAAACCAACCAAAAAAACTAAGTTAAGAATGCGTACATATGAATAACAGTTCATTTTTAAATCTACTATATTGCTGGTACTTGAAAAAAATAATGTAAAAATCAAATTTTTTTTAAGGGGTTATATGACCTGGTAACTACGACCTTTAAGTCATGTCTTATTTTAATTCATATTCTTATTTTTATTAATAATGTATGGAGTGAAATGAAATGAAATGAAGATGATTAATTTGAGACATTTATCAACTGGGATTAAATGAAATGAAATGAGATGAGATGATATGGGATGACAAAATCGTGATCTATTATAGAGACTATAGAAGAAATAAACAGCATTTCCACTGAACTGGATGTTTTTTAGAACGATTTAATTATGTCGATATATGATTGATAATTCTATCGTATTTTTTTAATGGGCAACCCACATGTTGTTGTCGTATCGGTGAATATAATCGTGAAGTCGTCGTGGTCTAAACGATAAGACGCCCGTTGCATTCGTATCTAGCGATGCAACGGTGTTCGAATCCCACAGGCGGGTACCAATTTTTCTAATGAAATACGTACTTAGCAAATGTTCACGATTGATTTCCACGGTGAAGGAATAACATCGTGTAATAAAAATCAAACCCGCATAATTATAATTTGCGTAATTACTGGTGGTAGGACCTCTTGTGAGTCCGCGCGGGTAGATGCCTATTTCTGCCGTGAAGCAGTAATGCGTTTCGAGAGACGGAGACCATAGAACTCATATCTCAAGGTGGATGGCTCATTTACGTCGTAGATGTCTATGGGCTCCAGTAAGCACTTAACACCAGATGGGCCTTGAGCTCGTCCACCCATCTAACCAATAAAAAAAAAACGCTCTTTACTTTTCTTCGTTGTCAATTCTAGGCAGAATTCCTTTGCTTTAAATTTCTAGGCTTTTAAAAAAACATGCCGTGTTCTGAGTTCACGCACACAAATTAACCTTATTTAAAGTTCAGCTACATACAAAATGTGTTACGTGCGAAAGCTTAAAATGTATATTTATCGCATAATAAAAAGCTTTTAATCAGGCGGACAACTTAATTGTATGAAATTACAATGGAGATCTCTCGCGATCTGGGTCTCTTGGTCACTTTTATTTTTGCAAAATTATATTCGTCTTTAAAGACGTTCTGAATTTAGGTTTGGAATTTACTTCGAATGTATTTACTTATACTCTGTATTTTTGCACATTGTTTTGGCAATAAATTTGTTTTGTTTTTTTTTTATTAATAGCATTTACGATTCTCTCATTGTGGAAAGAAAGTAAAATTAGATATACATTTAATTAAGTTTGAATTTAATTATGTGATAAATTATCACCGGATAAAAACACTCACAAATGTGCCATTTTATCTTATGAGTCTTACAGAAACGACTAGAAGGCATATTATGTAAGTGTTAGTACAAGCGAAATTAATATTATACGTTTTTTTATAAACTAGAGGTCCCGCAGTAGTCGAAATTCGACTATAATTAATTGGAATTGTATAATAAGTTTGTACACTATTACGATTGTATTTTATTCTATAATCACAAATTTCGCCAAGGCTACACTATAAAAAAATACGAATAAAGTCAAACAATATTTAATCTATTCTCAATTTGACAACAGACGTCAAGAACAAAAGTTTGACAATAAATAGTATGCATGCGTGTGTGCGTCAAATACATGGTATGTAGTGTGTGTAATGTTTTCTTTATTGATTTAATGTATCTTTTATGCATTATTTAAAAAAAAAATTAGCATAGTGCACTTCTTCTCTATATTCTCTATAAGTGTGGAAAATTTCATACTCCTCCGTCCGCGCAAATTTCGTAAAAAGGTATACAAGTTTTTGCTTCACGTATTATTTAAATAAATTTTACTGGCTTGGGGACAGCGTCATCGCAATGAAACCAAAATCAATGGTGTCGGCGAGTAAAATCGGTTTTTGTAAACCGCTAAGTCCAATGCGATCGACAGATTAACGGTTATTAATCCGGCAGTTTTGTTACTTTCATTTATTTCCCAATCGAAAAAGTATGCAATATCGGGACGATATGAATACGTTTTATTGCTGCATTGAGTTCTTTTTTTTATTTATTGCTTAGATAGTTGGACGAGCTCACAGCCCACCTGGTGTTAAGTTAGAGAGTCCATAGACATCTACAACGTAAATGCGCCACCCGCCTTGAGATATAAGTTCTAAGATCTTAGTATAGTTACAACGGCTGCCCCACCCTTCAAACCGAAACACTTTAGTACTTCACGGCAGAAATAGGCAGGATGGTGGAACTTACCCGTGCAGACTCACAAGAGGTCCTACCACCAGTAATTACGCAAATTATAATTATGCGGGTTTGATTTTTATTTCACAATGTTATAAGTTCTAAGATCTTAGTATAGTTCCAACGGTAGCCCCAACCGAAACGCATTACTGCTTCATGGCAGAAATAGGCAATAACAAATTTTTTAATAGCTTATATTAGCTTATAGCATTCTAACATGTGAAATGAATAGCTGAGAAAGAAAGAGAGTATCAACGGTACCAGTATCAACCGGGATAAAAAACAAAGTGAAATTAATCTTTAGTTCGGTTTGTTATTTTAGCGTGTTTTTTTTTTAAAGTTTTTAAATTGCAAACATAATCTATATAGTCTATACGTTAGTTAAATATACGTTAAATTGCTTTAATTGTACAAGAAGTTCGGTGCCGTACTGTTAGAATTCTACTTAGATTAGAATTCTCACTGGTGGTAGGACCTATTGTGAGTCCGCACGGGTAGGTACCACCGCCCTGCCTATTTCTGCCGTGAAGCAGTAATGCGTTTCGGTTTGAAGGGTGGGGCAGCCGTTGTAACTATACTGAGACCTTAGAACTCATATCTCAAGGTGGGTGGCGCATTTTACGTTGTAGATGTCTATGGGCTCCAATAACCACTTAACACCAGGTGGGCTGTGAGCTCGTCCACCCATCTAAGCAATAAAAAAGAAAAAGAAAAAAAAACTAGGAACTTCTTTTAAAAAAAAACATGTTTAATACTCCCTAGACTAAGTTTATGTTATTTATATGGAAAGTGGCGAAAAATCGGTATATGTCCCACTCCGATGAAAGTCTGACCCGAACTGCTTTAAAAAGCTAGCTACAAATCATCATCTATAGTACATATAAATAAAATTGGAGTGTCTGTTTGTAATATTGAAATAACCGCTTTTTACTACGTGCATATGAATGTAATATATACGGTACATACACCAAAATAGCATTTTTTACAATTTTTGTCTGTCTGTCTGTTTGTTCTGGCTAATCTCTGGAACGGCTGGACCGATTTTGACGGGACTTTCTCTGATAGGTAGCTGATGATATAAGGAGTAACTTAGGCTTTACTTTTTTAGACTAGCTTCGCCCCGCGGCGTCACCCGCGGTACGACGGGACATAACATCGCGGGACTCAGCTGTCAATAATAAAATTTAATGTTTCGGAAGCGAAGCAAGGGCGGGTCGCTAGTCGGGAATAAATGCTGATGTTGATGTTTGGTAAGCATCATTATATGCTATGTAGGGATATAACAGCACGAGTGCCAATCAAAATTACCTTCGAAGAATTAGAGAATCCCGAATGACAGGATTCGACATCTTGGATATCGGTCGAACCGGAGTCCTTGCCGTCTTTGACTATAGCGTACAAATCATCGATCCTAGTCTTCAGGACTTGAATGTCTGCCTTCAGTTTACGTCTATCGGTCGCTCCTTCCTCCAGCAAAACGATTTTATCAGAAATACCACCGAGAACCTCACGCAATTCGTTCATGTTTGCCATTAAATTATCGAATTTAGTTATGATCAGCGTCTGGGCATCTGTCAGTTTGTCGATTTGATCCTGGAAGACCTTGTAGCCTTCGACGTGGTCTGCGAACGGGCTGGCCATGTTTCAAACCTTCGTCATTAAGATTATGGATTTTCTAAGCGGAAATCGAATGAAGAATTTGGCTTTGTGTCCCAATTTAATGGTTACATTGACAGATGTCATTTATGTCAAATTGTATCTGTTGTTTGTGGATAGAGAGGGTAGAAGAAGTAAGGAGGACTAATTCAGTGTATAAAAAGGTGTTCGCTGACAGGGAGCTGAATATTCAACTCATAATCATCACGTGTCATTGTCGATGCCCTAAAGGTTAAGCTATGCCTTTGCGCCGATGTTCGAATCTCACAAGCAAGTACCAATTTTTCTAATGAAATACTTAGAAAATGTTCACGATTGACTTCCACGGTGAAGGAATTACATTTTTTTTTATTGCTCAGATGGGTGGACGAGCTCACAGCCAACCTGGTGTTAAGTGGTTACTGGATCCCATAGACATCTACGACGTAAATGCGCCACCCATTTTGAGATATAAGTTCTAAGGTCTTAGTATGGTTGCAACGGGTGCCCCACCCTTCAAACCGAAAGGTGGCAGGGCGTTTTGTGAGCCCGCACGGGTAGGTATCACCACCCTGACTATTTCTGCCGTGAAGCAGTAATGCGTTTCGGTTTAAATAATGGGGCGGCCGTTGTATTGTAAAATCTGAGACTTAGAACTCATATCTCAAGCTGGTTGGGTACATTTACGTCGTTGATGTCCATACACTTAACACCAGGTTCCCTCGTCCAACGATCTAAGCAATAACAACGCTATACAGTTTACTTTCAAGGTCGTTGAAACATTAATGATTAATGGCAGAGCTATTCTTGGAATCGACTTTCTTCGCTGCAATAGTTGTAAAACAGAGTCGTCGACTATTGTGTACAAAAAATGCAAAAAATATATAAACCGCTTAAGTTTCTATCTGAGACTTCGGTATGCGATCTTGTACCGTGAAGACGATCATTTTGTTTATAATCACTTTCATTTAAGTGAAAACATTCTCGGTACACAGAGCGAATTAATATTTAGAATTTACACGTCACCTTTTAGAATTTCAATGGCTTACCTAAGAATTTTAAGAAAGTGAGTTTTATGCTTTGGGCGATTTATAGACAATATCGACGCTTGAAAGACAAACATGACTAAGCGACAATGACTGCTTTGTACATGAATGATAGGCAATTACCATATTCGACGCGCAAAAAAAAAATATTTCTAGGTCTATTAAAATCATTTCAATCCTACAGCTACTAGCTAGATTCGTTAAAAGAATTATTTTTTCCAGGTATTAAAACTTTAAATGAGTCTACTGGAAAGTTCACGCGTTGTCGCTTAGTCACGTTTGCCTTTCAAGCGTCGATATGTACTCTTTTTTATTTATTGCTTAGATGGGTGGACGAGCTCACAGCCCATCTGATGTTAAATGGTTACTGGAGCCCATAGACGTAAATGCGCCACCCACCTTGAGATATAAGTTGTAAGGTCTCAAGTATAGTTACAACGGCGGCCCCACCCTTCAAACCGAAACGCATTACTGTTTCACGGCAGAAATAGGCAGAGTGGAGGCACATACCCGTGCGGACTCACAAGAGGTCCTACCACCAGTAAAAAATATTCTCCCATAGACACAACCCACTGAGTTTCTGGCCGGATCTTCTCAGTGAATCGCTATTTTGATCCGGTGGTAGATTCTGCGCACTGCTCTTGCTGGGGCTAGTGTTAGCAAATTCTCTTAGGTTGAGTCTGTGAGCTCACCTACCCGTCTGGTCGTATCTAGAATAACTTACCACCAGCTACCAGCGAATAGGCACGGGAAAAAAATGTACTCTGTCACTTTATAAAATGAAACAGTCTCTTTTAGTCTAGAAAATGACAAATGTAGTCTTAGCGTTTCTTTTAAATATGGCAATTCTGTTTAACAGGGGCGAGTCGTACAGTATTGAGAGCTTAGAACTCATATCTCAAGGTGGGTGGCGGCGTTTACGTTGTAGATGTCTATGGGCTCCGGTAACCACTAAACATCAGGTGGGCCGTGAGCTCGTCCACCGTATAATGCAAAAAAGTCGTTTTTTTTTAAATAACCTAAAAAAAATGGAAATTGTTTTTAATTTTATTACGCCTAGAAGACAGTAATAGAAGTTAAAATTAATATAGAATGTGACAGATTTTGTGACCAGACTATATTATTATGATTGATTTAACCCATAGACATGCCCACTGAGTTTCTCGCCGGATCTTCTCAGTGGGTCGCGTTTCCGATCCGGTGGTAGATTCTGCGCACTGCTCTTGCTGGGGCTAGTGTTAGCAACACTCCCGCTTTGAGTCCTGTGAGCTTACCTACACGTCAAGAAGAAGCTGAAATAGCCTCTCAAGGCTATCAGCATAGGAAGGGGGAAAAAATTATAATTCATATCACATAACGTTTTCTGAAGTTTGAAGAAGTATTGACTTAAATGAGGTTTTATGTGGAATATTGTTTTTTTTTATTTACAAATTAATAAATACCGGTCCTTATACTGACGGTCCTTACCTTACTTAGGTATATTGCATTTATTACTAACCTATATCTATGTTGAGTCATATTCGTAATATAATGAGATCTATATCATACGTTATCTGACTTTGATTACTGCAAATTACAGTGATATCTATTTAACAATAAATTACATATATAATATGATTGTGAATTGTGAGTAATTATGAGCAAATTATCTATTTATATTAATTTTTATCGTTCGGAAACATTATCAAAAGATTTATGGCTACATTTGATACCACACCTAATAAGTATTGCATTTATACATATCACATTTTAAAGTAGGTATATTAATAATCGAAATTGGAAATGGAAATGCAGTTTATTTTTTATTTTTTTTATTGCTTTCATGGGTGGACGAGCTCACAGCCCACCTGGTGTTAAGTGGTTACTGGAGCCCATGGACATCTACAACGTAAATGCGCCACCCACCTTGAGATATAAGTTCTAAGATCTCAGTATAGTTACAACGGCTGCCACGCCCTTCAAACCGAAACGCATTACTGCTTCACGGCATAAATAGGCAGGGCGGTGGTACCCACCCGCGCGGACTCACAAGAGGTCCTACCACCAAGTTTATTTACGAATGTGGTGATTCGTATTTACTTATCTATAGAGGCGATATTACAAGGAGCGGACGCAAATGTGCGACTTCAGAAATATAAGTCTTACAAGTACGTGAACAAATAAGGAAAATAATATTAATTTACTAAATTCATCGTGGCCTAAAGGATAAGATGTCCGGGGCATTCGTACCTAGCGATGCACCGGTGTTCGAATCCCGCAGGCGGGTACCAATTTTTCTAATGAAATACGCACTTAATAAATGTTCACGATTGACTTCCACGGTGAAGGAATAACATCGTGTAATAAAAACCAAACCCGCAAAATTATAATTTGCGTAATTACTGGTGGTAGGACCTCTAGTGAGTCCGCGCGGGTAGGTACCACCACCCCGCCTATTTCTGCCGTGAAGCAGTAAGGGGTTTGGGTTCGAAGGGTGGGGCAGCCGTTGTAACTATACTGAGACCTTAGAACTTATATCTCAAGGTGGGTGGCGCATTTACGTTGTAGATGTCTATGGGCTCCAGTAATCACTTAACACCAGGTGGACTGTGAGCTCATCCAACCATCTAAGCAATAAAAAAACTTTTTGTATCATAAAATAATGGAAGCCATTTAAGGTCGTATTATTTATAGCACATAATCTATTTAATTAATAATGTTGTTTTCCTGTTTTAAGCGGAAAATGCAACCTTCGCGTATCGAAATACATGATTGTTCGGAGAATATTTATTGGTAATTAAATATATTTCAATTTGTCTTACACGGATAAATATAATATGTACATTGTTATACGGACAAACCGTCTTGAGGTCAACTTCATTACCGGAGATAACCTATGGGTTCCTTCCTTCAATATGTTGAAGAGTCCATTGAAACCAGACAGTATAGTCTCGAAATCAAAAACTTTGGGAAACTGTGCTCTACGTCAAACAAAATAACAAAGTTTAGAACAACAGCTGTCCCACGCATTTAAGTAGGATGATTCAAAAACGAAATTTCTCCATTGTTTATTATTGAATTAAGCGAAATATTTATACTTAAAATAATACTGAGAAAGCGTAATGGACGGCTCATTAAAGCTGAACACGACATGAACGCGACGAGTGACAACCGACATTAAAGATTCATCTATTAAGTGTATTTATTATATATGATTAAAGACGGCTGTTCAATGTCGGATTAATGGAGGGTATAGGTAAGGAGCGTCATTTTGTATAGGGGACATTAGGGGACAACTTGAAGAAGTGTCTACCAGTAAACAGCAAGTAATTACTGGAAGACTCGCCGAAATAGCGCTAGTGTAGGAAGTGGGAATGATATGAATATAGCAGTTTTAAACAGAGTGAAGACTGAGTTTCTCGCCGGATCTTTTCAGTGGGTCGCGTTTCCGATCCGATGGTAGATTCTGCGAAGCACTGCTCTTGCTAGGGCCAGAGTTAGAAACACTCCGGTTTGAGCCCCGTGAGCTCGCCTACATGTTAGAGCGAAGCTGAAGTAGCTTTCAAAGCTATCAGCATAGGTAGGGAAAAAAAACAGAGTGCAGTGTGCGGGGTGAAGTGAAGTATGGTAGTTTATGGCTCTGTTTTATAAATCCTTCCACTTGCTACTGTGGCGCCACCTTGATCGGTTCACTTTCGGCGGACATTTTTTTTAATACAGCGCTAATGTAGGAAATGGAAATGATATGAATATAGCAGTTTTAATAAGAATGAAAGTGCTGGATTGTAGTGATGTGTGGTAAAGACTGGCTTCATTTTTGACATCTTTCCACTTGTTACTGTGGCGCCACCTTGATCGGTTCCCTTTCGGTGGACATTTTTTTTAATACACCGCTAGTGTAGGAAGTGGGAATGATATGAATGTAGCAGTTTTAATAAGAATTAAAGTGCTGGATTGAAGTGATGTATGGTAGTGAATGGCCCCGTTTTTAAAATCCTTCCATATGTTACTGTGGCGCCACCTTGATCGGTTCCCTTTCGGTGGACATTTTTTAAATACACCGCTAGTGTAGGAAGTGGGAATGATATGAATGTAGCAGTTTTAATAAGAATGAAAGTGCTGGATTGAAGTGAAGTGTGGTAGTGAATGGCTTCAATTTTAAAATCCTTGCACTTGTTACTGTGGCGCCACCTTGATCGGTTCCCTTTCGGCCGACATTTTTTTAATACACTCAGATCGTGCTCCTTACTTCAATTCTCTATGTGTCGGATGGCGGCACCTTTTTTTTTCTACGGGTCTGGTGCCGTGATATTCCGAAATTTTGGTCACAAGCAATAATGCATTTAGATTTATACGATACCCGGATTGATAGGCGAGTTGGTCCCATCATTCTGTTTCTACTGCAAAGAAGTCATGTGTTTCGGCTTGAAACGAAAAGGTCTTTATAACTGATGAACCTCGCATCACTTATCTTACATTTAGCGATAAAAATGAATTAATTCATTGCACAGATCGCTTCGAACATTCTAGATGGAAGGAATGAGTGCGGCTTAAGAATGGCACTTTCCAATTCGCGCGCTGTCGTTGATTGCTTGCCGTTAAAAATTTAATTAGTGTAATTAGCTGGGGTATTTGTCGTGTCGTGCGCGGGACATCCAATCACTCGATTCGACAATCACTTTGCTCTGTACTCTCAGCGCAATTACGTATTCATCAGATCAATGCCGAGATTCTGATGTTTGCACATCTAGGCAAGCAAGATATTAATAAAATTGTACCTACTCATATTTATGGTTTAAGGGTTTTTTGTATTCTCTTTAAAAACATTATGTACACATTTTGTCTCTGTTTGATGGTAGAATATAACAATTATTATTCCCATCCTAGACCAGGCGTATAAAAAAGGCGATTAAGAAATACAACAGGATATCCTTAGCTTTTTTTTATGAAATCCTCCTATGAAATCCTGAAAAGCACCCCATGCTTTTTTTACAATAAAATCATTTTGTCTTACACTATTTTTAATTCAAATTTATTTTCTATTTTTTAGTTGGATTTTCTATGAAAGCGTATTTTGTTAGTATTTTTTTTTAAACTATTATTTATTTTTCACATTTTAGTTGAATTTAAATTTTTTTAATTTTTTTTTAATTTTTTTTAAATATTGAATTGTTATCGGTCCTTAATAAGTATACCAAATTTCAAGTTAATCCGACGTTTTGAAGGGGATCAATATCATGTTCAAAGATTCCGTCACATACACACGTCTGAAGCTAATAAAAGCGTATTAATATACGCTTGCACGTTGAGGAAGACTGATGGTGATTTTACGTTGAATTCGACGCGAACCCTGCCGCGTGGAAGCCATTACAAAGATGCCACCCACACTGAAACACCCGAAATCAATGGCCGACCTTCCGACATCGATACACAAAACCCATTCATCCAGAGAGAAACAACATGTGTGCTGCTTACAGAGCTCATGGGCACACGTCAGAGAGTTCTTTGTGAGAAATGGTTCAATGAACCTAACGTTGTGTGTTTTAAGATTGTATGTATGTACGTACGTATCTGTTTTGTTTTTTGTGGAAGTTTTCCGTGAAATTTATTCATGGTATATTTTGGTACATTTACTGGTGGTAGGACCTCTTGTGAGTCCGCACGGGTAGGTACCATCGCCCCGCCTATTTCAGCCGTGAAGCAGTAATGCGTTTCGGTTTGAAGGGTGGGGCAGCCGTTGTAACTATACTGAGACCTTAGAACTTATATCTCAAGGCGTGTGGCGCATTTACGATGTAGATGTCTATGGGTTCCAGTAACCACTTAACACCAGGTGGGCTGTAAGCTCGTCCACACATCTGCAATAAAATAAAAAAAAAACACTCATATTAAAAAACTCTCACTAAGCCCACTAATGTTAGGTAGCTACCTACCCTAGCCTATAGATATCTCAACGCGAACTGAACGTGAGACTTACGGTCAATTGTTTAGTAATTACGCATATTACAATTATTGTAGCTTTAATTTTGATTACTATTAAAGGAATACGGCTTTGAAAGACTTTAATTTTTGAATCGGCATTTGAAGAGTGTCGATGCTGACTTCGAGGATAGCTCTAGATTGCTAACAAAATGAACATCGTTTGGCTTAGACGCAAATCGCGTATAAAACATTTCCCATCACTGTTCTTCAATAATGATAACGTCATATGTTTGCTTGGTGTCTAGATTAGCTCTAACGCATCTCTTCTCGTGTGTGTCGTAAGAGGCGATTAAGGGATTCACCGGGAAATGGACAGCAATATACTCTGAGTATTACACCAGCGTAGTGCGATCGGCAACTGGAATTTCGCGGTGGCGGGACGTGTTAGATTTCCGCACGGGTAGGTATGCACCATCCTGACTATTTCTACCACCAAGCAATCGGCTTTAAGCGGTTGGATTGGGAGACGACATTCAAGGACGTCTATGGACTCCCGTGACCAATTGTCAAGACAAGGCGCCTCAGGGATTTGTTAATCCGACGCAAAGCAATATAGTTTGTTTTGCGCACAAATGACGTCACACGTATAAATGGCATACGTAATACGTACCACATAACAATACAATTTTGGACGCGACCACGAACAGTGTGCTTAGTGCTAGTTTTTTAACGTTCTCGATAGCGTTAGAGTTAACGCAAATTTGTATGGAGTTGGAACGTGTGCCTACGTTTGCCGTTAGGGGCGCTGTTCGAACTGCATACAAATTTGAGTTAACTTTTACGCTATCGAGAACGTTAAAAAACTCGCACCAAGCACACGAGAAAACGAAAATACAAGCGTAGGTACGTGGCCAGCTTCGAATGTGGTGAACGACTTTTAAGATCCGCCGTCCAGTACAAATATTGACTGTGCTTATATATTTTTAGAACTGCTACACACGTAGCGCGCGTCCCTTTACGTATTAATATCCTGCGAGGGAATGACTCACGGCTGTCGGCCACAGCGGACTCCTAAAAATATATTCCTCTAACCGTAACTTTCACCAGAACTAATAAAAACTCTAATGTTAGAGTCGTTTTAAAAGCGACGTACATCAATGAATTAAGGTATGATTCAGAACTACGCTGCACGCAGCAATGCTGCAGTGTTGTTGCGGCCCTACTGGTCCCCATACATTTTTTTTCCTACCTATGCTGATACCCTTGAGAGGCTATTTCAGCTTCACCCTAACATGTAGGTGAGCTCACGGGGCTCAAACCGGGAGTGTTACTAACACTGGCCCTAGCAAGAGTCGTGCTTCGCAGAATCTACCACCGGATCGGAAACGCGACCCACTGAGAAGATCCGGCGAGAATCTCAGTGGGCTGTGTCTGTGTGATAAGGAGCTCTTAGTTAAAAAAAGGAAATAATTATTGGCCTTGAGTATAATGAAACAAAAAAAAAACGTTTTAATGAGCTTATACAAATTAATTATACGTGTTGCCACTACTAAAGCCAAATCTGTTCGGCCGAGCTTTTTTTAATGAAGAATTAAGCACATTTAATTTTGTCTTGCTTGGTCGTGCGCATATGGCTTAATATATGTTACAAGTCAGATTTTTTACTTGTTGTTACTTATTGTGTATCTTTTTAGCTTGTAATGTGTATTGTGTGCCTAATAAATAAATAAATAGATTACTTGTAACCCGGACGGCTTTTCAGTTTCACCAGGACATGGGAGCCTCTGCCGCGTTTTAAGTACTCGCTTTATATAAAGACAATGGGTCCGGGACTGCTTCAGGCTGCATTTTAGGTACATAGTGTTGGTAATTAGGGGCCTGTGTAACTATACCACCACTCTGCCCATTTCTGCTGCGAATCTATAATTAAATACACTTCTTCTTTCTTCTTCTTAGTCGAATACTTCATTGCTGAAGGTCGTGTCCTTGAAAGCCCTTCGTGGCTCTTTGTACCCTCAGCTTCCATTTGCTTCGGTTTTCGGCTTCTCTCAGGGCGTTCGTAACAGAGAGTCCAGTGAGCGCAGTTATCTGATCCGACCAACCTTCGATCAACAATAGTAACTAGATTTCGGGTCGGCGCAAAAATCCGTCTCGTTAAATAACAGCGCACTTCAAATGTGAGCTCTTATTTTGTCTAGTTCACTCCAGACACAGCCAATGTCAACCCGTCTCACAATGCCGCAGTGTGTATTCAAAAATTGCAAAAAATGCCCGAAAAAGCAATTTAACGGCCGGAGTATCTTACTTTCGGTAAGTACATGAAGTATACGTTATATTTTAAGCTTTAAACTAATAAATAATATTAAATTTTAAACAAAATTACCGATTTTTAACCACCGCTACAAATGTTGGCCAAGGCTCGCCAACACTTGGACAAAATTTTAGTTTAACAGAAAACTAAATGCATGGAGTAGATTTGTGTTGTAATAATTTTTAAAAATTTGTTAGCAGTACTTCAAAATTGGTTAGTTAAAATTGGTTAATTCTGCTTTTGTGTCTTTTTGTTGGATTCTCATTGGATACTTAGCTTTCCTTTTTTATTTAAGCTTTCCTAGCAATCACGTGTGCAGAATGGATCTCGATTGTCGCCAGAGAAAGAAGAGATTACTTTTATAAGCCAGCTAAGAACTCCACTCATTGACACTGGACATCTTTGCCTTCCGTGTTCACGGCTACTGAAACGTGGCCGAAGCATTGTAATAAAAATATCGCGCTCAAAACCGTTTAAACGTTGTTTTATCATATGAGTCGACTATTATCAAAGCCGGCAATCTGACTTTTGGACAATTATTGGTAAATCAGAAAAACGAATTATTGACTTTGTATTCCATTGGCAGTCACAAAACTCTTCGGAACGACATCTTAGATAAATAACAGGTTAACTATTAACCTTTATTTAGTGCAGGTTTTGAACCGTATTCTTTGAAGGAGACGATTATATTCAAATCAATCTGTAATGACATATCAATAATTTTTTTTTGTCCAAATGCACAGATTGCCACCTTTGATAATAGACGACTCATATGTACTAGTCGCGAAAACATAAAAATATACTACAAAAATATCTATTACACAAAACGTAACGCTAATAAAATAATAAGTAATGTATAGATACCAACAAACATAAATCCTCAAAACATAAAAAGTAAACAACTAAACACCTTTTTCACTGGTGGTAGGACCTCTTGGGAGTCCGCACGGGTAGGTACCACCACCCCGCCTATTTCCGCCGTGAAGCAGTAATGCGTTTCGGTTCGAATGGTGGGGTAGCCGTTGTAACTATACTGAGATCTTAGAACTTATATCTCGAGGTGAGTGGCGCATTTACGTTGTAGATGTCTATGGGCTCCAGTAACCACTTAACACCAGGTGGGCTGTTAGCTCGTCCATCCATATAAGCAATAAAAAAAAAACTTACTTTTATTCATATAATAAATTATTTTAGTGTTCAACGCGACTCCGTTACCTCCTGTAGTAAATAGAAATTGAAATTTCAAGCAAAAATAAATAAAACAAAACGATGTTAGTTCTCAAAGCTATAACGGAAAAAATTACTTTATTTGTTGGGTCATAAAGTTCATTTAACATTAAAGGTTGTTTAACATATGTCATTTCGTTTGTAAGTGACAGGAGTAATTTATTGCTTTGTGACGAATGATCGTAAGTATTAGATAATGTTTTGGAGATTTGGAACTTTATTACTAGGTGGCATAGCTGTAATTAGTTTGAACTTAAAACTGTTTCAAAACTTTTTTCTCCGTTTGTTGTAAACCAACGTAGCTATGTATGTGTATATTCACGCGGACAGTTTTTGCTTCGATTTTGTACGTGTCCCTTTATCTAGTTACTATTGTTGATCGAAGCGACCAACAGCATAATAACATTGTGTATGTATGTGTGTGTTTAATTTTTGTTATTAATTTTAAAAGAGATTAAGGGCTTTCAATTTTGTTTTCTTTTTTTTTATCGCTTAGATGGGTGGACGAGCTCACATCCCACCTGGTGTTAAGTGGTTACTGGAGCCCATAGATATCTAAAACATAAATGCGCCACCCAGTTATAAAGTCTCAAGTATAGTTAGTTACCACGGCTGCCCCAACCTTCAAACCGGAACACATTACTGCTTGACGACAGAAATAGGCAGGGTGGTGGTACCTACCCGCGCGGACTCACAAGAGGACCTACCACCAGTAAGAAAAAGAAGAAATTATTATAAAAAGAAATTATAATATATCGCAGAAAACACAAGTAAGTCTACTTTTGTTTATTCATTCTGAAATACTCCATATCATTATGTAGGCATGTATATCCATTGACCTTGAGTATACCAGTCTGGCGGAGAGCCAATCCCTTTTATTCTATTTAAGAACGAAGAACTCCGTTTTGAGGTAGGTCAAGAATGTGACAGAGACAAAAAGTTTGTTAGCTTTTTGGTGTTCCGCTTCGAAGAGATTGTATACGGAACCATAGCGTTTCTTGTCTTGTACTCTCTGTCGAACCTCTCTCTCTGTCATCACGAACCTTTTTAAATTTACACTATTGATTAGTAAATGAAATTCGGAAGGTGTGTGTGTTACAAATTATAAGACAAATGTGTATTAGTTATTGCTTAGATGGGTTCACGGAGTAATGCCGATGACAACGTGAATTCCACCTTAAGGTAAGACATTAAAATCTCTTTTACATTGCTGCCGGTGTTCTACCACCCAACCCGAAGCTCAGACTGTTCCGTGACATTATCAGTTACCCGGGCGGGCTTACAAAGCGCTTATAATCAGAAATTGAAATGCATACGACAAGTAACTGAGACTTAAAACTCATATCTACACAGACTCCGGTAACAACTTAACATTAAGTGGGCTGTTATTAAGTACACCTGTTAAAGCAAAAAAAAAGCCGCAAAGGTCAATTCGGCAAATCAATTCGTATCGTATAATATTTAACGTGCTAAGGTAAGCAAGACCTCTATAGTCCTGGAGGTCCACTGCGGCATATTAGCCTCTCCGAAACCTGACAGCTACAGACCCTACGCCGCCAGCATCCACCGGCTTCCCGGGAGCTTCAGATAAGAAACCAATCTATAGTCCTGGAGGTCCACTGCGGCATATTAGCCTCTCCGAAACCTGACAGCTACAGACCCTACGCCGCCAGCATCCACCGGCTTCCCGGGAGCTTCAGATAAGAAACCAATCTATAGTCCTGGAGGTCCACTGCGGCATATTAGCCTCTCCGAAACCTGACAGCTACAGACCCTACGCCGCCAGCATCCACCGGCTTCCCGGGAGCTTCAGATAAGAAACCAATCTATAGTCCTGGAGGTCCACTGCGGCATATTAGCCTCTCCGAAACCTGACAGCTACAGACCCTACGCCGCCAGCATCCACCGGCTTCCCGGGAGCTTCAGATAAGAAACCAATCTATAGTCCTGGAGGTCCACTGCGGCATATTAGCCTCTCCGAAACCTGACAGCTACAGACCCTACGCCGCCAGCATCCACCGGCTTCCCGGGAGCTTCAGATAAGAAACCAATCTATAGTCCTGGAGGTCCACTGCGGCGTATTACAAGGGCGGGATGATAAGTACCTAGCCTAATAATGAAACACTTAACTTTCCATTATAAAATTAATTTTATTTTTCGACATAGTCTCCGTGAACCTCTACGCACTTATTCCATCTTCGTTCTAAAGCAGTAATGCCTTCCATAAAATAATTTTTTTCGAGGCCTGTAAAATACTCCTCTACAGCGGCTATGACTTCATAATTTGTGGCAAATTTCTGTCCGCCCAAAAAAGTTTTGAGCTTAGGGAATAAGTGGAAGTCTGATGGCGCTATATCAGGCGAATAAGGTGGGTGGGGCAGCAAATCTTACTTCAATTCGTTGATTTTTGCCATAGCTTTAACACATGTGTGACCCTAGGGTGGAAAATTTTTTTTTTCCGCCAAATCTGGTCGTTTTTACTGAATACATTGATGAAGATTATCTAGAAGATTAGTGTAGTATTATCTGTTAATTGTTTGACCTTTAGGAAGGTAATCTATCATCAAGATCCCAACTGCATGCCAAAAGACGGAAGCCATGTGTTGAGTTGGGTAATCTATGTTCTGTGTCATTGCATTTTTTTTCCCTCCATTACTGCTGCAAAAAGTATACAAATTGTTTGTCTCTAAAAAGTTACGTTTAATAAATTCTATAAAACTATCCAAGTTATTATTTAAATACGACAAAGTGGGTGAACAAACATATTTTGGTCCTTATCGAACCGGATTTGCAACAAACTCGAGTGTATTCAAATTGACTTGACCTCGGCAATATGAGCAAAATCACAGAACTTATCAATATTCTGGAGGAAAAAGCGGATCTGATATTAAAATGCACGACAAACATTAAAAAATGTCCGAAGACACGTATGACGAAGGGGTACGTAGAAACGAGGTTGAATACCATCGAAGATTACTGGCAAATATTTAAAGAAACACACGACACTCTTGTGAAGTCCCTCACCAAAGAAAAAAGATCGGATATATTATATTTCAAAGAAAATGTGTATAGCAATATTGAAGAGTTATATATGGATACAACATCAGATTTAAAGGATACTTTGTCCAATTTCGTACAAACTGCAGGTACCCCCACACCAATTAAACAACAAGATTTGAATATAAAATTACCCCATATACAATTACCTACGTTTACTGGACATTATGATGATTGGCCGACCTACAACGACATATTTACTTCACTTGTTCATCACAATATCACATTATCTAAAGTTCAAAAATTACATTACTTAAAGGCAAGTGTTGCTGATGAAGCGGCTTCTCTACTCAAACACATATCAGTGACTGAAAGCAATTATGAACAGGCATGGGACATTTTAAAACAGAGATATGGTAATAAGAAACTTATTGTTAATTCACTTTTAAGAAGATTGTTTCAACAACCAAAAATAAACACACCTAATGCCATTCAACTAAAAAGATTATTAGATACTACAACTGAATGCCTGAGCAGCCTACAAAACCTTAACTTACCTGTTGAGTCATGGGATTTAATTATCATCTACATAATTGTGCAAAGACTGGATCCTGAAACACATAAAGCATGGGAAGAGTATAGTTTCCATAGAAATAGTGAAGACCTACCTACTTGGCAAGAAATGAAAAACTTTCTAGATTGTAAATTTAGAACAATGGAATTAGTAACATACACACCTCAAACAAAAGAATTGAAATCTTATAAACAAAAAACATTCCAAATTTCCACAACAGAAAAGATCTGTATTAAATGTAAAGAAAATCATACCCTTTGTCATTGTGAAGAATTTATTAAACTGTTACCAGATGAACGAATTGGTTTTGTGAAGAACAAGAATTTATGCTATAATTGCTTACTACCAGGACACCCAGTGTTTAAGTGTCGACTCAGAATATCATGCAGAATCTGTGGTAAGCGGCACCATTCGTTACTACACAAAACAATCAATGGATTAGAGACAAACTATAAACAAGTTGAAGACACAAACATCCAACCAGGCCCTATAAAGGATAATGATGCAGACGTTGCTATACTGTCGCATATGGCGACAAAGAGGTCCACAGCATTGCTGGCCACAGCATTGATAACTGTTAAGAATAGTACAGGACATTATACAGTATTGCGCGCCTTAATAGATCAAGGGTCACAGGCTAATTTTATTAGTGAAAGAGCAGCACAACTTTTGAAAGTCAAAGGAACACCCACTAAGGGGACAATCACTGGAGTTGGATCTACACAAACGGAAGTAAATCTGGCAGTCCAGCTTGAAATATTATCTAGATACCAATGCAATTTCAAGCTCAACGTGGAAGCATATGTGATGCCTTCACGTTTAACAACATACTTACCGTCCACAACTATTGCCGACTCCACACTCACCTGGTCGCATTTGAAAGGTCTCAAGCTGGCAGATCCCACCTTTAATCAACCAGGGAGAGTTGATATGCTTCTAGGTGTAGAAGTATATGCAGCCATTCTGAAAAATGAAATTATTCGAGGTCCTCCTGGCTCTCCATGCGCACAACATACAAGTTTTGGATGGATTCTCTTTGGAAAGGTACACAATGACATTGAAGAAAGGAAAATAACAGTAATGCACCACCACATGGATTTTGATGAACTGTTACACACATTATGGGAGTTAGACTGTGATAATCAAAGAAAACTTACACAAGAAGAGGAACTCTGTGAGAACATTTATTATGAAAATGTTAGGAGAGACAATGAAGGAAGATACATTGTGAAATTACCTTTTAAATCATATGTCATACTAAGTACAGAAGGTAATACCAGGGATATAGCACTAAGAAGATTAACACAACTAGAGAGAAGATTACAGAGAGACATGAAGTTAAGGACAGAATACACTAAAGTGATGCAAGAATATATTGAATTGAATCATATGGAAGAAGTACCAGAAGAAGAATTAGGGAAACCCTCTGTCTACCTTCCTCATCATGCAGTTGTAAAGGATACAAGTGAGACTACCAAAGTAAGAACTGTGTTCAATGCCTCCTCAATGGGATCTAATAATGTTTCCATTAATGATGAGTTACTAGTTGGCCCACAATTGCAAGAAGACATGAGATCATTGGTTATGAGATGGAGACTAAAATGAGTTTGTTTCATAGCAGATATTGAGAAAATGTATCGGCAGATATTGGTTACCAAACAGGATGCAGATTACCAACGAATCTTGTGGAGAATTGATCCAAATTTTAAAGTCAAAGATTACAGATTGCTTCGGGTAACATTTGGAACTGCTTCAGCTCCGTTCCTTGCTGTAAGAACTCTACAACAAGTTGCAGAAGATGAAGGCAAAGATTTCCCTGAAGCAGCTAGAATGATTAAGGAAGACTTCTGGATGGATGACTTATTATCTGGTAACGATACAGTAAGTGAAGCCATTGAATCAGCAAGAAATGTCAGTGACATCTTGAATCGTGGCGGTTTCAAATTACAAAAATGGTCTTCTAACAGTATTGAATTTATGAAAAATATTTCACCTACAGAAAGAAGTACATTGATAAATGTGGATATGAACCTGGGAGGAACTGTTAGAACATTGGGGTTATCATGGAATATAGGAGATGATGTGCTACAGTATAATCTTAATTTGCCAGAAGTGCCACTTACCATTACTAAGAGAAGTATACTTGCTGAGATACAACGCTTATTTGATCCACTTGGTTGGATAGCACCTGCCTTGTTACCTGGAAAACTAATAATACAAAGACTATGGTTGAAAAGACTTACCTGGGATGAAGAAGTAGACTCTGAAACTAAAAGAGATTGGTTAGAGATGAGAAACAACTTAAATTATTTAAAGGAAATTAAAATACCACGCTGGTTACTTATTACTAGTGATGTCATAGAAGATGTGTCAATACATGGATTTTGTGATGCATCAACAATTGCATATGGAGCAGTTGCTTACCTGAGAGTCAAAACTTACAATAATGAATATAAAACTATGCTGATAGCAGCGAAGACTAGAGTCGCACCTGTTAAACCAGTCTCACTGCCCCGTTTGGAACTGTGCGGTGCGGTGTTATTATCAAAGCTCTTGAAACACATCAGTCGTGCTACACGGATACCAAGGAAACAAATCTTTGCTTGGACAGATTCTACCATAGTACTATCATGGCTTACTGGAGACCCGACGAGATGGCAAACATTTGTGAGAAATCGTGTAGTAACAGTGCTTGACAATATTGGAAATGCATGGTATCATGTACATTCTCAAGACAACCCTGCAGACATAGCATCAAGAGGAATGCTTCTTTCAGATCTCAAAGAATTTAGTTTATGGTGGAACGGCCCTAAATGGCTCACCCATGAAGAAATATTGATGTCTCGCGGAGATAATATTTCTACTGACCTAGAGTTGAGAAGAACAATTATCAATACAAACATAAAAATAGACAATAATCATAATGAAGGAAATTATATACACAATCAATTTGAAAACTTTAACAACTTGATGGAACTACAAAGAACTATTGTGTACTGCAAAAAATTCTTGAATTTTAAACGAAGTAGCGATAACATTAGTACAAAGTGCTTCAGCCCACTGGAGTTAACAGAGGCTCTTGAAACATGTGTGCGGTTAGCACAACATAATGATTTTGAACATGAAATCCACGATTTGTTACAAGGGACTGGAGTAAGTAATAGAAGTGTACTGAAGAATCTCAATCCTTATCTAGACAAGAAAGGTCTTCTCAGAGTAGGCGGTCGATTACGAAATGCGGAAATGGAAAATGACGCTAAATATCCTATGATCATAAGTCATAAGAACCCCATTGCAACATTGATAGTTAGTGATGCACACTTGAAGACACTTCATGGAGGACTCCAACTCACAATGAATTTTGTTAGATCAAGATTCTGGATCATAAGAGTAAAATCATTAATATCAGCTACAATACATAAATGTTTAATATGTGCAAAGCAGAAGGCTAAGGTCCGACACCAACTCATGGGAGACTTACCTGCAGCACGAGTAACACCCACTCGTCCATTCCTACACTCAGGAGTAGATTTTGCAGGCCCACTACAGATTCTGGTTTCCAGAGGAAGAGGCATGAAATGCACTAAGGGATACATATGTATATTTATATGCATGTCAACTAAAGCAATCCACTTGGAACTGGTTGGAGATTTAAGCACCGAGTCATTTTTAGGATGTTTTAGAAGATTTGTTGCCAGAAGAGGTCGATGCTCCCACATTTGGAGTGATCAAGGTACAAACTTTGTAGGAGCCAGTAAAGAATTAGCTAAAATGTGGCAAGAAGCAAAATTAAGTATACCTGAAGATTTAATAAACATTTTAGCTGAAGATGGAACCCATTGGCACTTTAACCCACCTTATAGCCCAAATTTTGGAGGTTTATGGGAAGCTGGGGTGAAATCTATAAAATATCACTTAAGAAGAATTCTTGATAGAACACTTACCTTTGAAGAGATGTCCACCACACTGTGCCAGATTGAAGCCTGCTTAAACTCACGGCCACTATGTCCAATAGCTCATAATGATATTGACAATTTAAATGTACTTACTCCTGGACACTTCCTCATTGGAGAAGCTCCAATCAATATACCTGAACCAGATCTTAGCCAAGTGAATGTAAACAGACTGTCTAGATGGCAACATACTCAGAGGATACTTCAAAACTTTTGGCATAAATGGAAGACGGAATATCTCACACGTTTACAACAAAGACCTAAATGGTTAACTTTAAAGGATGAGTTTAAAATTGGAGAAGTGGTTCTGATTAAGGAAGATCACCTTCCTCCGGGTAAATGGGCCTTAGGTCGCATAGTTGAAAAATATCCTGGCTCTGATAACATCTGTAGAGTTTACAGCTTAAAATGTTGTGGTAAATTGATTAAGAGATCCATTAGTAGACTGTGTAAATTGCCAATTAATGAATAACTTTCATTAAACTTAAAATTTGGTTACTTTATAAACTTTATTGTTTTGTTTTTACTTAATTAAACTTAAGTAAATCTATAAATATATTTAATACAAATAGTTAACATTTAATTGGCAATAATGGTTAAAGGATTGGTCAAGAAGGATGTTTAAAAAATATATATTTATTCATGTAAAGTTAATGATACATTAAGAATGACCTAATGTTCATAAAATTCACCTATTTATTATAGGTTGTTTTGTACTCTCTGATTTGTATTTTGAAATCTGATTTATGTTTGATATTGTAAATTCTAGTAATTTGTTTGGTTAAACTCTTGGAGCTTATCAGAATGAAAATTTACAATTTTGCTATGATTTACTGTATGTTTCTCAAAAACTTCGTTTTTGGGGGGGCGGTATGTTGAGTTGGGTAATCTATGTTATAGGTATAATCTGTGTCATTGCATTTTTTTTCCCTCCATTACTGCTGCAAAAAGTATACAAATTGTTTGTCTCTAAAAAGTTACGTTTAATAAATTCTATAAAACTATCCAAGTTATTATTTAAATACGACAAAGTGGGTGAACAAACACCATGACTTATCCAGCCGACTTTACAGCCATGACCTTTTTTGGAGCCGACCATCCCGATTGCGTCCACTGTTTTGATTGAATTTTTGATTCTGGCGTGTAATAATGAACCCATGTTTCATCTGCTGTTACAAATCGACGTAAAAAATCGGCTTTATTACTCTGAAACGGTCCAAACATTCTTTTGAGTTTTGCACTCGAATCCTTTTTTGATCGTGCGTAAGCAATCGCGGCACCCAACGGGCCGATGACTTTTTCATATTTAATTCCGCACTTAGGATATGATGTACCCGGTCTTTTGAGATACCTGTAGTGTCAGCTATTTCAGATAACTTCAATCGTCGATCTGTTAAAACCATATCATGTACTTTCACGACCATTTCCGGTGTCGTGACGCTTTTTGGACGTCCGGGGTGGGCTTCATCTTGGACACATGTACGACCGCGTTTAAACTAATCCACCCAGTTTTTTACTGTGGCATAAGAAGGAGCACATTTACCTAAAACATTATTTAACTCGTCATAGATATCTTTCCCCTTCATGCCCTACATATGAAGAAACTTTATCACCACTCTTTGTTCAAATTTATCCATTTTGAAAACACTTGACGAAATATATTTTCAAATGACAAAAAATCAATAAAATTTTCACGCCACCAAATTGAAATTTAGAACACAGGTGGCCAGAGAGACGAATTTACAAATGACATATTTAATTTTTGAATTTTAACTTTTTAAATAGCAGAGGCTAGTTACTTATCATCCCGCCCTCGTAGCCTCTCCGAAACCTGACAGCTACAGACCCTGCGCCGCCAACATCCACCGGCTTCCCGGGAGCTTTAAATAAGCGACCAATCTATAGTCCTGGAGGTCCACTGCGGCATATTAGTCTCCCCCAAACCTGACAGCTACAGGTCCTGCACCACCAGCATCCACCGCCTTGCCGGGAGCTTCAAATAAGAGACCAATCTATAGTCCTGGAGGTCCACTGCGGCATATTAGACTTCCCCAAACCTGACAGCTACAGGTCCTGCGCCACCAGCATCCACCGGCTTCCCGGGAGCTTCAAATAAAGCATTCAATGAAGCACGAGTAAACGGCTTTACATTTGAAGCACGTCGTAGTAACACGACAAGAAGCGAGGCAAAGAAGATGTGAGAAGGTTATTTTTAATTCGTTCAACTCGTGACTAGAAAGAGAAATAAAAATCAACACGAGAATCAGCTGTTCGTTCGTTCGTTCGTTCAAAATCCCGATGTGATGCAATTACTGTCACGGACTGTACAGTCCAAGTCCAACAAAAATAGATTTACATGAATGCAGTATAAGTCAGTTAAATGTGAATTGTTAAAGATCATTCAAAAACTATTGGTACAGGGTGACCTTGAAATTTTTTAAATGACGAACAGCGACTTTCGTATCGTCATCATCATCATCACCATCAGCCTTTATCTGCCCACTGCTGGACATAGGCCTTCCCCAATGCCTATGTCCAGTCTAAAGTCTTTAATCAGTGCGTTCTCCCCGCGATGACCTATGGCGCGGAAACCTGGACACTGACGGCTGGCCCATAAGTTAAGAGGCGATGGAGAGAACTATGCTCGGTATCTCTCTAAGGGACAAAATCCGGAACGAAGAAATTCGACGGAGAACCAAAGTCGACGACATAGCTCTCAAAGTCAGCAGGCTAAAGTGGCAATGGGCCGGTCACGTCTGTCGAACCAACGACGCCAGGTGGGGGAGCAAAGTCCTAGAATGGAGGCCACGGATGGGTACCAGGAGCGTGGGGCGTCCTCCAACCAGGTGGACTGACGACTTAGTGCGCACGGCGGGAAGTCGTTGGATGCAGAAGGCGGAGGACCGCATTCTGTGGAAGGCATTGGGGAAGGCCTATTTCAAATAAAACAAAGAATTTTTAACCTCCTCAATTCCAGGTCTAAGTCGGTTATAAAACTAGTGTCATTCAAATTAAAAACGGTAAAATTCTTAATTACTATTATATAATAATAATGTACCTATAGTCTTATAGCGTTATCTACAATGCAAGTAGATAACATTATCGTTCTTATCCGCTTAAAAATACGTGGCTGTATGTAACGAATGTTTTCTTTTAATAAAATAAGATTTAAAAAATTTAATCTAAATAATATAAGCAAATAGACCCTAAAAAGTTTTAATGATTTCAATGTGTGTCCACGACTCACGTAAGTCGAGGAAAATATCAAGTCAAAATAGACGTATTTAATATATTATTATTATTAATTAATATGATATACCAAAACTAAATCTAGATCATTCTAATTTGTCGACTTGTATTGCCCAATATCTCGTTTAAGCACCACATGTGACGTCATTAATTTACTTAAAAAATAAGTTTTTTGAGGCATTGAAAAAAGTATTTTTTCGATTTATATATTTTAATATTTTCCCGTATTTATTTATTACCATTACACCAAAACTTATGCTGAAAACTGTGATGAAATCCATTGGAAAGAAACGCGTGTATGCTTCAGGACTAAATTTTGAATGCTCTAACAGAAATATACCTTTTTTTATTCAGTACAACTATTTGTACATACTGATTGCTCGTTTAGCTAATTTCAAAATAATAGTTTTATCCTTTTGCATTAAAAAAACGAAATGATTAGCTTTAAAAGTAATCTACAGATAACCCACAGATAATCTACGGTCGTCAATTTTCGCCTTTTTATTACACAACAATACTTTGGTCCTCTTAAATGAAAAAAAAAAGCCGACTTCGCTGTCCTGATATCGAATACTGGTGATCGAAAAATAAATCCAAGAAAATTCCTATACCCAAGAGTCTGAGTTATTTAAATTTAAAAAAAAAAACGTGAGAGAACAAAATTTGAAAATCAAAACAAATACAAATTTAAAAGAAATTATGTCCGATGTCTTCTAATAAGGATACCCGAAACACCGGCCAATGTGCCGAAACATCGAATAAGTAGAATGCGCGCGTAGGAGTCCGGTCGTTGACCTGCACGAGACGCACAGATTGACCCCTTTATAAACTATAGTACCCGTCAGGAGAAGCCATAAACTTTATAAACAAAGAACTTCTACTAAATTACGGTACAAGAGCGACAATTCAATCAACAACAAATAAACCCAAATTCAATAAACACGTAGTTAGATACGTGTAATACTCAACCAACGAACATTTCACTTGGTCGGGTTATATTATACGTTAATATGTATCTTCCTACCAAATACTTATGAGTATTGAGAGACAAAGGCACCGGATCTTGCCCGAACCGATTCAAGACGGTTACTCTGAGAGCATTCATGAGCATGAAATCTTTTATACAACGCGACCCTCGATCAGGATTTAGATGGATTTTTATTCTGACGATACTGTCCTAAAGAAATTAAGGTAGTGGGGTATGTTGTGAATCTAGAGGTGGTATCATCGCTACATCTTGCCTATTTCTTCGATGAAGTATTGTTTTTAACAGTCCACAGACGTCCAGTATTGACATAGGCAAGGTTCGCCATAGTGACCGGTCGTGCGCTTGCTTCCAGCGGATTCCCGAGACCTTCCACTCGCTAAGTTTTCGGCACTAGTCTGATCTAGTCTGTATTCTGCCCGTTGCTATTTGAGTGACTTTGAACCTGTTGATAAGGCTAATAGTAATTATCAGCGAACACGTCTCATTGCCGTCTCACTGGCAACACTGGTCTTTTCGTCTTGAGACGGACTTTTTGGCGGGAACGCAAGGAGTGAAGTTGTGTGATTTGTTTTATTTTGTCTATTTAGTGTTGCTTCAGGCTTAAATGTGTAATAACGGTGGTTTATTAACCGTTTAATATCTGTGAAAGTGCACAAATGTGGGAAAATGAAACAAAGCCGCTGGACGTAACTTCTCGGGATCCTCGAAAAAGTCCACTGAAAAAATCTCAGTAAATGACCACCATTTTACTGAGATTATATTTCATCCCATATCATCTCATTTCATTTCACTCCATATTATCATCTTTCATAATAATAATAAGAGTATTAATTAAAATAAGACAGGACTTAAAGGTCTTCGTGACCAGGTCATAAAAACCCTTAAAAAAATCCGTCTTGAGACAGTGCGGTATTTGGGATAAGAAGGTACACATGAAGTAAGTCATATGGAAATAATTAAATAAATTACCTACGACTAATTTTTACTGGTTTTTACGGAAGACCTCTGTAGCCGGTATTAACTGCGAGAGCTCATATTACGTGCAGTGTTTGTACCCTGAATAATCACAGTTAGAATGTGATTCCGCAATAGAATCATAAAGATCGAATGACAAGCAAATATTAGCGCGAAAAAATTCTTGATTTTCGCACCGTTTTTTTTTTTGTATCCATTCCAAGAATTAGTGTAAAATTATTGCAGTAGTCACAAATTTGGAACTTATAAAAAATACAAAGATAGACAGAGAGTGAGAGAGAGAATATATTTATTACGCAGACTATTTATGCACACGCTTGAGTGTGTCATCCTGCGTCGTTTTGACGTGACTTTGCATAATTTGGTGAAACTGTCTTATCCATTTCTGCTGCAATCTTGATGAGTATTTTGACATTGGACACTTAAAATGATAAGGTAGAAATCTCAAAAAAGTACGTGGACATTAAAAAGACCGATGAAATCAATCGACAAGTATTATTTTTTTATTGCTTGGATGGGTGGACGAGCTCACAGCCCACCTGGTATTAAGTGGTTACTGGAGCCCATAGACATCTACAGCGTAAATGCGCCACCCACCTTGAGATATAAGATCTAAGGTCTCAAATATAGTTAAAATTATACTCAAATATAGTGACAAAAAAAATTACCTATAAAATTTTAAGGTAATTACTTTTAGGGTATTATATCTCAATTAGCGCGAGATTAAACCGTTAAAATAGTGTTAAATTATGTCTACTACTCAACTCGCCAGAACCAAACAATATATTATAGGATACCCGACCGAAATGAAAGATGTTAATAATTTTGCTGCTAGATGGAGCGACGACCTGCGCAAGGCAGTAACTGAATGCGTGGAACCGAAGATCGGATTCAGTGGCGAGCTTTGGGGGAGGCCTATGTCCTGCAGTGGACTGCCGCAGGCTGATGATGATGAAGAATTTTAAAAACAATTTCGTACGCCCTCTAGCTTGTTAGTGGAGAACCTAACATACAAAAGATTTTGACATTGTGGTATTAGGATCGTCCCACTCATGTCCATAAAGCCGGGATATCGTGAGCTCGCGTGAACACAAACATACACATGTTTCTTATTAAGACCATTAAAAACATTCTGCTGCGGTTGACAAGGTGACTTGTGATGAACTCTGACGCGAATCCCACGCGTGATACCGCTGGGTCGCGCTTATCAAATATTGAGGTGCCACAGTCGTCCATAATCAGTCTAAATTTAAAAATATTGTAGTTGAGAATAATAATTAATTGAATGTGATTTCAATGCGAGAGTGTATTATTAATTTGTTTTGAAATTGTTGCGAATGTAATTACTTTAAGTTTTCTTTACTGTAACGAATGTCAAATCATCGATGGTTTTACCGAAGTTCTATGGCAAAGGAATCTACGACTATAAATGTACTTGACAACAATTAAAACATAATTGAAGACTCGATTTGGAGTGTATTATATTGAAAGTTATAAAAAAAATTTTAAGGTTTAATTTTCATTAACCCATAAATGGAACTAAAGGGATTTAAATCGAAGGGTAGGGTAGCTATTCGAACAACAGAATGGTTGTATTACTGGTTATATGTAGGCTATAGATGCTACGAATATTAATAGTCTATATATAAAAAAATGAATTGCTGTTCGTTAGTCTCGCTAAAACTCGAGAACGGCTGGACCGATTTGGCTAATTTCGGTCTTGAATTATTTGTGGAAGTCCAGAGAAGGTTTAAAAGGTAGATATATATGAAAATGCTCGGAATTAAATGAAAATAACAATTTTGTTTTTCCTTTGATGTGTCGGACGGATTCCTTTTTTTAGTTTATTTTATTCTAGGTCTTTTTATTTATCGATTGAGGCACTACGAAGTCTGCCGGGTCAGCTAGTACAACATAATTATGTGAACGTCAATGAAGTAGCTATAATAAACGCGATATTAAATAATTAAAAAAGATGATAAAAGTCGTCGTGGCCTAAAGGATAAGACGTCCGGTGCATTCGTGTTGAGCGATGCACCGGTGTCCGAATCCCGCAGGCGGGTACCAATTTTTCTAATGAAATACGTACTCAACAAATGTTCACGATTGATTTCCACGGTGAAGGAATAACATCGTGTAATAAAAATGAAACCCGCAAAATCATAATTTGCGTAATTACTGGTGGTAGGACCCCTTGTGAGTCCGCACGGGTAGGTACCACCACCCTGCCTATTTCTGCCGTGAAGCAGTAATGCGTTTCGGTTTGAAGCCGTTGTAACTACACATGAGACCTTAGAACTTATATCTCAAGGTGGGTGGGTGGCCCCTGGCATTGCTGAAGTCCATGGGCGACGGTAACCACTCACCATCAGGTGGGCCGTATGCCCGTCTGCCTACAAAGGCAATAAAAAAAAAAAAAAAAAAAAAGATGTCTATGGGCTCCAGTAACCACTTAACACCAGGTGGGCTGTGAGCTCGTCCACCCATCCAAGCAATAAAAAAAACATTACAATAAATCCTATCATTTTTGCGACAAACATAACTTTTAGGTGGATAAATGTTGTGAACCTACCATTATTTACTCTGCACTACCTGGGGTTGACTCGTAGAGAATTTTTTTTATGCCTTAGCCATAAGGTGTGCGAATGTTAATAATACATGAAATGTAATAAATAAATACATACTTGTGAATAATAATACTTATTCCCTATAATTCCTCTTATTGTCTACTAGCGACCCGACCTTGCTTCGCTTCGGAAACTTTAATTTATTATTGATTTCTCCACTATTTAATAGATGTTATTATACATATAAACCTTCCTCTTCAATCACTCTATCTATTTAAAAAAACCGCATCAAAATCCGTTGCGTAGTTTTAAAGATTTAAGCATACATAGGAATATAGGGACAGAGAAAGCGACTTTGTTTTATACTATGTAGTGATATAGATCCTAAATTCTATATCATACATTTTTAAATTTTTTGATAGTTACTTTACTATTTTTATATTGCGAAGAAAAAGAAAAAAAAAACAACAAACACAAAATGACTTGGAAAGTAAGGCCCGATTCTCACGCTGCTATTATTTTTAAAAACATTAGACTTTGAGATAGCATTAGTTGCACAAACTTTCCTCGCCGGATTTCTTAAATACCTAGAGGTAGTTTAATATTTATTCAACCTTGCGTTTTAAAATCAAATAACAAGACTTGTTCTAAAAGCAAGTTGAGCGCCGATCATAGCACTAGTAGTATCTATGGTAGATTTTTTTCTTTTTTATTGCTCAGATGGGTGGACGAGCTCACAGCCGACCTGGTATTAAGTGGTTACTGGAGCCCATAGACATCCACAAAGTAAATGCGCCACCCACATTGAGATATAAGTTCTAAGGTCTCAGTATAGTTACAACGGCTGCCCCACCCTTCAAAGCGAAACGCATTACTGCTTCACGGCAGAAATAGGCAGGGTGGTGGTACCTACCCGCGCGGACTCACAAGAGCTCCTACCACCAGTAATTTATTTTGGCGCTAAATGACATTAGTGTTAGCCTGTCTGTCACTATCACCAAGATTTTCACTCTAATTTTGTGTCTTCCATAAAAGATTAGGCTGTTTCGTATGATACCTTTGCCTTTCCAGTTGGAAAAATAAAACGACTGCTACTCGTGTCTTCCTTAATTAATATAGTTAAAAGATTTTTACGCAGTATGTACAAGTATATTGGCAATGAAAGCTCCGAGAAGACAGAAGCTTTTGATAAAAAATGAGAATCTCATCAATGTATTCGTTGTCGAGTAAATATGCATTTTGAATCGTCCATATTGGGTTTATAGAGTAGAGCTATGTGTGCTTAGTGCGAGTTTTTAACTTCATTTATTTATGATTGAAGGATTACTGGTGGCCCGGAGGTCTTTCCAGTTTCACCAGGGCAAGTGGGCGAGCGAGGACTCAGCCAGGAGGGGTGGGATTTGCTAACAGCTGCCCCAGTGCCTCCAAGGAGACCTAACAACTCAAGAGCAGTTGCTTCGCGAATGAATCTACTACCGGATCGAAATCGCGAGCCGCTGAGAAGATCGACTTTTTTAACTTCTCGATCGCGTTATTTGTATGCAGTTGAAACAGCGCCCCTAGCGGCAAACGTAAGCTCGTTGTCCGACTGAGTTAACTTTTACGCGATCGAGAAGTAAAAAATACTCGCAATAAGCAAACTGAGATAGCTACCGAAAAAAAAGTATTGTCGAATTTATAACTTCCTTTTTTGATCTTTATTAAAAACCACACGCTGTATAGTTTAACCGCGTTAATTTTTAGGTTAAAGTTTATTCTTAACTTACCGTTAGTTTCCAGGAACTAATATATACATACATATATATAACGCAACATGGTTTTCTCACTTTCATAATAATTATTAAAGAAATAATAACAAAGGTCGCGACCTCAATGTCGCGAAACAATGGGAAAATGTCTCACAAGTTTATCTGTTCCGTTATATTGTTAACATAATATACTGTTATAAGCATAATCTTGTTTCACGGGTCGTGTGAGAAAGCCTTGAATGTTTACGCAAAAAAAAATTTTTTTTTTCGAAGCTACCGAATATTCTTTTTACTTTATTGCTTAGATGGATAGACGAGCTGACGGCTTACTTGGTGTTAAGTGATCACTGTAGCCCATAGACATCAACTAAAATTTGCCTAACCTTGAGATTTGAGTTCTAAATCTCAGTTTTGTCAATGTAACAGCTGCCCCGCGCACGTACTTAATGCAAATTTGAAATATATATGGTTTTCTCGTGGATTACCTAATGGTAATCCAGGAGATTACATTTCCAATTCTGATAATTCAGAACTGGACTAAATTGAAATGGGATCGCACGGGAAGCATCAGCTTTCTAATAAAAAAAGAATGTTGAACCCAGTCAAAAGTTATGAGGTAACAATCATAAAAAAAAGTCCTCATCGTCGAGACATATGGATACATCATCATCATCATGCTTTCCTATTACCCTCTGCTGGGGTGTAGGGCTCGAATCAAATTTTTCCATTTGTATCGGTCTTGGGCAGTCTGTTCTAGCTCCTCCCACGTCATGCCCAAGACCCCTAGCTCCTGCTCCACCGAGCGACGCCAAGTTGTTCTGGGGCGGCCTCTCTTCCTTTTACCAGACACTTTCCAGGTCAGTGCTCTCTTTGATAAGTGTGTATCGGGCTTTCTCAGAGTGTGACCAATCCAATGCCACTTCCGCGTAAGGATCTCCTTCTCCATTGGTGTCTGCTTAGTGATACGGATAAGATTATATTATTGTCCTAGGCCATATTGTCGTCTTTCACAATCTTGATTGTTTATCAATAAAATCAATATCTGCATTGATTAGAATAATTAATTTTACGATTATTATTGATTACGTAATCTAGGTTTAAATTTTTTTATGATTATCAATAAAACGGAATCTCTGATTTTTTTTCGTGTTTAGATTAAAAACTTCGTCGTAATCTATTCAAATCCATTTGATTCGTGTTCTATTTTAAGCTTAGCAACAGTCGCCGGCGTGGTTAACGGATTAAGGCGCGGACGCATATTGTGCGCCTGTACTTGTCCGGTAAATTTATTTATGATGATGATAGATTCGATCTAAATTAGCTTGTAGTATCGATTACATAATTTATCCAGTGCTTATCGGCGTCGAAAGTTTTGCCTGACCTTAAATCCCAGCCTGGCTTTTGGCATTACAAGAGACAACACCAAAATAAACCCTAACGCCAACTGTGATCACAAGACAGAAGTCTTGACGTCACTTTACGTCACGTGTATTGACGAAATTTACTCATTAGCCCAACTATAAACACAGCTGATTAACAAAAACCCGAAGAGTTTCAGGAGTTTCATAGCGTTTTAGTTTGAAATTGGACCGCATCTCCTGTGAAATGTAGAAAACAAATTGCAGAAGCGTTAACAGAGTGCAAAAACAACCTCAAGGATCCATTTCCTTGCGCTGGAGCGATCAAAACCGATCGACATTCAACTCTAACGTGTCTCAACTCTAGCTGTCCACCGTGATCAAGGCTAGGTATTAATATATAGTCCAATTTAAAATTGTACACAGAGGTCATAACCCTTAGCGCCGGGACATCATCTCGCCATGGAGAAGAAAGTTGAATACATAAATATTATACATGTATATTCTCCACTAAGTCTTACGTTATTAACAGGGAGCGCATCAGATAACTACCCACTTAAGACATCAGTAAAGACATCGGGAAAAAAACACAAGAATTACCTATAATGAAAAAAAAACGTGACATATGGAGTCATAAGTGACCCAGGTCACTCGCGGTTAACAGTTCAAGGACACAGTAACGGCCATTGTCTTCTGCTACATTCATTTCTTTAAGCACCTACTTCAGACATTATTAATAATTGGCATTATGATCATTATAATACGACCACGTTACGTTCGGGCGATTAAAAAAAAATCTACACTATTAAATTACTCCCGCGCCCTTTTCGTCCTACGCCCAAAGTATGTAAGCATAATTATTTTTAAGGACTTCAAGGTCCCATATTTTTTTTTATATCGCATGAGCTAAGGGACGCGTTATTAAAAAAAGCCACACATTCATATTTACCTGAATATATTTAGCATAGTTTATTTATGAGGATAATATTTATTTATTGCCGTTTATGTATTTATACAACGTATCGACAATATATCGACAAATCAACCAAAGATACTGCAGAGGATATAGTGGTAGGTGCATTGAAACATAAATTATATTCTCAAACACGTATGTACATATTCTAATAAATACATTAAACAATTATTTAAATACTTACACAAAAAAAACATACTAGATAATCAAGACTTACGCTAAGAAAAAAACACTTACATATTTTTTATTTTTCAACGGTTCGGTATCAAGGACGTAGCGTGACGTCATTAATTAATTAATAAAATCGTTCTCATAAAATCTGTCTGCAATTTCCCGTTGCCCGCTAAAACGGGAGGGCCATGGTATGACGGTTGTGGGCGCGTCTTCATCCTACACGCATACATATCAATGCTAAAATGCGCCCAGACATTTCTATAGGACATTTCATCCCCCTACCACAGCCCTACATTTGTAGTTATGTACTTACATTGCACTAACACGAAGAGGCTATATCCACATTTATTGCCGTGTTGAGATCACTTTTCTCTTTGTAAATAATGTAATATACCTTTTTTTAATAAAAAGTTTAGTACCGAATCACTCAGCATCGGTTAATTTATGTGCAATAAAAATCTAAGTATTTATTCATAAATATTTTTCGAATTAGAAATATCCTAAAAAAGGATTTTTCGGGGAAAATTGTATTCCTTTCAATATTTCATTATTGCCTACTTGAGGTTAATCTAGTACCTACCAAATTAAGGGAAAAAAAACGAAAAAGAAGATCCTAGGTACTTATTTTTTTGTAATGTTAAAAAATAATCTAAATCGATTATAAATATTGTGTATGTAAATCAGGACGTTTACATTTTTGGCAGGCTCGCCACCGAATTAATTTTTTGTGGTTACTCACTTTTCTAGGTCCATTCTGCACAATAGTTTCGTATTCCAAACCCTCCGACATTGCTCTCACGAATTACTAAGATCACAGCAGAGTACAGTCTTTCAGTTCGGTATGTCGCATCAAACGGACACTTGTGTTCGATAACTAATATTTAACAGCCACCGGAATGGTTGAACGTCGAACCGGCACGAAAATAATCGTATAAATCACCGTTCCTTCAGTTAAATTATTATTATCATAAAATATACGAAGTTAACGCGTGGTGCCGCCGATCGGCACTGCGTACAATTCACGATTCACGCCCACAGCCTCCAACTCTCTATCTAGCTGCATTATGCACAGTAATATGTACATATCACATAAGTACATATACAGCAGGACGATAAGTAGGTAGGTATATATAGAATGTTTCGTTCCAATACCAAAGTCATGAAAGGTGCCGTCTACTTAAGACGAATTCGACATTCGCTACGAACTGCATTTCATTTTACGTAAATTAGCTTGACTACATATTTTTTGTTTATTTTCGTACAATTCCACGACTTATGTTATGTTCCTTATCGTTTATAAATAAGAGCCGATGGCCATTTTGGTTGGGGTAACCATTTCCATGTTTTTCCTTGCTCGGTACCTACACACTTTATGAGTATGGTGGCTTAGTTTAGATTCACACACACCCGCAAAGTTTTCACTATAAAAATATCAGGGTTAACTATAAAAAAAAATTACGGAAAATTGTATTCTACACACTTCTGCACAAGATGTTAAATTTATATTTATAATATTTTCTTTGCTTCAATGAGAAAACCTCATCAGGTTAGTTTTTTCTTCAATGTGGACGCAAAGTTACAAATAACAAACAAGCAAGGGCTGTCTCTAGTTACTATTTTCTTGTAGACTGTTTTAAATATTTTGTTTAAGGTAGCCCGTGCTAAGTTTGATAAATTCTTCATAATGTCAATTGTCAAGTAACGATGACAAATATCTTGTCATATGGTTCATCAACAAACTTCAACAAAGTAATACCTTCTCTGTTTATTTACAGTAGCTTCATTACATACCTCAGAGTTTTAATAATTAATTATAATTGTTCATTGAGGTAAGTAATGATAGCGAAAAGTGTATTCTGGAAGGTTAATCATAAGGAAACGCATAATAAATTCAATTTGATTCTGAACAATTTATAGGTTATATTTACAAAATGACTGAAGATTTGAAGATATTAAAACAAGGAGCTGAAGCAAAATTGTACATTTGCAATTATCTTGGAAGACCTACATTGATCAAGGAAAGGTTCGTTAAAAATTACAGACATCTTGATTTAGATACAAATATAACAAAAGAGAGAATTAAAAATGAAGCACGTTCCATTGTACGCTGTAAAACAGCCGGAATTCGTACACCGGCTTTATATTTAGTTGATTTTGAGCGTCGTCGAATTTACATGGAACATTTCGAACGGAACGTAACTGTCAAAGATTTTATCATAAATTTGACGAAAACTGGCAGTGAAAATGAAACAAACAGCCTGAACATACTAGCCAAAATGATTGGCGAAACTGTTCGAACATTACACGACACCAACATTATACACGGAGACTTGACAACTTCTAATATATTGTTGATACCGAAAAATGACAATGATAATTGGATTCAATGCTGTGAATTTCATTTGGTCATGATTGATTTTGGTTTATCATATGTTGACTCTAGTGCCGAAGACAAAGGCGTTGACCTATATGTCCTAGAAAGGGCATTAATAAGTACCCACAATGACTATCCAGAGTTATTCAATAAAATGTATGATGCATACAAAAGTTCTAGTAAGAGCAATATAAAAGAAATCATCAGTAAATATGAAGAAGTCAGAGCTAGAGGGAGAAAGAGAACTATGGTTGGTTGAGTTGTTATTAAAACATTTTACCACTTATTATTTTTGTTTTGTACTTAATATGTCATATTTAAAAGTAAACTGGCTAAAAATTCCGAGTGGAATGGGTTATAGTGTCATCAGCATATATGCTGATAACAAAAATTGGGATTTTTTTAAATGTAAAATGAAGAAGTAATTTAAACCAGGGAATATGATCGCCTTGTTTGTCTAGTAGTTACTGCTGACAATAGTCAATAGTATAATAATACTGCAGGGCTGGTTTCAATTTCCAGTTGGAACTAGTATTTCAATAAACAAATATTTGTAGTCTGGGTTTGACTGTTCTTGTTTTATTTCTGTTTTCAATCAAATTATAACTGTGCTGTTGAACATGGTATATCTATTATATTATAATGTAAAATGGGAATGTGTATGTATGTGCTATAAATACAGAACACTAAACAAGTTAGTGGGCAAAAGATCTTATTCAGACACATGTCGTGACACCCTGAACTTCCCTGGCTTCTACTACTTTCAATTTGTATGAAGCTGCAATAGCTTCCTCTTTCCCTTGCTATCATAAATTCTTCTACTCCTAATTCCTATCACGCATGAATTAGGAACTTCGTGCTACCGACACATTTGGCGCTTATGTTGGAAAAAACATTTATTCCATACATCCATGACAAAGATTTAATGTTGAAGGTTGCCAGGGCGGTGTATTCATATTATTGCGTGTATCCCGGTAACCTCATTTCATATCTATTTCAATGGTATAGATGGTAGTAGGGTTTTTAGTTGAAACCTCTCTGATTTTGTTAATTATTTTTTCTGTTAGTTTAATATTTCGAAGCTCTCGTAATATTGGTGACTTTATTAACTGCTTAGAACCCATGAATGTGTACCTACTGAATTTCTTGCCCGATCTTCTCAATGGGTCCCGATTCCGGTCCAGTGGTAGATTCAGCGAAGCACTGCTCTTATTAGTCATTGTTAGCAATTGCCACAGGTTGAGCCTTTGAGGTCACCAGAAGGTGATTCCAACCACCCGCGGACCTACTGGTCTCGTAGCCCCTTGGATTAGCAATGATTAGAAAAAATTATATAAATGTGACTAAATGAAACAAAAGTCCCAGTAAACCCATAAATCCCCATAAATTAATTCCAAAAAATCTAAAGTAAATCCAATTTCTGCACTTAAGCAATTAAGTTTAAACAACTTCCTTTATCCTTATGCTTCTTTTACTTATGACATGGTTATGGCCTGTTGTTTGAATTGGGCTTCATAGGCAATGTTTTTTTGCCTGCTAAATGTGTTTCTTCAAGTTTAAATATGTAATAACGGTGGTTTATTAACTGTTTAATATCTTCGAAAGTGCACAAATGTGGGAAAATTAAACAAAGCTGCTGGACGTAACTTCTCGGGATTCTCCAAAAAGTACAATGAAAAATTTACAGTCAATGATCACAATTTTACTGAGATTAGATTTCATCCCATAACTTCTTATCTAATTTCATTTAATTTCGTCCCAGTTGATTAATGTCTCAAATTAATCATCTTCATTTCATTTCATTTCACTTCTATCATTTTACATAAAAATATGAATAAAAATTACCTATTTTAATTTATATTCAGATTCAAAAATAAGAATTTAAATAAAAATAAGACATGACTTAAAAGTCTTAGTTACCAGGTCATAAAATCCTTTAAAAAATATAATAGAATCTATTTCAATCTATAATGTATAATCTGTGTCATAACCTAGTTGTTTCATTAAAAACCTTTATTTACAACAAAACAAAACAATAAATGAAAATGAAACGGCACGTTACTTGTTTGATGAAAAAACTAACAGAAAAAAGCCATTTTTCCACTCTACAAATAACAAGTTAGACATGACACTAAAACTAAATTTTACTCAAATGCTTGTGGTTGTTATTGGTTATTAAATTATTTGTTATTTTTTTTAGGATTTTTAAGCACACAAGAGGCGATAGAACGTCGCAGCTATTTGTTCACGTTAGAAAAGAAACGGCAGATAGAAAATGTCGGTAGGATCGAAAAAATCGAAGTCCAATACAAAGGCATACCAAAAGACTGCACCTTGGTAATGAATAAAAACATTTCGACACCGTACGACTGTGCTAGACGTAAGATATTGACTTTTAAATTAACTATTCACGTGCTTTATTTTTTATTGCTTTTGTAGGCAGATGACCGCGAGGCCCGCCTGACGGTAATTAATACTAAAGTTTTAAAGTTCATGGTCATTGGTCCTTCACGAAAACTGTATACGAATTTAACACATAAAAATAGTATTAATTTTTTTTTTTTTTTAGATCTAAGTGAATGGCACATGGAGAGCAGTGTCCTAGCTTTACTTGATGGAAATCTACATTGGGACATGCACAGACCACTGACTGAAAGCTGTACGCTTGAGGTAAATATCCATTAAAGATTACGATAAACAAATGATATTTATTTTGAATTCTGACATGCTGCTAGCATGATGAAATAAAGAAAATAATGTAGATTAATGTATGCACAACCACATGGTAATAATATATGTATTAAGTTTCCACTATATATCGTCAATCCTGATATTATATGACTGTATATACTAATTTTAATATCAGATGAATCCGATTTAAATAAACTTCTACAAGTTAGATTAATTTAGTTCCTAAATTATTTCATTACTAGCTGACCCGGTAGACTTCGTAGTGCCTCAATCGATAAATAAAATACCTAAGCTTTTGTGTAAAATAAATTTAAAACAAACAAAAGGAATCTGTACGACGGGGGGGACATCAAAGGAAAAACAACATTGTTATTTTTATTTAATTCCGAACATTTTCATTCATTTCTTTACCTTTTAAACCTATGCTGGACTTCCACAAATAATTCAAGACCAAAATTAACCAAATCGGTCCCGCCGTTCTCGAGTTTCAGCGAGACTAACGAACAGCAATTCATTTTTATATACATATATAGATTTTGAATTCTGATATCTTCTTTATAGATTAAAAGTATTATTAGTTAAACTTTGTCATACTGGTGGGCCATATTGTAAGCTTGCATGATTGTTTTGCCATAAAACTGCCATGTGCTATTCAATAGTACCTATTTAGATTCCCTCCCTTCTGTCAAGATGGCCCTTGAAATCACTAACCATCAGTTGCATCTCATATGCCTGTCTAGTGAAAAAATATAACTGTATGATTACAATAATGGTAAAAAGTAAAAAAAAAACTCAGATTTGTGAGCCATATAATAAATTAGATTTACCGGTTATTCTCAAGAAGGCAGTTGAAGCAGGTTATACTTGAGATCTTAGAACTGGTATCTCAAGGTGGGTGGTGCATTTACGTTGTAGATGTCTATGGGCACCAGTAACCACTTAACACCAGGTGGGCTGTGAGCTCGTCCATCCATCTAAGCAATAAAAAATAAAAAAATGAATATTATACAGTTTCTTGATGCTGATGCTAAATTATGTTACAAAAAAGTTTATAATTCTGTAAACAGTTTCAAAACTACAAAGCAGCAGAACCACAGCAAGTAAACAAGGCATTCTGGCGCACATGCTCGCTGATGCTTGGAGCGTGCGCTACCGTTGCATTCAAGGACACAGTTCCAGTACACCTACACAGTTTTCCACTGCCCGACAGTGAGCATCTGTTAATATTTTGTATAAAAGCAATTTTCAAGCTTATACTGATCCCGCCTTTAGTTACAATGAGCATAGACAGGTGAAACCGTGCTGTAAGGTTTTCTAGCCTAGGTCTCAGTCAACCATATGTTACTTGCAATGGTAGCTGTAATAGAAGGAAACTAGCAAAAACATTTTTTTGCATTTATTGTATAAATTTTTAAAAATATGTAATGTATTAATTACACTTTATCTGAGTAACCTCTCGACAAACTCTGATTTAGCATTCCAATGTTTATTATTTTCTATGCTTGTTGGTGTCTGGCCGTCTGGTGTAGTGGTAAGTGACATGGTCACTACACAAGGGGGTCGCGGGTTCGAATCCCGCCAAGGGAAGATGATATGATAATTAATATAAATATAAAATGTCTTTTCCAGGGTTATGGATGTATATTAAATATATGTATGTGTTTAATAAAAATCATTTATTTCCGTTATCTGGTACCTGTAATACAAGTTCTTTACGAACTTAACACGGGACCAGTTAACGTGGCGTGATTGTTAGTAAATATTTTGTTGGTGGTATTGAGATGAAGCTTAGTCAAATAGCATCACATGAATAACTCAGATCTATCTCACATACTACAAGCAACTGATTGTTCCATAACATCTATTGACAGTAAGAAGCGGTTCTTTCATCTATGATGTCGATCTTCCCACTCTAAGTGATTGGCAGCCAACTCACCAAGAGGTTTTGACCCTCGCTGCTGAGTATGTGAAACTGTGTCGGAAAGCTGTTCCTCTAGAAAGGCTGGAAGTAGGAGAGGAGCTCGCTTTGGAAATGTTTGTGGACAACGAGCACAAGAGCAAACAGATACCAAATATTGCTAAGACTAACGGTGAGATTGAGGATTAACTGTAAATTTTCTAAAATACCATGTTATTGCTTGAGTAATTAAGTTTTAATTAAATGATTACAATATAAATCTGATGAGAAGTTTTAGAGTAATTATTAATGATGAATATAATGAATGATCGATTGAATGAATAATGATTAATTGACTTCAACTGTAATGATGATATTCTCTTTTTATTTTAGTTTAGGTCGCCTTTCATTTCAATAAACAAAAGTTTATATACTATATATTTTATATATTAATACGTGAAGCAAAAACTTTGTATCCCTTTTTACGAAAATTGCGCGGACGGAGGAGTATGAAATTTTCCACACTTATAGAGAATATAGAGAAGAAGTGCACAATGCTAATATTTTTATAAAATATTGCATAAAAGATACATTAAATCAATAAAGAAAACATTACACACAATACCATCTATTTGACAAACACACACACACTACATATTATTGTCAAACTTTTGTTCTTGACGTCTGTGGTCAAATTGAGAATAGATTAAATATTGTTTGTCTTTATTAATATTTTTTTATAGTGTAGCCTTGGCAAGCTTTGTGATTATAGAAGTATACAATACAATCATAATAGTGTACAAACTTACAATTCCAATTAATTATAGTCGAATTTCGACTACTGCGGGACCTCTAGTTTATTTTATTATGTGATACTTTTTAATGTGTTTTTACATATTATCAGTGCGTTAACCGATGACAATTTAATTTCAGGTAAAGTGATATTGTACAGAGCCGGGAACCACGTTGATATATCTAGAGGACCTCTCATCAGCAATACCGCGCAGATAGGCCGGCTGGCAGTCACCGCTGTCCACAAACTTACAGGTATTACGTACTGGGCCACTGCGACATTTTTTTTCATTTTTTATTTATTGCTTATATGGGTGGTCGAGCTCACAGCCCACCTGGTGTTAAGTGGTTACTGGAGCCCATAGACATCTACAACGTAAATGCGCCACCGACCTTGAGATATAAGTTTAAGGTCTCAAGTATAGTTACAAGGGCTGCCCCACCCTTTGCAGAACAAAGCAAAAAGGTACAGACACCGTCGCCCCCAAGTTTAAATGGTTGGGAAATTGGATAGGCACATAAATATTATAATTGGTTGTCAAAGTAGATGGATAGCAGATTACGGTGGGGTAGACCCTTGAATTATTATAACACACATAGCCCAGAACTAAAATCAAGAGAATTAACTTTAAATTAAAATTTGTGAATACTGTTTTTGATTAGTTTTCATATTTTATATTTAGTGTGCGATGAATAGAATGAGTACAGGAGGGGAAATTTCGCATGAACTCACCTTTGGTCTGTTATTATTCCAATAATTCACTTCTTTGAGACACTACACCTTGATGAACGCTTCCGGTGACCGTTCTCGTCGAACCCGTCGCTTGCGACGAAGGGCTCGACGAGTAAATTAACCCTCAGACACAGCCCACTGAGTTTCTCGCCGGATCTTCTCAGTGGGTCACGCTTCCTATCTGGTGGTAGATTCTGCGAAGCACTGTTCTTGCTGGTGGCAGTGTTAGCAAAACTACGGTTTGAGCCTCGTGAGCTCACCTACATGTCAAGGAGAAGCTGAAACAGCCTCTCAAGGCTATCAGTATTGATAGAAAAAAAGATGAACACTTTAATAGTCCAAAACTATTGTTTGGCGTCACAAGACAGAGCGTCCTCAACAGAGCGAAGCGGTACTTCACGCCTGGACAAAGGCTTTTGCTTTATAAAGCACAAGTCCGGCCTCGCGTGGAGTACTGCTCCCATCTCTGGGCCGGGGCTCCCAAATACCAGCTTCTTCCATTTGACTCCATACAGAGGAGGGCCGTTCGGATTGTCGATAATCCCGGTCTCACGGATCGTTTGGAACCTCTGGGTCTGCGGAGGGACTTCGGTTCCCTCTGTATTTTGTACCGTGTGTTCCATGGGGAGTGCTCTGAGGAATTGTTCGAGATGATACCGGCATCTCGTTTTTACCATCGCACCGCCCGCCACCGGAGTAGAGTTCATCCATACTACCTGGAGCCACTGCGGTCATCCACAGTGCGTTTCCAGAGGTCTTTTTTGCCACGTACCATCCGGCTATGGAATGAGCTCCCCTCCACGGTGTTTCCCGAGCGCTATGACATGTCCTTCTTCAAACGAGGCTTGTGGAGAGTATTAAGCGGTAGGCAGCGGCTTGGCTCTGCCCCTGGCATTGCTGAAGTCCATGGGCGACGGTAACCACTCACCATCAGGTGGGCCGTATGCTCGTCTGCCTACAAGGGCAATAAAAAAAAAAAAAAAAAAAACAAGCGCACAATTCAAAGGTCAACTATATAATAATTTCTTCTGGCAATATCAGGTGAGATAGGTAGAAAAATGGTTAATAAGCATTGAAACAAGAGGGAAAATAACGGGACTATCATCAATGCACTCTCAATTGTGTGGGAATATTTTAAATAGCGTTAACAAATATTTAATTGTAATTATGTTGATTTGTTTTATAATCAGGACCAACGGAAGATGGTGTGAGCCAGTTGTATCGTTTCCAAGGAGTAGCCTTACCGAAAGGAGTTGTACTGGACCACTTCGCTTTCTCGATATTAATGGACAGAGCCAAAAAGTTGGTACGTATCATATATTAAAATAAGAAGAAACTGGTGGTAAGTCGTCTTGTGAGCTCGCGTGGGTAGGTACCACTGCCCTGCCTATTTCTGCCGTGAAGCAGTAATGCGTTCGGAAGGGTGCGGCAGCCGTAGTATTTTTTTTTTTTTATTTTTTTTTTGCTTAGATGGGTGGACGAGCTCACAGCCCACCTGATGTTAAGTGGTTACTGGAGCCCATAGACATCTACAACGTAGACGCGCCACCCACCTTGAGATACAAGTTCTAAAGTCTCAGTATAGTTACAACGGCTACCCCACCCTTCAAACCGAAACGCATTACTGCTTCACGGCAGAAATAAGCAGGGCGGTGTTACCCACCCGCGTGGACTCACAAGAGGTCCTACCACCAGTAATTACGCAAATTATAATTTTGCGGGTTTGATTTTTATTACACGATGTTATTCCTTCACCGTGGAAGTCAATCGTGAACATTTGTTGAGTACATATTTCATTAGAAAAATTGGTACCCGCCTGCGGGATTCGAACACCGGTGCATCGCTCAACACGAATGCAACGGACGTCTTATCCTTTAGGCCACGACGACTTCAAATCATAGAACTGAGATTTAAAACTTACGTCTCAAGGTGGTTGGCTTTACGTTGTTGTTGTCTATGGGCTCCCTAACCGCTTAACACCAGGTGGATCGTGAGCTTAGCCAATCACGTAAGCGATAAAAAAGAAAACACACATTATGAAAGAGTTATATTTATACTATTTTTACCGTTGAATTTGGAGAAGTTCACTGTCAATAGTTGTCCGTGACCACGGTTATTGTATTGGAAATGTCAAAAATAATTATAAAAATAATAAACGCGACATAAACCGTAAAATTAGTATTAATTATTGTAATGAACACATTCCTTGAAACAACTCGCGCGCCATCTGTAGTCCGTTCACGGTACTATTATAGAAACTTTCCCTGAAAAAGATATTCACATTTTTTTTAAATTGTATACGTCCATGGATATCACCGCGTAAATTCAGGCACTCATATTAAACCTTGGTTTATTTCTAAGTTGTTTAGTAATTGAACATTTAAAAAAAAAATCTATTTTGATTTTATTATACGGTGTAATTTGTTCATTGTGGAAGTCAATCGTGAACATTTGTTATATACGTATTTCATTAGAAAAATTGTCTAATTATATGTAATTGCATAAGTTGATAAAAAATGCTATGCAATAGCTTTACCGCGGCAGTTCCCGAGTGCCACACGTTTGTTTTTTATTTTTATTTTTAATGCATAGATGAATGGACGAGCTCACAGCCCACCTGGTGTTAAGTTGTTACTGGAGTCCATACACATCCACAACGTAAATGCGCCACTCACCTTGAGATATAAGTTCTAAGGTCACAAGTATAGTTACATGTGAATATTTATTTTTGTTTTAGAATCCAGCCAGATCGCCTTTTTTGAAAAAAGAGGATCCTGAAATTAACGAACAAATAGAAAATGTCGCAGCGCAGGCGTAGGATACAGTTAGTTGTATAAATAGCTTTGTAGTTAATGTAAGCCAATTAAAATGTGTTGTATGTAAGCTTTAGTATTTTGATTTTAGTTACCCGACTTTCAACTTTGTTGTGTAATATGTTTATTTTTATTTTTTATTGCCCTTGTTGGGCAACCACAAGGAATACTTGAAAAAAAAAACAAGAATCGTCATCAAACAAGAAACGTCATTTTTATTTTTGGTTGGCCCGGCAAACGACCAACCACCTAACCATTGTCAATAGCAATGTCAATTTATCACTAAATCCCCACCCACGCCTTAAAATTGGGCCCTTATGTTTTTTTTATTGCCATAGACGAGCATACGACCCACCTGATGGTGAGTGGTTACCGTCGCCCATGGACTTCAGCAATGCCAGGTGCAGACCCAAGCCGCTGCCTACCTCTTAAATATAAATATGTGTTGGCCGTAAATAAGACTCTTATTCCATTATCCAGGTTAGAGCCGTTTAAGCTCACCTACTCGCTCGGTGAGTCTAATATGTCAAGGTCACTAGAATAGGTAGGAAAAAAGTATTCAGTGATGACGTCATGAAATTCTTGTGACATCATATCCCTTACGTCACCGCTCTTAGACTAAACACCGCTGATTCTCTACGAGAGTCGTGACTCTGTGGGACTGCTGTAATCGTTTTTAAAAAGATCTTGGAATTACTGTTATTTGCTTTAAAAAAAATAATGGTGTACCGTCCCATTTTCAAGTTGTGTTGATGTGTTCATTTTGGAGTCAGTTCTCAATTTAATTTTAATTTTTAATTATAAATATATGTATGTATATATTTTAGAGCTTCTTTCACAAAACATTCCTATATGATTCTACTATCCAATGATATTACTTCATTGTACAAATCAGGTTTCCTTCATATAATATCGAGCCATTTACCACATATTATCACATAAGTTTAAAAAAAGAGCAGGTAAACTAAAAGAAATACTGTATTATAATTTACTTAAAGCCTATATTTACAAACGATGTACTTAATTCTTTTACACATCACGAAGTCTTCGACTTCTTAGGATCGGACGGTCCTTCCTCGTCAGACCCTTGGAAGATAGGTTTCGGCTGAGTTTTCTTATAAGCCGGAGCTACCCAGAAGGGATTCTCTTCTGCATCTTTAGCATATTTCAATATGGCCTCCCTCGGGTCCTGTTCATCGTTAACTCTCTTACTCAGCCCCAAATTCCTGATGACGAATGAGCTCAGAGTGCTACCCGAAGCAGCTACTCTCCCACCCTGCCCTGAAGTTATGGGCAGGTCTGGTCTGTGTGACTTAACCGGGTCCAGCCTCTCTTTTTCCATCTTTTTCTTGCTGGTCCGAAGTTTTTCTTGTCTGAACAGGGGCAAAGCGTGCGGGGTTATGATCTGCTGTGTGCTCACCACCTCAATAGTGTCCTTTTTCCTGTGCGTCTTTATTATACAGAGCTTGGCGCCGCGGAGACTTCTCTTTTTATCGTAATAGCATTTCACGACGCCGTTGCCGCATCCGACGAATATCTGATTCAATTTCGGGTGCCACATCGCTTTGATGACGTGGGACGAACTGACCTCAATTGTGTTGACCTGTTCGAAAGTTTTCGTGTCCCAGAATATCAATTTGCCCACCTCTTGGCCACGCTGGAGAGACTCGCCCGTGAACACCATAGAGTCGTCTGGGCTGAAGGCGCAATCGGTCTGTTCGTATCTCGAGAACAAGTCCGCAAACACTTTGATGGGTTTCTTGAAGTTCCTCAAGTCCCACAGTTTTAGCGTATCATCGTTGCTGCGAGTGGCCAGGTGTTGCCTTAAGTATGAGTACGCGATGCTCGTGATCTCCGTCTGTTTCTGATGAGCGTCCCTGAGCAAGGTCGTGGTGTTGACGAAGTTCTTCCTGTGGTCCCACATCTGGATGGAGCCATCGAAACAGCCGCACGCTACAGTGTTACCGTCTCTGGAGAATGTGCAGGCGGTGGGGTTGGTCTTCAAGCCGCCTTGCTGACGGGGTTTGATGACGGATTTCTGTTGTTTCGGATTTTCCGTTAGCCAGAGCCTGAGCGTTCCATCTTGAGAGCAGGTCATGAACTCCTCGCGGATGTGAGGGTGCCAGCAGCCGCTGTTCAAGGACGCCGTGTGACCTTTCGTCCTGCAATGCGATTTATTCTGGTGTGAACTCAAGTTTGATAAATATTAAGCTTTGTGATAATAATACTCTTCTATTATTTCGAAGTCGACGTGGCCTAAAGGATAAGACGTCCGGTGCATTCGTATGTAGCGATGCACCGGTGTTCGAATCCTGCAGGCGGCCACCAATTTTCGTAATAAAATACGTACTTAACAATTGCTCACGATTGACTTCCTTGTAAATGTCTATGGGCTCCAGTAACTACTTAACACCAGGTGGGCTGTGAAATCTTCCATCCATCAAAGCAATAGAAAAAATTAGCTTGGTCTGTATGTTTGATGCCTGATATTTAATACAATGACATGTTAGTAGACATATGCAGTTTTATTTACTTATTATTGTGCAGAAAGGTGAACAATCATACTTCACTAACCTAACTAATCACAATGTGATCACCACCACTCATCTTGAGACCTGAGATCTAATCTTCAATTGTATATTATAATTGCTCTACCACACTTAATACTGGAACGAGTGACGTCGGCTTAGGGGCAGAGATAGGTAGATTTTGTAAAAAAAAATTTATTGCTTAGATGGGTGGACGAGCTCACAGCCCACCTGGTGTTAAGTGGTTACTGGAGCCCATAGACATCTACAACGTAAATGCGCCACCCACCTTGAGATATAAGTTCTAAGGTCTCAAGTATAGTTACACTTAAACCCACTTTGCCATATCCGTGATATACTGATCTCCTTTCACGCATTCCAAGACTTCAAAACCGTCTCTGTCTAGTACTTTAGCTTGTGCTGAACCGCTGACCACGAGGATCGAGTCTCCTGTAGCTGAGTACTGCAGGGCTTTGATAGGATGGTTCTCGCAGGGCTGAAGAGTGCGGAACGAACGCATTGACGAGTCCATACCTAAAAGAGTACTTTGGTTAAGTTGATTGCGTTGTACACACACACACACGCACACACACACACACGCACACACACACACACACGCACACACACACACACACGCACCCGCACGCACGCACGCACACACACACACACACACACACACAGACACACATATACACACAAGCCTACTCTTTGACTTATTGGAACAGATGCTGCGTGAAACACACACTAAACTAACATGTTTCAAGGTAGGAAGTAGCAATTTGTGCATGTGTATATAGACATCACTACATAGTATAAAACAAAGTCGCTTTCTCTGTTCCTATATCCCTATGTATGCTTAAATCTTTAAAACTATGCAACAGATTTTAATGCGTTTTTTAAAAAAAAAGAGTGATTGAAGAGGAAGGTTTATATGTATAATAACATCCATTAAATATTGGAGAAATACTGTTATCAATCATAAATTACAGTTCTCTAAGCGAAGTGAGGGCGGGTCGCTAGTTACTCATAAAGTAAACTTTTCTATCATGATTTGATAGCTGAAATTAGGATTATGGACACTACGTTTTGTAGTTGAATATGAGTTTTGTTTACTAAAAATCAAGGACAATACTTAAAAAGCTAATATCAAATATTTATTGCTTTTGAAATAAATAATGTTAAATATTGTGTTCGTAATGTCAGAAATGTAATGTCAAAGTGTTTTAACAATGATTCCCAGTCTTTTTACCTGCAAAATCCCAGAAGGATACATCGTAATCAATGGATCCAGTGGCTAGTCTAGCTCCAGAAGGATCGGCAGCAAGTGCTATCACTGCTTTTGAACCATGATGCATTTCTACCTGAAAAATGTCATACTCTTAATTTAATTACCTTGACCTATATGTAATAGTGTAATGGATATTAATGTAATCTATTTTTTAAAGTAATCCTAACTAACTTTAAGAGTCAGTTCAATTAACTGTATACCGAGAACGAATGATAATACAATAACTTTTATTGTAGGTTTAAAAAAATTAACATATAACTCAGCTTGTCTTTGTGTGTATTTTTATTAGTTTAAAAAGGTGTAAGTTATTGGCGTTCATCTGACATGAATGCGACATACAGGAGTATTCGTTTTTTTATCCCTACCTAATTGTTGGGTGCTTTTTTTTTTTTTTTTTATTTTTTTTTATTGCCCTTGTAGGCAGACGAGCATACGGCCCACCTGATGGTGAGTGGTTACCGTTGCCCATGGACTTCAGCAATGCCAGGGGCAGAGCCAAGCCGCTGCCTACCGCTTAATACTCTCCACAAGCCTCGTTTGAAGAAGGACATGTCATAGCGCTTAGCTTAAAAGAATATTCCAGCTACGGACTGACTGGTAGGTGACTTCACATGCTCAACTTGAGAAAATTGCTAACACTGACTCTAGCAAGTGCTGTGCTTTGCTAAATCTAATACAGTCTAAAAAAGTAGCCTTATTCTAAAAAGTTATTTCTTATATCATCGGCTACCTATTAGTGAAAGTCCGTCAAAATCGGTCCAGCCATTCCAGAGATTACCCAGAATAAACAGACAGACAAAATAAAAAAAATGTTATTTTGGTATATGTATTGTATATATATACTTACGCATTTAGTAAAAAATGATTTTTTTATTATTACAAACAGACACTCCAATGTTTTTATTTATTTAGATTAGGTTATGAATATTGTTCGATTGAAATGTTTAATTCACATCCTACTTGGCCATTTAAACTGCCACACCATAAAATTTTTTGCATAGATGTGTGGTTAAGCTCATAGCCCATCTGGTGTTAATTGCTTACTAGAAGTTACCTTGAGATATGAGTTTTAATGTCTCCGTTTTTACAGTACAAAGGTTGCCCCACCCTTCAAACTGAAACGGATTACTGCTTCACTGCAGAAATAGACAGGGCGGCGGTGACCATGCCGACTCACAAGATGTCCTACCGTCAGTAAAAGTTGTTTTTCTACTTCACCACTACGTCATTGTTATGGCTTAACAGAGTTTTCTTTAAATTTAGAATCTTACCTCATGTGTATTTGGTATTCTGTTTACCAAACTTATTTCTTCATCATCAGAACCACTCAGCTCGTCATAGCTATCCTCCTCTTTATCTTCTTCTTGTTCTTTACTCGCGTCCGGAGACATCGGCGGTAAAGGTCCTATTAATCCTTCGTCATCATCTTTTGAAGGATTTTGGTCAACATTGGCCAATGTGGGTCCAATAGTATTGCCAACCTGGTCATCAGAAGATGAATTTCTATCAGCATTCAATTCCGCTTCCAACCTCTTTTTGTTGGCTTCTTGTGCAGTTTTCTTTGCTTGCTCAACTAACTCATCTAAATTGAAATTTTTGGCTTTTTTACCAAAGTTTTTAATGCCCATGACTTGTTCTACGTGCTGGCTCTCTAAATCGTCGGCGATTTCTTCAATTTCTTTTTGTTCTTGTATAGGAGTTCGACCAAAGGTTCCAAATCCTGCTGGCGATTTCTTTTCATTTTTATCATTAAATTCCTTTGCTTTAGTAAAATTTAGACTTATTTTACCGAACGATATGGGCTTTTTACTCATTTTCACTCACTTTTTTCTCAAATAGCAACTTCTATTAAAAAAGTCCAAATATTTACATGTTCCGTGCATCTAAATAAAATTTAAGAGAATTACTTTGTGGAGACATAAAAAAGTTTTTATATATTTTGACAATTTTATAAACAAAAGTTTGATTGTAATTTTTTTTATTGATTTTACACACTGCAGAGAAATAGATTTTCTATAGTTCGGAATTGCAATGTTAATTAAATACAATTAATACATAAAAGTAGCCCGTACATACAATAAACTTCATTTCAAATTGACACTTCATCTTCTTCACATTTTTTTTAAGGGATTTTATGACCTGGTAACTGAGACCTTTAAGTCATGTCTTATTTTAATTTATATACATATTTTTAGGAAAAATGATATTATGGAGTGAAATAATATGAAGATGATTAATTTGAGACATTAATCAACTGGGATGAAATTAAATGAAATGAAATTGGATGAAATATAATCTCAGTAAAATGGTGGTCATTTACTAAGATTTTTTCAGTGGGCTTTTTGGAGGATCCCGAGAAGTTACGTCCAGCGGCTTTGTTTGATTTTTCCACTTTCACAGATATTAAACAGTTAATAAACCACCATTATTACACATTTAAACCCAAAGAAACACTAAATAGACAAAATAAAACAAATCACACAACTTCACTCCTCGCGTTCCCGCCAAAAAGTCCGTCTTCTTCACAGTTCTTGACTTTGACACAGACAGTAGGTAGTAGTAGTAGTAGTCGTAGTAGTTTTATTTTTCCAAATGGAAAGGCAAGGGTATCACACGATACAGCCTAATCTTTTATATATATATTTTTTTTCTTATGAAATATGGTATTATGAAATGAAATGAAGCTGATTAATTTAATATGAAACATAGGATGGCATGAAATGAAATAAAATTAATTGAAATGAGATGATATGATATGGGATATTTTTATGAAAAATGATAATATGGAGTGAAATGAAATGAAGAATTAGAGACATTAATCAACTGGGATGAAATTAAATGAAATGAGACGAGATGATATGGGATGAAATATAAAGTAAAATGGTGGCCGTTTACTGAGATTTTTTCAGTGGACTTTTTGGAGAATCCCGAGAAGTTACATCCAACGGCTTTGTTTCATTTTCCCACATTTGTGCACTTTTACAGATATTTTTAAATATAAGCCTCCAGTATTACGTAAATGTGAAAATTTTTAATGTCCTTTTATTTAAAGATTTAACTGAAATCGGTGGACTTTGACAGTACAATGTTTCAATTATCTGTCAAGTGTCAATCTTACTGCAAAATTTTGAATTCTCGGTCTAGAATTCGACAAGTTATTTTAAATATTTTTCAACTATTTTTAGAGATCACTTAGGTAAATAAATGGTGTTATTATTTTATTTCACGCCCCAAAAACCATATTTATTTATTTTTACAGTCGTCTACCAAGTTAATTCAGAGCGTTAATGCTTAAAAACAGTAAACAAAATAGGTATCTAAATTAAAATATATTAATTTCCCTTTATTGTATTATTTGGCACTACGAAAACACTTTATTACATTATTTAAAATTCTGTATCCATTGCTGGTTTTATAGGCTGAAAATCTCTCAATCTCAGGCGGACGCGAACATCAGAGTAAACTAAATAAAAAAAATCGTTTCATTGAATTGAAATAGTGGGGGACTCATTATGTTTTTCTTAAACTTTTGACATTGTCAATAATGTCAATCCATACAGATCTACGTCGGTCGGCGGTCGAATCATGTTATTCGCTGCGTTGTTGTGTTTTTTCGTGGCCTTCGCATCTGGATATGTCGATAAAGGTATAATATTAATAATGCACTCTTCAATACTTATTCTGGTTAAAAAATAATAAATTAAATTTCTTTCATGTGTTTTTGTTATAATAATATTTAAAGAGGAAAAATATTTTTAATTTTTTTAAAATTCATATACGGAATAAGGATATTCTTATATTTTAATTCATTTTAGTTGATTTGTGTTTCATTTTAAGTATGTATATGGCAAAGATATGAAGATGTATTTAAATTTCTCACTAACCAAAGTTTTGATGCTCTAGGGTCGCCACCACAATGGAGTCCAGTATACACAGTAAAGGGACTCCTAAATATACCCTATGCTGAACTGCATGAGCCATTCTATGCTTGGTAAGTGAACATATCGCACATACGGTGCTATAAAGCTACATGCAATTTTTGTTATCACTTTTTTTTTTCTTCCTACCTGAGCTGATAGCTTTGAGAGGCTATATCAGCGTAACCGTAACTAGTAGGTGAGCTCACGGGGCTCAAACCTGAGGACGTTGCTAACACGAACCCTAGCAAGAGCCGTGCTTCGCAGAATCTATCACCGGACCAGAAAAGCGACCCATTGAGAAGATCCGGCGAGAAACTCAGTGGGCTGTGTCTGAGTGTTAATTTACTCGTCGAGCCCTTCGTCGCAAGCGACGGGTTCGGAGAGAATGATGACTGAGTTTTTAACACTGAACTGAATATGAGAAAATACATTTTTTAATAGTTATTAGTGAGACGAAAGAGATGTTTTGGTTTTACTGATGAAGTTTGTAGTTCATTTTATTTCTAGAGCCTAGCAGAACTATATAAGAGTTATATTATATGATGTTGAATTTTCCAACGTTTCTCCTGAAAAATTACATAATTTGCATAACTGACTTAATTGCACCGTATGTGCGATATATAGCTGTTTAGCTATTCAATGTGATTTCAACCTTTAAGCTATAATATTCTTACAATTTTTCTGACCTTATTTTACTTATATATTAGTTTAAATGCCTATGGATGTTGAAATGTTGTTGCCCACCGCAGGACATAATACAAAAGTCTCAAATCCTATCAAACATCCTATCCTTTACAGCAGAAATAAACAAGATATGGCCTGTATTGGTATATCTTCCGTGTACGAACTAGCAACATGACCCATTTTTGTGTGGGTGTTAGACTCTTCAGAGGATCACTGCATGTATTGGTGGTATGTGGAAGAGAATTAAACCCACTAAACCACACCACTACTGCTCTTCAAGCATCCAATCCTAATGAGCCAAAATCCTCATAGCATGAAGGATAATTAATTAGCACTGGCCCACATAAATTTCACCACATTGCTTCATAAACTGCAAACCAGCGGTCACAAATGTTGGCCCACTTGATCGGCTGGCTACGTAAAGCCTTACTACGTAGTAAGGGCAGAGATTGTCCAGCCTGTGATTACTCTTTGTCGTAATGATAATGTGCAGAAAGAGAGAGAGCATTGCCTTGTGTGCTCCTTCACCAGTAATGAAACTAAAATTGACAAGGTTTGACTGGCAAGTCTTTGGACAAAATCTGATGTAACTTTATACATTTAAAAGCATGCAATTAAGTCATAAAATTAATACAAATAGTTTTTTCTTCGGGTGACGTCGAGTGTGAACACAAGTGTCTTCGAAGTTTCCCGGTGTTTTAATTAATATTATTTGTTTAAATTGCTGTTGACTTGCGCTACTGATTCGTGTTGGTGTTGGTATATATCTGTTGTGCCGTGAGTGTAAATATATTGTGTTTGTTATATTATTAAAAGGTAAGAATCATGGATGACCCGCACGATCCCGGGGGAGGTTATAAAGGACCACGTGCGCCCCACTCACAAAACTTTTCTTCTCAGATGGATATAGATCCACCCAATTCCAGAAAACGACCACCACAGTCTGAGGAAAACATTCCCCCTAAAAAAACGATTACTAATCTTTCACAAACTTCGCCGTCGATTCAGTCCACGTACACACATCCCGATTTTGTTGAACGTAAGACCCGATACTGTGAAGATGACATTGCCCCTTTTTTAGTCCACGTTAATAAGACGGTAACAGATGTGTCTGCTGGTCCCACCTTGAAACCCATCAAATTCGGACACTTTCTATTCAGAAACAGCATAAAAAATGTAATACAGGATGGTGTGAAACGCATTGGCCGCAACAGGGTTTCAGTGGAATTTAAATCTGCTGCTGCGGCTAACGCTTTTCTAGAACACCCAGCACTTCAGCCGGCTAAATTTGAAGCGAACATCCCATCTTATAATGTTACACGAATGGGAATTGTGCGTGATGTTCCAGTAGAATGGACTTTAGAGGAGCTGGTCCAATCGGTAGAAGTTCCTGCTGGCTGCGGTGCAGTCATTAAAGCACGCCGCTTGAATAGGAAGAAAATAGAAAATAATGTCCCTACCTGGATACCTACCCAATCTGTAGTTTTAACTTTCTCTGGTCAAAAACTTCCAAATCGGATTTTCTGCTTTTTTACTTCTCTCCCAGTTGAAGTTTATGTCCTTCCCATTATCCAGTGCAACAAGTGCTGCCGATTCGGCCATATTTCAACGCAGTGCCGATCAGCCCCTCGTTGCTTTATTTGCTCCCAACCCCACGAAGGAATTACCTGCTCGAAGTCATCCCCTCTATGCCTGTTCTGTTCCGGCCCCCACTCTGCCACTGACACATCCTGCCCAGAGCACAGTCGACAAAAATCGATCAAATTAGTTATGTCACAGGAAAGCATCTCATATTTAGAAGCATCGGCTAGGTTCCCACAGGTGAGAAGATCATTTGCAGATACTGCCCGAATGACTCAATCATTTCCGTCCACGTATCCTCCGACAATCCACACTGATCTCTCTCAGCCACTCCATCCCAATTCTCAGTCCTCTTCTTATAAGAAGACTGTTAATATAGCCCGACGCCCATATTCTGCTGCTCTAAGCCCAGGCTACGATAGAGAAGCCCACTGTCGTATTGTAGATACTCCAGCCTCCACCACCCCCAATGGATGCGCTCTGTTATCTCCCAACCCCCCTCAACAAGAAAATCTACTAGAACTTCTCTTGTCCACCCTCATCAACATCATTTCGAAAATGAATGATGTAGCCCTACCGAACAACGTCTATCAAAAACTGACTCAGCTGATTTCGATTTTCAACAATGTTCCCAACAATCCTACAGTGGAATTGTCGCAGCATTAGATTAAAAAAAGCTGAACTGATTTTTCTCATAAATAAGCATAACCCCTTGATTTTTGCTGTCCAGGAGTCACGCCTACTCCCGGGCTCCCGCTTCAGGGTTCCCGGTTTTGCGTGCCTCCGGGATGATAAGAACAACGGAAAATGCGGTAGCTGCATTTTAGTTTCGAGATCCATCCCATATTCCCAGATCACCCTCCCTCCACATGACAGTAACTGCTTCAATGTAGTGGCTGTTAGAGCCTTAGATATATCTTTTTTATCCGTTTATATACCTGATCCTAACATGTCCATCCTAACAAATCTATTCTCAATCATTGGTGCCCTCCCCCCTCCTGTTGCTGTATTGGGTGACTTTAACATCCACCACAGTTCATGGGGTTGTTATCAGAATGATTCCCTATCCTCCGCCTTCCTTGACCTAGTTGATGACCACAACCTCTGCATCCTCAATGACGGCTCCCCCACACGTAGAGTTCTTCCTGGCCAGAACCCAAAATCCGCTGTAGACCTTTCTCTATGCACTCCAGCCACCTCTTCGCGCCTCACATGGCTTACGCTGTGCAATACGCATGGTAGTGATCATTTCCCCATCCTTATGTCCTTTCCTGACTCCTCTAATTATATACTCCCTCCTCGCAACCCTCGACTTAAATTTAATTTGTCGAAGGCGGACTGGACCCTGTTCTCTCAGTCTGTTGACGCTCTTTTGGTTCATCTTTCCCCAGTCCCCCATGAGAACACCCATGCTGCTTACTCCATCTTTAGGAATGCTTTACTTTCAGCAGCAGAGACAGCGATTCCTACTAAAAACGCTTCTAGGGGTAAAATCCCATCACTTCCCTGGTGGGACTCTGACTGCTCTGATCTATGTAAACAACGTAAAGAAGCCGAGATGGAGTACGCGTTACACATGTCTCCAGCTAAATACATAAGTTATAAAGAAGTAGCTGCAAGGACAGTCAGAACACTATCTGAACGAAAGAGACTGGGCTGGAACATGTTTTGTGAGTCTCTTTCTCCCAGTTCCCGCCCTTCTTTGGTCTGGAATAATGTCAGGAGATTTCGCGGATCCGTATCTGTAGACCACAATTCTTCTTCGAACGACCCATCGGTTTGGATCGATTCATTCTCATGTCGACTTGCTCCCCCTTACGTTCCCACCTTAGCTGAGTCCTCTTCCCTTCCCCCTCCGCATTCACCTACTCCTGATACTCTTGTGGCCCCTTTTTCTCTGGACGAACTAACTGCAGTTTTGGAGTCTCTTAAGGACTCGTCCCCGGGAATCGATGGAATACCTTATTCATTCATTGTCAAATGTAGCTTTACGTCCAAATTAATATTTCTAAACATATTAAATAATATTTATTCTTTAGGAATCCCTCCAGATGAATGGAAAACCCAAATAATCGTCCCTATCCTCAAGCCAGCAAAACCTAATAACGAGTCAAGTAGCTACCGTCCCATCGCCCTATCATGTACCATGAGCAAAATTTTAGAACATCTTGTTAAAAATAGATTGGAGTGGTTTGTGGAGAGTAGAGGCATCCTCCCTGCAAGTCAATTTGGCTTTAGGAAGAGATTGAGCACTATGGATAGCGTAGGTTGCCTTGCAACGGATATACGCATTGCTCTCTCTAAAAGAGAGTCCTTGGTCGGGGTTTTTCTTGACATTGCATCCGCATACGATAATGTCCTTCTTCCTGTACTCAGGCAAAAAATGCTCCAGCTGAGTATCCCAGAGAAGATGGTTAACTTCATATCTAATCTATTTTCATCTAGAGCCATTTTAATTTCTTGCCAAAATTCTTTACTTCCTCCTAGACTTCTATGGAAGGGCCTCCCTCAGGGATCAGTTTTAAGCCCTCTATTATACAACTTGTATACCTACGACCTAGAACTTTCGGTAAATTCATTCTGCAACGTACTACAATATGCGGATGATTTGGCTCTATACGTCTCAGTCAGGGACTTAGGGGATGCCTCTGCTCGCCTCAACTCCGCTATTAACTATCTCCATGACTGGTTAGGTAATCATGGTCTATCCCTTTCAGTTGAGAAGAGCAGTGTAGTGACATTTTCTCGCATGCGATCTATTCCCGACGTCATTGTCTCGTTTGATGGCAAAATATTCCCAGTGCGAAACTCAGTAAAATTTCTCGGAGTCGTTCTTGACTCGCGTATGACTGGTGTCCAACACATTAACCACATCATCAAAAAGTGCGAAAAGAACATCCATATTCTTCGCTCCCTGTCAGGCGTATGGTGGGGATCACACCCCTACACTCAAAAACTGTTATATAACGCCTTGATTCGCAGCCATTTTGATTATGGCACTCACATTCTAGAACCTTGCAATAAGTCTGCCTTAACCTCCTTGGACAGGATCCAATCAAAGTGCCTACGTATCATAATCGGAGCAATGAAGTCTTCCCCCATTAACGCCCTTCAGGTTGAATGTGCAGAACCCCCCTTGCACTTGAGGAGACAATACTTATCGGACAGATTCATTTACAAAAATTTTCAGCTTTCTAACCACCCCCTTATTTCAAAGTTACATACTCTTTCGGAACACATCTATTTCAACAGTTACTGGAATCATAAGTCCCACCCATGCCTCTTCACCAGTTTTGTTAAGTTTATCAGCCTCCCCTGTCCCGTCTATCAATGTAGGTTAAATCCATTATTCCTCACACCTTATAATGCAATTCTATACCGTCCGGACATTGTTCTAAATATCGGAATAAATAAAGATGACCCCGGTGCAAACGCCAAATTTAACTCTGTCGTCAATAGTAAATGGAACGGTTGGCATACTATGTTCACTGACGCATCAAAAATAAAAGCTGACGGCTGTGTAGGCTTCGCTGTCTGGATACCGGAGTACAAAATCATTTTAAACTTTAAGTGTCCCCCTCAAGCCTCGGTTTTTACAGGAGAGGCGCTAGCTATCCTTGAAGCCCTGATGTATATAGAATCACATAAGCTACACAACACGGTGATATTCACCGACTCTAGAAGCTGTCTACAGGCAATCCTTGCAAACCAACTCAGATCCAAGTCAAAACTCCCTTTTGTTCTGAAAATTAAAGAAATTCTTTTTCGGTGTCACGTGTCTGGCATAAAAATCACCCTAGCTTGGATCCCGGGACATAGCGGTATAGTGGGTAATGAGGGTGCTGATCAGTGTTCTAAGGATGCCACGACAATAGGTAGTGATATTCATTACACAACCTATGCACAAGATCTAACGTCTCTAGCCAAGGCCGATCTCATATCGCGCTGGAATGAAGCGTGGAACCTTTCGAAGCGCATTAAAGGCAAACATTACGCGGATGTTCAAGACTCGTTGCTCGTTCGGCCTTGGTTTTTTAAATACAGGAAAGCCAACAAGAGAGTCACGTCCACAATATGTAGGTTAAGATTAGGTCATGCTTGTACCCCGGTTCACCTAGCTAAAATAAGGGTCAAGGATAGCTCCCTATGTGAGTGTGGGCTCGACGAGGGATCAGCAGAACACATTTTCTTTAACTGCCCTAGAAGACCTTCCCTTTACGAAGTTCTACCGGACATTATCCCCAGACCGACGAATTTCAAATCTTTGTTGAGCCTTGTACATACAACTTTTGTAAATATTTTATGTGAATATGTTCACCAGAATAACATTAGACTATAAGTTGTTTGTCCTTACTAATCTTCTGACAATCTTTTCTGTAACATATATATATATATGTATGTATATGTATATATACATATATTGTTTGTCCTGTTTTAGGTTAGTAATTCAACAGTTGATTACTTTGTAAAATAATAATAATTAAAATTGATGTGACCTTGTGCAATCACGAAGCCCACCCAACAAAAAAGAATCCAAACTTCACCAAAAGACATCAGCTGAGCATAATCAAAACCACAGACTATAAAACTTGACTTTGGCGAAATCAAAAAGGACCGCCATTACAAAAGAAAATGTAAATGTAATACAAATACATTTCACCTCACTATCATGACAGAGGCAATAATAAAGTCTGCTGTTAGATAGTTTTTAGCAAGACCATTATAAGGTGAACTCCAATTATAAGTAAATCCATGTTATTTACTCTTAATTAAAACTGGTTAATCTCGAGACACATTTAACATTGTGTCTCGAGATTAACATTAATTATTCCCTTGCACTGTTTGTTGTATGTTAGTTGAACTCTTATCATGAGGTTATTGTGGTTTGATAAGACACTGGTGTTCATAAATATTTGTCTCTTTATTACAGTTTATGTGTTATAGGGATAAATTATGTGGATAAATATGAATATTTATCGGAGACAAAATAGGTATTATGAAATATGGGTTTCGGTTTTGCAAATGAAAATTTTTGGGTGAATTATTTGGTATTAATTTGTTCTCTAGAGGTCATACACATCACAAAATGGATACGTGTGTGGGACCGACGTGTGAGTGGTCCGTGGTCAGTGGGTGGGACGCTATACCGTTATGAGGTCCCTGCATTGAGGGGTATATAGGACTAGTAGAATGGCCACCCGGTAAAGAACTCCCTTAAACTCTCATCTGGACGTCCGATCCCCGGGACAGGAGTAGTTCCAACTGTAAAAGTAGTTTCATGTCTAAATCAATTTAATGAGTTTTTTAATATTCTAAGATGGGTGGACAAGCTCACGGTCAAACTGGTATTCACTGGTTACTGAAGCCCGTAGATATCAACAATGTAAATGCCGCCACCCACTTTGAGACATGAGTTCTAAGGTCTCATAGTATAGTTAGAACGTCTGCCCCACCCTTCATACCGAAACGCATTACTGCTTCACGGCAGAAATAGGCAGGGAGGTGGTACCTACCCACGCGGACTCACAAGACGTCCTACCACCAGTAATTACGCAAATTATAATTTTGCGGGTTTGATTTTTATTACACGATTTTATTCCGTCACAGTGGAAGTCAATCGTGAACATTTGTTAAGTATGTACATATCGACGCTTGAAAGGCAAACTTGACTAAGCGACAATGCGTGAACTTTACAGTAGACTAATTTAAAGTTGAAATACCTGGAAAAAAAATTTATTTTAACGAATCTAGCTGTAGTAGAATCTAGCTAGTAGCTGTAGGATTGAAATGATTTTAATAGACCTAGAAATAAATTTTTTTTGCGCATCGAATATGGTTATTGCCTATCATTTATGTACAAAGCAGTTATTGTCGCTTAGTCACGTTTGCCTTTCAAGCGTCGATATATATTTCTTCTAAGTCTCCGCTTTTACAGTACAACTATCTGCCGACGCTATCTAGACTGAGATATAGATAAAAAGACGAAGACGAATTATTGGAAATAGCCCAAAAGAAACTTTTAGTCTCCATTGGCATCACGGTATAATGTATATATGGACCGTTTATTTTGAAAGTGGTGTAAGTTCGTTTTCTTTTGTTTCGAGAAAATTAAAGGTTGATATATACTATATTTGTTGATTTCAAAATACAGGCAAATCATATGAGGTCTGGCTATGCCACCTACCTCTGTCAATTGGACTTACACCACTTTCATCTTCTTCCTATTCGTACACTCTTGACAGAGTGGTCGTGGTCATGCATCAGTCGGATACGACCTGCTCATGACTCTCGTGGGAAATTAGTGCAGTGGTTTCCCGTTGCCTTCTGCACCAGCATTTTAGGGGGTATTTGATCCCCAAGGTTTCTGACGCCTCTTCCGTACAGGTTGTCCTGACGGGTGTGTATGGTTATACCGCCATTGCTCGGTCGCCATTGCCCCGTTCGTTCTCTAGCAGGGAGCACCACGGCAACCTGTTGGTCGCCGCCGCCATCCGGCGCGTGCAGGTGGGGTTGACAATAGGGCCGGTGAAGGTAGCATTCCGATCTCCCCTTACTCCCCCTTACCACTTTCATAATCGATGATTATGCAATTTCATTTACCGACCGATTTTAAGTTGTACAAAACATGGGATTTTTTTTTGAGAAATTAGACACGGATTAGTTATATATATAAAAATTACATTAAATTAAGCATGAATTACGTGATAGCTCATTTTTCTCAAAAATGGACTTAGACCACTTTTTTTTTGTTGCTTAGATGTGTGGACGAGCTCACAGCCCACCTGGTGTTAAGTGGTTACTGGAGCCCATAGACATCTACAACGTAAATGCGCCACACACCTTGAGATATAAGTTCTAAGGTCTCAGTATAGTTACAACGGCTGCCCCACCCTTCAAACCGAAACGCATTACTGCTTCACGGCAGAAAAACCTAGGCGGGGCGGTGGTACCTACCCGTGCGGACTCACAAGAGGTCCTACCACCAGTAATTACGCAAATTATAATTTTGCGTGTTCGATTTTTATTCCACGATGTTATTCCTTCACCGTGGAAGTCAATCGTGAACATTTGCTGAGTACGTATTTCATTAGATAAATTGGTACCCGCCAGCGGGATTCGAACACCGGTGCATCGCTCGATACGAATGCACCGGACGCCTTATCCTCTAGGCCAGTGATTATCAAACTTATTTCTTTTACCGCCCCCTTTGAAAATCAATTATTTTTCAGCGCCCCCCATTTTTTATACACCCCTAAAACTTTAAAACCACAATTTCATTAATTTAATTAATAAATGTTGTATTAATTTTAGTAAATGTAGTACCACGTAGTACATAATTATGTATTTGTAGATGCTATTATTGTTTCTTCATATTATTATATGTCCGTACATTGCTACAGAGCGTGTATTTACAAATTTCCAAAGTAAAAATGAATTCTTCTCATCAATATGTTTGTTTAAATTCTTCTGAATCACCAAAATAAATTACTAGTTCACTGTACTATTACTATGCTAATTTATTAGAACGAAACTATTTTTGTTGAATATCTTTCTCATTAATATAAGATTCTCATCATAAGATAATTAAAAAATTATATTTCGACTAGTAAATAATACTACTAACAATAATAACTTATTAAACTACGAATAAGCTAAACTTGGAAGTCGTAGAGGATTTCATTTATCTGGGCTTCGTCATAGCTAGTAATGGATTCTCCGAAAAGGACCTCAGAAGGCGAATCAGTATGGCAAAGAGAGCTATGTCCCAAATGGACCGTGTTTGGGCGGACAGAAAGATCTCGAGGAATACCAAAAAGCAGCTCGTCACCTCCCTCGTCTTTTCCATTTTTCTCTACGGCGCAGAGACTTGGATCCTCAAGAAAACCGATCGCCAACGCATCGACGCGTTTGAGATGTGGTGCTGGAGGAAAATGCTCGGGATTCGTTGGACAGAACACAGAACCAACGAATCCATTCTTACCGAGCTCAAGATTCCAATGCGCCTCAGCACTACATGCGCGCGGAGAAGTTTCGAGATCTTTGGACATATCGCCAGAAAGAGAGGTGACAATCTGGAAAAGCTGCTGGTAACAGGCAAGGTATGCGGAAGAAGTCACAGAGGCAGAAATCCAATGCGCTGGTCGGACCAAATACGCTCCACTCTCAATATCTCACTCCACGTTGCTATCCACACAGCCGAGGACAGGCAGGAATGGCGCAAGATGATGCAGGAGAAAGTTATTAGAGGAGGCCACGACCCTCAGCACTGAGGATTATCGACGCAAGAAGGAAGGAAACTACGAAAAATAAATTAATATCATTTCGTATTATAGATAAATATGGGTAATTTTTCATAGAATTTTAGTTTAAAATTTAGAACTGGTTCAAATAAAAACCGCCGCTTAGGCGTGAGGTGAGCGTTTTTATTATTTGTAATAATTAATAACTATACTATTCTATACTAATATTATAAAGAGGAAAGATTTGTTTGTTTGTTTGTATTCAATAGGCTCCGAAACTACTAATCCGATTTGAAAAATTCTTTCACTGTTTGGAAGCTTCACTATTCCCGAGTGACATAGGATATAATCTTTTTTGAAAAAAATTAGGTATCCTTACTAAAACTCCAATAATTTAACCCAAGGTGTAAAAAAAATTTCCTAAAATATTCTTTACGTCGCGTACCTACGAAAACTATTGATGATAGAATAAAATAATGTACTACGACTTTGTAGAAAACATTATTATTTACAAAAAGTGTCGCGACAGCATATGTCTAACTATTATAGTTATGCCGCAATAAGTGTTCTTTTATTTAAAAAAATGCCCCTGGTAAGACACGGAGTGCCCCCCTACCTTCGCCGACTGGTGGCTCCCTACTTGGAGGACAGATTGGTCACGTGTACTGGACACGGTGGGATCGTGCACAGGCTCCCGGTCGTGCGCGATGTTCCACAGGGGTCGGTGCTCGGCCCCCTTTTGTGGAATATCGGGTATGACTGGGTACTGAGAGGTGCCCTCCTCCCGGGCCTAAGCGTAATCTGTTACGCAGACGACACGCTGGTCGTGTCCCGGGGGGGTTTTGCTGAGTTTGCTCGTCTTGCTACCGTTGGGGTGGCGCATGTCGTCGGCAAAATCAGGAGATTGGGCCTCGACGTGACACTCAGTAAATCCGAGGCCATGTAGTTCCACAGGCCCCGGAGAGTGCCACCTGTCGATGCCCATATCGTGGTTGGAGGCGTCCGTATCGGGTTGGAGTGCAGTTGAAGTACCTCGGCCTCATTCTGGACAGTCGTTGGACCTTCCGTGTTCACTATCAGAACCTGGTCCCTCGTTTGTTGGGGGTGGCCGGCGCGTTAAGCCGACTTCTTCCCAACATCGGGGGGCCTGACCAGGTGACGCGCCGTCTCTATACGGGGATGGTGCGGTCAATGGCCTTATACGAGGCGCCCGCGTGGGGCCAGTCACTGGCCGTGCGGGTAGCGAAGTTGCTGCAACGGCCGCAACGCACCATCACGGTCAGGATCATCCGTGTTTATCGCACCATCTCTTTCGAGGCGGCGTGTGTACAAGCTGGGACGCCACCTTGGGTCCTGGAGTCGGAGGCGCTCGCCGCTGACTATCAGTGGCGGGCTAACCTTCGTGCCCGGGGCGTGGCGCGTCCCAGCCCCAGTGTGGTCAGAGCGCGGAGGGCCCAATCTCGGCGGTCCGTGCTGGAGTCATGGTCCAGCCGGCTGGCCGATCCTTCAGCTGGTCGTAGGAGGCGATTCGCCCGGTTCTTGTGAATTGGGTGAATCGTGACAGAGGACGCCTCACTTTCCGGCTCACGCAGGTACTCACTGGGCATGGTTGCTTCGGTGAATTCCTACACCGGATCGGAGCCAAGCCGACGGCAGAGTGCCACCATTGTGGTTGCGACTTGGACACGGCAGAGCATACGCTTGTCGCCTGCCCCGCATGGGAGTGGTGGCGGCGTGTCCTCGTCGCAAAAATAGGAAACGACTTGTCGTTGCCGAGTGTTCTGGCATCGATGCTCGGTGACGACGAGTCGTGGAAGGCGATGCTCGACTTCTGCGAGTGCACCATCTCGCAAAAGGAGGTAGCGGGGCGGGTGAGAGATGCACAGGCCCGCCCCCGTCGAGCGGGGTCCAGGGAGGCGGATCTCGCCCAAGCCCTGGCCCTCTAAGTGTTTCGGGTCTCCCTCACATGTCGGCCTGGGGACCGGCGAAGGGGGCCTAAGAAGACGACGTGCAAGCTGCTCTGCATACGTTTTACGTATGAGCATCCGGGTGATGGAAGGCCGGCTATCCCCAACCCACCCTGGTTCTGACCCAGCGGGGTATTCCGTAGGATAGATCATTCTACCCGGCGCCATCTAGGCGGGCTTCGGACAGCCTGCCAACCGAGAGGGCTGGTGGTCGTGGCGCCGACGACCGCCAGTCCGGCATCCCGAGGGGGAGGGTGATGGGAGAAATGTGCTCCGCACTAAACACTTCACTTTCCCCCTTTGCCTTTTCATGAGCTCTGTCTCATGCGACGTTTGGATGCTGGTTGTTGAGCGACAGGAGGTTTTAGTGGGTTCGATTCCGACATGCCCCGCCTTCCATCCCCAGTGAAGGGCGGAAGTCCGGCGATTTCCACCTGACAAAAAAAAAACGTGTGGCACTCGGGAACTGCGGCGGTAAAGCTATTGCATAGCATTTTTTATCAACTTATGACATTATAATTAGACAATGATAATTTAATATTAAAACAATAATAAAACAAGACCACGCTATATTAAACCTTAATAAAGGCAAAACCTTAACTGTCCCCTTCACACTCATAAACTAAACCGCGCGAGAGAGAGATGGGCAGACTTTTCATGATGCGCATGCAGGGTGACGTCACGCCACTCGCTTATTCACAAACACTACACAAGCGCAACGTGTGAATGTGTTGAACGCGAGCTACATGGTAGGCGGAGTGAGGTGTGTTAGGTTTTTTTCGTTACGGAATTTCATGATTCGGTCGCCGCGCTCAAGGCCCGCGACAAAAGCTATGCAATAGCTTAAAAATGTATGAACTTGCAATAAAATCTCTTTGGCTATACTATTTGTATCTGGCTGGTTTTGGTATCATTAAAAGTTTAAATTCGAAAGAAGATAATTCCAAATTAAAATTAGGAAGATGTGTGATTTTTGTTTATTTTAAGAAGATATTCGATACATTTTAAAATTTTACTACAAAAAGGGTAAAAAAGCAACGCAAGCCGTGAAAAAAAATTGCGTTTTGCAAATTTGATTTAAGCGTTTTCAATCCGGAAATTTTGATGTCAAAAACGCACGTCGCTCTGGTCGCCTTATTACGGATAAAATCGATGCCATTTTTGAAAAAGTGGGGCAAGATCGGCATATCAATAGTTACAACGTAACTGAAGAACTGGGAATTGATCACAAAATAGTTATGGCGCCTTTGAAAAAAACTGGGTACACAAAAAAGCTCACTGAAAGAAACCTAATGAACCGTGTACTCATTTGTGATTCTTTATTACGACGTAATGAAACCGAACCATTTTTGAAGAAGCTGATAACTGGTGATGAAAAGTGGATCACGTACGACAAGAACGTACGAGAAAGGTTGTGGTCAAAGGCCGGTCAGGCTTCACAGACTCTGGCGAAACGAAACGAACTCTACTGCGAACAACTGATGAGATTAAAGCAAGAAGTTGAGAGAAAGCGGCCGGAATTAATCAACAGAAGGGGTGTGGTTTTTCATCACGATAACGCTAGACCTCACACATCTTTAGCCACTCAGCAAAAATTAAGAGAGCTTAGCTGGGAGGTGTTAATGCATCCGCCGTATAGTTCTGACCTTGCACCTTCAGGTTTCTACCTGTTTCGGTCTCTTCAGAATTCTTTAGGCAGTGTCAGGTTAACATCACGAGAGGACTGCCAAAACCAATTGTCGCGGTATTTTGATCAGAAGCCCCAAAATTTTTATAGCAATGGGATCATGTCCCTACCTACAAGATGGCAAAAAGTTATCGAACAAAATGGTACCGACATACTTTAGTTAAATGTGAATAAACTATATTAAAAAATGTTGTGAATTTTCTTAAAAAATGCGATGAAACTTTTTCCCCAACCTATTATTATATAGAAATAAAATAGTAAACAATGTTTACAATAAGTGAGCTGTTTAGGCTTACTATACTATTATACTATTTGACATTGGACGGTAATGGATAAATTGTAAAAAATTATAATCTAAGACAAGTTTTTGAACAATAATTATATACGCATTTCCATTTTATATAAAAATTATGATTCTTACATCAGTAATTTCTTATAAAATGCTAGGAAAATGCTTTAAAATGCCCTTATGTTAAAAACAAGAAAGAAAGTAAAGAAAACCTCAATTTGTGTTAGTTTACGTATGTGTAATATTTTAAAACTCTGCATGGTAGTTTTTTTTCTAATGTTTAAAATAATTTCTGGTGTAATGTAATGTAATTAAGGTAAAATTGCTCTAATTTTTTAACTATCATCGATCATGTTCCGCAGAAACTTGTTACAACTTGATTGCGTACGGTGTGTGGGCTATCCTACGAAATCTATGTTAATTATTTTAAGTTTTTATAAGATCATACAGGGTAGAAATATAAACTAATTATTCGTTATAGTGTAGTAGGTGAGTTTTAATTTTAGTAAAATTTAAAATACTATAAAGTAAATGAAATTACAAATTTTACAGCGCCCCCCTAACCCACATCAACGCCCCCCATTTTTTCCTGGGCCCCTTAACGCCCCCCTCTAGGTTTCAAACGCCCCCCAGGGGGCGCTATCGCCCACTTTGAGAAAGACTGCTCTAGGCCACGACGACTTCAAAATAAACGGTCCATATATGTATATAAAGCAACTATCCTTTGATTTACATAAGTAAACACGATACGAAAGTTGACACAAGCAAAGGTTAGCTATTATCAGTTTATAACACGAACGTACATACATATCAAACGAATCTCTCGTCATAAATATGTAAAGAATCATTAACCCTCGCCTTGTTCTAGAAACATCTTAAAACAACTTAGTGACTCATTCTTCGTTTGTTATTAGTACAATAAATTATATCTATTAAGCCCACTGAGTTTCTTGCCGGTTCTTCTCAGTGGATCGCGTTTCCGATTCGGTGGTAGATTCGGCGAAGCACTGCTCTTGCTAGGGCCAGTGTTAGCAGCACTCCGGTTTGAGCCCCGTGAGCTCACCGACACGTTAGGGTGAAGCTGAAATAGCCCCTAAAGGCTATCAGCATATGTGGGAAAATAGAAAAGAAAAAGAAAAAGAAACATGAAGCATGAAACAAGATCCGAATATATTGTCGATTCTTCTTAAAATAGCAATCTGCAATGTATCATGTAATAAAGAATATGAACTAATTAAGAAACAAATATTAAATAAAGGTGTGAAATAATAATATTTTATCTATATTTCTATACTAATATTATAAAGAGGAAAAATTTGTTTGTTTGTTTGTATTGAATAGGCTCCGAAACTACTGAACCGATTTGATAAATTCTTTCACTATTTGGAAGCTACACTATTCCCGAGTGACAAAATTAAGGATCCTTACTAAAACCCCTTTTTTTTTTTTCCTACCTATGCTGATAGCCTTGAGAGGCTATTTCAGCTTCACCCTAACGTTTGTAGGTGAGCTCGCGGGGCTCAACCGGAGAGTTGCTAACACTGACCCTAGCAAGAGCAGTGCTTCGCAGAATTTACCACCGGATCGGAAACGCGACCCACTGAGAAGATCCGGCGAGAAACTCAGTGGGCTGTGTCTATGGGTTAGTTCGCTCGTCGAGCCCTTCGTCGCAAGCGACGGGTTCGACGAGGACGGTGACCGGTGCTTGTGGTGCCTAAGAGCACCGTTAATGGATCAGGAGGATCCGTAATGACGTGCTTTGGGCGACGTCGACGGTTTACCATTCGGTCTACTGGGTCGGGTATGTAATTTCCAGCGGCTACGATGAGAGGGTTCTCATGTCGTGCCGCCTTCTCAAAATGGCGCAGCGATGCCGACTGTAGATACTTACTGACAGAGTCAAGCTCCAGGTCATCGTGGAGATCCACGTTCCTCAGGAACCATGGTGCTCCGACGGCTATCCTGCAGAATCGGGATTGCTAAAACCCCAATAATGTAACACAAGGTGTAAAAAAATTACCTAAAATATTCTTTACATCGCGTGCCCTGCGAAAACTATTGATGATAGAATAAAATAATGTACTACGATTTTGTAGAACACTTTATTATCTACAAAAAGTTTCGCGACAGCGTATGTCCAACTATTATAGTTATGCCGCCGTCTTTTGTTTAAAAAAATGAAACAATGTCAAATATCGTTGAAATTTTTGTTAAAGACCCGAGCGCAGCCGGAGCGGGCCGCTTGTTATTAAATAAAAGTCGATTGCGTTTAGAATATTAGTTTGAAAGCGAAAAATAAACTAGGTTATAACCTAAATTGTATTTATTAACAACTTCAGCATTTTGTTCGACTCGATTTCTGCTTGCTCAGTTGAGACATGCATTTGCGTGCTTATTAATGAACTGATGACAATACAAATTTTACCAAATGACCCCCTTTTATTATCGCTAGACTCATCGTAGCTTTGAACTAGATATGCGGAAAAGTGTGATTTTATTATTCTAAACAATTTATAAATAACCAGCGACCCGCCCTCGCTTCGCTTCGGAAACTGTAATTTATTATTGATTTCTCCACTATTTAATGGATCTTATTATACATATAAACCTTTCTCTTCAATCACTCTATCTATTAAAAAAAACGCATCAAAATCCGTTGCGTAGTTTTAAAGATTTATGCATACATATGTACAGACAGATATAGGGACAGAGAAAGCGACTTTATATTAATACGTGAAGCAAAAACTTTGTATCCCTTTTTACGAAAATTGCGTGGACGGAGGAGTATGAAATTTTCCACACTTATAGAGAATATAGAGAAGAAGTGCACAATGCTAATATTTTTTTTTAAATAATGCATAAAAGATACATTAAATCAATAAAGAAAACATTACACACACTACATACCATGTATTTAACGCACACACGAATGCATACGATTTATTGTCAAACTTTTGTTCTTGACGTCTGTTGTCAAATTGAGAATAGATTAAATATTGTTTGTCTTTGTTAATATTTTTATAGTGTAGTCTTGGCGAAATTTGTGATTATAGAAGTATAAAATACAATCATAATAGTGTACAAACTTACAATTCCAATTAATTATAGTCGATTACTGCGGGACCTCTAGTATTTTTAATTTGATGTGTCGTATTAAATTCGCACGTGCGTCTTTAATAATTAATTAATCTTTTTAAATTGTTAGACGAGTTAAAACCCCTCAACGTCCCACGGTGTTAGTGGATAGCAGTAGTAGTTAATTTACTCGTCGAGCTCTTCGTCACAAGCGACGGGTTCGGTGAGGACGGTGACCGGTGCTTGAGGTACCTAAAAGCACCGTTAGTGGATCGGGACACCTCTAACGTGAAGCAGTAATGCGTTTCGGTTTGAAGGGGCAGTCGTTGTACCGTAAAACTTATGCGTCAAGTTGGCTAGCGCCATTTACATAGTTGATGTCTATGGGCACTGGAAACCACCTAACACTGGTGGGCCGTGACCTCGTCCAGCTATCTAAGCAATAATGAAAAAGCTAAATCTCGAACGGAAGTAAGTGGTGTCATTTCGTTATCAGGTACGACAGTAAGAACAGCAAATCAAGAATCGATTACTATGGAGGTATGGTCAAGACTTACCAGTTCACGTCAGCGGTCTACCCACCCTACGGTACTTCTATAAAGGTAGGCCTCTGTTCTCTGAAACTGTGCTTGTAATTCAGATTTGAAAGATCACATTCTATATCGAGGGGTAAAAGGCTCTGTTTCGTGTAAGCGACATTTTTGCAGGTTTACAGGAGACCGGATTAAAAGCTTAAAATTTGGAAAAAATATCATAACGTAAAACTTCTTCATCTATTTGAATGTGGTAAACATAATAAGGTGTGGGAGGCCTACCCACGCTACGTCTTTCGGTACGTGGTCGCCACTCAAGAACGTTCCGGTCCGGATCCGCTGGACGCAGGCAGCGCAGGACCGGTCATTGTGGCGAGGCTTGGGGGAGGCCTGTCAGGGACAGGTCAGCAGTGGACGTCTGTGGGCTGATAGAATAAAAAACATAATTGAAGTTAAATTAAAAATATCGAACAGTTGATGCTAATACAAAAAAAAATGAACATTTAATACAAAGATAATTGTCGCGTATTAAGCGTAATGTAAAGCTTAAACCAAATACCCTTTCATCCTTCGTTATATACATGTATGTACGTATATAACGTTTGCAATAAACAGATCGCTCCGGTCACAACGGAAACCGAGATGAACAAGGAGACGTGCCTGCAAGTCAATTCGACGCAAGATCAGCTCCAAGACATCCAGTCAGTGCTACCGGACATGACCGATTTTAAATATATCGGTAAGTCTCAAGCAGCTACCGTCGAAGCTTTTTTTATTATTATTTAGATGAATGGACGAGCTCACAGCCCACCTGGTGTTAAGTGGTTACTGGAGTCCATAGACATCCACAACGGAAATGCGCCTCCCACCTTGAGATAAAAGTTCTTAAGTCTCAAGTATAGTTACAACGGCTGCCCCACCCTTCAAACTGAAATGCATTACTGCTTCACGGCAGAAATAGGCAGGGTGGTGGTACCCACCCGCGCGGACTCACAAGAGGTCCTACCACCAGTATATCATCTCATCAACCTCTTGCAACCCCTGGCATTGCTGAAGTCCATGGGCGACGGTAACCACTCACCATCAGGCGGGCCGTATGCTCGTCTGCCTACAAGGGCAATATAAAGTTGTTTTACGAAGTAATTTATGTAAACTTTTCGGATTCGATGGTCACTCGTATACAGAGCTTACAAAACATTCTATTGAAGCTCTTGTAAGCTTGTGTTTTCTTTTTTTGTTCATTTACAATAGGCACAGAAACAATGCAGGATGCCGACACGGCCAAATGGCAGATGGTACAGCCGGTCGGCGATAAGCTAAACAAATACACGATGTGGGTTAAATACAAGAAGACTTTGAAAGGGGATTCTGTGCCCATACCGGTCCGGTAAGTACGACCTCATGGTTTGGAAGTTCCGCAGTAATGTCACTCAGGGTTAAGGAATCAGTATATTGATGACGAATAAAGTGGCAGTACCAAAGACCCCCGAAAACATTTAATAGATGTTGATGGAGCTATAGATATAGTGAGGAAAGATTTTCCTTCGTAATTTTTCGGTAAATTTCGTATGTATCGTGCTCTCTCAAATAGCTTCAGTACAATGACATTATTTATTTTGACATTTGACATTCTATACTTCTATACTAATATTATAAAGAGGAAAGATTTGTTTGTTTGTTTTTATTGAATAGGCTCCGAAACTACCGAACCGATTTGAAAAATTCTTTCACTGCTTGGAAGCTACACTATTCCCGAGTGACATAAGCGATAATCTTTTTTGTAAAAAATTAGGAATCCTTACTAAAACTCCAATAATGTAAGCCAAGTTGTAAAAAAATTACCTAAAATATCGCGTGCCCTGCGAAAATAAAGATCCGTGTTTTCCCGAAGGAAAATACATTCTCACTACATCTATAATTTCTTTAAAGTCATTAAAAAAAAACTTTATTTGGAAAAGTTTAAAAGACTGATTTGATATACGACTTTATACATCTTAACGTCTCATCACAAGCTTTTTTAGTACATACACGAATATTTTTTTATAAAGTTAAAAAAAAATGTATAATGTAATATTGTATAGTAATATTTGTATCATGTATTATATTATAATATAAAGTAAGTATATGTATGTGTGTATATATAATATATATGTTTGTGTGTGTGTATTTGTATGTATATACATATCGACGCTTGAAAGGCAAACGTGACTAAGCGACAATAACTGCTTTGTACATAAATGATAGGCAATAACCATATTCGATGCGCAAAAAATATATATTTCTAGGTCTATTAAAATCATTTCAATCCTACAGCTAGATTCGTTAAAATAAATTTTGTTTTCAGGTATTTCAACTTTAAATTAGTCTACTGTAAAGTTCACGCATTGTCGCTTAGTCACGTTTGCCTTCCAAGCGTCGATATATTGTTTTGTATCTTGTAATATGTATATATTATTATATTTAATGTTTACTGTATGCACTAAGTTTGTGTTCCTAATTCTTCTTTCCTTCTGCGGGTCTACTGGAAGAGATTTCAACATGAAATAAGTAGTGCCCTTGTACTCTGCATCCTTATTGTCGTGTTTCTTCTAACAGCTGTGTGTACAAAATATATTTTCTTCTCAGTCGTGTCACTCTTGACAGAGTGGTCGTGATCGTCATGTAGTGTTGGAAGGGGCAGACTTGATGCGTCTCACGATGTCGCGCCATCTCTCCCTGCTCGAGGCCATTCTACTGCACTCATTTAGGGGACCTCCCACTGCAGTTTTAATTTTACATTTTATTTTTAAATAAATAAATAAAAATAAAATGTAAGTGAATTAGATTATTGTTTATTTAAATATTATTTTTTTTATCAATAAACAGATATGAGATGAAAGGTTTCAATTCGCTCCTGGGCTCCCACTACGATCATTACTATCTGGATTATGAAGATTACAATATTGATGAGATCGATCCTGACGTCTTCAAAGTTGACAGTAGTAAGTATAGTGCAGTAGTACTGATGGTAGGACCTCTTGTGAGTCCGCGCGGGTAGGTACCACCACCCCGCCTATTTCTGCCGTGAAGCAGTTTCGGTTTGAAGGGTGGGGTAGCCGTTGTAACTATACTGGGATCTTAGAACTCATCTCAAGGTAGGTGGCGCCATTTACGTTGTAGATGTCTATGGTCTCCGGTAAACACTTAACACCAGGTGGGCCGTGAGCTAGTTCAACCACTTAAACAATGAATGAATAAATACCAAGTATAGTGTGGTAGTAAGTTTAGTGCAGTAGTAAATATACTGTTTTATTTATTTATTAGTTTCATAAAAATGCATAAAATCTGCACACGTTAACATTTAACTTAAATATTAAAATTAATACACTATTGAATTCACCCTTTTAGATGTGAACACAACTTGCATATAGTATAGTATAATAGTAAGTATAGTGCAGTACTTAGCGTACCCTAATGCCATCTGTCTTCAGATAGCAAAAACGGATATCGAAACAACTAGAATTTACTAGAATATTCTCGAATGTTCCAGTTTGTATTAATATTACGTGAATCGTTTTTATTTATCCTGAGCCTGAGCTTGTAACAACACTAATGTTACGGTCACGTCTAGCTAATGGACACTTCGTAAAGAGTCCACATCCGCCACCGCCGCGGCTCTGTAGGGCAGGCGTATTACGATACAACTAGAATTTTTGTGTCTATTAGCCGTGGGCGGCTACCGATCGGCGTCAGAAGCAATGTTTCGTGTGTTCTTTCCTCGATGAACCCGTCGCTTGCGACGAAGGGCTCGACGAGTGAATTAACCCACAGACACAGCCCACTGAGTTTCTCGCCGGTTCTTCTCACTGAGTCGCGTTTCCGATCCGGTGGTAGATTCTGCGAAGCACGACTCTTGCTAGGGTCAGTGTTAGCAACACTTCCAGTTTGAGCCCGAGAGCTCACCTACACGTTAGGGTAACGCTGATATAGCCTCTCAAGGTTATCAGCATAGGTAGGAGAAAAAAAAAAAACATGTGTGCAATTCACACGTGGTAGAAGTGAAACTTTCAAAAATTAAAATACAACTATTCTAAATATCTAAGTATGTATATGTAAAATTTGTCATTAGTAAATAATTGTAAATCATATCTTATAGTATGCGGTAGCGCCCTCTGTGAATTGATATTTTAACTTCACGTATAATCCTAAATTAAAATTCACTACAAGAGGTTTCACACACACGTTAGTAATAAAAAATCTCATAGATGGCGCTGTATTAAAAAAACACTACACCGGAGAACGCCTAATGTGTTCTATCTCGTTCTCTCGCCGGCTGAATCCTATACATTTATGTGTTCGTGTCTCTATGGACTTATTTTTTCGTTTCATCGAGTTTGAAATCATAACGATTCTAAAGAAGTTTCATTTAAAAAAATAAGTGTGTTCCGTTCGCTGCAGACATGCAGTGCACTGGGTTCCCGGGGCCCGGCTCGCGACACTTCGCCACCTTCAACCCGATGAAGGAGTTCGTGCGGCCCGTGCACGACGCCCACGTCCACGACGAGTTCGAGCGGTGAGTGGGGGACCGGGGAGCCGAGGGGGTGGGGGAACTGGCGGGTCGGGGTCCTGGGGGGTCGGGGGGACTGCGTCTATCAACGTATTTAGAAAGATGAATTTCGATTAGATTCGTCACAGTTGGGCGAGTGGAACCAGGATATACGTATATTTAAATCTAGCGTCCTCCAAAGTAATAATAGAATATTTGAGATTAGTTCTTCGTCTTGTAAACGCTTGGCGAGATGAAGGCTACAGGCCTGACCTGGAGTGATGTCAAGGAGCAAACGCAAGACAGAGTCAAGTGGAGACAACTTGTCAGGGGTGTATGTATCAGTGTGATTCCCCAGGGCTACAACAGCATCAACAACTCCGTGTGAGCGAGCAAGAAAAAATTCAAATGAAATATGTACTTAACAAATGTTCACGATCGGCTTCCACGGTGAAGGAATAAACATCGTGTAATAAAAATCAAACCCGCAAAATTTTAATTTGCGTAATTACTGGTGGTAGGGCCTCTTATGAGTCCGCACGGGTAGGTACCACCTCCCCGCCCATTTCTGCTGTAAAGCCGTTGTAACTATACTGAGACCTTAGAACTCATATCTCAAGGTGGTTGGTGCATTTGCGTTGTAGATGTCTATGGGCTCCAGTAACCACTTAACACCAGTTGGGCTGTGAGCTCGTCCACCTATCTAAGCGAAAAAAAAAAGAAATTTTAATTGAAATATTTTTCAGTCCTCGCGCCCACCTTACCTACTATCAAATGCGAGTTAAATAACGTATCTCATGTCGTTACAGTTTCAAAGTCAAACACCAGAGGCAGTACGCGAGCGACCTGGAGCACGAGAAGAGGCTGAACATCTTCAGGCAGTCGCTCAGGTTAGTCGCTAGTGACGTCAACGCCGTGACCTCACACCTACAAGAGACTTAATGACGTGTGGGCTCGTGGATCAGAACAGTCGACTGTTGCTTCCGACGTCAGGCTAACGGACCTGGACCGAGGGTAGTGGTTACCGTCAGACGCTAGTAGTGCCAGGGCAGTACTCTGTGTATACTGGTGGTAGGTCGTCTTGTGAGTCCGCACGGATAGGTACCACCAGCCTGCTTATTTCTGCCATGAAGCAGTCATGCGTTTTGGTTTAAAGGGTGGGGCGGCCGTTTACTGTTAAAACTGGGATCTAAGCACTCACGTCTCGAGGTAGGTGGCAGTCTATGGGCTCCGGTAACAACTTAACACCAGGTGGGCCGTGAGCTCAAGTTCTCTGGAGACGCACTGTGGATGAACGCAACGGGTTCAGGTAGTATGAAGTTTGAATCGCAAATGTCTTCACTCACTGTGAAGAATGAAACGCATTTATTCATTTTATGGCCACCTTAAGATACCTCTAAGAAATAGACGCAACGCAATATGGTTAATATGGCGGCGTTTCTTAGGGACCTTAAGAATGTATGTTTGTTTCAGATACATACATTCCAATAATCGAGCGAACCGCGGTTTCACCATGTCCGTGAACCATCTTGCCGATCGCACTGACGACGAGCTCGCCGCCCTCAGAGGGAGGAGGTACTCGGGGCCCAGCCCTCACGGTGAGTCCACACGGCTGCAAGAAAGGGCCACCTTCTATTAGATCTCTAGAAAATTGCACAAAGTCGAAATGAGTTGCTCGCTCCGGGCATTTCAATGTTGCAATAATTGTTACGTTATAATAATTATTATAATTTTTTTAATTGTGATTTGTTTTTTCTTTTATTGCAAATATTTTTATTTATTTAAAAAAAGAAAATATTTGAGAAAAAGCAAAAAAAAAAGAAAGCCCGCTGAGTTTGTTTCGCCGGTTCTTCTCAGGACTGTGGCTTTTTTTGGAACCGGTGGTAGAAGTAACATTGTTATTTGTATTTTGACATTCAACAAGTGTGTCATACTGACATCTAAGTTGAAATAAATAATTTTGAATTTTGAATTTGAATTTTGAATACTCATTGTAAAAATTAATATTTAAAAAACAAAAAAAATCGAGGCTCCTTCTTCAAACGAGGCTTGTGGAGAGTATTAAGCGGTAGGCAGCGGCGTGGCTCTAAGCAATAAAAAAAATCGTATGAGTACCTAGTGTAATTTTTTATAAAAGGCAATCTAAACTTACATTTTAATCATGAAATTTGGTATTTTTTCTTTATTTTTAATTTGGGTACTACCTAAGAAATACTCTTTTTTATTTTTTTATTTTGAGTCCTCAATAGCTCTACTATGAGGTGTTTCAGGATTATCCATTCTTTCTGGGAATTGAGACTTATGAGGTCTTGTAACAGTCTTCCTCTCCCTACAGACTGGGGCGCGCATTTACGAATGCTATAGGGGGCGGCACTCTACCTATTAGGAACCCCTTTCTCGGCGGAAGGCACGGCGTGTGAAGCCTCAACGAACCGCTAAACTATAATGTTTTTTTATTATTGCTTAGATGAGTGGACGAGCTCACAGCTCACCTGGTGTTAAGTGGTTACTAGAGCCCATAGACATCTGCGACGTAAATGCGCCACCCACCTTGAGATATAAGTTCTAAGGTCTCAGTATAGTAACAACGGCTGCCCACTCTTCAAACCGAAACGCAGTATTTTTTAGGCAGATGAGCATACGGCCCACCTGATGGTAAGTGGTTACCGGCGCCCATGGACTTCAGCAATACCAGGGGCAGAGCCAAGCCGCTGCCTGATTACTGATTCACGGCAGAAATAAGCGGAGTGGTGGTACCTACCCGCGCGAACTCACAACGTGTCCTGCCACCAGTAAATGTCCTGATGTTACAACCAGGTCTCCCGTTCCCGTACAGCAAATCTCGAGTGGAGGAGTTGAGCGTAAAGCTGCCTCCGGAACACGACTGGAGATTGTTCGGAGCGGTCACTCCCGTTAAAGGTGAGAACGGAAAGCGTGCGACAATTCCTTCAGTTTTACTTTTAGGGTCCAGTCAGAGTGGGTCTGCTAATACTGGCCCCAGCAAGAGCAGTGCTTCGCAGAATCTACCACCGAATCGGAAACGCGACCCACTGAGAAGATCCGACGAGAAACTCAGTAGGCTGGGTCTATAAGTTAAGTTGCACGTGGGACTCTTTGACAAGAACTGTTGATTGGTGTTCGGAGTTCCTCATATCGCCAAGCTTTGAGGTTCCGACCCATCTCTGTAGGGACTCAATAGAAAGATCCGAACAAAACATGCCCGTTCAGTTAAACTCAAATAATATCACTTTATGTAGTCATTTATCACGATAGGTCTTAGAACTTACGATCAGCAACATCTTGTAACGTTCGTGAGCTTAAAGCTTTTACCCTCGTGAGGCATGAAGACAGAATATAATCACTGTTCCCTGTTTGGCCGCGCTTTTACCCTGGTCCATTATTAACTAGCCTATTTTAGTCCACCGTTAGCTATAGTTCTTTACCAATGTCTTGGATCTACTTGACCTCATCCACTTGCGACGGGTTTTATTTATTTATTGCTTAGATGGGTGGACGAGTTCACGGCCCACCTGGTGTTAAGTGGTTACCGGAGCCCATAGACATCTACAACGTAAATGCGTCACCCACCTTGAGATATAAGTTCTAAGGTCTCAGTATAGTTACAACTAGACATGCTACGAATATTCGACTACTATTTGGTATTCGGCCACTTTGTAAAAATTCGGCTGAATATTCGGCGCTGCGGCCGACAGCGTTGCCGAATATTCGGTATTCGGTAATCGGCCAAATCACTATTCGTGGCAACTCTAGTTACAACGGCTGCTCCGCCCTTCAAACCGAAACGCATTTCTGCTTCACGGCAGAAATAGGCAGGGCGGTGGTACCTACCCGCGCGGACTCACAAGAGGAGAGATCTTGCGGCGTCCGTGTGGTCTAACCATGAGCGTGTCGGTCCAGATCAGTCGGTGTGCGGCTCGTGCTGGTCGTTCGGCACGGTGGGCGCGGTGGAGGGCGCGCTGTTCCTGCACAACGGCGGACACCTGGTCCGGCTCAGCCAGCAGGCGCTCATCGACTGCTCCTGGGGGTGAGAATTTTGGAAGTCGTCGGCGGTGGTGGTCGTTGGTCGTTGACCGACCAGATCCGCACTACCCTCGACACCACAGTTGACGATGCTCTACATTCGACGGCAGATAGAGATAAATAGCGGTAGGTAGCGGCTTGGCTCTGCCCCTGACATTGTTGAAGTCCATGGGCGACGGTAACCACGCACCATCAGGTGGGCCGTAAGCTCGTCTACCTACAAGGGCAATAAAAAAAGGCGTGGAATGGTTCGTAATAAACTCTTGTTGCGAGGAGGTGGTCACGACCCTCAGTATTGAGGAAGCCGAAGCAAGAAGAAGGTGGTTGTAGATTGTAGGATCACCAGTGCCGGGCGACACAATAACGAATCCGTAATAGGATTAGGCAGTTTATTTCCTACTAGCTTTTGCCCGCGACTTCGTCCACGTCGAATAGTTACTGCAACATAAGCCATATGCGCACGACCAAACAAGACAAAGTGCTGAATTTGTACACAATGTTCCTTACAACTATACGACAAAACAACACGATAACGAAAACTAATCTAACTTATAATGTAAGGAAATAATTTTATTCACAATATACAATTAAACAATTACACTGCTAACCTATTGCTAATGTGGAGGATGCCCTTTAACATGTTTATAAACGTCACTAACCTACAAGTAAAAATATCCAGCTCATCTTATGCTAGGACTATCTTCCTCCATTCATTCCTGTCCTCCGCGCAGTGGATAGCGACATTGATGCTGGAGTCCAAACATTTTTTCCAATCCATTATTTTGTATTGTTACGCGCTGGGGTTCGGGATAAATAAAATAATCTACCGAATTACAAGCTAACACTGTATTCAACACTAGAACACTTCACAAACACTTTAAAATTCTCAAATCGCTTCTTCCACTTCGGTTCAGGTGATCCGTTCGCTGTTTCGCTTCGAGTATCTCCTATTACTAATTGACTACGTGCCATCTCTGCAACGCTTTTATAGTCGAGACGAAATCCCTAGAATCGACGAGAATATTCCACGCAATCTGACAATAGATGGCGTTGTACTTCTCCAGCATTCTAGGTGCTACTAGATCCTTCGATATTCGTTATCGACTATTCGGCGATAGATGGCGTTACTCTTGCCGACGTAACGATACGAACTTCACTATCGCTCCAGTTTCGGGAACAACGGCTGCGACGGAGGCGAGGACTTCAGGGCCTACGAGTGGATTAAGAGGCACGGCCTCCCCACAGAGGAAGACTACGGAGGATACCTCGGACAGGTTAGTATTGCAACACCTCAAGTGAGAACTGGCTCCAACGTGCAATAAATGCCTATACGAAACTTTTTGGTTTTTTTTCATTGTCATTTGACAATTTGTCGTTGTCATTATCACTTAAATGATTTTCTTAAAGACGACATTGAAAATAAATGGATTTCTCAATTGAATATGCAATTTCGAAAAGGGCATATGTCGCATATTCTGTCAAATACGTTTTTTCATATACATGTAGTTTTGAGGCTTACCTACACCCATTTTATAATAATTCCAGTAATTTTCAATTGCTAATTAACACTAAAATATAATTCAAAAGTTAATATTTTAAATGTTGCACTGCTTTAGAAAATAATCAGTTTTTTTCATTTACTGAACATTTTAAATTTTCAGAGATGTGCCCTTTTCTAAATTGCATATTCAGTTATTAGTTGAATTGTGGATGAATGAATGGTAAATTATATATAATATTACTAGCTGACCCGGCAAACGTTGTTTTACCATATATGCGCCATCTATTGTCTATCTATCATTACTTACTCAACCCAGTCGAAAGGTATCGACATCTGTTAGAATCATTTGGAGTTAACAGATAATTGTGACTGTCAAATAATAACAGACAAATAATTAGCAATAAATTAAAATTGCGACTATAATTTGAGATTTAAACTATCCTATCTCTCAAGTTGGATCGAACTGCACATGGTGTGCGAATTTTATTATAATCGGTTAAGTGGTTTAGGAGTCCATTGAGGACAAACATTGTGACACGAGATTTATATATATTAAGATAATATCTTGCACTGCACTAAAATTCGCATCTCAAATAATGACATAGCATAGGTACACGCTGCTTTTAACTTATGTAATAACTCATTTTCACTATTCTTAGTGAATAAATGATTTGTTTCTTCTAGAATTATTTCTTTCTTTCTTTCTTGTTTTTTAATAATTGATCTAAACAGTTCGGAATAAAAGCGATTTTTGCATAAAACAGGTCATTACATAAGTACACGATCTACGAAGCAAGATCATCCGCAGTCTGCAGACCCTTGAGATATAGATCGAAGTCACAATAGCTTAGTATAGACACTGATCCCACCAGAAATAGTCAGGGCCGTAGTACCTGCTTGTGTGGGTATGCAAAAAAAAACCACAAAAGTGGGCTTTCTTCCCTTGATATTAGGAAACGAAATCTGCTGCCTGTAATACCCATTGCCCTTGATGTAATAGTTTTTTTTTGTACATTCAGGATGGCTACTGTCATGTCGATAACGTGACGGCTGTCACCTCGATCACCGGCTGGGTTAACGTGACGACAAACGATGAGAAGGCGCTAAAGGTAAGAAGACGAATCGATAAGTGGGTTGAAGTTGGCAGTTTACGTGTATTGAAGCCGCAATCTAAAGCGAAAACGAACACCGAGAGGGCGTTGACCTCGTGCAATACTTTGTTGTACATTGCGTGCATTGAAAAAAAAGTGCAAAATATAATTATACTTTTTTTTTTTTATTGCCTTTGTCGTCAGACGAGCATACGGCCCACCTGATGGTGAGTGGTTACCGTCGCCCATGGACTTCAGCAATGCCAAGGGCAGAGCCAAGCAACTGCCTACCGCATTCCGATACCAGTGCAAAACACTTTAATGTAGTCCTGATATCATCAGATTGCTATGTGAATACATATCGTCTTCTCGCATTAAAACTGTATAGCCTCAAAACTTACTAATTTTACAGGAGTGTTTTAAAGGCTTAACATGTAATATTTTTAATGATGAAAGGCGATTGCATGCAGCAGAGATGCGAATGTTGCGATGGATGTGTGGAGTAACGAGAATGGCGATGTATTGCAAAGTTAAAACGGTAATTAGCTCAAAATAAAAATTGCTACACATATCGCCTATGCGCATTAAAAGTGTACAATTTCCAAAAATATTCGAAATTGAGTTAATATGTGTAAACATTTGGTATCACCAGTATTTTTCTCATAAATACTGTCAAAAGAGTGAGTTTAGTTTTAGTTTTATTTTTTTTAGTTTACCTATGTTTTGACTACTATTAACAAAATTAATACATAATTTTATCTTACTGACAGATAATGTAACTGGTAAAAAAAAAAAAAAAAATGTTGCAAATATGATTAATATTAAAAATATTACATCATCATTATCCTGCCCTTCTCCCAGTCACCTGGGGTCGGCGCAACATGTTTTCTCCTTTCATACTCTTCTATCATATACCATTTCTTCGCTCACTCCCCTCTTACCCATATCGTCTTTCACACAATCTATCCATTTCTTCTTAGGTCTACCTCTTCCTCTATATCCTTCCACATTCATAGTTAACACTCTCTTACCAACCTCATTTTCATTTCGTCTCATCACATGTCCATACCATCTCAAACGCGCACTCCTCAGCTTCTCTGTCACAGGTGCCACTTTCAGACTTCCTCTAACATGTTCATTCCGTATGAGTTTAGTTTTAGTTTTATTTTTTTTAGTTTACCTATGTTTTGACTACTATTAACAAAATTAATACATAATTTTATCTTACTGACAGATAATGTAACTGGTAAAAAAAAAAAAAAAAATGTTGCAAATATGATTAATATTAAAAATATTACATCATCATTATCCTGCCCTTCTCCCAGTCACCTGGGGTCGGCGCAACATGTTTTCTCCTTTCATACTCTTCTATCATATACCATTTCTTCGCTCACTCCCCTCTTACCCATATCGTCTTTCACACAATCTATCCATTTCTTCTTAGGTCTACCTCTTCCTCTATATCCTTCCACATTCATAGTTAACACTCTCTTACCAACCTCATTTTCATTTCGTCTCATCACATGTCCATACCATCTCAAACGCGCACTCCTCAGCTTCTCTGTCACAGGTGCCACTTTCAGACTTCCTCTAACATGTTCATTCCGTATTCTACCGTATTCCGTATTCTTCCGTATTTTTGGAAATTGTACACTTTTAATGCGCATAGGCGATATGTGTAGCAATTTTTATTTTGAGCTAATTACCGTTTTAACTTTGCAATACATCGCTGTTCGGACATCGGACGTTCATTGCGTGTGACGTCATTCGGGGCCAAACTAACTGAAACTGATTGACTACTGACGTGAAATAGTGTTGGTTTTTTTTTTTTTTTTTTTTTTTTCCTACCTAAGCTGATAGCCCTAGCGGCTATTTCAGCGTAGCCTTAACTTTAGTAGGTGAGCTCACGGGGCTCAAACCTGACGATGTTGCTAACACGAACCCTAGCAAGAGTCGTGCTTCGCAGAATCTACCACCGGATCGGAAACGCGACCCACTGAGAAGATCCGGCGAGAAACTCAGTGGGCTGTGTCTGAGAGTTAATTTACTCGTCGAGCCCTTCGTCGCAAGCGACGGGTTCGACGAGAACGGTGACCGGTGCTTGAAGTACCTAAAAGCACCGTTAGTGGATCAGGAGGATCCGAGATGACGTGTTTAGGGCGACGTCGACTGCTTTCCATTCTGTCCGCAGGATCGGGAATGTAGTTACCGGCGGCCACGATGAGAGGGTTCTCGTGTCGTGCCGCTTTATCGAAGTGGCGCATGGACGCCGACTGCAGATACTTACTGATGGACTCTAAGTCCAGGTCGTCATGGAGGTCGACGTTCCTGACGAACCACGGGGCTCCGACGGCTATCCTGCAAAAACGGGATTGAATAATTTGAAAGGATTTTAAGTGTATGCGGGCCGCGTGAGCGAACACTACACTTGCATAGGTCATGACGGGGCGTATGCAAGTTTTGTAGAGTGTCACCTTATTTCTAAGGGACATTTTACTTCGCCTACATATCATCGGGTAGAGACGTCCTAGGATGAAGGCGGCACGATCGCGTACCGTCTTGATGTGGGGGCGGAATGTCATCCTACTGTCGAGGGTGACGCCTAAATATTTGACCTTCGGGGCCCACGGTATGGGCTGGTCGTACATCGTGATTGGGCGAACGGCGGGGGCGGGGGTGTTGACGCGCCTAGTCGGGAGAGGGATGCTCAGCGTGGTGTTCGGAGGGCGACCCCTTTTGAAGAGCACCGCTGTGCTTTTCGTGGGGTTAATGTCGATGCGCCACTTCCGGAACCACTGTCCCATGGTGGTAGCTGCGGTCTGAAGTCGTCGATGAAGCAACGCCTTCTTCCTACACGAGTAGTAGATGGCGGTGTCATCGGCGAAGAGCGCCAGATGGGTCTCCGGAGACCGGGGTATATCGTTGATATACAAACTGAATAGTAACGGGGAGAGGGCGGAGCCTTGCGGGACTCCGGCTGTGACGTGACGGGGCCGGGAACGCGTTCCCTCGACTCGATATCGGAACGAACGGTTCGACAAGTAGTCTCGTATGATGAGATAGTGTTGGAAATATTCGATCGAGATTGACTCGGTGGTGCAGTAGTTAGCGCGTCTGACTGTTGCGCCAAGGGTCGTGGGTTCGATTCTCGCATCGGGCAAACATTCATATGATAAACAAGTTTTTTGTTTTCTGTCTCAGTGTTCATCACCTTTATATGTATATATTTAAAATATATATCAGTATGTTTTTATCAGTTTTTGTCATCCATGACACAGGGAATCCTAATTTGAATTCGGATTAGCGTGCGTGATTTTTTCATAGTTATAATATTAAGTATTCGATTAAATTTTTTTGTATTATAAATAATATTAAAGTTTAAAATAATATTATTTATGTGGAATAGGGATCGCAGCGCATAAAATAATCAACTGCTCCAAAATCCTTTATAATATGATAAAAAATTATCTAACACTTTTTTTTACGCCATAACCGTCTTCGCCATCTTTCTTTTCTCTGTCATTCTGTCTGTCATTCTCTTTTCCCTTTCTTACCGTTTTCTCTCACACACATTTCAATGTTCTATTATAGTAGGCAGCGGCTTGGCTCTGCCCCTGGCATGGCTGACGTCCATGAGCGACGGTGACCACTTACCATCAGGTGGGCCGTACGCTCGTCTGCATGCAAAGGCAAATAAAAAAAAAATATATATATATTTAATTTACCTAAAAATGCAATGTAAGGTGCACGACGTAATGCAGCTTAGCTAGGTTGTCGATAGATCTCGTAGTTCAATTCTAACCGCGCTCCCGGTGACACTTGCCCCAATTAATGTCAATTGTTAATTTTAAATGTTTTAATTAAACGGCCGTCTGGTGTAGTGGTAAGTGACATGGTCACTACACAAGGGGGTCGCGGGTTCGAATCCCGCCAAGGGAAGATATTTGTATGATAATTAAAATAAATATAAAATGTCTTTTCCAGGGTTATGGATGTATATTAAATATATGTATGTGTTTAATAAAAATCTTACATTTATTTCCGTTATCTGGTACCTGTAATACAAGTTCTTTACGAACTTATCACGGGACCAGTTAACGTGGCGTGATTGTTAGTAAATATTTATTTATTTATTTATTTATTTTTAATTTTAAATGTTTTAATTATTAGAATTGAATAAATTTCTTTTTTTTTAAAAAGCTTTTCTAATAAATCCTCGCAACAGTTCCGTTATTACCAATCGTATATTTATTTCAGTTGGCGATCTTCAAGCACGGTCCGATTTCGGTGGCCATCGACGCTTCCCACAAGAGCTTCAGCTTCTACGCGAACGGAGTGTATTTTGAACCGAATTGGTAATTATGATAATGTACAAAAAAGAAAAAAAACTAATATTATTGGCTCGTAAAATCCATCAGTACATAAACGAGTCGTTGCTAAGTTATGCTTAAAAAAATTTATTTATTTATTGCTTAGTTAAGAGGTTACCGGAGCCCATAGACATCTCAGCTCATCAGACATCAGAGCTTGTCCACCCATCTAAGCAAAAAAAAGGGAAATTAATTCGAACTGAGAGGGGAGGCAGCAATGGAAAGAGGCAGCAATGAAAATTAAAAGAAAATAATACTACCCGCATTTCTCGTTTTATTATTATTATTAATTCACAGCAAGAACAAAGTTGAGGAGCTGGACCACGCGGTGCTGGCGGTCGGCTACGGCGTCCTCAACGGCAAGAAGTACTGGCTCATCAAGAACTCCTGGTCGAACATGTGGGGGAACGACGGCTACGTCCTCATGTCCTCGAAGGAGAACAACTGCGGAGTCGAAAGTGCACCCACATACGTACTGATATAAGGCTCATAGTCGCTTGACTTTTTCGCTCGATTATTAGAAAGTATAAGTTTGTAATGCATGCTCTCTCTCTGTCTCTCTATCTTTATCTCTGTTCGTCTTAAGTTTGCTAATTCTACAAATCAAATAGCAAGCTCGTAACGAAAAAACAAAAACAAAAAATATATATACAGGGTGTTAAAAAACTACCCGTAAAGCCGAAAGGAGGTTAAATGGGCCCTTATAACAATTCCATTCACAATATTTAAGAACCGTAGTAACGCTGTATAACATACCCCCCAAAAAATAAACAAATATTATTAATTTCACTGACGTGCAAACCCTATTTCAGTAAAATAAAAGAGTAAAATACGCAGAATGTACTCACATTTCTACCTGATTCGCGGAACGAGAAACAATTTGACAAGTGCGTCAAGTACTTGAGTTTAATGACATGTTTGTATTGAGGTAGTAAACATTTATGAATGAAAAAAAAAGGATTGTGTGGTTTTATGAAACCACGGTAAAAGTGAAACTTTTTTTCAAATTATAGACATTTAACTCTGACAAACAGCATTTACATTAAACACTGACAAAAACAAACAAAATAGCGTGGAACACTGGCACAATTGAGTAATAGTCTGTACAGTACACGGTCAGCTGCTGCGAACTATAGGCGCCGCCTTATTGGCCTTGACTGCTCTGACGAGCGCCTTTCACTTTATCCCTACTCCGCGGCCGACCGTCACGCGACATGCAACACACAGACCGAAAAACTTTGAGACGATGTTTTAAAAGTTTTACTTTAATAAAAGTTTCACTTTAAATAGAAAAACTATTAAAGTAGACAATTATTAGGTAAAAGAGGTATTATTTTCTTATTATACATATAACAGAAAACGCAATTAAATAAGCCTTTTATTGTTTATTTATTCTGAAGTATGTACCTAATATCATTATATATTATATTGTTACGCCAGTAATAGTAACGTCATCTATCGCCGAATAGCTGAAACGAATATCAAAGGATCTAATAGCGTCTAGAATGCTCGGGAAGTACAACGCCATCTATTGTCAAATAGCGGAAACACACCCATCGAAAACACTCGACTCGTGAGGAATGTTCTCGATAATTCTAGGGATATCGTATCGACTATAAAAGCGTTGCAGAGATGGCACGCAGTCAGTCAGTAATCGGAACTACTGGAAGCGAAACAGCGAACGGATCACCTGAAGCGAAGTGGAAGAAGCGAATTAAGAGTTTTAAATATTCTGTGAGTGTTCTATGTGATAAATACAGTTTTAAGTTGTACTTTGGTGGAACATTTATTTATCCCGAACCTCAGCGTGTAACAATATAAATTTGTCCACAGACCACGTGCATGCTGAAGATCAGTAAATTGTCGCAGCGGCGATTCCTCATGCGATAATCGAATAAAAAAAGTGTGTGTGTCCGCTCCGACGCACGACTGGAGTTTACTGGATATAAAAAATTAAACGAAACAATACGAGAAATAGTTCTATATTACGACAACACGATACACTACAGATTATTAACAAATTAACGAGACACAAAACAAACGACTAACAAATATATGAAAATACAATAATGAGAGAAACGCGCGATCAGTACGAGGCTTTGTGGCGGACTGCCGGCGCAGCAGCCCGGCGTCACCTGCGATAACGCATTTCGTGTGACATGCGCAATCAGGCGCATAACGCATTTCGTGTGACATGCTAGTACGATTTTGGTCCCCATAATTTTCATACCCCGGGCCTATATATGTAAATCGATTCTAAAGGAGTAAACTCCAAAAAACAAAATAGAACTGATTTTTACGCAGCACGCAATGTAATTCATTTAAAATCATCTAGTTCCCCCCATTTTGTATTTACAGTACATTAACGCGAATGATCAAGATCAACATCTGTTTTCTTGCATATTATTGTCCAATTGCAAAGCCATTAGTAGGCAGTACTAGCATATGTAACTTTACCTTCAAAAAATAATAAAATATATATTCTAGTTTCTGATTACCCTCACGCATCGTTTTAAAACGGAGGTCGCTCGATGCAGATGCCGCTTATTTTCACGAGGTTTCCTTTGCAGTCGTCATGATATACGTCTTTGTCGTACTGTGAAACGTAAGATCGATTAGAAAGAGACTACATTGATATGGGTATTATAGGTATATTGATAGGATAGGAGACAAGGAATGAATTTTTAAATCTACACTAATACCTAGTCAGGTCATAAATTCTGTCACATGTTTAATGTAAAATAATTGAAACAAGTTTATTCATTATGTAACCATTCATATACCAAAATGAACTTAACAAAACATAGATTCTTATGACACTAAAGTTTATTCAAAATGACCTCCGTGATTTTGAATACAGGCCTTCAATCTGCGCGGCCAGTCTATCGCAACACGAACGAGGTCCATATCCATATCGGCGGCTGCCTTAATCAAGGATGTCTTGAGTGACTCCAAATTGGGATGAGACTTTGAGCACGCCTTTTCCTCCAAGTGTTGCCATATCTTGTAATCTAACGGATTCAAATCTGGACTGGAGGAGGGCCAATCTTCCTGCCGGATGAAGTCGATTTCACGCGCCGCCAGCCAGTCTTGTGTGCTCTTCGCTCTATGAGCTGGCGCCGAATCTTGTTGGAATACCCAGTGCCTGTTATTGAACATGCTATGAGAAACAGGTTCCACAAGGTTCGTCAGGACTGTATTTTGATACACAACTGCATTCGTTTTTACACCTTTCTCACAAAAATGTACCTCTGTTAAGCCCCAATAAGAAACTCCCAACCATACCATGAGCGAGGATGGAAAATGACCTCGTTGGACACGCGGAATACGGTTGCTCGCTTCTTCACTACTGTGTGCGTACACCTTATCATTTTGTTTGTTGTAGCTCTCTTCTACGGTAAAAATTTTTTCATTCGCAAAAAGAATTTCCCGATATTTTTTTCCCGCGTACCGCTTCAACAAAGCGCGGCATCTCTTCAGTCTCAGGTCCATTAGACGAGCATTCAAACGATGTCCTGTTTTTCTTCGATATGCCCGAAGCCCTAAGTCTTCATTTAACACCCTTTTCACCGTGGTTCTGCTTAACCCCATCTGAAGGGCCAACAGTTTCTGCTTACGCTTGGGATTTCTTTGAATCCGCGCCTTCACAGCTTTTATCACTACTGGAGTCCTAACAGACCGAGGGCGACCACTTCTTGACCTGTCATCTACACTAGAGTCTTCATTGTATCGTTTGATCGTTTGACGTTCCCTACTTTCAAATTGGCTGCTATGTTTCAATTTAGGCACGCAAGCCTGATTTGCGGCAGAAATAGACGATGCGGTACTTAATTTTGCGCATTAGATTTTTTTCAAACGATTTTCGTCGTGAAAATAATACGTGAGCATGAGTTGGGAATTTACGACGTAAAAGTCTTACTCATGTCACAGAATACTTTCACTATACTCATTAGAGAACAAAGTAAGAGTTTTTTTTTATTGCTAAGGTGGGTGGACGAGCTCACAGTCCACCTGGTGTTAAGTGGTTACTGGAGCCCATAGACGTCTACGACGTAAATGCGCCACCCACCTTGAGATATAAGTTGTAAGGTCTCAAGTATAGTTACAACGGCAGCCCCACCCTTCAAACCGAAACGCATTACTGTTTCACGGCAGAAATAATAATAGAATAATAATAGAAAATAGAATTTATTACCGTCCAATAATTCCACAACGAATAATGCGGACTCCAGTTCTTAGTTTCTTCTACAGGCTTTTCGGCACTTTCCGTGATAGTGTATTTCTTTCCCGGCGCCAACGGATCCTCCTGCTCCCCAGACTTCTCATATACACTGGCCCTAGTGATGTATTTGTTTAGTTTTTCTAAAACCTCGCGGATGTCGTAAACGTAAAACCTGAGCTTCGTTGGTTTAATGATTTCATTGGGGCCGTCTTTTATTATATTTACAGACTTCTCGGGCGTTCGGAAACCGATTTTCTTTTTGTCACTGCTGTCCGAAGGTTTCCGCACGTGATACCTAACTAAAGGCGTGTAAATTGCGTTTTTGTTCAAATCATACGCGGTAACAGGCTTCGAGCCGTGTGGAACTTTCCTAAGAACGATTTCGAATTTATCACCAGGGAAACGGTTCGGCGGCTCTTTATTGTGATAATAATATTCTTGATTCCTGTTCGAGAACTTTACGATTTTATCGCCGTACTGTGGACTTAGATTCATTTTCGTACAGTTTACCGGAATATTGGCGAACGAAAATAGACATATTATTATTAAAAAAAAGCAAAACCCCGACAGAATCATTGCGTTATAATATTCTGAGAACGATGTATCGATTGAATGGAATTTTGAATAAGTAATTAATAATAATCATTGTAACTCCTCAGCCGTGAAATTGGTTTTTCATTGTTTTACTTGTTTCCAACATGTTCATAATAAATTGACTTGTCTGATTTCCTGGATTCAGACGAATAGTACAATGCATTCAATCATAATCTAAAGCTAGTAGGTGTTAGTAGTTACTGGTGGTAGGACGTCTTGTGAGTCCGCGCGGGTAGGTACCACCGCCCTGCCTATTTCTGCCGTGAAGCAGTAATGCGTTTCGGTTTGAAGGGTGGGGCAGCCGTTGTACTGTAATCAAATCAAATTTTAAAAAAAATATTCAACATAAATGAAAGTACATGCTTGTGGAACGTCAAAAAGAACTACCGCCAATTCACAAGATCTAGCCTCCGTCCTGAGAAGAACTGGCAAGAAACAGAAACTCAGCGGGCATGTCTTTCTTTTTTAAATATTAGATTATTTTTTAATGTATTCGGTAAATTTAACGGCCGTCTGGTGTAGTGGTAAGTGACATGGTCACTACACAGGGGGGTCGCGGGTTCGAATCCCGCCAAGGGAAGATATTTGTATGATAAATATAAATGTCTTTTCCAGGGTTATGGATGTCTATTAAATATATGTATGTGTATAATAAAAATCTTACATTTATATCCGTTATCTGGTACCTGTAACACAAGTTCTTTACGAACTTATCACGGGACCAGTTAACGTGGCGTGATTGTTAGTAAATATTTATTTATTTATAAAAAAAAAAAAAAAACACACTGAATATTATAACGTAACAATTATTGCAATATTGAAATGCCCGAAGCGAGCAACTCATTCCCACTTTGTGCAATCTTCTAGATAATCATTGACTTTATAGTAAGCTTTATTGCACAGATGTTCTTTAATAGTTTTCTTAAGCTTATGTATATGTAGGCTCTGAACATCTTGTGGGATTTTGTTGTACAGGCGCATAGACAAACACTCGAATGAATTTCGTATCTTATTATGTAACCTACTCATCGGCACAACAAGCTTGTGCTTGTTTGTTTTGTGTTATTGCATTTGTGTTTGTAAAAACTGGACTTAGAATCCATGTCTCAGGGTGGGTGGAGGCATTTACATCGTTGCTCTGTCTATGGGCTCCGGTAGCCACTCAACACCAAGTGACTCTGAGTTAAGCCATCATCCATCCCGTACATCTAAATAGCATTAAAATTGGATACATGATGTTTTTCATTGAGAAGGCACATGTGCTTGCGTCCGATCTACCTGGTATTAATTGACCAATGCCTATAAACGTCTCAAAGGGTATGAGGTTGAAGGTCTCCTTATATAAAAATTTGGGAGGTGTTATGCAGGCCTGTCATAAAATTTAGTTTTTTTTTTTTTTTTTTTTTTTTATTTTTTTTTATGATTGAGAGATTACTGGTGGCCCGAAGGCCTTTCCAGTTTCACCAGGACAGGTGGGCGAGCAGAGGCTCAGCCAGGAGGGGTGGGATTTGCTAACAGCTGCCCGAACGCCTCCGAAGGAGACCTAACAACTCAAGAGCAATTGCTTCGCGAATGAATCTACTACCGGATCGGAATCGCGACCCGCTGAGAAGATCCGGCGAGAAACTCAGCGGGCTGATGCATGGGCTAGGTTGCACGTCGACCTCTTTGTCGAGTTCGACGAGTACGGTTACTGGGGTCCCTAAGCCTGCTCCTAGTATTAGAGCTGAAGGCATCTAATGCAAAGGTTATTGGATCTGATGGATCCGTAAGGACGTGTCTAGGGCGTCGACGGTGACTGGCTCCTGCATGATCAGGATTCGGTGAGTAGTCAGCGGCGGCAACGATAAGGCGATTATCATGACGCATAGCCTTATCGAAGTACCGTTCCGACGCTGACTTCATGTATTTCTGGATTGATTCAAGGCTCAGGTCGTCGTGTAGGTCAACGTTCCTCACGAACCACGGAGCCCCGACGGCTAACCTGCAAAAGCGGGATTGTAGGGATTGGAGGGTGTCTATGTGTGTGCGGGTCGCGTGAGCGAATACCACACTCGCGTAAGTCATGATGGGCCTTATGCAAGTTTTGTAAAGTGTCACCTTGTTCCGAAGGGACATTTTACTCCGCTTACAGATCATGGGATAGAGTCTGCCGAGAATGAATGCGGCACGGTCGCGGACTGTTTTTATGTGTGGGCGGAATGTCATGGATGCATCCAGGGTGACACCCAGGTACTTAGCCTTCCTGACCCAGGGTATAGGTTGGCCGAAGAGGGTGATCGGGGGAGTGATATTTCTCCTCCTAATGCGGGAGGAAATAAGCGGTGAGTTTCCCCTTTGAAATAACACTGCTGTGCTTTTCGCCGGGTTGATGTCTATGCGCCATTTTCGGAACCACTGTCCGAGGGCTAACGCTGCGCTCTGGAGTTTACTCGCGATTAGGGACTTGTTTCTACTTGAGTAGTAAACGGTTGTGTCGTCAGCGAATAAGGCTAGCTGGGTCGGCGGCGACCGGGGAATATCATTAATAAATAAACTAAATAGGAGCGGTGAGAGAACGGAGCCTTGCGGCACTCCAGCCGTGAGTGGTCGCGGGGAGGAGCGCGTTCCCTCTACTCGATATCGAAAAGAGCGGTTCGACAAGAAGTCCCGTATGATGAGCACGAGACTATCCGGCACGCCCATGTTGAATAGTTTGAAAATCAAACCGTTGTGCCAGACTTTGTCGAACGCTTTTGCGACGTCGAAGAAGAGAGCTCCCGTGTATAACGGTTTTGGTCGATTAAGTCCCACAAGAATGTGCTCCGTGAGGCGGTGCACCTGTTGTACGCATGAGTGATTTGCACGGAATCCGAATTGTTCATCGATGAGAATGCTCTTGGATGAGACGAAGTCTCTGAGGCGTTTGTAGAGCAGACGCTCATACAGTTTGCCTAGAGACATGAGGAGGCTAATCGGGCGGTAACTCGTCGGATTATTTTTTGGTTTACCGGGTTTGTGTATGCCGATAACGTCCGCTTCTTTCCATACCGTGGGAAAGATACAGTTAGCCATAGCGGCATTGAAAATAGATGCCAACATCACGATGAGTTGGACGGGTAAAAGTTTAATAACGCGGTTAGATATACCGTCGGAACCGGGAGCCTTGCGAGGACGTAGGTCTTTGATCAGGTCTTTAACTTCCATTGAGGTGACGGGCGGTAACGCGTCCAAGGGTGGCAAGGAGGCTCTGCGTTCTACCTCACTGTCTACTAATTCTACATGAACAGGGTCCGCGGATTGAATGCTGGGCATGCAATGTATCGGCCAGCAGCTCTGCTTTTTCGTCATCATCGAACGCCGCGAGTCGGCCTGAGGGGCCTACGAGGGGGGGCATAGTTACTACCGTATCCGATTTGAGGGTACGAGCTAAGCGGTAGTAAGACCTTTGAGAGGGCGCGAGTCCTTCTAAGAAATCAGACCATCTAGCATCTCGGACTTCGGTGATGCGAGACTTTACGTCACGTTGTAGGGCACGCATTCGAATACGATTTTCCGCGGTAGGATACCTATCGTACGCACGGATCGAGGCATTCTTAGCTCTAAGGAGTTCCCTAATATCGTCGGACAATTTGAAGCGGTGAAGGAAGTCCTCCGCCACAACTTGCTTCGATGAACTATCTAATGTCGAGGTGATATGTGACGTTACGATGTCTATGGCTTCAGCGGTATCCTGAGGAGACGGGATAGAGTCCGGACTAAACGGAAGCGATGGTGGATCAGATTCAGCCAGGCTGATGCCCAGCGTGTGCCAATCCACCACAGTCCTCGTGACGGGAACGGAATCGGGAGCGCGACCTAGCTTCATAATGACGGGACGATGGTCTGAATCTAACTCTGAAACTACTTCAATCGAATATAAGCGCAGAGTTACGTTTTTTAATAACTCTATGTCGAGTATATCCGGGCGATGCGCAATATTTAGCGGGTAGTGAGTCGGGGTCAGCGGAGCGACGATATCGAAGGCGAGATCATCGACTAACGCGTCGAGGCGCCTGCCATTAGGGGTTGAGGTGTGAGAGTTCCACCTGACGTGTTTACAATTTAGGTCACCCGCCAGAATGACAGAGCTTCCCATGCCGAGCAGCGCCTCAATATCACTACTTAGAACAATTTTATCCGGTGGAAGATAAACGGACGCGATAACGATCGGCGCGTGTCCAGTCAGTGAGATTCGGCATACTGATGCTTCGATGTTAGAAAGCGCGGGGGGGTCGAGTGGGACGCAATGCAGGGCTCTTCTATAGTAAATGACGGTACCACCACCACGAGCAGTGAGCCTGTCGTTCCTAACCATGTTGTAGTTCGCGATTTTAGGGTCGCGGCGCGCGGGCTTAAGCAGGGTCTCCTGCACCAAAAAGATGTCAATTTGATGGTCACGCAAAAAATCACAAACCTGATCACGTTGATTTGCGAGACCGTAAGCGTTAAAAAATCCTATCGTTACGGATAGGGGCTTGATTCTACTTATGTACGCCATTGATTACCGGCGGAGTGAGGGGAGGACGTACGTATTTAAAGACGCGTATACGTCGGCGTATTCTTGCACAACGGCGATAAAGTGTTGTGCAGTGGAGGCGGCGCGAATGGCGTCGCCCAAAGCATTAACGCGATCAAAGTTGATCGACTGAAAAAAGTCGATCGCTAGAGCGAGATTGTCGGACGCGGTCGGAGGGCAGGTCGCGGGGGAGGGACGAGTCGCGGGGGAGGGACGTATCGCGGGGGTGGGACGAGTCGCGGGGGAGAGAGTTGTAGCCGTGTTCGTGTACGGCAACGGTTTAGCCCAGGCCGAGACGCTGGGCACCGACGCCGGCACAAAAGCAGGCTTAGCCTTCGGCACAGAGGGTGCCGTGGCTTTGATGTCTGGGCCGAAAGCTCGGAGGCGGTTTTGGCGGGCGACGCGGCGATTTATTTTAGGGGCTCGGGGGCAACCACGGTAGTTCGCGGGGTGACCCTGTGTTCGGCACAGGACGCAGCTAGGCGGTTCCGTAGCGGTTTTTTGATCGCGAGTGCAAAGGCTCGTGGCGTGATCGCCCAAACACTTGACGCATCGGGAGCGCGCGTGACAATTACGGGAAGAGTGCCCGTACAACTGACAGTTATGGCACTGGCTCGGAGTACCTTTTTTATGGGGGGTTTCGACGGTTATTCCGGAAAGCCTACAGACGGTTCGTACGTTGAAAATTTGCTTGCCCTCGGGGGTAGGCTGGAGAGCGACGAGAACCATATTGTATGGCTCCCTCCCGCGTCCTGTGTGCATGCGGTGCACGGAATTGACCGGCAGACCTTGTTCTAGAAGGTCGGCCTTGACGAGATCGGCATCTAATTCCTTTGGGATGCCGCGTATGACCGCGCGAAGTTCACGCTCCTCCTGAAGCGTATAAGTGTGGAAACTTATACGCTCCTTTCGGAGGTAGCTTGAGAGGGCCCTATGGTCGTCGGGTGTCGTTACCTTAATTTGAATCCCGTTCGCGAGGTTACGGGCGCTGATAAAATTAATTTTTTTGGCCTGAAGGGCCAGGGAAACTCGGTCCCAAGCTGCCTTCTCTTGAAGGATTACCGGGGGAGGGGTCTGAGTTTTATTTTGTGCCACTGGACGCGGCGACGGTGTGGCACGGGCAGGGGGAGCAACGGGAGTCGGAGGGCGAGGGCGCGACGCGTTCGCGGCTTTACTAATTTTAGCGGCCGCGGGAGCTCGGGACTCCGCAGCGCGCTTCTTACCCTTTTGTACCAGGGTGAATCCATCCGTCGATGAGGCGGCGGCGAGGTCGACCTCCATGTCCGAGTCAGAGTCGGAGGACGAGGAGGCAGCAGGCTCGGGAGCAGGCGACCTACGGGCAGATGCAGGACGTCCGTCGGACCCTACGGAACCCGCGGATGATCGCGCCAGGGGAGCGGCGGCCACGGCGGACGACGCAGCAGTTTTACCCACTAGTATAGGCGACGCGGGAGCGGCAGGCATGGCGGACGCTGCGGTGTACGACGCGGGAGCGACGAGCACGGCGGAATCCGCGAGAGGGCTCACGGCGTGATCGGCCTTGAAAGTCAGAAACTCAGAAGTGAGCTTTGGGTGGCGAAGTCGGAGGAATTCTGTAAATAAAGCTTCCATGATGTCTGACCCAGGTGGGGCTGTCCCGGGTCTTAAACACACTCGCCTAGCGGCGAGGCCCCAACTTCTCGGTACTTAGCGGTTCGATGTAACACAGGTGGCGATGCGGCACAATTACTGCAGGAAAAAGAAAGAACAACAAAAAAAGGAAACAACAAAAATAAACCAAAACAAAACAAACACTTCCAGGAACACACTTTGTCGGCAGATGTGCCACGAACAAAAGCCGGGTGAACAAAGGCCGGGCTAACAATAAAACCAGGCGAACAATGGCCGGGCGATCGAGTGGTCGATGAGCACGTCCGCAGGCGGCGGGTGCTTCTGTCGGACTTGAAAATTTAGAGAGAGAGCGACAGAGAGAGCGAGAGAAAATTCTTTATTGTACCTACACCATAAAAATGCGAAACATTAAATACAAAAAAAAAAGTACTATTGGCAGTCTTATCGCTAAAAGCGATCTCTTTCAGATAACCATCAGGTGGACAAGAATCATTTGGAAACGAATTACACGCTAAATTTAATATCACTATTTTTCCATAGTTATAGGTTAGGTTCTGGCAAACTTTCCCTTGGAGCGAACAGCGCTTGCTTCTGTATTTATTTATCATAAAATATTAGGATTATTATTACCTTTTACAAAGTCTACATGAACTGATTCAAAATGTTTTCGGATTATGTAATTAAAATAGTTTACTTCGAAATGCGAAGCGTAAATTAACAGGTGAAGTTTAGATTTCGTCTGGAAAGTTTTGTTGGAAGCGTTAGTCCCGTTATTTAAGACTTATTTAGCATTGATTTCACTTAAATAATTATTTTATAAAACTGACATCCAAGAACCTGGCCTGATGTTAAATTTGCATTTAAAATAAGCTGTGTCTGTCGTTTTAACGGACAAAAGTCATAGTCAATTAAAACAAGATGTCCAGTGTAACGCTAAAAATTATGGGTAAAGTCATAAGAAATTTTCTAGAAGGTTTTAGAAAATGAAAACGAAGAGGAATTTTACTGCATAATGTGTAACGAAAAATTAGAGTTACCACCGACAGAGGATCATGTGCACCATATACATAAATTTATTACATTTTATACTTATTACATAAACATTACTGGTGGTAGGACCTCTTGTGAGTCCGCACGGGTAGGTACCACCGCCCTGCCTATTTCTGCCGTGAAGCAGTAATGCGTTTCGGTTTGAAGGGTGGGGTATCCGTTGTAACTATACTGAGACCTAAGAACTTATATCTCAAGGTGGGTGGCGCATTTACGTTGTAGATTACGGCAGTGTATTATTTTTCATGTGCCCAGAGTTTTTTTTTTTATTGCTTAGATGGGTAGACGACTCACAGTCCACCTGGTATTAAGGGGTTACTGGAGCCCACAGACATCTACAACGTAAATGCAAATTAAAAAAAAACACATAAAAAAACATCCAATCACGACGTCATTACTTACTGGTGGACACGCTTCATTTTAGAGATCGTGAGCGCTAAACTTTTAGTTACAGCTCCCAAAAGTAGTAGTTAGGTATAATGAACTTTCCATATTTCACACCCCATAAAAGCTTAAGCCAATGAGTTCGAGAACACTCGTTACGTGCCAACGACCCTCTTGAAGCCGGCAAAGGGCGACATGGTTGTAAAAAAAAAAAGTTCTGTCGTCCAACATTAGGGATGTTAAACAATAATTTTCGGAGTTACTATAGGTACGTTTACGATTTCAACGAAGAGTTACACCCCATCTGTCGGAGTTACTCGTGCTACCTGTCGTAAATTTGTGACATTTTAACAAAATCTTTCCGCTTAATTAAAGTCCTTCCTTAAATATTGTTATATATATGTAACCCCTATACGATTAATCTTAAAAGAGGTTAATATGATATAAAGATAACATATATAGAATTTCGAATATTGAAACATAAAAAAACATTATATAACATTAGACGTATAAAAAGCCTTTTTGAAATATTAAAATACAAAAACATATAAAAATTTTGGTGAAGCAATAGCTTTAAATGTTGTTTCTCTTTATAAGAGCAACTCAATTTGTGCTATAGTTTTACGAAGCTAAACTGTATTTTGATATAAATAAATAAATACATTATAAAACATGGACATGGACGCCAGCGTGCCAGGGACAAAGCCAACCTGCTGCCTACTGTTTAATACTCTCCAAAAACTTCGTTAGAAGAACATGTCATAGTGCTTTAGACATTTGTTCGAGTTTAGGTAGTTTTGGGGTACAAGAATGATTCTTATTAGCCGTGTATAATCGCTTAGTATAATCGCTTTATAATTGTGATATGTCAAAAAGCTTTCAGGTTTTGATTCTGCTAATGTTGAACCCTAATTCGACCTATCAAGTCCCAGCGGTGTTCCCTCGTTAAGATCTCGCTTCTGAAACTTTCAATGCAAAGTTTTGTAAGTTGCCTCTCTCTCAACGTTTGCGGTGCTGTATAAGGCTGATCTACAAATCAAATTATTGGTGACACGAATCGAACTTTTTACAAGGACAAGTGCTTTTCTCTCCCACTTATTCGCTGGTAGTGTAAGGGGCTATTCCAGATTTCGGGCGGACGGATAGGTGAGCTCACGGATTCGACCAGCAAGAATTGGCTGGCCCTATCAAGAGCCGTGCTTCGCAGAATCTACCACCGGATAGGAAACGCGACCCACTGAGAAGATCCGGCGAGAAACTCAGTGGGCTGTATCTGTGGGTTGTATTTATTTGTTGGAAGGCCGATAAAATCGTCGAGAATCAATGTTGCAAAGCACAAATTGAGCTTTCTGTTCGTTATGGATTTGACAAATGTATTGAAAGTTATCAAAATTGTTTTCGAACTTGAATTTAACCAACTTTGCGGGAGCGAAGCTATACATCCATCTACTTTTACATAAACTAGTCAGCGTTACAAGGGATAATAGGGGAAATAGCGGCCCACTGAGAAGACCCGGAAAAAATTCAGTGGGCTGTGACTGTGGGTTGGTTCGCTTGCCGAACTCTTCGTTGTAATCGACCAGTTCGACGTATACGCTGACCGGTGCTTGAAGAGCCCAAAAACACCAAGAGTAAATCCGGGGATCCGACAAGACAAGTTTTTGGGTGACGGCGGCTTTGCGTCGCCCTGTCGCCTGGATTAGATATGTCATTAGCGGCGGTCACAATAAGAGAAGGCAACCGCAGACAGGCCCACGTCCTATGGGATCACAATGTGATCACGAAATCTCCATAATGCCCAAGATCCAACTTTTAATTGCATTGGCACGCTGCCTTTCGAACCGGCAAGATTGCTTCACAGCAAATATAGGATAACGACTTCGGTGAACCACAGAAAAAACATAGAGTGAGTTAAAAAAAATACTCCAGCATAAAATGGATGGCCTACAAATATGTTATACCGAATGGATGTAATTGCTCGGTGGATCGACGGTCCTAATGTTGTTGTCCGGAACTTGTACTGCGGAATCCGGCAGGCCAAAAATTCCAAATTTTTCGAATTAAATACGTCCTGTTACGCTGGTAAAAGTAACGCTATCTATCGCCGAATAGCTGAAACCAACATCAAAAAGAAACTAGTGACGTCGAGAACGCTCGAGAAGTACAACGCCATCTATTGTTAGATAGCGGAAACACAAATCGAAGCCACCCGACTTGCCCAGAATGTTTTTCAATAAATCTAGGGATGTCGTGTCGATTATAAAAGCGTTGCAGATATGGCACGGAGCAGTGAGTAATCGGGACTACTCGAAGCGAAACAGCGAACGGATCACCTGAAGCGAAGCGGAAGAAGCGAACTGAGAATTTTAAAGTGCTCGGTAGGTGTTCTAAGTGTTAATAAAGTCTTAATTTACACTTCGGTAGAATTTTTATTTATCCCGACTCCCAGCGTGTAACAATACTTAACACAAGTTCACGAATCCACGGTAAATGAATAACATCGTTGATAATTATAAATCGAAGTATTGAATTAATTAATTACATAAGTCAATTAAAAGTATCGCGTCTTTAATGTAACTAGGTCAAGGAGGTATTTGCGAATGGAATTTCCTCAAACAATCGAAACAATAATCAATCAATTTAACTTGAGTTTTAAATTAAACCTTCAAATTCAATTTTCAGTTAATTTCTTATGACTCTCTGACTCATTGAGATCCGGCTAGCGTAGGTACCACCAGCCTGCGTATTCCTGTAGCGAAGTGGTCATGAGTTACTGTTTCAACTGTGATACAAACATAATTACTTAATTAATAATTAATTAATCAAGTTTCCACCTTTAAAATCATACAATAGAACCATCATAGAATAGAATTGAAATATCAACCTCATGTATCAAGCATGGAGTGGCTTTCACGTGGTGACGTCTATATCTGGACAGTAAAAATAATTAAGTATCTCAGGCTCTTGCTAGGTCTAGTGTTAGCAACGTTACTAGGCTGTCTACTAGAGTCGGTGAATCTGGTATGACCCCTCGTATAAATAAAATATAGTCAGAACAGCATAGAAAGAAGTGTCACTGGTGTCAAGAGAAAAGACAAAGTAAGATTGTCAGTTGTCAGTAATAAAAAGATTATCTAAATTGAAAAACGCAACCAAAATAAGTAGAAGGTCATATCTTAAGAAAGAAATACGAAAAATATGGAGTTGAATGGTCACTAGAATACGTGAAAAAAAAGAAAACAAAAAGAAAGTGATTATAATAATATCAGTAAGCAGACTAGTAACTGTCAACCTGGTGGTGAACGGTCACCGTTAATCATGAGCCTCAGCAGTGCCAATCCTCAGCACAGTGAAGTTCTGATTTACCATTGAGGATTCTTCTCAAATCTCGCTTGAAGAGGAACATTTTATAGAACGCGGTTGTACCTATGGATGAACCCTGCTTCGTTGCTGGGTATTACGATGATAAAAATGACGGGATAGTCTCCAATAATTCTTTTTTTTTTATGATAGAAAAATTACTGGTGGCCCGAAGGCCTTTCCAGTTTCACCAGGACAGGTGGACGAGCAAAGACTCAGCCAGGAGGGGTGGGATTTGCTAACAACTACGCGAGTGCCTCCGAAGGAGACCTAACAACTCAAGAGCAATTGCTTCGCGAATGAATCTAGTACCGGATCGGAATTGCGACCCGCTGAGGAGATCCGGCGAGAAACTCAGCGGGCTGATGCATGGGTTAGGTTGCACGTCGACCTCTTTGCCGAGTTCGACGAGTACGGTTACCGGGGTCCCTAAGCCTGCTCCTAGTGTTACACGAATACACGGTACAAATGTAGAGAGAACCGTAGTCCTCGAGTTGACACGTGTTTGAAGTATATTTTATAATCAATGCGATTGCATTGTTATCACTATTTTACTTATTGCAGCAAATAGACTCGGCGTTGTCCGGCTCATGTCATTTATCATGAAACAAAGTTTCCTATGATATACTGATCCTGGTTTTAATCTGTTTTTGTGTGAAATTTTAATTTAAATTTTCATCCCAATCACTTCAACTAGTTCTATTGACTAAAAAATACACAATACAAAATTTTATATTTCTAATATTAGTGTAAGTTTATACATTAAACGGATTTTGATGAGTCTTCGGGATTTAGTCTCTGCTTATCAGATTTCCTTTTTAGCCAGCTGAGAACGAACCAAATGTCTATTTCTGCCGTGAAGCAGCAATACGTTTCGATTTGAAGGCCGGATTCTTGTCTCAAGATTGGTAGCGGAATTTACGTTATAGATGTCTATAGGCTCCGGTAACCACCACTTAAGACCAGGTGGGCCGTGAACTCGTTCACCCATCTAAGCAATAAAAAAAAACCAAGAAAATTTTACATTGAACACGCACACAAACAATAGGATTCAAAATTGTCTTGATAAATATGTTCTCACGTTTCAAAGGTGATTGTTTTCGGAACATCTTTATTAAGTTCGAGGAATTGAGACACGTCCGGTGCGGAACTACGAAGCTCCCAGACGCGGAAGCTTTGAGACCACAGCGATGGAGCGGGTGTTTCGTTTACAATACTCAAGGCCACTCGCACTGCATTATTCAACAACATATCGAGGGGTGAAAGCCTTACGGGATCTTTTGCTTGCTACGCGACATTTATCTTTGTAATTATTCTTCTTCTTAGTCGAATACTTCATTGCTGAAGGTCGTGTCCTTGAAAGCCCTTCGTGGCTCTTTGTACCCTCAGCTTCCATTTGCTTCGGTTTTCGGCTTCTCTCAGGGCGTTGGTAACAGAGAGTCCAGTGAGCACAGTTATCTGATCCGACCAACGGTTTGGTGGCCGGCCGGCGGGTCTTTTCCCTTCTACCTTGCCCACCACAATCAATCTTTCAAGGTTGTCTGGTGGCCGCCGAGCAATATGACCAAAGTAACTAAGAACCTTCTGGTAGCAAATCGTCGACAGTCTCGTTTCTATACGAATAATTAAAGGTGCCTTTTATTCTGTATTAGCATCAACAGTTCGATGTTTTTAACTTCAATTATGTTTACTCCATTCAAACAGCTGAAGAAGTTTTTTTGTTATGATATTTTTTCCATAATTTCAAACTTATATGGCTCTACTGTCATCATCATCATCATCAGCCTTTATCTGCCCACTACTGGACATAGGCCTTCCCCAATGCCTTCCACAGAATGCGGTCCGCCGCCTTCCGCATCCGAGGAATTTTTTACTATTTTTTATTGCTTCGTTGGGCGGACGAGCTCATAGCCCACCTGGTGTTAAATGGTTACTGGAGCCCGTACACATCTACAACGTAACTGCGCCACCCACCTTCAGATATAATTTCTAAGGTCTCAGTATACTTACAACGGTTGCCCCGCCCTTCAAACCGAAACGCATTACTACTTCACGGCAAAAATAGGTAGGGTGGTGGTACCTACCCGTGCGGACTCACAAGAGGTCCTACCGCCAGTAGGAAATTTGTGAGAGTGAGAAATTGATTGTGAGTGGTGATCCACCTATGAACGTCATTTATGCTAGGCGCACAACCAAAGCCTACGACGATACGATTCATATTAGGTGACATGACAGCGCTAAACAACTTGCGCACTAACTTGCCTGATTAGTAATCGATCTGTTATGCGGGGTCTCCCGATTAGGTTTTTAAAAAAATAATTTTGAAAGAGATTTCACTTTTATTTGTTCAATTTCACAAACAATTAAGTTATGGAAATTGGCTAAAAGGAGATATTGTCTAAGACCGCTCCCGATGGGTGACTAAATACGACTGAGTGACTTTCGGTCGGTAACTATTATCAAGAGATTTCTTACTATGCTTACTCAGCATCAGTGGTTATTAAAAAGGATGTAACATCACTTTGCCTAACATGGGGATTCTGTAACAGATCGATTCAAACGCAGCACATAATAAAGACAGACTCATGATTCATCACACATGGTCCAGAGGCTGCACTGTCGAGATGAATCGTAAAGTGACTCGTATAGTTCCTGATCAGCTTGGAACAAATGGTGGTTCATGTGGCTTCTGATAAATATTATTATTTGGCTTACGATGTTCAAGTCGTCGTGGCCTAAAATAAGACGTCCGGTGCATTCGTATCTAGCGATGCAACGGTGTTCGAATCCCGCAGGCGGGTACCAATTTTTCTAATGAAATACGTACTTTACAAACGTTCACAATTGAATTTCATGGTGAAGGAATAAGATCGTGTAATAAAAATCAAACCCGCAAAATTATAATTTGCGCAATTACTGGTGGTAGAACCTCTTGTGAGTCCGCACGGGTAGGTACCACAACCCGGCCTATTTTTGCCATGAAACAGTGATGCGTTTCGGTTTGAAGGGTGGGGCAACCGTTGTAACTACACTGAGACCTTAGAACATATATCTCAATGTGGGCGCATTTGCGTTGTAGATGTCTATGGGCTCCAGTAGCCACTTAACACCAGATGGGCTGTGAACTAGTCCACCCACCTAAGCAATAAAAAAAATATTCGCGCACTCGCTATGATATGCGTTGTATGATCGAATTGAGATCTCATGCCCTAAAGCATAGATGTATAGTACAAATGAGATTATCAAATGGAAAACCGCAAGAATGAAATTTGCGTAATAAATTGCTATACAATTAAGATCCTCATGAATAGCCCACATCCGTCCGCTATTGAACTTGGATCCCTTCCCATTTACATCACATAACCCGATTTTCGGCCTATGTCCAGTCCACTGCCTATTAAGTTTCAGACTCTCACAGAGACAGACCTCACCACTACCCAACTATAGGCTGTGTGATGATTCACCAGTTTGAGCAATATAAATATTATGAACTAGCGGCCCGCTCCGGCTCCGCTCGGGTCTTTAACAAAAATTTCAACGATATTTGACGTTGTTTTATTTAAAAAAATAAAAGAACACTTATTCCGGTATAACTATAATAGTTAGACATATGCTGTCGCTTTTGTGAATAATAATGTGCTCTACAAAGTTGTAGTACATTATTTGATTCTATCATTAATAGTTTTCGCAGGGCACGCGATGTAAAGAATATTTTAGGTAGTTTTTTTTACACCTTAGGTTAAATTATTGGAGTTTTACTAAGGATCCCTAATTTTTTAAAAAAAGATTATAGCTTATGGCACTCGGGAATAGTGTAGCTTCCAAACAGTGAAAGAATTTTTCAAATCGGTTCAGTAGTTTCGGAGCCTATTCAATACAAAGAAACAAACAAATCTTTCCTCTTTATAATATGATGATAGTATAGATAAGCGTCATATATGCATAATATATTGCGTATGCATGTTATTGAAATCTAAAAAACAATAAATTCAATTCAAAGCGTTAATGTCTTCAAAGTTGTTACTGTCGTTAATACGGAGCCTGCTACAAACTGCTGGCGATTAGCCGTAATTACTGAAGGATCACAGTTAAATTTAACTGTTCCCGTTAACTCGACAGGTGCTTTGAACTCGCCGGCATCAATTACTTTGGATCGTTACGTTTGTTTCCGCTTTCGTGCAGTCGAAGATTGTAAATTAAGCAGTTTTTTTTGTCCTTATTAAACTCTTAAAATTTGCTCGTAACATAATTACGCCAAATACTGATGGTAGGACCTCTTGTGAGTCCGCACGGGTAGGTATCACCACCCTGCCTATTTCTGCCGTGAAGCAGTAATGCTTTTCGGTTTGAAGGGTGGGGCAGCCGTTGTAACTATACTGTGACCCTTAGAACTTATTTCAAGGTGGGTGGCGCATTTACGTTGTAGATGTCTATGGGCTCCAGTAATCACTTAACACCAGGTGGGCTGCGAGGTCGTCCACCCATCTAGGCAATAAAAAAAATAGGAAAGAAAAAAACTTTTGAAATTAGAGTACAAAAAAACTTATTAGAATTTGCAATGCTGATTGATGAGGATGTTTGTTTGATATCGTATTTCGAAATTACGGAGGCAAAGCGCTTTACAGGACCCCAGATGTTTCAATGTTAAGACATTTGATTATTTAACGGAAGATATAATAATGATAATGAATGGGAACAAATCACGCACGGCCATTCAGCCCCAATTTAGCATTCGCTGTGTTATGGGTACCAAAGATTGATAAACATGCTTATATACATTTAAATATATACAAATATAGATAATAGACATCCAGACAAAAGAGCGAATAAATCTGTTCATCACACAATGTTTGCCCGATCTGGGAATCGAACCTATAACCCTTGGCGTACCAGTCAGGGCGGCGGACCACTGAACCAATGAGTTGGTCAAATTAGATGTGATTGTTAAAATCAGTGAGTAGCTAGTGTAATTTTTTATACAAGTTAATCTGAACTTAAATTTTAATCATGAAAGGAGACTGAAACGATTACATACATTTTTGGGCCCGAATGTAACGTGATGAAACTAATATGAATTAATAGATTCAGATTTATCAGTACTTTGCTGAAAATTATAAAAGTTTTCTCAATCTGAGAGCCGAGTTAATAAAGATTTAGTAAAAGTTAGGTTATGTTACAATCTCTTTAAAAGAGTTGAATAATAACTTATTTATGAATAAGTAAATGTTTATTATATCCATTGGATAATCTTTTAAATGTCATATTATGAATGAATATCAATGATATATATCAGGTATGGAATATGGAATTGCTGTCCCACAATTCACACAGCGATCCATAATTTCAACAGTATCCAATGCAACAATTTCAAGTCAAACGTGTGAGCGATCTTCGGTGTCCAGTGTAGAAGCAATTGTCGTACAAGGCTGGTAGAGTTGGAATCCGTAATAATAAAGCAGTGATCGTTGAAAATATAAAAACAGCCCGATAGATGAGTCGACTATTATCAAAGCCGGCAATCTGACTTTTGGACAATGATTGGTAAATCAGAAAAACGAATTATTGACTTTGTATTCCATTGGCAGTCACAAAACTCTTCGGAACGACATCTTAGATAAATAACAGGTTATCTATTAACCTTTATTTAATGCAGGTTTTGAACCGTATTCTTTGAAGGAGACGATTATATTCAAATCAATCTGTATTGACATATCAATAATTTTTTTTTGTCCAAATGCACAGATTGCCACCTTTGATAATAGACGACTCAGATACACACTCAAAACGCGTCGAAGATACAAAACGAGTAGAGCAGAAAAAACCAACAAGCGCCAAAAAATAATTGTATAATCTATGAACAAACGTCATGTCAGCTTACTGTCAAAGCTGTCATCAAAAATACAATCGATTTTAATCGATTTGAAATCGATAATCAGATTACTTTGTTAAGTATTATTAGATTTTTTCTTCATTTATGTATATAATCGCAATTAAATCCGGCGTATACCGCACTTGTATACAACAAGTATAAATCGCTCATTTAATTACTTTGCATTAATTACCTAGTGCAATGTTTTTCTTTTTATAATCCTGTAATCGATTAATTAAATCGATCACACCTTTAAACCGACAAAAACTAACTTTCTCATTTTTCTCCGGTCCCAGAAAGGGGATTGAGGTGATTTTTTATATTCTTATATAAAAAAATATGACAAATTTTTTAGACTACATTCCAAGTTATTACATTTTTGGCCCACGATTATCCGTCTCCTTTCAAGTTTAATTAAATACCAATTTAAATTTAACTAACAGCGAATAAATACAACGTAATAAATTATTATATGAATGCTTTATCTTTAAACTGATATGATTTAAAAATAACTAGAGGTCCCGCAGTAGTCGAAATTCGACTATAATTAATTGGAATTGTAAGTTTGTACACTATTATGATTGTATTTTATACTTCTTAAATCAAAAATTTCGCCAAGACTACACTATAAAAAATATTAACAAAGACAAACAATATTTAATCTATTCTCAATTTGACAACAGATGTCAAGAACAAAAGTTTGACAATAAATAGTATGCATGCGTGTGTGCGTCAAATACATGGTATGTAGTGTGTGTAATCTTTTCTTTATTCATTTAATGTATCTTTTATGCATTATTTAAAAAAAAAAATTAGCATTGTGCACTTCTTCTCTATATTCTCTATAAGTGTGGAAAATTTCATACTCCTCCGTCCGCGCAATTTTCGTAAAAAGGGATACAAAGTTTTTGCTTCACGTATTAATTTATAGAAGATATTATTGAAATGTCTTTGAGAATTACGTTCTGCAAAATGAAGTTGTATGTTGCCAAGTAGATAATGTTACAACAAAAAATTTAAATCATTATGCATTGTGGATAAACTAATAAAGTTCATTGTATCATTTTAATTTTAATTGTTTCTGTAACTCCCAAAAAACCGAAGAAAAGAATATGGGCACGCTAACATTATCATGTTTCTTCCGACATTATATATCCACACTACAACTTTGACGGGAATTTAATATACTTGAAAAATTATAAAGAATTAACATTTTTTTTATTATTTAGGTTGGATAAGCTCACGGTGGTGTGTAGCTTACCGAAGCCCGCAGACACCAGTGTGCTTAGTGCGAGTATTTTAACTTCTCGATCGCGTGAAAGTTAACTCCAGTTTTATCTTTCCTTTCCTTTTGCCACTAGGGGCGCTGTTCCAACTCCATAAAAATTTGAGTTAAGTTTTACGCTACCAATAATTTAAAAAACTCGCACTAAGTACGTGAATGCCGCCTACTTCCTCAAATTTTATGATTCATATCGAGAATCCTTCATTTATGTAATGTAAAATGGACGCAATGAAAACATTAATTGAGACAAAACGAAATTACGCCAATCAAATTATAAACCACATTAATTTGTTCAGATTATATTAAATGTTTTGCGTGAAGAATAATATTATAAATACTATTGATCGGTCACGCTTTATTTTGCGCTGCATTCTCCTCAATGGCCTTCTCATCTACTTTCTCAGGTACATCATTTTTGGGAGTTGGCATTCCGTCCTTTTCTTTTTCTATAGCATTATCCACTTTCTCCTTCTCTACTTCTATTTTCTCTGTAGAAAGAACATTCCCTTCGCTGACTGCCGTTATTGCTTCAGTAGGAACTTCAACTTTAACTGTTGTAACTTCAGTGGTATTTGATATCTCTGTGGTGGGATTCGGTATCTCTTTGAGAGTATCATTCTTGTCGCTTTCAGTAAAATTAGAAGGTAGAATCGTCGTGCTCTTAATATCTTTTCCGTTTTTACCTTGATTCAGCAATCCGGTAACCGTATCGACGACTTTTTGTGTACCATCATCCAATTTGTTAACTAGCCTTGTAACCAGACCTTTATTCGCGTTGCTTTTAGGTTTAGATTCGTCAAGCAATGCATTGTTTTGTGCTTTATCGGTCACTGGATGTAACACGTCGTTCAAGAGACCACATTCCGAATTAATAACCTTCAAAATGACAAACAACACTACAATTTTCATTTTGCAGTAACGTCCGTTCAGTTTAGTGTTTTTCTAGAGAATGTTAACTATGTTTTTCTGATTAACGTTAGAATTATTGGTAATGGTTGCGATTTCGTTATCGCAAGTTCAGAGACGGAAGTGCAAGGCCAATTAAGTATCACTATATCTAATTAGGTTAATTAGTCAGTTGATGCAACTGATGTTGTGTCTTCGAATTTCAAATCTTATTACAGTTTAGTTGGCGATAATGGTCTGTGATAATGATTTTTATCGTCAACTACAAAACTCATATGAAATTTAATAAGATTTTCCTCCAAATTTATCGTATACTAGCTGACCCGGCAGACTTCGTAGTGCCTCAATCGATAAATAAAAGACCTAAGCTTTTGTATAAAATAAACTTAAAACAAACAAAAGGAATCCGTTCGACGGGGAACACATCAAAAGAAAAACAAAATTATTATTTCCGAGCATTTTCATATTTATCTACCTTTAAAGCTTCTCTGGACTTCCACGAATAATTCAAGACCAAAATTAGCCAAATCGGTCCAGCCGTTCTCGAGTTTTAGCGAGACTAACGAACAGCACTTCATTTTTATACTTTTTTTTTTTTATTTTTTTTTATTGCCTTTTTAGGCAGACGAGCATACGGCCCACCTGATGGTAAGTGGTCACCGTCGCTCATGGACGTCAGCAATGCCAGGGGCAGAGCCAAGCCGCTGCCTAATATACATAAGTATATAGATTAGTACTCTTAGCAGACGAGTATAAGGCGCTGATGGTGAGTGGTTACTGTTGCTTATGAGAGTCCGCTATGCCAGGGGCAGAGTTAAGCATATGCCTATCGTGGAAAAACCTACTTACCGTTTGTTTGTTTTCATGAAGATTTTTTGTTAAAAGGCAAAAGAGTATTTATGTTTTTTTTTGTTTCCTACCTACGCTGATGATCTAGAGAGACCATATCAGCGTAACCTTAACTAGTAGGTGAGCTCACGGGACTCAAACCTGACGATGTTGCTAACATGAACCCTAGCAAGAGCAGTGCTTCGCAGAATCTACCACCGGATCGGAACGCGACTCACTGAGAAGATCCGGCTGTATCTGTGGGTTGTATTTATGTGTTGGAAGGCCGATAAAATCGTCGAGAATCAATCTTGCAAAGCACAAATCGAGCTTTCGGTTCGGTATGGATTTGATAAATGTATTGACAGTTATCAAAATTGTTTTCGAACTTGAATTTAACCAACTTTGCGGGAGCGAAGCTATACATCCATCTACTTTTACATAAACTAGTCAGCGTTACAAGGGATAATGGGGAAGTGGTACAGTCGAGTCAGAAATTATTCAAATTATAATATTTTATAACAAACTTTAAATATTAACAGCATCATATAATTAAGTCGTTGTGGCCTAAAGGATAAGACGTCCGGTGCATTCATATGTAGCGATGCACTGGTGTTCGAATCTCGCAGGCGGGTACCAATTTTTCTAATGAAATACGTACTCAACAAATCTTCACGATTGACTTCCACGGTGAAGGAATAACATCGTGTAATAAAAATCAAACCCGCAAAATTATAATTGGCGTAATCACTGGTGGTAGGACCTCTTGGGAGTCCGCACGGGTAGGTACCACCACCCCGCCTATTTCCGCCGTGAAGCAGTAATGCGTTTCGGTTCGAAGGGTGGGGTAGCCGTTGTAACTATACTGAGATCTTAGAACTTATATCTCGAGGTGGGTGGCGCGTTTACGTTGTAGATGTCTATGGGCTCCAGTAACCACTTAACACCAGGTGGGCTGTGAGCTCGTCCATCCATCTAAGCAATAAATAAATAAAAACAGCTGAGCATCTTTTTGCTTTTTTACTTTTCTTTTAATTGTTTACCTATATTAAGGTAAATCTTTGTGAAAGGCAATACTTGATATTATTATTATTATTATTATTGGAATATATTTATTAAAAATCTTATTAATTAAAAAAAAAACTATATAAAAATAGATAGCCGCTAATGGCCGTGTCTACGATTCAAGCCACCAGTGGTTAGGGCTTCAGAGTGAGAAACCTCCTCACAATGCACGCGCAGTATCGAGGATAACTGCCTTCTGTATTAGGCCCTTAACCCAGCTGGATAATGAAAGTTTCTTAAGGTATTGATCGAAACTTTTCGCTATCAAACAGTGTACTGACACAATTATTATTATAATTATTAACGACTTTTTTATTTATTTATAAGCAGTGACTTGGCTCTGCCCCTGGCATTGTTGAAGTCCAGAAGCGACGGTAACCACTCACCATCAGGTGGAGGGTAAGCTCGTCTGCTTACAATGACAATAAGAAAGATGTGTGGTGTCGTGGGACACCGGACAGGAACGAAGTTCTTTATTATAAAAATATTAATTTTAAGTTCTATTCGAGGTATAAAGAAAATATTTATTCGGGTATACATTTTTTATTATGTTTTTTTTTTGGTAAAAATAAATAAAAAAGTACTTTACAAAGTTATCAACTTTATTTTATTCACAATGGCTTATAAAAATATATAGAATAATAATATACAAAGAAACAGCTATTTATATGAATAATAATAACCGTCATCACGTAGACTATACATTAGACATTGTATAGCCATCATACTAAGACTATACATAAATAATAAAAATCTTACGTTACGGACGTTTTTTCCCGGAACTTCGTTCCAAAAAAGCACCTTACCTGTGAAAGTTTAAATGCGGTCACTTGTTTAAGACTTTTGTCTCCGACAGTACACAGAGTGACATTCTAACTGAGTTACCGCCGGTCTCACGGATCGATGCGCTCGACTGTACGTTAACGGCTTTGTACCAAAAGGAGGCTGTTCTGAGGAGGCATTGTATATTTTATTTTTGCGTATTCCGTAATAGAAGTCTATTATGTTTTTTTTTCGGTACAGGTAAAATCCTGGTAGGACCTCTTGTGAGTCCGCACGGGTAGGTACCACCGCCCTGCTTATTTCTGCCGTGAAGCAGTAATGCGTTTCGGTTTGAAGGGTGGGGTAGCCGTTGTAACTATACTGAGACCTTAGAAATCGTATCTCAAGGTGGATGGCGGCATTTACGTTGTAAATGTCTATGGGCTCCAGTGACCACTAACACCAGGTGGGCTGTGAGCTCGTCTATCCATGTATACAATAAAAAATATATTAAAAAAAGTATTCACCGAAATGGCCCGAAGTAAGCGTAAACATTATTGATTACTTAAAGCTTACTTACTACTTTACTTACTAGCTTAAAAAGTTGTAGTTTCAGTAAGATAAAAATAATGACAATCACGAGCCGTCTGCTTGGACAAGTCGATTGTGCTTCAACTTAATCCTTACCTAATCATCAGCAGCGTATTTTAGGACGCACGAGCTAAATGGTAGGAGTTATAAGTCTCTAGATATATTTACCCGAATATTAATAATGTAATGTTTATTCTTGACTTTTCTAACAAATCGCCCGCATAAAATTTTGTATAGATAAATGATATGTAGACATTGAACAAAAAAAATGTCTATATATGTTTACGTCACTATATATATACAGAGAGAACAACACTAACAAGTTCACGCGCCGTAACAGCACCTGCGACATTCGAACTCAGTAGTGATGGGAAACGTACAACAAAGATCTTTTTTAAATCGATATCGATAAATAGTTTTGGCCAAATCACGCACGGTCATTCGGCCCCAAATTAGGATTCTCTGTGTTATGGGTACCGGAGACTGACATACATACTTATATATGTTTAAATACTAATATACATATATAGATGATAAACACCCGGACAAAGAGAGAACAAACCTGTTCTTTTTTTCTTCCTTTTTTTATTGCTTATATGGGTGGACGAGCTCACAACCCACCTGGTGTTAAGTGGTTACTGGAGCCCATAGACATCTACAACGTAAATCCGCTACCCACCTTGAGATTTAAGGTCTAAGGTCTCAAGTATAGTTACAACGGCTGCCCCACCCTTCAAACCGAAACGCATTACTGCTTCACGGAAGAAATAGGCAGGGTGGTGGTACCTATCCGCGCGGACTCTCAAGAGGTTCTACCACCGGTATCTCATGAGGTCCTACCACCAGTTTCAGTCATCACACGAATGTTTGCCTGATGCGGGAATCGAACTCACGACCCTCGGCGTAACAGCTAGGGGCGTAATTACTGCACTACCGAGTTAATCTATTAATGATTTTTTTTATGATTGAAGATGCACTGGTGGCCCGGAGGCCTTTCCAGTTTCACCAGGTGGCGAGCAAAGACTCAGCCTGGAGGGGAGAGATTTGCTAACAGCTGCCCGAGCGCCTCTGAAGGAGACCTAACAATTCAAGAGCAGCTGCTTCGCGAATGAATCTACTACCGGATCGGAATCGAGCGGAAAATCGCTGAGAAGATCCGGCGAGAAACTCAGCGGTCTGATGCATGGGTTATAATCATTAAAAAAAAGATAAGTTTACGAACGAATTAAAATCATTTTCATTTCAAATTAAATACCATTAAAAAGGACATGACAGACGATAACAAATTTAGGGGGCTTGTTATTTTTTTAGATTACACATTTTTCTTTTTTTAAAGTATATTCACATTAATCTATACATATAAATAAAATTGGAGTGTCTGTCGCTAATATTGAAATAACCGCTTTTTACTACATGCATATGAATATATATACGGTACATACATTAAAATAACATTTTTTACAATTTTTGTCTGTCTGTCTGTCTGTCTGTTTGTTCCGGCTAATCTCTGGAACGGCTGGACCGATTTTGACGAGACTTTCACTGATAGATAGCTGATGATATAAGGAGTAGCTTAGGTTACTTTTTTAAAGACTAGCTTCGCCCCGCGATGTCACTCGCGGTACGACAATAACCGCGGGTAACATCGCGGGACTCAGGTAGTAATAATAAAATTTAATGTTTCCGAAGCGAAGCGAAGACGGGTCGCTAATTATTAATATATGCGATGAAATGAAAACTAGAATGATATATGTATCTAGAGCGAACACCTAAGAACACACCGAGTCTGTTGATATTTATATACATATGATTTAGTGTTGCCATGTTACTAAACGCAAGTCACCTGGTTTCGTCTTGGAACGCTGCCAATTGACAGTGTATAAGTGATGTCTTCTACCGGATGGAGTTTTTTTATTGTTTAGATGGGTGGACGAGCTCACAGCCCACCTGGTGTTAAGTGGTTACTGGAGCCCATAGACATCTATAACGTAAATGCACCACCCACCTTGAGATATAAGTTTTAAGATCACAGTATAGTTACTACAGCTGCTCCACCCTTCAAGCCGAAACGCATTACTTCTTCACGGCAGAAATAGGCAGGGTGGTGGTACCTACCCTCGCGGACTCAGTTAAAATTATGCTTTTTTTCATATCTTTGTATGATTTTTTGTGAGAAATCATGAGCAAAGCGAGAGGTGCAGCAGATCTGCTCATTACCGCTGCGAAGTCTCTTTAAATCTCGGGTTATTTTTTTTTAAATATTGGTTGTCTGTAAATTCGGTTTACGGACGATAGTTTTACATGATAGCATCAGTAGCAGAACTATTCGAGCTGCTAGGTCTGACGTCACGCGAGAAGAGAGACAAATGTGTCACAAGCCAACACTTGGGCCGATCGTGCGTCTCTGTCGCTTGTTCCGCGCTCTCGCTTGCACGCACAGGCGGAACGTGACACTTTTTCGCGCGTGCAGCCGGTGTCCATCGATTTAAAATTTTATCGACTGTTTCTCAACTTCTTCAGAGTTATTTATTCCTTATACCTGAATATTGTCGAATTTGAATAATAACCCAGTTTTGTTGGGGATAAATTCAATTCGAGCTCCTCGTTTGCATTATCGGAGCATTCTTTGCTGAATAACTGTGTTTTTTTGCTAACATTTAATCTCATTTTCGTCGCGATGCTCTATGAAGCGAAAACTCTTATTGGATCGCGAAGGTTTTATTGTTTCTTTTGAAATTATTTTATCTTTTGTTGAATTCGATGGCTTTTTTTCATGACAATTTTACGTTTTATATTAAGTGTATATAAATGCGAGTACAAATACTGGTGTTAGGGCGTATTGTGGACCCTTCTGAGTAGGTACCATCATCGATCGACTTTCTGCCGCCTTGCAGTCGTACTGGAGTCGAACAACTGTTGACATTGGCCTCAAGTTGACTGTCATCATACATGTTGACACGTCTACAGTCTCCCGTAATCAAGTATTATCGAAGTCCTTATTTGACCTCCAACCAATCCTCCAGACCAGTTTAGTTAAGTACACAAGTCCCATTCATTTGTCTTCTAATTGATTAAAATGGTTTTAAATGGATTATTTACCTCGTTCATTAGAAAGGGATTCTTTACTGGTGGTAGGACCTCTTGTGAGTCCGCACGGGTAGGTACCACTACCCTGCCTATTTCTACCGCGAAACAGTAATTCGTTTCGGTTTGAAGGGTGAGGCAGCCGCTGTAACTGTACTTGAGACCTTAGAACTTATATCTCAAGGTGGGTGGCGCATTTACGTTGTGGATGTCTATGGGTTCCGGTAACCAATTTACACCAGGTGGGCTGTGAACTCGTCCATCCATATATGCAATAAATAAATAAATAAATGTGCAAGATGAAAATTTGTAGTCAACACAAACAAATATATTCCAATTCAAATAGTGGGGTAGTCGTTGTAACTATACTGAGACCTTAGAAATCGTATCTCAAGGTGGATGGCGGCATTTACGTTGTAAATGTCTATGGGCTCCAGTGACCACTAACACCAGGTGGGCTGTGACCTCGTCTATCCATGTATACAATAAAAAATATATTAAAAAAAGTATTCACCGAAATGGCCCGAAGTAAGCGTAAACATTATTGATTACTTAAAGCTTAATTACTACCTTACTTACTAGCTTAAAAGCTTGTAGTTTGAGTAAGATTAAATGATTATGACAATCACGAGCCGTCTGCTTGGACATGTCGATTGTGCGTCTACTTAATCCTTACCTAATCATCAGCAGCGTATTTTAGGACGCACGAGCTAAATGGTAGGAGCTATAAGCCTGTAGATATATTTATCTGAATATTAATAATGTAATGTTTATTCTTGATTTTTCTAACAGATCGCCCGCATAAAATTTTGTATAGATAAATGATATGTAGAAAATGAAAAAAAATATGTCTATATATGTTTACGTCACTATATATATATATACAGACAGAACAACACTCAGAGAGAACAACACTAACAAGTTCACGCGCCGTAACAGCACCTGCGACATTCGAACTCAGTAGTGGTGGGAAAAGTACAACAAAGATCTTTTTTAAATGGATATCGATAAATAGCTTTGGACAAATCACGCACGGTCATCCGGCCCCAAATTAGGATTCTCTGTGTTATGGGTACCGGAGACTGACATACATACTTATATACGTTTAAATACTAATATACATATATAAATGATAAACACCCGGACAAAGAGTGTACAAACCTGTTCTTCACACGAATGTTTGCCCGATGTGCAAATCAAACCCGAGGGTCGTCGGCACAACAGTCAGGGGTGTAATTACTGCATCACTAAGTCAATCTAATGAATAAGTCAGTCGATGAACGAAAATGATTTTTAAATTGATGATATTATATAGACAGCGGATTACGAACAGTCTACATATATTATATTCCATTTAAAAATCATTTTATTTATTATGCAAGTAAGTGACAGATAATTTACTTATCCGGTAATTTAATACAAATTCATACAAAATCTCCGGACTGCACAAAAATGTGAATTGATTAACGAATTAGAAAGTTTTTCTTCGGTTTGCGCGAATCTTTGACATTATTAAAGCTATTTTTAAGTTTAATCTCGCTTTTAATATAAAAAGCACATGTTCAGCAATGGATATATATGTAGACTAAAATTTAGTCCAAGGAGGGTGGACGTCAGATAAGCAGCCACGCCAAAACCCTTTTCAGTTTGATAAGAGTGCTGCGCCGACCCCACATGATGTGGGATAAAGACATGAAGAAGAAGTGGAAGACGTCCCTGAACTGACAATGATGATGACATTTCGAAAATCAACAAAAAAAAGTGTGGTGTCGCGGGACGCCGGATAGGAACGAAGTTACTGTTCCTATAAAATTATTAATTTTAAGTTGTATTCGAGGTATAAAGAAAATAGCTATTCGGGTATACATTTTGTATTATGATTTTTTTATTGATAAAAAATATAAATAATCGCACGCAAGGGTCAACCACTCCGCAGTGCAATGGAGCAGCCTGGGCCTGGGGGAACCGCCTGCATGATCACGGTATCCCATACGCCAAGTAAGTATAATTTAGTAAGAGAAATACGAGAACGTCTATCAACTGTGTAACATCTCGTCGCCGCGATTCAGGAATTATTGAATTTACGTGCAGCGACATCTGTTGATAACAAACTAAATAGAAAAAACCTTACGTTACGGACGTTTTTTCCCGGTTAGAGTACCCCTCCGCATCGTCCCATAAGGAACTTTGTTCCAAAAAAATAAAGTTTCCGAACGAATTAAAATGATTTTCATTTCAAATTAAACATCATCAATAATGACATGACAGACGATAACAAATGTAGGGGGTTTGTTATTTTTTTAGATTCCACGTTTGTCTTCTTTTTAAAGTATATTCACATTAATCTATACATATAAATAAAATTGGAGTGTCTGTCGCTAATATTGAAATAACCGCTTTTTACTACAAGCATATGAATATACCTAGTCAGGTCATAAGTATTGTCACACAGTAAAAACTTTTCTTTTAGAATGCTGGCCACAAAAAAGTTTATTGAATTCGAATTTCGAATTGTTCATGAAAATAAAAATGTATACTTTTAGAATTTTACTCATTTTTAAATATGGAGTGGACGCTTAAAGAAGACCGTGTTCCAGTAATTGCGTTGCATCGTTGCGGTTACGCGCCAATTCAAATTTTTAACATACTGAAAAATTTGAATATAACCAAAAGATTCGTTTATCGTACCATCAAACGATACAATGAAGACTCTAGTGTAGATGACAGGTCAAGAAGTGGTCGCCCTCGGTCTGTTAGGACTCCAGCAGTGATAAAAGCTGTGAAGGCGCGAATTCAAAGAAATCCCAAACGTAAGCAGAAACTGTTGGCCCTTCAGATGGGGTTAAGCAGAACCACGGTGAAAAGGGTGTTAAATGAAGACTTAGGGCTTCGGGCATATCGAAGAAAAACAGGACATCGTTTGAATGCTCGTCTAATGGACCTGAGACTGAAGAGATGCCGCGCTTTTTTGAAGCGGTACACGGGAAAAAAATATCGGGCAATTCTTTTTTCGGATGAAAAAATTTTTACCGTAGAAGAGAGCTACAACAAACAAAATGATAAGGTATACGCACACAGTAGTGAAGAAGCGAGCAACCGTATTCCGCGTGGCCAACGAGGTCATTTTCCATCCTCGCTCATGGTATGGTTGGGAGTTTCTTATTGGGGCTTAACAGAGGTACATTTTTGTGAGAAAGGTGTAAAAACGAATGCAGTTGTGTATCAAAATACAGTCCTGACGAACCTTGTGGAACCTGTTTCTCATACCATGTTCAATAACAGGCACTGGGTATTCCAACAAGATTCGGCGCCAGCTCATAGAGCGAAGAGCACACAAGACTGGCTGGCGGCGCGTGAAATCGACTTCATCCGGCACGAAGACTGGCCCTCCTCCAGTCTAGATTTGAATCCGTTAGATTATAAGATATGGCAACACTTGGAGGAAAAGGCGTGCTCAAAGCCTCATCCCAATTTGGAGTCACTCAAGACATCCTTGATTAAGGCAGCCGCCGATATTGACATGGACCTCGTTCGTGCTGCGATAGACGACTGGCCGCGCAGATTGAAGGCCTGTATTCAAAATCACGGAGGTCATTTTGAATAAACTTTAGTGTCATAAGAATCTATGTTTTGTTAAGTTCATTTTGGTATATGAATGGTTACATAATGAATAAACTTGTTTCAATTAATTTACATTAAACATGTGACAGAATTTATGACCTGACTAGGTATATACGGTACATACATTAAAATAACATTTTTTACAATTTTTGTTTGTCTGTCTGTTTGTTCCGGCTAATCTCTGGAACGGCTGGACCGATTTTGACGAGACTTTCACTGATAGGTAGCTGATGATATAAGGAGTAACTTAGGCTACTTTTTTAAAGACTAGCTTCGCCCCGCGGTGTCACTCGCGGTACGACAATAACCGCGGGTAACATCGCGGGGCTCAGCTAGTAATAATAAAATTTAATGTTTCCGAAGCGAAGCGAGGGCGGGTCGCTAATTATTAATATATGCGATAAAAAACTAGAATGATATATGTATCTAGAGCGAACACCTAACAACACACCGAGTCTGTTGATATCTATCTATAGGTATATACTTATGATTTAGTGTTGTCATGTTACTAAACGCAAGTCACCTGGTTTCGTCTTGGAACGCTGCCAATTGACAGTGTATAAGTGATGTCTTCTATCGAATGGAGTTTTTTTATTGCTTAGATGAGTGGACGATCTCACAGTCCACCTGGTGTTAAGTGATTACTGGAGCCCATAGACATCTATAACGTAAATGCGCCACCCACCTTGAGATATATGTTTTAAGATCTCAGTACAGTTACAACGGCTGCCCCACCCTTCAAACCGAAACGCATTACTGCTTCACGACAGAAATAGGCAGAGTGGTGCTACCTACCCTCGCGGACTCAGTTAAATTATGCTTTTTTTCATATCTTTGTTTGATTTTTTGTGAGAAATCATGAGCAAAGCGAGAGGTGCAGCAGATCTGCTCATTACCGCTGCGAAGTCTCTTTAAATCTCGGGTTATTTTTTTTTAAATATTGGTTGTCTGTAAATTCGGTTTACGGACGATAGTTTTACATGATAGCATCAGTAGCAGAACTATTCGAGCTGCTAGGTCTGACGTCACGCGAGAAGAGAGACAAATGTGTCACAAGCCAACACTTGGGCCGATCGTGCGTCTCTGTCGCTTGTTCCGCGCTCTCGCTTGCACGCACAGGCGGAACGTGACACTTTTTCGCGCGTGCAGCCGGTGTCCATCGATTTAAAATTTTATCGACTGTTTCTCAACTTCTTCAGAGTTATTTATTCCTTATACCTGAATATTGTCGAATTTGAATAATAACCCAGTTTTGTTGGGGATAAATTCAATTCGAGCTCCTCGTTTGCATTATCGGAGCATTCTTTGCTGAATAACTGTGTTTTTTTGCTAACATTTAATCTCATTTTCGTCGCGATGCTCTATGAAGCGAAAACTCTTATTGGATCGCGAAGGTTTTATTGTTTCTTTTGAAATTATTTTATCTTTTGTTGAATTCGATGTTTTTTTTTCATGACAATTTTACGTTTTAAATTAAGTGTATATAAATGCGAGTACAAATACTGGTGTTAGGGCGTATTGTGGACCCGTCTGAGTAGTTACCATCATCGAACGACTTTCTGCCGCCTTGCAGTCATGCTGGAGTCGAACAACTGTTGACATTAGCCTCAAGTTGAATGTCATCATACATGTTGACACGTCTACAGTCTCCCGAAATTAAGTATTATCAAAGTCCTTCTTTGACCTTCAGCCAATCCTTCAGACCAGTTTAGTTAAGTACACCAGTCCCATTGATTCGTAAATTAGAGTGACCGGATTAAGCCCTTACGCAGAAATGGGGAGCTCCAACATCGCTGGTCATTTAATTGATTAAAATGGTTTTAAGTGGATCATTTACCTCTTTAATTAGAATGGGATTCTTTACTGGTGGTAGGACCTCTTGTGAGTCCGTACGGGTAGGTACCACCACCCTGCCTATTTCTGCCGTGAAACAGTAATGCGTTTCGGTTTGAAGGGTGGGGCAGCCGTTGTAACTATACTGAGATCTTAGAACCCATACCTCAAGGTGGGTGGTGGCATTTACGTTATAGATGTCTATAGGCTCCAGTAACCACTTTACACCAGGTGGACTGTGAGCTCGTCCACCCATATAAACAATAAAAAAAATTATTTTAAAGTCTGTAAGGTACGCCGCCATATTGTCCATGTAGACATTCGTTTCGTGGGGACAGCTGTGTGTTAAGTCTCTATATCGCGCAAGGATTAATAAGACACGTGTTCAGTTAAGTGTGTAAAGTATATTGGGATTAACCAATTAACCTCAGGTGGGCTGTGAACTCGTCCATCCATATATGCAATAAATAAATAAAAAATTATGCAAGATGAAAGTTTGTTGTCAACACAAACAAATATATTCCGAATGTTATGGTTTTAGGAAATTAGTTATAATACATAAGACTTATATACACAATACTAGTTGGTTAGTGGGGCGTATTGGAAGTATGTGCATACCGTGGCGAGGGCTGCATCAGGAACGTCGCTTAGTTTAAATTCGTATATGTTTATTGCAAGTCACCATATTGCATGACATGGAATATAAAAATACGTTTGATATGCCAAAGACGAATAAATTGATATTATGTTAATGATATGCAATATGGAGTTTGGCATTATTTGAAGGTTAAGTAACATGCTCACGGTGCTATTAGGGAGTTTTTTGTTCTGTTTAATTTATGAAAGATCACTATACCCGTTGAGTAAGAAACCCTTTAAAAATCCCTAAATTGTAAATTCCCCCTGTTTTTTTTTTCTATCTGTGCTTTGAGAGGCTATTTCAGCTTCATCCTAACGTGTAGGTGAGCTCACGGGGCTCAAACTGGAGTGTTGGTAACACTGACCCTAGCAAGAGGAGTGCTTCGCAGAATCTACCAACGGATCGGAAACGCGACCCGCTGAGAAGATCCGGCGAGAATCCGGTTTCCTATTTTTGCGAGGACACGGCGCCACCCCTCCCATGCGGGGCAGGCGACGAGCGTATGCTCTGCCGTGTCCAAGTCACAACTACAATGGTGGCACTCTGCCGTCGGCTCGGCTCCGATCCGGTGCAGGAACTCACCGAAGCAACCATGCCCAGTGAGCACCTGCGTGAGCTGGAAAGTGAGGCGTCCTCTGTCACGATGCACCCAATCCACAAGGACCGGGCGAATTGCCTCGACGGTCCTACGACCAGCCGAAGAATCAGACAGCCGTCTGGACCATGTCTCCAGCACGGACCGCCGAGATTGGGCCCTCCGCGCTCTGACCACACTGGGGCTGGGACGCGCTACGCCCCGGGCACGAAGGTTAGCCCGCCACTGATAGTCAGCGGCGAGCGCCTCCGCTTCCAGAGCCCAAGGCGGCGTCCCAGCCAGTACACACGCTGCCTCAAAGTAGATGGTGCGTTAACCACGGATGGCCCTGACCGTGGTGGTGCGTTGCGGCCGTTGCAGCAGCATCGCCATCACCGCGGCCAGGGACTGGCCCCACACAGGCGCCCCGTATAGGGTCATTGATCGCACCGGCTCCCGGATACTAAAGAAAGTTTATATTGTTTACTGTTTTTAATACGCTTTTATTAGCTTCAGACGTATGCATGTTTGTAACGGAATCTTTGAACATGATTTTGACCCCCTTCAAATCGTCGGATTAACTCGAAATTTGGTATACTTATTAAAAACCGATGATTATTATATTAGAATATTAAAGAATATTAAAAAAAATTGAAAAAAAAAAATTTGAAAAAATTGAAATTCAACTAAAAATGAAAAATAAATAATAGTTTAAAAAACTAACAAAATACGTTTTTATAGAATATCCAACTAAAAAATAGAAAATAAATTTGAATTGAAAATAGTGTAAGAAAAAATGATTTTATTGTAAAAAAAGCGTGGGTTGCATGGTATCAGTAGCTATAAATATTTTATGAGCAGATAATAATTAGAAGGGTTATTTTGATAATATCCTGAAAAACACCCCACGCTTTTTTTACAATAAAATAATTTTTTCTTACACTATTTTTGAATCAAATTTATTTTAATTTAGTTTTTATTTTTTAGTTGGATTTTCTATAAAAGCGAATTTTTTAAACAATTTTTTTTTTATTTACAACACCATTTCTATCGACTCAATATAGCGCGTCCGAATTTTCGTTGGCTTTGAATACCGTAGTTTAAACCCGACGCTTATTAAGGCGCAGCCACACAATGCGGTCTTCAGCCGCACGACGCGACTGGAGTACCAACAATTTAGTACAATTATTATATGATACCATGAAATATTTACTATTGTATTCATTATTAGAAGCGTTCCAAATTTAATCTAGGTCGGTGGTTCTCAAAGAGATCGCAGAGGTCGATGAAGGGGACATTGCTAAGTTAATTAAATATGTATTAATTTAATGAAAAAGAAATAATAGCTTAAAACATTTTCAGTTATTTTTTTCAGTTTTCATTTTTTAGTAAAATTTTCTATAAAAGCGTATTTTTAAAACTATTAAGTACTTTAACATCAATTCCTGCCTTATCGACTATAGATAAAAATTATATAAATTGCCAAAAATCTTATTTTGCAAATTGAATATTGGAATAATCTTATCAAATTAGTGTATCGGCGGTATAGCGTCATCGGTCCTCGATAAATCTACAAAATTTGAATGATATCTGGCCGTTTAAATTGGGTCAAAATCGCGTCTGAAGGAGTCAGTTACAAACATACAAACATACATACAAGTGAAGCTAATATAAAGCGTGTAAAAATAATTCGTTTCTGACAACTAATAGTATTTGTTTAAGGTGGTAAAAAAATGGAAGCTCCCATGAATATGTTCTAAAATAAATCTAAAGATATGCATGTCTATAAGACAAGTTGATTTGTCAAGACAAGTTTGAGCTTATAGAATAATAATCAAGGATACATACATTTACACTCGCAATGACAAACTGATATCCTCATACTAAAGTACTGAAGTTTGGGAAGCGGTGACCGCGAAGGAAATATATATCCACCGAACGGGTGTCTGTATCGTATAGACAGGCGAATGCTGATCGGATCTAGTAGACCGGAATATCTAGTAGACCCTGCGAAAGACTAATCCGAAGACACTGAGAATGAATCTATTTCTAAGATACCTAAAAGACTAAAATATATATAAACATATATAAAAAAACAGTATAAAACAAAGTCGCTATCTCTGTCCCTATATTATCCCTATGTATGCTTAAATCTTTAAAACTACGCAATGGATTTTGATGCGGTTTTTTTTAATAGATAGAGTAATTGAAGAGGAAGGTTTATATGTATAATAACATCCATTAAATAGTGGAGAAATCAATAATAAATTACAGTTTCCGAAGCGAAGCGAGGGCGGGTCACTAGTTAACAAATAAAAGAAGGTAAAGTTAGGAAATCCGGGCGCCTTTGTAACAGAAATCGACATAATTACTTCAGTGCGCCGCGTAGGGCACCGGTGACCTACACGGCAGTCGACGTGTTAATATGACACGGTAAAACACAGTCCGCTATAGTCAAAAACTTCTGACCTGGAAAAGATTTTCTGTGTCACTTTACTTGAGACGTCTCTGTCTACTTTAGAACTCACAAGGCTTGATGAAGTTTGCAAGTAAAGCAGGAACTTTGTATCACTTTCCTGTCCCGAGTTAAGTCGAACTCGGAGTCTGGCGGTAGATTTACATATTATTAGATTTCCTGCGGTGCAGTTTGGGTCTTTAGGGCACGTCCGATCCACGAGGGACAAGTTTAAAGAACTTGAGTGAAAGAAAAATAACTTTGACATGCATTGGACTATTGTTAGGAACTTCAGTTTGAATTCTAAAGGTAAATGAAGCTGTCTTAGCTCTTCATTGTATATAAATTGCCCGCGCGTTAACTTCGACTTTTTTATTTTATTTTTTTATTTATTAGATGGGTGGACGAGCTCACAGCCCACCGGGTGTTAAGTGGTTACTGGAGCCCATAGACATCCACAACGTAAATGCGCCACCCACCTTGAGATATAACTTCTAAGGTCTCAGTATAGTTACAACGGCTGCCCCACCCTTCAAACCGAAACGCATTACTGCTTCACGGCAGAAATATGCAGGGTGGTGGTACCTACCCGCGCGGACTCACAACAGGTCCTACCACCAGTAATTACGCAAATTATAATTTTGCGAGTTTGTATTTCGCTTTCCATTTTCTTGAGTGCTTCATCACAGGAAGTCGAAGGCTGATAATATAACGGGATGAACGGCTCCCCGATTCACTGTTTATTCAATTTAAACTTTACGGGAATTATTAATATTCGATAAGAATCTCTTGAATAAAATAGTATTTAATAATTGTAATTCTGGAAACGTTACTTCAGTTACATTTCGATCGGATGAATTAAGAATTCATAGAGGACTAACGTAGGTACATACTTTCATTTGGTGCTTCTAGGTACTTCAAGCACCGGTCACCGTTCTCGTCGAACCCGTCGCTTGCGACGAAGGGCTCGACGAGTAAATTAACTCTCAGACACAGCCCACTGAGTTTCTCGCCGGATCTTCTCAGTGGGTCGCGTTTCCGATCCGGTGGTAGATTCTGCGAAGCACGGCTCTTGCTAGGGTTCGTGTTAGCAACGTCATCAGGTTTGAGCCCCGTGAGCTCACCTACAAAAGTAGTTAGGGTTACGCTGATATAGCCTCTCAAGGCTCTCAGCTTAGGTAGGGAAAAAAAAAAAAAAAGAAAAAAAAAAAAAAAAAAAAAAAAAAAAAAAAAAAAAAAAAAAAAAAAAAAAAAAAAAAAAAAATTATATGTAGTGGATATACTAAGAGTCCTTATAAATATAATGATGACATATAATGTTATATTCTATTACTTCTCGAGCGTTCTAGATGCTACTAGATGTTTCGATATTCGTTCGGCTATTCGGCGATAGATGGCGTTACTCTTACCGGCGTAACAAGCGTAAGATAGCGTTTCAGTGCGCGTTGTGAAGAACACATAAAATTCCTTTAAACCACGATTCATATCAGTGCGTCTGTGCTTATTGATTTACTTCACTAGCCCCCCGGTTTTTGCCGGTTCGTGATTTCGTCTAATACACATGATTGCGTCTTGGCAAAAGAATTCCGCGGATGTTGGGTGTGTTCAATCGGATTCGCAGTCCAGTGGCTTAATGCGAGATGTTCCAGACTAGCCGTGTATGAACAATACTTTCAATTGCACACAAAAAAATAAAACAAAAAAACTGTAAATATATTCAGTAATAAACAGTTTAACAATTAGTGAGTGGCCTTGAAGGGGTCTTCTGGTGGTTTAGGGTTTTATTGGGGCCCTTTTTTCCCTACCTAAGCTGATAGCCTTGAGGGGCTATTTCAGCGTAATCTTAGCTAGTAGGTAAGCTCACGGGGCTCAAACCGGAGGATTGCATTGAAAGTTTCAGAAGCGAGATCTTACGCTTCTGAAACTTTCAATGTAAAGAACTTTCAATATAAAGTTTTGAAAGTTGCTTCTCGACGTTTGCGGTGCTGTATAAGGCTGATCACAAATCAAATTATAGGTGACACGAATCGAACTTTTTATAAGTTCAAGTGCTTTTTTCTCCTACCTATTCGTTGGAAGTCTAAGGGGCTATTCCAGATTGCGCGGATGGGTAGGTAAGCTCACGGGTTCGACCAGCAAGAATTGGCTAACACGAACCCTAGCAAGAGCAGTGCTTCGCAGAATCTACCACCGGATCGGAAATGCGACCCACTGAGAAGATCCGGCGAGAAACTCAGTGGGCTTTGGGGCCCTAAGACGATCATTACATCTACGGACCGTTTGATCATCTGCCCATCGTTGGTATAAGATAATAAAAATCAAAACCCCCACTACATGATAGTATTTTCTTCGGTACTCACAAGTCATGAACCAAATTCCAACAAATTCTTAACACAGCTTAATTTATTAATTTACAGATTTCGGGGACATTTTGAAGTCGTCGTGGCTTAAAGGATAAGACCGGTGCATTCGTGTTGAGCGATGCACCGGTGTTCGAATCCCGCAGGCGGGTACCAATTTTTCTAATGAAATACGTACTTAACAAATATTCACGATTGACTTCCACGGTGAAGGAATAACATCGTGTAATAAAAATCAAATCCGCAAAATTATAATTTGCGTAATTATTGGTGGTAAGACCTCTTGTGAATCCGCACGGGTAGGTACCACAACCGTGCCTTTTTCTGCCGTGAAGCAGTAATGCGTTTCGGTTTGAAGGGTGGGGCAGCCTTTCTAACTATACTGTGACCTTAGAACTCATATCTCAAGGTGGGTGGCGGTATGTACGTTGTAGATGTCTATGGGCTCCAGTAACCACTTAACACCAGGTGTGCTGTGAGTTCGTCCACCCAACTATGCAATAAATAAAAAAAATCATAGACGACTTGTATTTTTTTTTTTTTTTGCCTACCGTCAAATTCTTTATAAAATATTTTTGTGCTTAAAAACAATTGTTGCAGAGCCGGAGTGCCCCAAGGCTCCGTACTTGGTCCGGTCCTCTACAACATTTTTACTAGCGATTTACCCCAGTCACCAGAAATAGCTGTAGCAACCTTTGCCGATGATGCAGCCTTCCTCAGTTGTAGCAGTGATCCTAATGAAGCGACCAGACTGTTGCAAACCCAGCTCGATGTCACTAACACTTGGCTGTCCAAGTGGCGCATTAAAGCTAGCGCCCCCAAGTCTCACCACATCACATTTACTCTAAGACGTGATACTTGTCCTCCAGTCAAACTCGGCCACGATACATTGCCGCAATCAACCTGTGTTAAGTATCTTGGATTCCACTTGGACCGAAGGATGACATGGAAAGACCACATAAAAACGAAACGTAACGAAATTAACATTAGATTTAAAAACCTACTCTGGCTTCTCGGTAGACAGGCTGCCTTATTCCTATCCAACAAGTTAAGGGTGTATTGCTCAATAATAAAACCGATCTGGACGTATGGAATCCAACTGTGGTCGACAGCCAGCAAATCCTACATTATGTGCCTCCAGAGAGCTCAAAACAGTATCCTGAGGGTACTCTCGTCGGCGCCTTGGTATACTCGAAATTCTGAAATCCACGAGTACCTGGAAATCCCAACCGTCTTGGATGAAGTTAAACGATACTTAGCCAACTACAAGAACCGCTTGAAAGCTCACTCACACCCGTTATCCAGCTTACTATTGCAGCCAAATCCGATTAGAAGACTCAAGAGAGCCGACGTACTACCCTACTAAGGAGAGACGGAGCATTGGCTCTGTCCCTCCAAACCAATTGTTAAATCACAACTCACCTGATTATAGTCCTGGCGACTGATCGCAGGTGTTAAAGTAGAAAAAAAAAAACAATTGTTAGTGTATTTTATCCTTTCGTTTCTGTATTCCTTTCGAAAGATACGACGCAAATTTACATTTTCTCAGATTTAACTTGATCAAGTGTCGGGTTCCTATTGATTTTGCTTCGGGTCTGATGAGTTTTGTTGTCTTTTAAGCAAATTCAAACTTTACCATCATTTAAATAAAGTTTAATTTACATACAAATGCTTTCGAATGTTTAACTTTGCCAGTCTGCATTGATCGTTGTACTTGACTTCTGTATCGTTTAACTGGTTTCCAATGCAATTTTGAGACTTAATCCTCGCGTAACAAGGTGAGTAATTCATTGTTTTTACTGTTCGAAAGCGTAATATGAAGCGTTGCTTGAGTTTGCAAATATCAATGACGGGTTCTAGTTCAAAGGCTATGGACAAGTGATGTTGAGATACAGTTGAGATGCCGTGATCTACGGGCTGCGGTAGCGGCATTTTCCCCCCCTACCTATGCTGATACCCTTGAGCGACTATAATAGCCACGGCGTTCATCCACAGTGCGTTTCCAGAGATCTTTTTTGCCACGTACCTTCCGGCTATGGAATGAGCTCCTCTCCACGGTGTTTCCCGAGCGCTATGACATATCCTTCTCCAAACGAGGCTTGTGGAGAGTACTTAACGATAGGCAGCGTCTTGGCTCTGCCCCTGGCATTGCTGAAGTCCATGAGCAACGGTAGCCACTCATCATCAGGTGGGCCGTATGCTCGTCTGCTTAGGGCAATAAATAAAAAACCGGGTTCGACGAAGATGGTGACCGGTGCTTGAGGTACCTAAAAGCACCATTAATAAAAGAGACGGTAGTCTGAAAAAACGGGAGAGAAAGCAGTGTATTCAGTAGTGAGCAGATATCTAAAGATTGTACAAGTGGAGTTACAAATAAAGCAATACGGAATTAAGTGAACTAATTGCAATCTGTATATTTATTTCCTGGCTTTGGAACCCAAGTGTTACATAAGTATGTTTGTAACCGTATGTAACCGTAACAAAGGGAGTGCTAAATTGGAACCGTGAGTGATTTGTTGCCAGTTATTATTATTAGTCTTCTACTTCTTAGTCGCATACTTCATTGCTGAAGGTCGTGTCCTTGAAAGGCCTTCGTGGCTCTTTGCACAATCATCTTCCATTTCGTTCGGTTTTCGATTATTATTAGTACAGGTAACAATTATAAACTGTTATAGAATAACACTAGCTGTACCCGTCCGCTTCACTGGGCATTTAAAATTAACATTATTATTTCTCACCCCCAAAAAGATTCTCATCATTAACGCCCCCGCAATTGGTGTAAGGAGTCCAACGCATATATAAATATTAGCCTATCCATTAAGTACGTGTATTTTCTACATGGACACCAAGTTTCAAGTCAATCGAATGCACGGTTCAGTAGTTATAACGGAACATCCGTAAAAACCACTATAGATTTATATATTAGTATGGATTAATGGACGTTAATATAGTATAAATAGCTATTATCTGCGTATTCATCTTGCCTGTCGGACAGAGACGCACGATTGATTTTAGGCGGAATCGAGACATTCAAACGAACCAATCTATATATTAATACGTGAAGCAAAAACTTTGTATTCCTTTTTACGAAAATTGCGCGGACGGAGGAGTATGAAATTTTCCACACTTATAGAGAATATAGAGAGGAAGTGCTCAATGCTAATATTTTTTTAAAATAATGCATAAAATATACATTAAATCAATAAAGAAAACATTACACATACTACATACCATGTATTTGACGCACACACGCATGCATACTATTTATTGTCAAACTTTTGTTCTTGACGTCTGTGGTCAAATTGAGAATAGATTAAATATTGTTTGCCTTTATTAATATTTTTTTATAGTGTAGTCTTGGCGAAATTTGAGATTTAAGAACTATAAAATACAATCATAATAGTGTACAAACTTACAATTCCAATTAATTATTATAGTCGAATTTCGACTACTGCGGGACCTCTAGTTTAACAAAAAATATAAGCATCATTTCGTAAAGACGTTTCAAAATAAATAGATCCGTTCCTTGGCGACCGAAAGGGCACAATAAGATTGATTACGGGTGAACAAGCTCTCGCTTTTGTACGAGAAAAGGGTCACCAATTACAATGTTTTCACGATAAGATATTCCTGAAATGTATTCAAATGGTAAAACGGATTATTAAGTGTCTCCTTTGTGTGTACATTTTAAAATGAGGTCCCAAAATAAGTAGAGGTTGGACATGATGTAGGATGTTTCTCTTTGACACTTCAGATGAGCCACGCCTCCATACGTAAGCCATACGACATGCCATATGTTATTAATACGCTTTTATTAGCTTCAGATGTATGTATGTAATGGAATCTTTGAACATGATTTTGATCCCCTTCGAAACGTCGGATTAACTCGAAATTTGATGTAATTATTAATGACCGATGATTATTAAATATTTAAAAAAAAATGAAAAAAAATAATAGTTTAAAAAAACTAACAAAATACGCTTTTATACAAAATCCAACTAAAAAACAGAAAATAAATTTTAATAAATTTGAATTTAAAATAGTGTAAGAAAAAATATTTTATTGTAAAAAAAGCGTGGGGTGCTTTTCAGGATATTATCAAAATAACCCTTCTACTCATACCTGTTCATAAAATATTTATAAATTCCCGGGTTTGTTTACAATAAAATATTTTTTTCTTACACTGTTTTTAATTCAAATTTATTAAAATTTATTTTCTATTTTTTAGTTGGATTTTTTACAAAAGCGTGTTTTGTTAGATTTTTTTAAACTATTATCTATTTTTATTGACTAGCTAAATTGCACTTAAAGTCCACTGGAGAAAAGTATGTCGTAATAACCCGGAAGCACCGTGGAGATGTTTGTTTCAGAGCCTAAGGGTGGGTGGCTTAAAAAAATAAGTAAAAACAGAGAAAGAACCAATGTCCCTCTGTAGACGACTTATGAAGGAACATACAAAGGTGAGTTTTTGTGTTTGAATAAAATTATACATATATAACAGACCCGGGATTATCCATTTCCACAAAGCAACCTTTTCATTCTTATGTACATGTAGGTATAAAAAGAACTTGAATTACAGAAAATCGGATATGGCATTTTACCTCAAGTTGAATTTATAACAAAACTAGCTGACCCGGCAGACTTCGTAGGGCCTCAATCGATAAATAAAAGAGCTAAACTTTTGTATAAAATAAACTTAAAACAAACAAAAGGAGTTTTGATATTTATCTACTTTTTAAACGTTCTCTGGACTTCTACAAATAATTCAAGACCAAAATTAGCCAAGTCGGTCCAGCCGTTGTCGAGTTTTAGCGAGACTAACGAAAAGCAATTCATTTTTATATATATGAAGAGGTATACGACAAAGGGAAGATCTTCCACCGAGCGGGTGATATTGCTCGGTAGACCGACGGTCCAAATGTTGTTCGGAACTTGTATATATGCGCTTTATCTTGAAAATGTCGTAAGCGAGATTCAGGCATCTGTCAATTATCTTGCGTTGTATGATGGCTACCCGCTACATATATATATAGATTATTTTGGATATAAGCAAAGAGAGGACAAAGCCCCATGCGATGGGTTGATCAGATATCGGAGCGCTTAAAGATAATTTGAAGTACATTCATCAGGGCAGTGACAGAAATCGATGTGTTCGTCAAACTGCAATAAAGAAATTACTGTTCTCAGTAATGAGGGATCAAAGAAGTAGGACGACGAAAAATCATGGACTTTTGAATGAATGACTGAATGACTAGAAATCTAATGTGAACCTCTACAAAGTTTAAAAGATCTGTAGATTATTTTTTGTCGCTAATGTTCAAACAATTAAATATAAAGTAGACATACATAGCGCGTATATCTAAATGAAAAAAAGTTATTAAGTGGTCAAAAATGAACCTGGTCAACTTTTGACAAGAATTTTAACCACAAAAACATTATTCAAGATTCTGAGAGAGACGTCTTCAGTTTTTCGCGCATCCACAACGTACTTATTATGTGAAGATCTTTTTGTCTTTCTTGACAAATGTCGTCCATTATCGGAGTCACAGACAGCGCTATTGAACAAAATGTAGCTCTATTCATTACATCCGCTTCCTGCTGGTTCTTATCAAGCAAATGCACTTGGATAAGTATTCTGGCCACTTTAAGCTTAATACCGCGGTGATGTTGCACAATTATTCAAGATTTTACACCTCATTTATAAGGGTCTTTGAAAATCGAGTCCTATGTCTTTGTGGTAAAGTTAAAAATGCTCTGTGTTTAAAATTGCGAGATCCGGCGTTGAGCCGGTGATTCGAAGACGCGTCTGGGGGTTAATTAATCGATTTTTTTAAGGTTGTTTTCAACGAGAGATCCTTCTTATACAGCGTGTTCCGAGATTCAAAGGAGGGGTTTATTTGTTTTGTTCTGGTCGTTCCCTCAATGCTGAGGATCGTGACTGTATGTCAATCTTCTCCACTCGGTCCGGTTCTGCGCCATATGTACCGCTCCCCATATCTGGCCTCCAGTCACCTCCTTGAGTTGGTCAACCCATCTAGCTGGCGCTCTTCCTCTAGCGCGCTTCCCCTCCATCTGTCCGAGAATTGTGAGTTTCTCCAGGCTGTGCAATGAGGATCGCATTATGTGCCCAAAGAAACTCCGGATCCTTTCCTGGCACATAGTCAGCAGGCGCTTGGTGACCTTCAACTCTTCGAGGATGGAGACATTGGTTCTCATAGCTGTCCAAGGAATGCGTTTAAGGGGTTTATACTTATATAATAATATATAAATGGATTGCTGTTCGTTAGTCTCGCTAAAACTCGAGAACGGCTGGGCCGATTTGGCAAATTTTGGTCTTGAATTATTTGTGGAAGTCCAGAGAAGGTTTAAAACGTAAATAAATATGAAAATGCTCGGAATTAAATAAAAATAACAATTTTGTTTTTCCTTTGATGTGTCCCCCGTCGGACGGATTCCTTTTGTTTGTTTTAAGTTTATTTTATACAAAAGTTTAGGTCTTTTATTTATCGATTGAGGCACTACGAAGTCTGCCGGCTCAGCTAGTTAATGAATATTTTTTAATACAAATCCACTATAGTATGCTTTTTTTGGCAGATGTGCATACATCATACCTGGTAAGTAGTCACTGCCGCTCGTGGACATCAGCAACGCCAGAGTCACAGTTAAACCGCTGCCTACTGCAATTGGACTACTGTATGTTTGTCTCCTATACGTCCCAAAACCATTCATCTTATCATGATGAAATTTCGTATAGTTGTTGTTGGAAATTCAGAGAAGGAATCTGTAGTATAATCAACGTACCCTTAGACACGACTGAGTTTCTCGCCGGATCTTCTCAGTGGGTCACGTTTCCGATTCGGTGGTAGATAAGGCGAAGCACTGCTCTTGCTAGGGTTCGTGTTAGCAAATTCGTCAGGTTAGAGCCACGTGAGCTGATCTACTCGCCCGGTGAGTCTAGTATAATCCCTAGAGGTTACTAGAATAGTAGGTAGGTTACTAGGTTCCTAGAATAGGTAGAACAAAAAAAACAATCATCAGATGACTCGCGAGTTATCTATATATTAATACGTGAAGCTGAAACTTTGTACCCCTTTTTACGAAAAAAGGACAGAGGAGTATGAAATTTCTCACACTTATAGAGAATATAGAGAAGGAGTGCAGAATGTTAATTTTTTTTTTAATTATGCATTAATAATACATTATATGATTAAAAAAAAAATATTACACACACTACCATGTATTGGACATATACGCATGCATACTATTTGTTTATTGTCAAACTTTTCTTATTTCTTATATTCTGTGGTCAAATTGAAAATAGGTTAATATTGTATATCTTTAATATTATATTTTATCTATAGTGTAGTCTTGGCGAAATCTGTGATTATAGAAGTATAGTATATTATAGAAGAAGTCTTTGACAGTAGAACCATAATAATGTCCAAGCTTATAATTTCAATTAATTATAGTCGTATTTCGACTACTGCGTGACCACCAGTTAATATTAATAAGTCGATGTCATGTAATTTTTGTCAATGTTCATGTCATTAGCTAGATAATATGTTATATTAAATGAAATTAATTACCGATTTTTAAAAAGGTGAAATTAAATTTCATAACAAAAAACATAACAAATTGATGTCGAAAATAAACTTTCAGGTTAAAAAAGTAGTCTTTATCTGTGTGTCATGTGTGTATTATATATAAGGGTCAGGCCAATGATATGATACGTAGATATTATTACGTCACTAGTTTATGTGTATTGAAGTCGTCGTGGCCTAAGGGATAAGACGTCCGGTGCATTCATATCTAGCGATGCAACAGTGTTCGAATCCCGCAGGCGGGTACCAATTTTTCTAATGTAATATGTACTTAACAAATGTTCACGATTGACTTCCACGGTGAAGGAATAACATCGTGTAATAAAAATCAAAATCCGCAAAATTATAATTTGCGTAATTACTCGTGGTAGGACCTCTTGTGAGTCCGCGCGGGTATGTACCACCGCCCTGCCTATTTCTGCCGTGAAGCAGTAATGCGTTTCGGTTTGAAGGGTGGGGCAGCCGTTGTAACTATACTTGAGACCTTAGAACTTATATCTCAAGGTGGATGGCGCATTTACGATGTAGATGTCTATGGGCTCCAGTAACCACTTGACACCAGGTGGGCTGTGAGCTCGTCCAGACATCTAAGCAATAAAAAAAAAAAACAACTATGATTACCTCTTTAATACACAGTCGAGAGAGTTATGTCTGAATCTTCATTCTCTTTGTGTCAGTCAACAAAATTCATTGAATGAACCATGTTCCGCGAAAAGAAAAAAGAATATTATGATAAAAAAAATGAAATTGAAAGGAGCATTCTAAATAATGGAGACAAAAATATGTTGCTATTTTACGTCATTGCTGTATTAAAATCATTTTGTTCCTTCGAGCTTTTAGTAAATTGAAAGGCCTTTCTCTTGTGTCCCCTGATGTTTACAGTGCCGGACAAATAAATCGGCTGTGATTATATCAACCAAAAAAAAAACCGTGTTTTGTCTGTAAAGTCGGTTTACGGACGATAGCTTTACGTGATAACGTCAGTAGCAAAAGTATTCGAACTAGCTATGACGTCACGCGATCACGCGTCTCGCGTCTCGCTCAGGTTCAGGCGGAACGTGACACTTTTTCGGGCATGTAGCCGATGCTCATAGATTTATAGCGGTTAAGCGGTAGGCAGCGGCTCGGCTCTGCCCCTGGCATTGCTGAAGTCCATGACCGATGGTAACCACTCACCATCAGGTGGGCCGTGTGCTCGTCTGCCTATAAGGGCAATAAAAAAAATATAATACGCTATCACGTCAAAAAATCAAGTCACATTAAGCCATAAAACTCATTATAGTAAACGACTCGCCAAGATCTATTAAGAAAATATAACATTAATTGAAAATAGAATTTTACTGGTCGTTTTTAATTTATTTCTTGTCGCTATCCACCGTGGCGTATTAATTTCAGATAAACCGGGGAAAAACACTAGTGCAATTCCGAGCCGACTCGCACAAGTGCCACGCATGTTAATCAATTCGCTACGAGTATAATATTGTTACACCGATAAGAATGACGCCATCTATCGCCGAATAGTCGAACGAATATCGAAGGATCTAGTATCATCTAGAACGCTCGAGAAGTACAGCGCCATCTATTGTCAGATAGCGGTAAAACAATACTCGACTTTTGTGGAATATTCTCAATAATTCTGGGGATGGGGTATCGGCTATAAAAACGTTGCAGAGATGGCACGTAGTCAGTCAGTAATCGGAACTACTCGACGAAACAGCGAACGGATCACCTGAAGCGAAGCGGAAGAAGCGAACTGAGAATTTTAAAATGTTTGTGAAGTGTTTTAAGTGTTCTGAGGGATAAATACATTGTTACCTTGTACATTGTTGGAACTTTTTATTTATCCCGAACCCTAGCGCGTAAAAATATTTCTGGGCACCAACGAATATTACTGCCATAATGCGTTATAAATAAGGCGGGTGGCGCATTTACGTTGTAGATCTTACTACACTAAACTACTTAACACCAGCTGGGCTGTGAGCACGTCTACCCATATAAGCAATAAGCAAAATATAATAATAAATATGTTTATCACACAAATGTTTGAGATGTGAGTATCGAACCCACGACCCCAGACCAGCTGAAGCGCTAATTGCTGGACCGCCGTGCCAGTCCATCATTGAGTTTGCATCACTTAATGTTTCAGCAATAAGCAAAGGAAAATTACGGATCATTTGAAATGATACACAGCAAAATATCAAAGTTTTTGGTTTCTTTTGTCATTTCCGGGAATCATCATGCGCCTAATTGATGATAGTGAAAAAAAAACAATTTTCAATTATCACAATAAAACATAATGATTTATTTATTACTGACTGAAATTGTGATTGGAAGAAGAAGAAGCATCAAAAATAAATAAACAATAAAAGACTTAATTGCGTTTTCTGTGATATAATAAAAAAAAACAATATTTCAAAGCCCTTAATCTCCATCAAAATTATTATAAAAACAAAACTGAGCTTTCTTTTCACTGAACGACAAACAGGTCTAAGAAAGAATCTAAGAAAAAAAAATTTTTAAATTAAAGACTTTTCAATATAAATGATAAAGCTTTTCTTTACATATATCTTGAAAAAATATAGCTTATAAAACCATAAACATAATTCACAGTCACATCATGAAGTCACTGAAAAAAAAAACATCGGAAAATAATATATTCGCACGATATCTTTTTGTCCGCCACTATACGGGATTCGGAGGGAGAGAGAAAAACGTATAATATCCGTTGTTCCACGACCGCGCGCGTAGTCATTGTCATGAAATATGTATTTAAAAACTTCGGGGACCATCGCCCGTGACTTATTGACATACCAGAGAAGTTTCCCGCTTAAATTTGTTATACTGTACGGTTTTTGTGTAAGTAAGTGTACGGGTGCTTTGTCTGCATTAAAAAAAAGTGTCTCGAAGGAGTTTTTTTTGAGGATTTGTGGTATTATAGACGCATAAATTTAAATTAGGAGTTAAACTGGCAATTTAACTGGCTGTTTAACTTTTTAACCGTAGTTGGGGAGATGTAAGCTACTGAAGTCGCCGCGAGAGATGGGACTATGCCGGAGTCCCGATATCAATTTTGCTGTGAAAGCTTTTCAGAATCTTAAATTTCTTACTGGCGGTAGGACGTCTTGTGAGTTCGCACGGATAGGTACCACCACCGCGCTTATTTCTGCCGTGAATTCAATATATTAAATACATTATTCAATACAATTTACCAACGATTAATAAATAAATAAAATAAAATACAACTCCAATTAAAATTAAATTATTTACACTCTTTAAAAACTTCACCAGAAATTAGGTATAATTTCTGAATAAGATGTCCTTGTTTAAAAATATCTCATTTTCGGATTACAATTTGAACTAAACTCAAATAAGCGAGGAACAAGTTAAACGAAACTCTCTCACAAATCACGGAGGCAGAAAAACCGATGGAGCTTCGACTTTAAATCGAGTTAGATGGCGAATGGGTTACAAAGAGAATGAGCGAAAGAGAAATGGTTGAAAGTAAATGAGTGTTTGTTTCGTGTTGTCTTTCAAACGCAGCGACAGGTCTTCTCTTTTTTTATTGATTAGATGGGTGGACGAGCTCACAGCCCACCTCGTGTTAAGTGGTTACTGGAGCCCATAGACATCTACAACGTAAATGCGCCACCCACCTTGAGATATAAGTTCTAAGTATTAACTATACTATACAGGCGCACAGACAAACACCCGAATGAATTTCGTATCTTATGTAACCTACTCATCGGCACAACAAGCTTGTGTTTGTTCCTAGTATTTCTATTATGTATGTCCGACTTTTTAGGAAACTCCTCAATATGTTTACGAACATACATAAAATTTTCAAAAATGTACTGGGATGGCATAGTGAGAACTTTAATTTCTTTAAATTTTTCCCTCAGGGATCCCTTTGAGTGCATATTATAAATAGCACGTATAGCTCGGATGCCCCAACCTTCAAACCGAAACGCATTACTGCTTCACGGCAGAAATAGGCATGGAGGTGGTACCTACCCGTGCGGACTCACAAGAGGTCCTACCACCAGTAAACTCAAAAGATCCTACCACCACTAAAAAGTCACAATAAAGCACTCAGAGACATGTCGCCTACTGAGTTTCTCGCCGGATCTTCTCAGTGGGTTGCGATTGTAGATTTTGCTGGTAGATTCAGCGAAGCACTGCTCTTGTTAGCGCTAGTGTTAGCAAATTCTCTCAATTTGAGCCTGTGAGCTCACCTACCCGTACGGGCGTAGCTGCAATAGACTCGCTACCAGCGAATAGGTAGGCAGAAAATAGATGTTACGTATTCTAAAAGATGAATCAACGCTTCTCGTATAAGTATTTTATTATACTAATCGCAGTTATACGGTCATGAGTCATTATTTTTTAGGTAACACCCAAAGGGAAATCACAGGAAAATATTCGACCTTTAGTGCTTTTAAAAATTTGGGTTGAACACCCAAGACAGTACTGTAGGAACTTCCATCATATGATTGAGATGATTGCTACCATTTCCTGAAATCTCTACTGCTTCTGCATCTCTACTGAAATGCTTGTCACCACCACCAGACAGAACTTCAACTCGTCTAAATATCCAATTAGAAAAAAAGAGATTGGTTTCTATATTAATGTTACAAAAGTAAAAGTAACGCCATCTGTCGCCGAATAGCCGAATGAATATCGAAGTATCTAGTATCATCTAGAACGCTCGAGAACTACAACGCCACCTTTTGTCATATAGCGGGAACGCATCGAAGGTACTCGACTTTTGAGGAATGTTCTGGACGATTCTAGGGATGTCATCTATACTTAATATTATAAAGAGGAAAGATTTGTTTGTTTGTTTGTTTCGAATAGGCTCCGAAACTACTGGACCGATTTGAAAAAATCTTTTTCCATTAGAAGCCGACATTGTCCCTGATGGAACATAGGCTACTTTTTTTTTTTTTTTTTTAATTTTTTTTTTTGGTTTCATGTGTGTTTTAATGTTTCCGAAGCGAAGCGAGGGCGGGTCGCTAGTCTATACTAATATTATAAAGAGGAAAGATTTGTTTGTTTGTTTGTTTCGAATAGGCTCCGAAACTACTGGACCGATTTGAAAAATTCTTTTTCCATTAGAAGCCGACATTGTCCCTGATGAACATAGGCTACTTTTTTTAATTTTTTTTTAATTATTTTTTTTTGGTTTCCTGTGTGTTTTAATGTTTCCGAAGCGAAGCGAGGGCGGGTCGCTAGTATCGACTATAAAAGCGTTGCAGAGATGGCACGCAGTCAGTCAGTAATCGGAACTACTCGAAGCGAAGCAGTGAAAGGGTCACCTGATGCGAAGCGGAAGAAGTGAATTGAGAATTTTAAAGCGTTTGTTTTAAAGTGTTCTAAGTGCTAATAGAGTTTTAAGTTGAACTTTGGTAGAATTTTTATTTATCCCGTACCCCAGCGCGTAACATTAATAATTATATAACGGCCGTCTGGTGTAGTGGTAAGTGACATGGTCACTACACAAGGGGGCGCGGGTTCGAATCCCGCCAAGGGAAGATATTTGTATGATAAATATAAATGTCTTTTTCAGGGTTATGGATGTATATTAAATATATGTACGTGTATAATAAAAATCTTACATTTATATCCGTTATCTGGTACCTGTAACACAAGTTCTTTACGAACTTAGCACGGGACCAGTTAACGTGGCGTGATTGTTATTAAATATTTAAAAAAAAAATTAATTTAAAAAGAGATTGGTTTCTATAATAATAAAGTAATTACTTAAGTATCTACCTACTATTGAATACACATTGAATACATACTTATTTACTGTATATATTTATGTGACTGGGATTTGAAAGTTAGACTTAGGAACCTGCTACTTAAGCGTATAACCAAGTCCTTCACGTAGTTTAATGGAGTAATTGAGTTGAGAGTATTGTGCACCTGAGGTGTGATTCGAACGAACGATATTCAAACGATATTTTGAATAAATATCAAACATATTCTGTACATTTTCACATCAAAACAGGGTCTACTAAATATTAAATATGGTAGAATAACAGTTTCATCTTACTAATCTATATTAATATTATAAAGCTGAAGAGTTTGTTTGTTTGAACGGGCTAATCTCAGGAGAAGGATTTGAAAATTCTTTCAGTGTTAGATAGCCCATTTATTGAGGAAGGCTATAGGCTATAGGCTATATAACATCACGCTTAGACCAATACAAGCGGAGCACTAATAATGAATATTTCAAAATCGTTTTTTTTTCCTTTTTGAGAGCTTCCGCTGCGTGCGCTGCGGAAACAGTTAAAGTTTCGCTAAAATAATGTATGACAGAATTGTTCCTCTTTAAAAGATCTAAAAAAAAGTCCACGACGGCATAGGTCTAGCATGTTAAGTTAAAATTAAATAATATTTCACTATAACGTTTTTTATGCTAACCAAATTTTTTCTAAAATAAATAAGTAATAAATAAATAAATAAATATTTACTAACATTGATTGAAAATAATGACTGCTAAATATTATCACTGCTGCCAAACACGTCTATCCTCGTTCCATTTCTTTTTTGTTTGTTTTTGAATAGCATGTCAAGTCTCTGTCTTAGTCTATGTCCAGTCAAAGATGTTGCACTTTTTTTCCTACCTATGCTGATAGCCTTGAAAGGCTATATCAGCTTCGTCCCAACATGTAGGTGAGCTCACGGGGCTCAAACTCGAGGTGCTGAAAATGGCCCTAGCAAGAGCTGTGCTTCGCGGAATCTACCACCGGATCGGAAACGCGACTCATTGAGAAGATCCGGCGAGAAACTCAGTGGGCCGAGAAACTCAGTGGGCATAGAGGTTGCACGCCACGACACTTATATTATCGTTCCTCAAAATGAAGTCTTTCTAAATTGAGTGTAGCTGCTATCTCTATTTCTTGACAACGAGTGAGTTGAGACGTCCATGGGAGCCGTTAAGCACTTTCCGTTCAAGTCTCTGCTTCAAGTAATGGCCCCCTTATTTAATTAAGTTATTAAGTGGGTATACTTTAAGCATGTGTAGCTATCTGTGTGCTTAGTGCGAGTTTTTTAACGTTCTCGATAGCGTAAAAGTTAACTCAATTTTGTATGCAGTTGGAACAGCGCCCCTAGCGGAAAACGTAGGCAAACGATCCTATCCCATACAAATATGAGCTAACTTTTACGCTATCGAGAAAGTTTAAAAACTCGCACTAAGCACACTGATGTACTACTGGTCTTGAGTTTTTCTGTTACGCTAAGTGAATGAGCAAATGAAGTTGCCGTTTTAAGTGATTTTCCGAGTGTGATCACCATGCTAATACCGTCACATTTTTTTTTTTTAATTTTTCTTAGGTGATAGCCCATAGAAATCTACAACGTAAATGCCGCCCCCTACCTTGAGATAAGAGTTCTTAGGTCTCAGTTTTTATAGTACAACGGCTGCCCCACCCTTCAAATCGAAACGCGTTACTGCTTCACGGTAGGAATAAGCGGAGTGGTGGTGCGGACTCGAGAAGACGACCTTATTATCAATCTTCATCTTTCTTTGACAATTATAAAAAAACACCAAATGAACTATAAAAGTATTTTTTTTTACCTTAAGTATTTCTTATTACATAGACGATATCACATACGTATTTTAATGTATAAAAACAATATATTCAAGTTTGTTTCCAAAGTAACATCTAAAGTGAAACGCGAAACACGAATTCAAATCACCCGAAACTTTTCGAAATTCAATAATACCCGTTATATTCCGGATCGAACCAGATTGTGTCGGCGCGATCCAGTTCAGAGCGACTTCGTTCACAAACAATGGTACTTTGACTGTCATAGTTTGCATATAGGTCAAAAACTTCTGTTTGCCAATGACTTCAACAGCGACAGATACATTTTAGTTGTTATCCGATTGAGCTATATTACTTGCAAATTTAACCGCTCCAATGACCTAGTCTGCAAGTCGGGCGCCCCCCGAAATATGAATCCACTCGAACTTTGGATCGGTTATAAAGCAAGTTTGAATTGTGCCCCGGAGTGCCTTGAGAATTGCTTGAGGGCTCGCTACGGAGTCACGAGGGGAGCGGATGGTTTAATGAAAAAACCAGTTTCACGTATCACGACCCTGCACTGGTTCCCGGATAGGGCTGACGAGTTGAGCGTTTTTTTCTTTTCTTTGGTGACATTTTCTCTGACTTTCCATCAGGTATTGAGTGGCTATAGAAGCCCACGGATGACTCAAAGCGATTTATTTTCCTACCTATGTTGATAGCCTTGAGAGGCTATATCAGCTTCGCCATAACATGTAGGTGAGCTCACGGGGCTCAAACCGGAGTGGTGCTAATACTGGCTCTAGCAAGAGCAGTGCTTCGCAGAATCTACCACCGGATCGGAAACGCGACCCACTGAGAAGATCCGGCGAGACACTCGGTGGGCTGTGTCTGTGGGTTAATTCGCTCGTCGAGCCCTTCGTCGCAAGCGACGGGTTCGACGAGGACGATAACAAGTTCTTGTGGCACCTAAGAGCACCGTTAATGGATTAGGGGGATCCGTAATGACGTGGTCAAAGCGAACGGAGTCGCCCATGACACGAGGAGCCATTATACATAATGTAATATATAAATGCAATGACTCGATTATACAGTAGTTAGCGGACCTGATTGTTGCTCCGAGGGTCGTGGGTTCGATACCCGCATCGAGCAAACATTGTGTGACGAACATGCTTGTTTGCTCTTTGTCTGGGAGTATATTATCTTTGTATGTGTATATTTAAACATATATAAGTATGTTTATCATTCTCTGGTACCCTAACACAGGGAATCCTAATTTACGCCCGGATGATCGTGCGTGATTTGTTATTAGTTATTATTATTTTACTATATTATTTAAAATCTTATTAATTGTAAAATATAAAAAAATTGTGTGGTTTTATGAAACCAAGGTAAAAATTAAACTTTTTTTCACATTATAGACATTTAAACATCATTTACATTAAACACTGATAAAAACAAACAAAATAGCGTGAAGCACTGGCACAAATGAGTAATAGTCTATACACTACACGGTCAGCTGCTGCGAACTATAGGCGCCGCCATATTGGCCTTGGCTGCTCTGACGAGCGCCTTTCACTTTATCCCTACTCTGCGACCGACCGTCACGCGACATGCAACACAGAGACCGAAAAAGTTTGAGACGATGTAATAAAAGTTTCCGCTGATGGTGGTGTCTACGACACAAGCCACCAGTGGTTAGGGCTCCAGAGTGAGGGAGCTCCAGTTAATATGTTAACGACAGTGGACCTATTAAGTAATGAAATCGGTCACTGAACTTTGTGCTGATTTTACCGATTTTCCCATTGATGTTCTTTGGAAATTGCATTATATTATGTTACACCTTTTTTTTTAAAACTATAGCAATTGCAAAATTTTTGAAATAGCTTAATTTTTCCGCTTATAAGTTTTCCTATAAGTTAAGGAGCTTTGCTTTTAAAAGAAATGTCTGATAGTATTATTTAATTTATTGTAAATATGTTATTTTTTTTTATTTTTTATTAGTGATTTTATTCGTTCGTTAGTTTCATGCGCGATTTTTTTCTCTGATTAATTCTCTGATGTTTTTTGTTTTTAATAAGGATCATTATGTTTAAAAAATGGTTTCGTACTTCTTAAATAAATTATCAACTTCAATTTGCCATTATAGTCTATTCTATTTGAGTGTTAAGTCTATAGCAAGGTTTACGCCTCGGACGGATTTCAAGAACGCCATAACAACGCTACTTTTATACTCAAGTGACAGCCCTACCACAGAGTGACGTCATCCGTGAAAACAACGCAGACGTCATGTTGTGGACGATAATTATATCCGCCCTCCTTATGTTCAGTTTCCTTGAGTGCCGTGGAAACAATACAAATTGAGATAACGTGAAATTTTCACGTGGATGAGCAGACCGGTTCACGGTCTACTGGGTGGTGCTATTGTGGCCCGTAGACAGCACAGAGAAGTTGCATATGTGAATCCTTAATTCTGATAATATGTTGGAAAAGTTTAATAATGTTCGTAGGATGACGTCACCTTGTTTTAGGGCTGGCGCTGTTTTTCCGTTCCCTTAAGGAATAACGGCGGTCCTTTCTTTACCGTAAAACGATATCTCAAACGTCAACTGTCAAACAGCGTCAATTGTCAAACCTCTGAAAAATAGTGTTACCATCGATCTTACTGTGATCTTACCCAACTGAATTATGTACTTGACGTTTGGAACTAAACTCTATTGATGACGTTTGCTAAGACTACGATCTTATCATTAGCCCAAAGTAAGCATGTATCCATCAAGGTTCATCATAAAACAGGGTGTTAGGTAACGGTCAAGTGCCATCCCTAATAACTTTGTTTCGTAGCTGCGATACGATTGCAGACCCACCATAAAAATTTCATCTATATGGGTCCAATAATAGTCTCCGAATGAAACTCCTGTGATTTACGAACAGTCAGACATGACAAATTTTATGCGGGCCATTTGGATACGGAATGTGTTTTTACTTGGAACCTGGTGTTTAGTGGCTACCTAAGAACAGAGATCACAATGTGCTGTGGAAATCCTCCCGATCCACTAACGGTGCTTTTAGGTACCTCAAGCCCCGGGCATCGTTCTCGTCGAACGCTTGCGAAGGGCTCGGCGAGTAAATTAACACAGACACAGTCCACTGAGTTTCTCGCCGGATCTTCTCAGTGGGTTGCGTTTCCGATCCGGTGGTAGATTCTGCGAAGCACTGCTCTTGTTAGGGTTAGTGTTAGCAACGTCGTCAGGTTAGAGCCCTGTGAGCTCACCTACTCGCCCGGGGAGTATATATAACCCCTAGAATAGGTTAAAAAAAAGGATTAGGTTGCACGTCGAACTCTTTGCCAAATTCGACGAGTACAGTTCCAGAGTCCCTAAGTCTGCTCCTAGTATTTTTTTTTTTATTGCTTAGATGGGTGGACGAATTCACAGCACACCTGGTGTTAAGTGGTTACTGGAGCCTATAGATATCCACAACGTAAATGCGCCACCCACCTTGTGATATAAGTTCTAAGGTCTCAAGTATAGTTACAACGGCTGCCCCACTCTTCAAACCGAAACGCATTACTGCTTCACGGCAGAAATAGACAGGGTGGTGGTACCTACCCGTGCGCACTGACAAGAGGTCCTACCACCGGTAATTTAAGTTAGTAATGATGTTGTAAATTTGTTTGCTAGTATAAAAACATGGCGTCCGCGGATCTACATCCATAAGCATGTCCGCCCGAGACTGTGAGTACGTCATGACTTAAGCAATAAAATATACGATTGCATTGGTTAAGAAGCTAATTTCATGTTTTAGAATGTTCTCCTAAACCAGTAAAAACTGGTGGTAGGACCTGAAAAACCTGAAAAACTATTAGAGCTGAAGGTGTCTAGTTCTTGGATCTGATGGATCCGTAAGGACTTTAACTATAACTCTGAAATTATTAATCACGCACGCGAATTCAATTTCAAAGACCTAAATTATATTGCGCGTTAGTGAGGATGACCAAGCCCTAAGTAAGATGAGTTGTTCAATAATTTTCAATGCATTTTGGAACAACATCAATCGACGGGTGATATGTAGCGTTTGATCAATTTGCATCTACGTATTATTCACGACTCGAATGCGATGCAATCACTCCAGTGCACGAGAATCAGTGGTACGGGTTTTTTATTTTATTTTATTGTTATTTCCTTGTTGGCAGCGAGCAGTCGACTTTTTTCCCTACCTATGCTGATAGCCTTGAGAGGCTATTTCAGCTTCACCCTAACGTTTGTAGGTGTGCTCACGGGGCACAGACCGGAGTGGTGCTAACACTTACCCTAGCAAGAGCACTGCTTCGCAGAATCTACCACCGGATCGGAAACGCGACCCACTGAGAAGATCCGGCGAGAAATTCAGTGGGCTGTGCCTATGGGTTAATTCGCTCGTCGAGTCCTTCGTCGCAAGCGACGGGTTCGACAAGGACGGTGACCGGTGCTTGTGGTGCCTAAAAGCACCGTTAATGGATCAGAAGGATCCGTAATGACGTGCTTTGGGCGACGTCGACGATTTATCATTCGAAGTAGTCGACGAGAATCTCATCAAGCCTCACGAAGGAGCTTATATATATGTCTTTTGAATCTCATGTTCGCAGCGTAGGAACGTTGATTGTGACTATCATTGGATTGTTATTGATATTGTCATTGTTACTCGTAGATGCATCAGTGGGTGTGTATAGGCCGATGATGACGGTTGAAATATCCTAAATAAATTAATCTATTTATGAACTATCAGTGTACTTTATAGTATATGAATGGTAGGGAAGAGTTTCCAAAACTAAAACTATATGATAAGTAGTGCTTGTAATTCATAAGTCGTTAAAAATACTGGTGGTAGGACCTCTTGTGAGTCCGCACGGGTAGGTTCCACCGCCCCGCCTATTTCTGCCGTGAAGCAGTAATGCGTTTCGGCTTGAAGGGTGGGGCAGCCGTTGTAACTATACTGAGACCTTAGAACTTATATCTCAAGGTGTGTGGCGCATTTACGTTGTAGATGTCTATGGGTTCCAGTAACCACTTAACACCAGGTGGGCTGTGAGCTCGTCCACACATCTAGGCAATAAAAAAAAAACCTTATTGTTAGATTTATTGTTTAGACGGGTGAACTAACTCACGGTCCAAACGATGTAAGGTGGTTACCGGAGCTTATTGACATTTACGACATAAATGCCGCCACCCAGCTTGAGACATGAATTCTAAGGTTCTAGTTTTAACAGTACAACGGCTGCTCCACGCTTCAAACTGAAACGCATTACTGCTTCACGGCAGAAATAGGCAGAGTGGTGGTACACGTGCGGACTCTCGAGACGTCCTACCACTAGTAATTAGGCAAATTTTTTTATTGATTATTTGAATTTATTCACATTCTTTATGATTCGTTTCATTGTTTTATGCTGACTCTATAAAGAGTAAAAATAAGTTTTATTTCATCCTTACTTAATACGAACACAAAATATATAATAATATAGCAAAAGGAATTCCGCCCCAACCGGGTATCCATAAGACATCCCTTTTTTTTATTACGCGTTCTGTTATTAAGTAACAATGTAATACTTGAGCTTTTTTATTGCTTAGATGGATGGACGAGCTCACAGCCCACCTGATGTTAAGTGGTTACTGGAGCCCATAGAAATCTACAACGTAAATGCCGCCACTGACTTTGAGATATGAGTTCTAAGTTCTCAGTATAGTTACAATGGCTGCCCCACCCTTCAAACCGAAACGCATTACTGCTTCACGATAGAATAAAATAATGTAACACGACTTTATAGAAAACACATTATTATTTACAAAAAGTGTCGCGACAGCATACGTCTAACTATTATAGTTATGCCGCAATAAGTGTTCTTTTATTTAAAAAAATAAAACAACGTCGTTGAAATTTTTGTTAAAGACCCGAGCGGAGCCGGAGCGGGCCGCTAGTTCGCTAATAAATCTCTAACAGATCAGACATTCTGAAAATTCTATTCTGTACAATGAGAGTTTCAGGGAATATTTTGAGGCTAAGCGCTTAATACTAAAGTTTGGAAACGCTTGAAGACTATATTAGTTACTTTCAAAGTCGTCTTGATGTTAGTAAAAATTATGTTTACAAATTCCTTTACTTAAATAATAATAAACTAGATGATGACCGAGCTTTGTTTTTTTTTTGATAACGCCATCTTGTTGTGTCTTTAAAACGGTTAGTTGCCCTCAATTAAGAAAAATAGTATTATTATTCGCCAATAGATGTCGGGAAAGGTTGATTATTGAAAACACGAATAAAACAACATTTTCTGAAAATAATTCGTAGCTAGATCGATTTGTCGCCCCCGAAATCCCCTGTATACAAAATTTTATGAAAATCGTTGGAGCCGTTTCCGAGATTCAGATTATATACATGTCGTGGTTAACGACTTTTAGTAATATTAAGACGTTGTTTTGACTATTATTTTAAATGATGAAATGTTGTTTTGATAAATATCACAAAATGTAGGGTAGACTCCGTAACGCCACAGTATAAAATGGCGGTACGTGGACAGAGTCGTGGCATTCCGTGTCAGACAGTCATTCAGTCCGTATCGGACGGTCCGTCCGTCTCAGTCAGTGAGTCTCTGGCAGTCAGTCAGTCGGTCTGTCGGTATGTGGAACGAAAATGTCGGTTTACCCTGTCATTGTGAAAGTTGTGTGTGTTGAGTTTCAATAATTATTATTTAAAAGGTTTTATTGACTTTTTATAAACTGAGTTCAACCAAATACGAGTGATGACGGAAACTACCGCTTGGCCATCCCCGCCGCGCGACGACATCAGAAGCGGTATCAGGACTCTACTCTCACTGGCGTGACGTGTTTGAACATGTTCGAAGTACAGCGGAAAAACATGATGCAGATCAGAATACCAGTAATGGTATCTAAGATCACGAGACAGAAATTCATCGGGAACAGACAGATGCCGATCCATGTGCTTGGTGCGCTACGGTTGATATGTACCTCGATAACTGGATGGTGCATAGCTCATTGTAGTCTTCAGTGGGGCCCTGAAAGGCGGTGCCTTATGATGAAGCCCCATCCAAAACCACAATTTATCGCTGGTTTGCTGAGTTTCAACGTGGACGTGTCAAGCTCAGTGATGATCCCCGTCAAGGTCGTCCAAAAACTGCAGTCACCCAAGAAAACGTTGATGCTGTGCGTAAGCTGATTGAGGAAGATCGACATGTGACATACCGTGAAATTCAGGCAACTTTAGATATTGGCATGAGTCAAATACAAATAATCTTGCATGAACAATTAGGTGTAAAAAAGTTGTTTTCCCGATGGATACCGCATTCGCTCTGTGAAGAGCAAAAAGCGGCTCGCGTTACTTGGTGCGTCAGAACTCTCGAAAGATTCCACGCAGGATCCTCAAATGCTGTATACAACATTGTATCAGGTGACGAATCCTGGATATACGCGTACGAACCCGAAACAAAAAACCAGTCACGAGTTTGGGTGTTCGAAAATGAGTTAAAGCCAACAAAAATTGTTCGTTTACGGAGTGTTGCAAAAAAAATGGTGGCCACGTTGGTCTCCAAAACCGGCCATGTTACGACTATTCCTCTTGAGGGACAAATAACGGTTAATGCAGAATGGTATGCTAGCATTTGTTTGCCACAGGTCGTTTCTGAACTCCGTAAAGAGAACTGCAACCGCCGCATCATCCTCCATCACGACAATGCGAGTTCTCACACCGCGCACAGAACAAAAGAGTTTTTAGAGCAAAAAAACATAGAATTATTAGACCATCCGCCGTACAGCCCCGACCTAAGCCCTAATGATTTCTATACTTTCCCTAAAATAAAGAATAAATTGTGTGGACAGAGATTTTCATCACCTGAAGAAGCTGTGGATGCCTACAAAACGGCCATTTTGGAGACCTCAACTTCCGAATGATATGGTTGCTTCAATGATTGGTTCCATCGTATTGAAAAATGTGTCAAATTTCGCGGAGAATAGCAAGCTTCGAAAAGCAATAAATACATTTTTAAATAGTAATGTTGTGTCACTTCGTTAATTCCCGAAATTTTCAGTGCCGCCTAGGTATGTATAGTATAGTTTGACAATAGAACCTTAATAATGTTCAAAGTTATGTATAATTCCAATTAATTATAGTCGAATTTCGAGTACAGCGGGACCACTAGTTTGATGAAAAAGTCTACATCGTAAAAAAATATGCACAAAATTACTTATCAGATTTCATCAACACAAAGTTACCTTGATTCACAGAATAATTCGCATTTTGGCTTCAACCATCTCCTTCTATTGTACAGACAAATATAATAATAACTATTACGAAAAGAACCAATGTGAAACGTAATAGAAGAAAGACGAAAACCATAAAAGTATCTTATCTATTAGGTACAAAAAATAACCAAACTATACCGACTTACATGATACTAATGGTAAAACACCAATTCGCTCACACTTGACTTCTTTTGGCATACAGCCAGCTAGGGGTGTGACTAGTCTATAATTAATTGTTAATATCTTTGTATGGGGGCTTTCGGTGACTATTACGAAAGCGAAGATCATCTTCAGAGTGCGTGCTATTGTTCCCGGGATCGACGCTCCGAAAGTTGTTAGGGACTTGTATATTTGGAAGCTTAGCGCGATTCAGGTCTTGGTCAATTCTTTGTGCTATATCTTTACTGGTGGTAGGACCTCTTGTGAGTCCGCCCGGGTAGGCATCATCACCCAGCCTATTTCAACCGTGAAGCAGTAATGCGTTTCGGTTTGAAGGGTGGGGCAGCCGTTGTAACATACTGGTACCTTAGAACTCATATCTCGAGGTTGGTGGCGGTATTTACCTTGTAGATGTCTATGGGCTCCAGTAACCATTTAACACCAGGTGGGCTGTGAGCTCGTCAATCTATCTAAGCAATAAAAAATAAAATAAAAAAGAATTAATTAATAATTAGTTATTCATTTAAATAACTAATAAAAGAACAACCCTAATTATTAGGCTCGTGCCGCAATGTATCAAACTAGACATGACCTTGTAAATACAGGATTCCTTTTTCTTGGAATAATTCCAGTTGATAAAATCGATTACTTTTGGGAAAAAAAAATGATTTCGGTTAAATCAAATATACCTACGTGAATTCAAGAGACGATATTTTTTGGTTGTTCGAGAAATATCAATTAATTCTAAATTTACTACGTTAGATGATGATTGATTGTCGAAGCGAATATATATCGACGCTTGAAATGCAAACGTGACTAAGCGACAATAACTGCTTTGTACATAAGTGATAGGCAATAACCATATTCGATGCGCAAAAAAATATATATTTCTAGGTCTATTAAAATCATTTCAATCCTACAGCTACTAGCTAGATTCTACTACAGCTAGATTCGTTAAAATAAATTTTGTTTTCAGATATTTCAACTTTAAATTATTAGTCTACTGTAAAGTTCACGCATTGTCGCTTAGTCACGTTTGCCTTTCAAGCGTCGATATAGATATATGTACATACACACCAAAAGGGACTGCGTTAATATTAAGCACATTTAATATATATGTCGGGTCGAGTTCTTCCCGATCATCATCATCATCATTATCTGTGTCCTTGTGTTCAGTCATTTGTAGGTTAGACTCGAAATAAGAACACAATTAAATAATAGCAGCTAGAAATGTGGTGATCTCAGAGGTGCGTGCGACCGCAATGGTGCCTCAAAAGAGAATGCTTCCCCTCTCAAATGACTGTCTAGTAATCCCACCATCATAGTTTAACTTATGGAAGGTAGAGGTAAGAAGAACCGTCTCTGTGTGTCCGTTGAAATCTGCTAAATATGGGTGGCGCTACAGTAGCAACTGGGTAATTTTAAAAAAGGCGCTGAAAGTTATTAGAATATGATATAGAAATGAAAAAGGACGAAAGACCTGTAAGCACTACAAAATCACAAAAGTATTTTATTTAAAGCTGATAAGAAAATGCAATCGATGTCTCCTATTCTTGCGTCATTCTGGAGGATTTTTGAACTGTTGAATTTAGTGCTGAAAGTGGGACACTTTTTCAAGCTTGTCCCATATGATTTTTTTTTAAGGGATTTTATGACCTGGTAACTGAGACCTTTAAGTCATGTCTTATTTTAATTTATATTCATATTTTTATGAAAAATGATATTATGGAGTGAAATGAAATGAAGATGATTAATTTGAGATATTAATCAACTGGGATGAAATGAAATGAGATGATATGGGATCAAATATAATCTCAGTAAAATGGTGGTCATTTACTAAGATCTCAGTGGACTTTTTGGAGGATCCCGAGAAGTTACGTCCAGCGGCTTTGTTTCATTTTCCCACATTTGTGCACTTTCATAGATATTAAACAGTTAATAAACCACCATTATAACACATTTAAACCCGAAGAAACACTATATAGACAAAATAAAACAAATCACACAACTTCACTCCTCGCGTTCCCGCCAAAAAGTCCTGTCCCATATGAGACGGCACTCTCTCTATAGGCTAACTCTTCAAATTTCAGACGTCATCCACAGATTCACTGACACTTGCCATACGTCATTGTCTATTGAACGAGTCAAGAACAAGTCTACCCATAAACAATTACGATCGCAGTGCCATCTCCGATTCCACCCAGGTAATTAACCTGACGTTTCCAATCTAATTTAACACAGCTATTTCCACGGATACTCCGACATATAAATAAGTCAATAATAACATGCTGCAAATGTTTAAGAGAGTGAAGCGTCTTCGTTAGATAGAGACTGCTCTCATTGCTGTACTGACGTCTTAAAAGACCAGCATCCATTTGAGTCTGTACAGAATAGGACCATTTGGATTGTCGGTAATTGTAATACTTAGATCGTTTGGTCCATGGAGAGACTACGGCTATCTCAGTTTTTTACACCGGATGCTCCGTGGGGAATACTCTGAGGGATTGTTTGAGATGATTGAGATGATTCCATTATCGGTACCCCATCCGACGTCGAAGCAGGTTTCACCTGGAACCATTGCGTTAATTCGCAAAGTATTTGAAGAGATAATTTTTTCATGATCCAATCAAGTCTATCTATATCTCGCTATTTTCTGTTTTCTTCAAGCCCTACACTGATCGGTGAGGGATTTGATTTAGTCCATCAGCGCAAGGGTGATAGACTGCGCAGTATTTTACAATCTTTACCTTACCTTAAAGACCTTAAATACCTGTAAGACTGGAGTATAAGTTGTGCTATCTATAAGGTGCGCATCATCGGAATATATCGGTGATATATACGTAGTACCACAAAATTCTTTCGAAGCAGATGCAGAAGTACTTTTGTTAGCTAACCAACAATGGTTCCTGAAATGGAAACCTCTCTGTTAGATTAAACTAAAAGACAAAAAAACTTTTAACGCGGTCCGAACGGCTTAAACCAGTGCCTTTTCAACAGAATCCTCGCGGTTTTCCTTTGGGAAATTTCATGCACTCGACATAGCGAATGGGTAAACATATTTTTGTTAAGCCCGACACTTCCTTGTTTATTGGATGTGTGTTTGTTTATTTTGCTTTTGAAATGTTCGCACCGGTTCCAAGATTTCTTAGGTGTGATCTTTGAAAATAGTTCTATTGTTTCATTATATTCTTAAACGGTTTCAGCAATTTAAATTGGGTTTCTTCTGTTGTTAGTCCAATTATTATTCTAAACCGCAATGCAATTATAGTTCTGTAGTAATTAATAACAAATAAATTTCCGTGTTTCCATAGATGTTTTGTTTAATAATAATCTCTATAAATAAAAAGATGTGTGGTATCGTGGGACACCAGATAGGAACGAAGTCCCTTATTGTAAAAATATTAATTTTAAGTTCTATTCGAGGTATAAAGAAAATAATTATTCGGGTGTACATTTTTTATTATGATTTTTTTATTGATAAAAAAAAACTGCTTTACAAAGTTATCAACTTTATGTTATTCACAATGATTTATAAAAAATATTTAATAATAATATACAAAGAAACAGCTATTTATATGAATAATAATAATAACCGTCGTCACGTAGACACTGTGTAGCCATCACACTAAGACTATAACATAGTGAGTGATAGGACACACTACGGTCTTCTTCTGTCACGCGGCTGTCACTCAAACGCGATTGATGCTGTGTTGACTCCGCTGCGCCGTAGTGTGTCCTATCACTCCGACATACAGTTCAAAATTACTTATATTAATAAAATAAATTAAAAAAGTGTCGTGACAACTTTTCGTAAGAATTTTTTCCGTCTAGCCCCCTTTCACAACGCGCGATAAGGAACTTCGTTCCAAAAATGAATTGATGTTCGTTAGTCTCGCTAAAACTCGAGAACGGCTGAACCGATTTAGCTAATTTTGGTCTTGAAGTATTTGTGGAAGTCCAGAGAAGGTTTAAAAGGTAGATAAATATGAAAATGCTCGGAAGTAAATAAAAATCCGTCGGACGGATTCCTTTTGCTTGTTTTATGTTTATTTTATACAAAAGTTTAGGTCTTTTATATATTGATTGAGGCATTACGAAGTCTGCCGGGTCAGCCAGCTAGTTTAAAATAAAAATGACTATTTAGCTTGACTGAAAGTAGAACTAGTATTGGTTGTGGCACAGATAAGTAACACGGTAAAGTGCCTGGGAGATAATCCTGCTTTTTTTGTTTTTACTAAGATAGGTGAATGAGTTCACGGCCCATCTGATCCTAAGTGGTCACCGGAGCCAATAGACATCAACAGCTTCAACAACAATAACAACAACTTTAGACTAAACCTTGATTTCTGGCGACTTATTGGCGTTTTTACCCATAGGAATAATAGAAAACAAAATCACGGCAACAATATGCGGAAACAATTAACATCCAATTAACAATTGACTAATCAAGGAGGTCAATTGCCCTTAAGAGGGCCCTGTAGGGCAATACATTTGTGCATTTAATTTCGGTTACCCATCCCGATTGCGGGTCTTGTTAATGAAAAAATCCCCTAATAAGGCTCTCGTATAACTGCCCCCATAAGGGCGGAGCAATAAATTAAGGGCCAAAACCTCTTACACAGCGCTGCTAATGTAACACGATTTTATTTTTTGTCTATTCTATAGAAATGTGTTGGTAAAGACTATTAGTATTTCTGGTGACTAATAAAAAAACAACAAGAAAGATTGTGCTGTGAACGCGGTACTGATGTTAATTGTGGGTTTTTTTTACTGTAATATCTGTGTGTGTGTGTGAGAGAGAGAGAGAGAGAGAGAGAGAGAGAGAGAGAGAGAGAGAGAGAGAGAGAGTATTCTTTATTGTACACCAAAAAACAAATAAACAGTGCGATACATTAAACACAAAAAGTACAATTGGCGGTCTTATCGCTAAGAGCGATCTCTTCCAGACAACCATCAGGTGGACAAGAATCATTTGGAAACGAACTACGCGCGGTGTACCAATCCAGTGAAATACATATGCATATATGTGCACATACATATACACATACATACTGTGCCAACGAGTTCACAGTTCAACTGATGTAAAGTGCTGACAGGAGCCCATGATTGATACTATACAAAAATATTACTCAAGTTTGTCCTCAAACGTCAAAGTTTCTTAAGTTTCACGCGGTTGTAAGTTTTTAATTATTTTGGCGGTATTTTTTATAGTATCACAGATTATATTAACATTTAGGTATATTTTGGTGTAACAATATTAATACTGATACGTATCTTTTTCTTTATCTCCACTTTTCAGGATATTATCAAAATAACCCTTCTACTCATATCTGTTCATAAAATATTTATAACTACTTATACCATGCACCCCATGCTTTTTTTACAATAAAATAATTTGTTCTTAAACTATTTTTATTTAAAATTTATTAAAATTTATTTTTAGTTGGATTTTATATAAAAGCGTATTTTTTTTGTTTTTTTTTTTAAACTATTATTTATTTATGAAAATGTTTCTCCTAAAAAAACTAAATATGGCATCTGCAAGCCGTGTTATATAACAGAAGAGCACGAGAACTGAGTATGAAACGATTTCACTTGAATCGTGTGAGTACAATGGCGTCAGAGGGGAGCGAACACAGATTTAGTAGCTACTAGATATGGCTGTGATTGAAATTATTAAAATTTTATTTACATTATCACTAAACAACCTCAAATATGCGGTGTTCACGAGCGCTCAAGGTTCTCGGCCGGTTATTAATGTACGTGTAGTGAATAGAGCAAAGTTTTATAATGTAATTGCGACATCGTACTCATGTCATAAGCGGCCGCTTTTTTTTTAAAGGGATTTTATGACCTAGTAATTGAGACCTTTAAGTCATGTCTTATTTTAATTTATATTCATATTTTTATGAAAAATGATATTATGGAGTGAAATGAAATGAAGATGATTAATTTGAGACATTAATCAACTGGGATGAAATTAAATGAGATGATACGGGATGAAATATAATCTCAGTAAAATGGTGGTCATTTACTAAGATTTTTTCAGTGGATTTTTTGGAGGATCCCGAGAAGTTACCTCCAGCGGCTTTATTTCATTTTCCCACATTTGTGCACTTTCACAGATATTAAACAGTTAATAAACCACCATTATTACACATTTAAACCCGAAGAAACACTTAATAGACAAAATAAAACAAATCACACAACTTCACTCCTCGCGTTCCCGCCAAAAAGTCCGCGGCCGCTTTTACGGTGTGTTGTCCATACAGATTATATTTCTATTATCTGTTGTTGTCTATGACCTTGCGAGTTCGTTCTATATTTAAAGCAATGAGGTCCTCATATTTGAGAGCCACTGAGTCGTCACCGAGAACGTCAACTTCCATTTGACAAAACAGAATATTAACTCTTATGACCTTGAAATAGCTCTGCTTATGCTTAGAACTGAAATGCACCTCTTGCAACAAGTATATAAGTCGGCGCGTGTTTTTATAAATTATTAGTTCATAATAAAGATGGGACGACAAACAACAGGTGCAAGCATTCATCGAAAACAACACGTGCAAGATAAGAATCGTAAACAACATCGTCCCACCACGATACCTTGCTATAAAAACGCTCCGTTGTTGTCTCTCGAGCTCGTCATCAGGTTTGAGCCCCGTGAGCTCACCTACAAACGTTAGGGTTACGCTGAAATAGCCCCTAAGGCTATCAGCTTAGGTAGGAAAAAAAAAAAACTCTCGAGCTCAGAAGCGAGCGAGTCGCCGTATCAGACGGAACGCTCCTGCGTTATATACGCTCTGAGTTTCATTTCACATTTCTGGTTTTATTGACTTACGAAGACCGCCCGCTTACCATGTCGCTACCCGAAAGTGGAAATACTCCAACATATATGCATAATATGCTTTATTACCAATTCGTCAAAGTTCAACCTTTATATTTCATCATATAAATATGATGTTTCTCAGTCGCAGAAATTATTTCAGGACGTGTATGTAGGAGTATGTGAAGTTTTAGAAGAAACAAAATTAATTACATCCTGTTTTTTTATTTAGTGCTTAGATGAATGGACAAGCTCACAGCTCACCTGGTGTTAAGTGTTTACTGGAGGATGTGAGTACGTCATTTCGTTGAAATTTTGTCATGCAACATATGCAGCGTTATTCTATTCACATTTGGTGGAATAAATTAACAAAAAAAACCTTCCCTTAAATTGATTTTTTTGTATTTTTTTTGTTGCATTGATGAGTGAACGAACTCACAGCCAACCTGGTTTTAAGTGGTTACCGGAACCCATAGGCATCTATAACGTAAATGCCGCCACCCACCTTGAGATTGAAGTTTTAAGGTCTCACCACATACACACACATTCACACACACATTCACACACACACGCACATGTACACGCGCTCATAATTACCTTCTTAAATGATAACACCTAATGATCTCACTCAACACTAGTCCGCAGCATCTGATCACGACTTAATCTAACCTAATTTATCTTAAGAATGAGGGAGCCTGGAGACCAGTAATACAAGTCTTTGAACCTAGTGCAGACTTCAGCGCTCTCAAAGTAATAACGGCTGCCCCGCCCTTCAAACCAAAACGCATTACTGCTTCACGGCAGAAATAGGCAGGGCGGTGGTACCTACCCGTGCGGACTCACAAGAGGTCCTACCACCAGTATGATTTGTTGATTAGATTTATTAGTTCCGCGTTATTTAACTGTCGCATCTAGTTGTTCGACATCATCTCTAGTGTACACAGTCAGCATGAGTACGTGCTATTGTGTCGGCTCCAGTCTTTGTAGTGCTGTGCTCGTTCAAACAGTAGGATTTGCGGAAAGCGGAACATAAGATATTTATACAAAATCTGTAACGATGTTGACCGATATATTTGACACGGTAATCGTTTTTTGTGACCTAAAAGGGAAGATATATAAGACCTTAATAAGGCCTGCCGTCTTGTATGGATCAGCTTGTTGGACAACGAAAGTGGCGGATGAAAGGCGATTGCATGCAGCAGAGATGCGAATGTTGCGATGGATGTGTGGAGTAACGAGAATGGATAGAATACGGAATGAATATGTTAGAGGAAGTCTGAAAGTGGCACCTGTGACAGAGAAGCTGAGGAGTGCACGTTTGGGATGGTATGGACATGTGATGAGACGAAATGAAAATGAGGTTGTTAAGAGAGTGTTAACTATGAATGTGGAAGGATTTAGAGGAAGAGGTAGACCTAAGAAGAAATGGATGGATTGTGTGAAAGACGATATGGGTAGGAGGGGAGTGAGCGAAGAAATGGTATATGATAGAAGAGTATGGAAGGAGAAAACATGTTGCGCCGACCCCAGGTGACTGGGAGAAGGGCAGGATAATGATGAATGATGAATCGCTTTTTGTGACCGCCAGTGGCACTTTCGTCACTTGATCTGCCAAGCTGGTGGTTAATTACTGGTGGTAGGACCTCTTATGAGTCCGCACGGGTAGGTACCACCACCCCGCCTATTTCTACCGTGAAGCAGCAATGCGTTTCGGTTTGAAGGGTGAGGCAGCCGTTGTTTATATCTAGTCAGGTCATAAGTATTGTCACACAGTAAAAACTTTTCTTTTAGAATGCATGCCACAAAAAAGTTTATTGAATTCGAATTTAGAATTGTTCATGAAAATAAAAATGTATACTTTTAGAATTTTACTCATTTTTAAATATGGAGTGGACGCTTAAAGAAGACCGTGTTGCAGTTATTGCGTTGCATCGTTGCGGTTACGCTCCAATTCAAATTTTTAACATACTGGAAAATTTGAATATAACCAAAAGATTCGTTTATCGTACCATCAAACGATACAACGAAGACTCTAGTGTAGATGACAGGTCAAGAAGTGGTCGCCCTCGGTCTGTTAGGACTCCAGCAGTGGTAAAAGCTGTGAAGGCGCGAATTCAAAGAAATCCCAAACGTAAGCAGAAACTGTTGGCCCTTCAGATGGGGTTAAGCAGAACCACGGTGAAAAGGGTGTTAAATGAAGACTTCGGGCTTCGGGCATATCGAAGAAAAACAGGACATCGTTTGAATGCTCGTCTAATGGACCGGAGACTGAAGAGATGCCGCGCTTTGTTAAAGCGGTACGCGGGAAAAAAATATCGGGAAATTCTTTTTTCGGATGAAAACATTTTTACCGTAGAAGAGAGCTACAACAAACAAAATAATAAGGTGTATGCACACAGTAGTGAAGAAGCGAGCAACCGTATTCCGCGTGTCCAACGAGGTCATTTTCCATCCTCGCTCATGGTATGGTTGGGAGTTTCTTATTGGGGCTTAGCAGAGGTACATTTTTGTGAGAAAGGTGTAAAAACGAATGCAGTTGTGTATCAAAATACAGTCCTGACGAACCTTGTGGAACCTGTTTTTCATACCATGTTCAATAACAGGCACTGGGTATTCCAACAAGATTCGGCGCCAGCTCAGAGAGCGAAGAGCACACAAGACTGGCTGGCGGCGCGTGAAATCGACTTCATCCGGCACGAAGACTGGCCCTCCTCCAGTCCAGATTTGAATCCGTTAGATTACAAGATATGGCATCACTTGGAGGAAAAGGCGTGCTCAAAGCCTCATCCCAATTTGGAGTCACTCAAGACATCCTTGATTAAGGCAGCCGCCGATATTGACATGGACCTCGTTCGTGCTGCGATAGACGACTGGCCGCGCAGATTGAAGGCCTGTATTCAAAATCACGGAGGTCATTTTGAATAAACTTTAGTGTCATAAGAATCTATGTTTTGTTAAGTTCATTTTGGTATATGAATGGTTACATAATGAATAAACTTGTTTCAATTATTTTACATTAAATATGTGACAGAATTTATGACCTGACTAGGTATATTGAGACCTTAGAACTATATCTCAAGATGGGATTTACGTTGTAGATGTCTATGGGCTCCAGTGACCACTTAACACCAGGTGGGCTGTGAGCTCGTTCTACCATATATCAAAAAAAAAAAGATGAAGTCGTCGTGTCCTAAAGGATAAGACGCCCGGTGCATTCGTCTCGAGCGATGCACCGGAGTTCGAATCCCGCAGGCGGGTACCAATTTTTCTAATGAAACACGTACTTAACAAATGTTCACGGTGAAGGAATAACATCGTGTTATAAAAATCAAACCTGCAAAATTATAATTTGCGTAATTACTGGTATCTTGTAAGTCCGCACGGGTAGGTACCACCGCCCTGCCTATTTCTGCCGTGAAGCAGTAATGCGTTTCGGTTTGAAGGGTGGGGCAGCCGTTGTAACTGAGACCTTAGAACTCATGTTTCAAAGTAAGTAAAAGTATTTACGTTGGCTATGTATTCCGGTTACCACTTAACACCAAGTGCGCTGTGAGCTCGTCCAACCGTCTGATCAATAAAAATAAAAAAGCTGTTACTGGTTTTAGCGTGGCGTGCCGAGAGGCAGCACGGGTAGCTGTCGCTATACTGCCTATTTGCCTGTCGCTAAGCATACGTGCGTTTTTCTTAGAAGGTATAGTTGTTGTACACACTCAGTATTAGGTCGACTGTAAGCTTGGCCTAACGTATCGGCTTCAGTGTAAGTGATTTCGATAATACCACTGTGAAGGTTGAAACATTATGATTTTACCACTTTCATGCTCTGATTTGAGAACTCATGAGATGCCCGTAAGTAAAAGCACTTTTCCAGCGCTAGCTTAAGAATTTAACTATTTTATTTATTTATTTAATTACCTCTATATTTCACTTTCCGTATTTGAGTCGTCTATTATCAAAGCCGGCAATCTGACTTTTGGACAATGATTGGTAAATCAGAAAAACGAATTATTGACTTTGTATTCCATTGGCAGTCACAAAACTCTTCGGAACGACATCTTAGATAAATAACAGGTTAACTATTAACCTTCATTTAATGCAGGTTTTGAACCGTATTCTTTGAAGGAGACGATTATATTCAAATCAATCTGAATTGACATATCAATAAAAAAATTTTGTCCAAATGCACAGATTGCCACCTTTGATAATAGACGACTCATTTATCTACATTTGCGGACCTAATACTCAAGGTATTATCTACCAGTTAACCAAAGGTAGTCTAGAGTTATTAATGGTAGGTACTTTGAAATTTAAATTAAACATACAAATAGAAATATATTAACAAATTTAATTAAAAGCTCTATATTATTATAAGAGCTTGTGCACGAGAACTATTATTTAAATAAATCACATTAATCATTAAGCACTCTACAAAACTCCACGTATCTTCAAAAATCAAGCGAGCTTTTCCGCATAGAGTCTACGCTCGCTACATAAATCAGTCTCTACGTAGAGCAGGGGCAATAAATTTGTGATTCAGTTACTAGATTCCAGAGTATGTGGTTCGTTTCCTTTTCGTTGCTTTGACGGTCTAGTAATGTCGTGAAAGAAAAATTGAAATCCTATGTTTGTTAAGTAAAATGCTTATGCAAGTCGATGTTAGTAAACGCCATCAAAGATACCATACACAAAATGAAAAGACTGAAATTAAATTCTAGAGTCAAGTTGGGATAGTCATATGACATGTCCTTCTTCAAACGAGGCTTGTGGAGAGTATTAAACGGTAGGCAGCGGCTTGGCTCTGCCCCTGGCATTGCTGAAGTCCATGGGCGACGGTAACCACTCGCCATCAGGTGGGCCGTATGCTCGTTTGCCTACAAGGGCAATAAAAAAAAATTTTTAAATTTTACTTTCGTGTCGTAAATATTCTCTCTTAAATTCACTCTTAAAACCCCTTTCTTCTAAGTCGCTGAAATATAATGGTTTTATTTTTATTTAATATATTTTTTTTGTCTAATCAACTATAGTATTTGCAATTTTCTTTCACTAAAGTGAGATTGCGTTGATGTAGTTTTAAATTGTTTTAAAAAATTTAATCGTGTTTTTGTACGATGTGGGAATCGAATTGTTACTAGTGGTAGGACCTCTTGTGAGTTCGGACGGGTGGTCGGGGGAAGGTACTGCCTATTTCTGGCGTGAAGCAGTAATGCGTTTCGGTTTGAAGGGTGGGGCAGCCGTTTTAACTATACTGAGACCTTAGAACTTATATCTCAAGGCGGGCGACGTTGTAAATGTCTATGGGCTCCAGTAACCACTTAACATCAAGTGGGCTGCGAGCTCGTCCACCCATCTAAGCTAAAAAAAAAAATTATACCACAGTATAAATTAAAACTGTATTAACACTTAAAACACTTAAAAACCACTTTAAAATTCTCAATTCGTTTTCTGGATAAATCCGCTTTCTTCCGTCAAAATCTATATATTAATACGTGAAGCAAAAACTTTGTATCCTTTTTACGAAAATTGCGCGGACGGAGGAGCATGAAATTTTGCACACTTATAGAGAATATAGAGAAGAAGTGCACAATGTTAATATTTTTTTAAATAATGCATAAAATATACATTAAATGAATAAAGAAAACATTACACACACTACATACCATGTATTTGACGCACACACGCATGCATACTATTTATTGTCAAACTTTTGTTCTTGAAGTCTTTTTTTTTTATTGCTTAGGTGGTTGGACGAGCTCACAGCCCACCTGGTGTTAAGTGGTTACTGGAACCCATAGACATCCACAACGTAAATGCGCCACCCACCTTGAGATATTAGTTCTAAGGTCTCAAGTAAGTTACAATGTTGTCAAATTGAGAATAGATTAAATATTGTTTGTCTTTGTTAATATTTTTTATAGTGTAGTCTTGGCGACATTTGTGATTATAGAAGTATAAAATACAATCATAATAGTGTACAAACTTACAATTTCAATTAATTATAGTCGAATTTCAACTACTGCGGGGCCTCTAGTAGTATATAATCAGTTTCCATTTTAAAATATTGATAATTGGAACTCCATCAAAGTTTTTGTATTTTCTTGATTTTGATCAATTTTGAAAAAGCCGATTTTAATATTAATTTAATAAAAAAAAAGTAGATTTTTTGAAATTTCGAAAAAAAAACTATTATTAAATTTAACAAAAAGAATATTTTACAAAAGTGAAAAAAAATCAAAAATAATAAATCTATTTACAAAATACAAGGTCTACCCATAAACAAATAAACGAAGATTGAGCTTCGAGTGAAGATTAAATACAAGCTTTGATCTGAAGTATTCCTTTATTCGTTAGAATTGAGTTTGGTAGAGGGGAGGAAAACCGTCTTTTTCACTGATTTTCCGCATTTTTTTGCTGTTAAAATCTTAATTTATTTATTTTGTACTTGAATATATTTTATTTTAAATTAGTAGTATACATATTTATGATCGGCGTATCTTAGACGTTATAAGAACATTAAAAGTACTTTTACGTAAACGTCTAGAAATATTTTTATAGAAAAACTAGCTGACCCGGCAGACTTCGTAGTGCCTCAATCGATAAATAAAAGACCTAAACTTTTGTATAAAATAAACTTAAACAAAAGGAATCTGTCCGATAGGGGACACATCAAAGGAAAAACAAAATTGTTATTTTTATATATTTTCGAGCATTTTCATATTTATCTAACTAACTTTCTCTGGACTTCCACAAACAATTCAAGACCAAAATTAGCCAAATCAGTCCAGCCACTCTCGAGTTTTAGCGAGACTAACGAACAGCAATTCATTTTTATATATATAGATAGCGATTAGCACAATATTCAAATGTCAATGAACTACACTTTATTCGTGAAAATTGTAAAAGTTAGTGAGAAAATTGTAAGTATTTCGTAAAAAAAAAATCGGAAATAATTTAATAAATAAAAAAAACACAAGAGATCAAAACCGTAAAAATAAGTTTAAATTGAGGCCATAAGCGCAAAAGTGGCCAAATTCAAATTCAGGAAAATTCAAACCTAATTGCCTCCATACTAACTATGGTAAGCTTAGGCCACTTTTGACCTGACGGCCTCAATATTTTTTTATATTTTTTTGTTGCTTAGATGGGTGGACGAGCTCACAGCCCACATGGTGTTAAGTTGTTACTGGAGCCCATAAACATCTACAACGTAAATCGGCGTCAAGCGGCACCCACTTTGAAATAAGTTCTAAGGTCTCAGTATAGTTACGACGGCTGCCCCACCCTTCAAACCGAGACACATTGCTGCTTCACGGCAGAAATAGGCAGGGTGGTGGTACCTACCCGTACGGACTCACAAGAGGTCCTACCACCAGTGAAGTGCATTGTGACTCAGACTCGCGAAAACTGAAGAAAATTTATTAAAAATACTACATGAAAAAGGATAAACAAAAAACATATATACAGTGATATAAATACATTCCGAACGATAGTAAAAGTATTGTCAGAGGGCGCGTTTAAACTACAGACAGACGTGTTTTATTTATTTACTTGTCCCTGTCGGCAAAGCCTTCGCGAACATTAAAGTTATATTAGTTAGACTTATTATATAGAACTTATTATATAGAACTCAAACGAAAAACTATGTTAATCTCATTATAAACTTATTAATTTAATTTTTTTTAATGCTTACGTGGATGGAAGAGTTCACAGTCCACCTAGTGTTAAGTGGTTACTGGAGCCCATCTACAAGGTAAACGCGCCATCCATCTTGAGATATAAGTTCTAAGGTCTCAATTATAGTTACAACGGCTGCCCCGCCCTTCAAACCGAAACGCATTACTGCTTCACGGCAGAAGTAATCAGGGTGGTGGTACTTACCTGCGCGGACTCACATGAGGTCCTTCCGCCAGTAAATTATGTGTAAATTGTCTAAGACCGCGAAGTGTGTTGTGGTTATGTCATATTGCCATCATTATGCCTACTGTTACGAAAAAACAAGGAAAATAGGAACAGAAATACATAGTTTCAGCAGGACGCAGGTTTGCTCTGCCCCTGGCATTGCTGATGTCCAAGGGCGACGGTAACCACTCACCATCAATCGGCAGTGTGGTTGTCTGCCTACAAGTGCAATAAAAAAAAATTAATAATAATTTCCTTTTAAGAAAAACACATCCCTAAAATTAATTTATAAGCAAACATAATTTTTTAGCCAATTAGACTGACGACTATATATTAAAATAATTAATAGATACTTTAAAAAAACTAACAAAATCCCTTTTTATAGAAAATCCAACTAAAAAATGGAAAATAAATTTTAATATATTATTTGAATAAAAAAATAGTGTAAGAAAAAATGATTTCTCTGTAAAAAAATAGCGTGGAGTGCTTTTCAGGATATTATCAAAATAACCCTTCTACTCTCATATCTGTTCATAAAATATTTATAACTACTGATACTATGAACTATTATTATTTTTTATATTTTAGTTGAATTTCAATTTTTTTAATATATTTTTTAAATATTGAATGAATTGTCATCTTTCCTTAATAAGTATACCAAATTTCGAGTTAATCCTACGTTTTGAAGGGGGTCAAAATCATGATCAAAGATTCAGATACATACTAACATACATACGTCTGAAGCTAATAAAAGTGTATTAAAAAGGTTAAATTTTTAATGAATCTATCACAAACCCCAAATCAGTAAAAGATCACTCAAAACGAATACAATATTTTAAACTTTAGTTAAACTAAAATAAGAGTTCAAATTAATTTCAAAATGGGATTAACCGGCTCCTTGATATCTCCGCTCGAGCGCACTAAAATTTCATATGTGTGAACAAATGCTTGCAACACGAGTTATGCCCGCAACATAACATGCAGGGGTTACGTGTTGGTGTCTTACACTGCAATTAGTGTCAGCTATACTGCACTACACCGCCGACACTCGACGTAGAGCGACGAGAGACACTCGTCTAATTAGACAACGAGTCTCGCTGTAGGGTGACCAGATAAAAATGTTTTTTTTTATATAAAAAATTTTCAAAACTTTTTTTAAATTGGTTTCGGTTAGAATATAGCAGCCAATTATTTCCATGTGGCTTCCTGAATAGTTTTTAATATAGGAAAGAGTTGAACTTTGGACCATGACGTATAAATAGCCATTTCAAGCAACTAATTTCCAATAAACCGACCTCACGGTCCACCTGGTATTGAGCGGTAGCAGGAGCTCATGGACATCAACAATATAAATGCCGCCACCCGCCATGCGTTTCACAGCTACCCCATTCTTCAAGCCGGAACGCATTATTGGTACCCGGCAGAAATAGGCAGGGTGATGGTACCTCTTCACAAGACGTTATACCGCCAGTAATTAATTACCTTTGTCTAAATCTGGCTGATCTTATTGTGAGCTGGCACGAATAGGTTATACCATAGTGTCCATTATTGACGTAAAGCAACCGTGCATTTCAGGTGTAGAAGAAGGCAGTAGTTATATAATAAAATGTCAGCAGCGTCAACAAATAGAGTGTTTTCAGATGTATCCTAATAAAATAATAATAATGCTACGCACTGAGGTTTGGGATAAATAAAATACCACCAAAGTACAATTAAAAACTGTATTCAACACTTAGAACACTTAACAAACACTTTAAAATTCTCAATTCGCTTCTTCTGCTTCGCTTCAGGTGATCCGTTCGCTGTTACGCTTCGAGTAGTTCCGATTACTGACTGACTGCGTGCCATCTCCGCAACGCTTTTGTAGCCACATTCCTAGAATTATCGAGATTATTCCACACATTTCGAGTATTGTGTTTCCCTTATCTGACAATAGATGGCGTTGTACTACTCGAGCATTCTAGGTGCTATTTCGTGCTAGATCTTTCGATATTCGTTCGACTATTCAGCGATAGATAGTGTTACTCTTACCAGCGTAACAAAAATATGATCTGGGAACAAATCACGCATGATCATCTGGCCCCAATTTAGGATTCCTTGTGTTATTGGTACCAGAGAGTGATAAACCTACTTAAACCCTCTTATCGTGGCCACCGCTAACTACATATCCGATCCAGCGAAGGGGCAAAGCAAAGCCGCCGTCGCCTAAAACATATCTTGTCGGATCCCCCGGATCCACTCTGGGTGCTTTTAGGCTCTTTAAGCACCGGTCACCGTCCTCCGACGAAGAGTTCGACGTGCGATCTAGCCCATAGATACAACCCACTGAAGTTCTCGCCGGATATTCTCAGTGGGTCGCGGTTCCCATCCGGTTGTAGATTCAGCGAAGCACTGCTTTTGCTAGGGCTTCTTCTGAGTCGGTCTCTTCATTGCTGAAGGTCGGGTCTAGTTTGTAATGTTAATCACTCGATGCGCAATGCTTCCCCGCGTCTTCCTGTTCTTGGCGGTCCTTATAGCCTCGGTTATTGGCAGGCCGGTGAGCGTCTTTACTAGATCAGACCAGTGGGTAGGTGAGCGTCCGCGTGATCTTCTCACGTCAACCTGACCAACTAACATGAGCTTCTCTATGTTATCGGGGACTCTACGAGCGATGCTAGGGCTAGTGTTAACAAACCTCTCAGGTTGAACCCGTGAGCTCCCCATAAGCTACCAACGATTAGGTAAGGAAAAAGAAAAAAACTACTTATTTATGTTTAAATATACATACAGATAATAAACACCCAGACGGAGAGCAAACAATATTGTTCATAGCACGAATGTTTGCCCGTTGCGGGAATCGAACCCACGACCCTCGGCGCAATAGACAGGGCTGCTAACAACTGCACCAAGTTAGTCTATAAAATATGATTAAAGTCTAGTTACCCTACTACAGTCTGATCGAAGCGATTTCATATTGTATGTTAGCGACTACGTTTGTCAAGGTATATCGCATTACACGGTTTCCTTATTCAAATAATATTATTAACCGACTTCGAAAAAGGAGGAGTTTCTCAATTCGACTGTATGCTTTTTTTTATGTTTGTTACCTCATTACTGTTGACTAGGTGAATCGATTTTGTTGATTCTTTTTTTATTAGAAAGCTGACGCTTCCCGTGTGGTCCCATTTCAATTTAGTCCAGTTCTGATAATGGTATCCATGAGAAAACCATATAAGTCTTAAATTTACATTAAGTACGTGCGCAACAAATAGATGAATAGCTCAATAACTCAATATCACGCCAACCGATTTCGATGATTATTGTTTTTAGTGTATATTAATTTATTTAGGAATATCTTTATTTTTATACTAGCGACCCGCCCTCGCTTCGCTTCGGAAACATTAAAAGACACATGAAACCAAAAAAATAAAATAAAAAATAAAATAAAAAAAGTAGCCTACGTTCATCAGGGACAATGTCGGCTTATAATGGAAAAAGAATTTTTCAAATCGGTCCAGTAGTTTCGGAGCCTATTCGAAACAAACAAACAAACAAATCTTTCCTCTTTACAATATTATTATTATTACTAGCGACCCGCCCTCGCTTCGCTTCGGAAACATTAAAACACACATGAAACCACAAAAATTAAATAAAAAAATAAATAAAAAAAGTAGCCTATGTTCATCAGGAACAATGTCGGCTTCTAATGGAAAAAGAATTTTTCAAATCGGTCCAGTAGTTTCGGAGCCTATTCGAAACAAACAAACAAATCTTTCCTCTTTATAATATTAGTATAGATAGTATAGATTTGAAGTCGATTTTGTTGAAGCATGTCTATTTACAATTATTTTGGTTTGGCGTAACACTTGATCCGACTAGATGCTACTATCCTCCCTACTTTTGCAGTGAAGTAGTCAGGGGTTGTGATGTGAAGGGTGGGACAGCCTTTATACAACATAGACTGACCTTATGTCTTAAGGTGGATAATGACATTCCTGTTGTGGTATCAGTAGACCCTGGTTACCTTCATCTTATTGTCCTTATTCCACATTATGCGGAGCCGCCGTAGCATGTCCAGCTATCATGCTGCTGTTGTGAACTTTGTATACTCTTGAGCATTAAAGATATAGCCATCTATATATTAATACGTGAAGCAAAAACTTTGTATCCCTTTTTACGAAATTTGCGCGGACGGAGGAGTATGAAATTTTCCACACTTATAGAGAATACAGAGAAGAAGTGCACAATGCTAATATTTTTTTAAAATAATGCATAAAAGATACATTAAATCAATAAAGAAAACATTACACACACTACATACCATGTATTTGACGCACACACGCATGCATACTATATTTTATTGTCAAACTTTTGTTCTTGACGTCTGTTGTCAAATTGAGAATTCATTCCGATAGAGGCACCCGTCACGTGCGGACGTGCTCATCGTCCACTCGATCGCCCGGTCTTTGTTCGCCCGGCTTTTGTTAGCCCGGCCATTGTTCGCGCGGCCTGTGTTTGTGGTACATCTGCCGACTAAGTGCTCTTTCTGGAAGTTTTTATTTGTTTTGTTTCCTTTTGTTGTTTCTGTGTTCGTGGTACATCTGCCGACAAAGTGGTTTCCTGCAAGTATTTATTTGTTTTGTTTCTTTTCGTAATTTCTGTTTTGTTGTGCTTTTTCTTTGTCCTGTAGTAATCGCGCCGCATTGCCACCTGTGTTCAATAGAACCGCTCAGGTCCGAGAAGTTGGGGCCTCGCCGCAAGGCGAGTGTTTTCAAGACCCGGGGCCGCCCCACCTGGGTACTCAGCGATCATGGACGCTGTATTCGCGAAATTCCTCCGACTTCGCCACCCACAGCTCGCCTCGGAGTTTTTGGCCTTCAAGGCCAATCACACTGCGAGCCCTCTCGAGGACTCCGCCGCGCTCGCTGCTCCTGCGTCGCCTGTACCTGCGTGCAGAGCTTCTGCATTGAGCACCGCAGCCTCTGTCGTGCCTGCCGCTCCCGTGTCGCCTATACTGGCGAGAAAAGCTGCTGCGTCGTCCGCCGTGACCATCGTTTCAGCTGAGCGATCATCCGCGGCCTCCGTCGCGCCCTCTAAAACACCTACACTTGCTCGTAGATCGCCTGCACCCGCCTCCTCGTGCTCCGACTCTGACTCGGACATGGAGGTCGACCTCGCCCCCGCCTCATCGACGGATGGATTCACCCTGGTACAGAAGGGTAAGAAGCGTGCCGCGGAGTCTCGAGCTCACGCGGCCGCTAAAATTAGCAAAGCCGTGAACGCGTCGCGCCCCCGCCCTCAGACTCCCGTTGCGCCCCCAGCCCGTGCCACTCCGTCGCCGCGTCCGGTGGCACAAAATAAAACCCAGACCCCTCCCCCGGTTATCCTTCAGGAGAAGGCAGCTTGGGATCGAGTTTGCCTGGCCCTTAAGGCCAAAAATATAAATTTCACGAATGCCCGTAACCTCGCGAACGGCATTCAAATTAAGGTTCAAACACCCGACGACCATAGGGCCCTCTCTTCTTACCTCCGTAAGGAGCGTATAAGTTTCCATACGTATACGCTCCAGGAGGAGCGCGAACTCCGCGTTGTAATACGCGGAATCCCTAAAGAGTTAGATGTAGAGCTCGTAAAAGCCGACCTGTTAGAACAAGGCCTACCAGTGAATTCTGTGCACCGTATGCACACCGGTCGCGGTAGGGAGCCATATAATATGGTTCTAGTCGCTCTCCAGCCTACCCCCGAGGGTAAGAAAATCTTTAACACACAGACCGTCTGTAGGCTCTCTGGTATCGCTGTCGAAGCCCCCCATAAAAAAGGCACTCCTAGCCAGTGCCATAACTGTCAATTGTACGGGCACTCTTCCCGTAACTGTCACGCGCGCCCCCGATGTGTTAAGTGTTTGGGCGATCACGCCACGGCCCTCTGCGCTCGCGACCAAAAAACCGCGACGGAACCGCCTAGCTGCGTCCTGTGTCGAACACAGGGTCACCCCGCGAATTACCGTGGTTGCCCCCGAGCCCCTAAAATAAATCGCCGCGTCGCCCGCCAAAACCGCCTCCGAGCTTCCGGCCCAGACATCAAAGCCTCGGCACCCTCTGCGTCGCAGGCTAAGCCAGCGTTCGTTCCGGCGGCGGTGCCCAGTGTCTCGGCCTGGGCAAAACCGCTGCCGTACACGAACACGGCTACAACTCCCTCCTCCGCGATTCGTCCCGCCCCCGCGACTCGTCCCTCTCCCGCGACTTGCCCTCCGACCGCGTCCGACAATCTCGCTTTAGCGATCGACTTCTTTCAGTCGATCAACTTTGAGCGCGTTAACGCTTTGGGCGACGCCATTCGCGCTGCCTCCACTGCACAACACTTTATCGCCGTTGTGCAGGAATACGCCGACGTATACGCGTCATTAAATACGTACGTCCTCCCCTCAGTCCGCCGGTAATCAATGGCGTATATAAGTAGAATAAAGCCCCTATCCGTAACGATAGGATTTTTTAACGCTTACGGTCTCGCAAATCAACGTGATCAGGTTTCTGACTTTTTGCGTGACCACCAAATTGATATCTTTTTAGTGCAGGAGACCCTACTTAAGCCCGCGCGCCGTGACCCTAAAATCGCGAACTATAACATGGTCAGGAACGACAGGCTCTCTGCCCGTGGTGGTGGTACCGTCATTTACTATAGAAGAGCCCTGCATTGCGTCCCGCTCGATCCTCCCGCGCTCGCTAATATCGAAGCATCAGTGTGCCGAATCTCACTGACGGGACACGCGCCGATCGTTATCGCGTCCGTTTATCTTCCACCGGATAAGATCGTTCTAAGCAGTGATATCGAGGCGCTGCTCGGTATGGGGAGCTATGTCATTCTGGCGGGCGACCTAAATTGTAAACACATCAGGTGGAACTCACACACCACAACCCCGAATGGCAGGCGGCTTGACGCGTTAGTCGATGATCTCGCCTTCGATATCGTCGCTCCGCTAACCCCGACTCACTACCCGCTAAATATCGCGCATCGCCCGGATATACTCGACATAGCGTTATTAAAAAACGTAACTCTGCGCTTACACTCGATCGAAGTAGTTTCAGAGTTAGATTCAGACCACCGTCCCGTCGTTATGAAGCTCGGTCGCGCTCCCGATTCCGTTCCCGTCACGAGGACTGTGGTGGATTGGCACACGCTGGGCATCAGCCTGGCTGAATCTGATCCACCATCGCTTCCGTTTAGTCCGGACTCTATCCCGTCTCCTCAGGATACCGCTGAAGCCATAGACATCGTAACGTCACACATCACCTCGACATTAGATAGGTCATCGAAGCAAGTTGTAGCGGAGGACTTCCTTCACCGCTTCAAATTGCCCGACGATATTAGGGAACTCCTTAGAGCTAAGAACGCCTCGATCCGTGCGTACGATAGGTATCCTACCGCGGAAAATCGTATTCGAATGCGTGCCCTACAACGCGACGTAAAGTCTCGCATCACCGAAGTTCGAGATGCCAGATGGTCTGATTTCTTAGAAGGACTCGCGCCCTCTCAAAGGTCTTACTACCGCTTAGCTCGTACTCTCAAATCGGATACGGTAGTAACTATGCCCCCCCTCGTAGGCCCCTCAGGCCGACTCGCGGCGTTCGATGATGACGAAAAAGCAGAGCTGCTGGCCGATACATTGCAAACCCAGTGCACGCCCAGCACTCAATCCGTGGACCCTGTTCATGTAGAATTAGTAGACAGTGAGGTAGAACGCAGAGCCTCCTTGCCACCCTCTGATGCGTTACCACCCGTCACCCCGATGGAAGTTAAAGACTTGATCAAAGACCTACGTCCTCGCAAGGCTCCCGGTTCCGACGGTATATCCAACCGCGTTATTAAACTTCTACCCGTCCAACTCATCGTGATGTTGGCATCTATTTTCAATGCCGCTATGGCGAACTGTATCTTTCCCGCGGTGTGGAAAGAAGCGGACGTTATCGGCATACATAAACCCGGTAAACCAAAAAATCATCCGACGAGCTACCGCCCGATTAGCCTCCTCATGTCTCTAGGCAAACTGTATGAGCGTCTGCTCTACAAACGCCTCAGAGACTTCGTCTCATCCAAGGGCATTCTTATCGATGAACAATTCAGATTCCGTACAAATCACTCATGCGTTCAACAGGTGCACCGCCTCACGGAGCACATTCTTGTGGGGCTTAATCGACCAAAACCGTTATACACGGGAGCTCTCTTCTTCGACGTCGCAAAAGCGTTCGACAAAGTCTGGCACAATGGTTTGATTTTCAAACTATTCAACATGGGCGTGCCGGATAGTCTCGTGCTCATCATACGGGACTTCTTGTCGAACCGCTCTTTTCGATATCGAGTCGAGGGAACCCGCTCCTCCCCACGACCTCTCACAGCTGGAGTCCCGCAAGGCTCTGTCCTCTCACCCCTCCTATTTAGCTTATTCGTCAACGATATTCCCCGGTCGCCGCCGACCCATTTAGCTTTATTCGCCGACGACACGACTGTTTACTATTCTAGTAGAAATAAGTCCCTAATCGCGAAGAAGCTTCAGAGCGCAGCCCTAGCCCTAGGACAGTGGTTCCGAAAATGGCGCATAGACATCAACCCAGCGAAAAGTACTGCGGTGCTATTTCAGAGGGGAAGCTCCACACGGATTTCCTCCCGGATTAGGAGGAGGAATCTCACACCCCCGATTACTCTCTTTAGACAACCCATACCCTGGGCCAGGAAGGTCAAGTACCTGGGCGTTACCCTGGATGCATCGATGACATTCCGCCCGCATATAAAATCAGTCCGTGACCGTGCCGCGTTTATTCTCGGTAGACTCTACCCCATGATCTGTAAGCGGAGTAAAATGTCCCTTCGGAACAAGGTGACACTTTACAAAACTTGCATAAGGCCCGTCATGACTTACGCGAGTGTGGTGTTCGCTCACGCGGCCCGCACACACATAGACACCCTCCAATCCCTACAATCCCGCTTTTGCAGGTTAGCTGTCGGGGCTCCGTGGTTCGTGAGGAACGTCGACCTACACGACGACCTGGGCCTCGAATCAATTCGGAAATACATGAAGTCAGCGTCGGAACGATACTTCGATAAGGCTATGCGTCATGATAATCGCCTTATCGTTGCCGCCGCTGACTACTCCCCGAATCCTGATCATGCAGGAGCCAGTCACCGTCGACGCCCTAGACACGTCCTTACGGATCCATCAGATCCAATAACCTTTGCATTAGATGCCTTCAGCTCTAATACTAGGGGCAGGCTTAGGGACCCCGGTAACCGTACTCGTCGAACTCGACAAAGAGGTCGACGTGCAACCTAACCCATGCATCAGCCCGCTGAGTTTCTCACCGGATCTTCTCAGCGGGTCGCGATTCCGATCCGGTAGTAGATTCATTCGCGAAACAATTGCTCTTGAGTTGTTAGGTCTCCTTCGGAGGCGCTCGGGCAGTTGTTAGCAAATCCCACCCCTCTTGGCTGAGCCTTTGCTCGCCCACCTGTCCTGGTGAAACTGGAAAGGCCTTCGGGCCACCAGTAAACTTTCAATCATAAAAAAAAAAAAAAAAAAAAAAAATTGAGAATAGAATATGGTTTGTCTTTGTTATTATTTTTTATAGTGTAGTTTTGGCGAAATTTGTGATTATAGAAGTATAAAATACAATCATAATAGTGTACAAACTTACAATTCCAATTAGTTATATTTAATCGCCATGAGTTTGCTCATAAAAAAATAATTTTATTTATTTATTTATATTTATAATTTTTTATTTATGTACCCACAAAAAAGAAGACATAGTACAGAGTAATAGGAAAATTATGTACAAAAGCACTGCTTATTTTAATAATTAATGTCACTCATAAAATTAATTGAAATCCTCGTGAAACGAAATTTCCTTCTAACATAACATCCTGTGATACACTCGAAACAGAAATTAGTTAATTAATTAACTTGAATAAACGTCAGGACGAGAATTATTATCGTTAATTTATATTAGGATCGTCGAAGATTTAAAATATTTACGTAATCAAGTTACTTAAACTATATATGTAGTGGTCCCGCAGAAGTCGAAATTCGACTTTAGACGAATAATGAAATACGTACTCAACAAATGCTCACGATTGACTTCCACGGTGAAGGAATAACATCGTGTAATAAAAACCAAACCCGCAAAATTATAATTTGCGTAATCACTGGTGGTAGGACCTCTTGTGAGTCCGCATGGGTAAGTACCACCACCTCGCCTATTTCCACCGTGAAGCAGTAAAGCGTTTCGGTTCGAAGGGTGGGGTAGCCGTTGTAACTATACTGAGACCTTAGAACTTATATCTCGAGGTGGGTGGCGCATTTACGTTGTAGATGTCTATGGGCTCCAGTAACCACTTAACACCAGGTGTTCTGTGAGCTCGTCCATCCATCTAAGCAATAAAAAAAAATCAATTGAAATTTTATGTTTAAACATTATTATGGTTCTATTGTCAAATCCTATTGTACTTATTTAACATAATCACAGATTTCGCCAAAACTACACTATACATAAATAATAAATAAAGACAAACAATATTAATATATTCTCAATTTGACCACAGACTTTAAGCACTAACAAAAGTTTGACAATTGACAATAAGCAAAGAGTATATTTTTATATATCTGTGGTGTCAAATACATGGTTGTATGTGTAATGTTTTCCGTATTGATTTAATATATATTTTATGCATTATTTTAAAAAAATATTAGCATTGTGCACTTCTTCTCTATATTCTCTATAAGTGTGGAAAATTTCATACTCCTCCGTCCGCGCAATTTTTGTAAAAAGGGATACAAAGTTTTTGCTTCACGTATTAATATATAGATAAACTACCGCAGCGTCCTAAGACGAAAAGTTTTTGACAGGTTTGTGTTGTCAGTACTAATGACAGCGGCAGTGAGACAGAGGCAGATCTGGTCGCTCGCAAAGGGCTTTATCAGAAGGATCAAGGTCATGCAAAGAGCAATGGAGCTATGCTCGCAGTTTCTCTGGAAGATCGATTCACCAATTATGAGATTCGCAGGAGAGCCGTGGTGATCGACATTGTTTGAATGCAGTGGTAGTGGAGATGGCAGTGGCAGTGGACAGGGTACACGGCTCGAAGAAGAGATTTTTTTATTGCTTAGATGGGTGGACGAACTCACAGCCCACCTGGTGTTTAGTGGTTACTGGAGCCCATAGACATCAACAACGTAAATGCGCCACCCACCTTGAGATATGAGTTCTAAGGTCTCAGTATAGTTACAACGGCTGCCCCACCCTTCAAACCGAAACGTATTACTGCTTTACGGCAGAAATAGGCAGGGCGGTGGTACTTACCCGCGCGGACTCTCAAGAGGTCCTACCACCAGTAATTACGCAATTTATAGCTTTTGCGGGTTTGATTACACGACAGATGTCTGCTAAGGCTGAAAAGTTCTCAAGTGGTGAATACGCACTGGAGGACGCAGCGTAGATAGACCACCCATGGGACGGAGAGTCGAAGGTTGTGGGGATGCGCTGGATGTGTGCAGTACAGAACTGGTCACTATGGCAAACCTTGGGGCGAACGCTTATGTCCAGCAGCGGACGTCTGTGGGCTGATGATATTGATGATTACTTGAATTAACTTCATGAAATTATAATAAATATTCCCTTTGAACGTGCGAACTTGGAAATACTTGACGGATAAACCTTTTACCATCGGAGGTGTCCGCTGATAGTTCTTCACATGCTACGACACAGCCAAGCCGATGTCTATCGCTTAGCACAATTAAAACAATTTTTAAATTGTCAATTCACATCTTCCGTTCGCTGTTTCGCTTCGAGTAGTTCGGATTACTAACTGACTGCGTGTTTTTTTTTTTTCCTACCTAAGCTGATAGCCTGGAGAGGCTATTCCAGCGTAACCGTAACTAGTAGGTGAGCTCACGGAGCTCAAACCTGACGACGATGCTAACACGAACCCTAGCAAGAGCCGTGCTTCGCAGAATCTACCACCGGATCGGAAACGCGACCCACTGAGAAGATCCGGCGAGAAACTCAGTGGCCTGTGTCTGAGAGTTAATTTACTCGTCGAGCCCTTCGTCGCAAGCGACGGGTTCGACGAGAACGGTGACCGGTAGTGACTGCGTGCCATCTCTGCAACGCTTTTTTATACGACATCCCTAGAATTGTCGAGAACATTCCTCACAAGTCGAGTATTTTCGATGTTCGTTTCCGCTATCTGACAATAGATGGCTTTGTACTTATCGAGCGTTCTAGATGTTACTAGATCCTTTGATATTCGTTGGGCTATTCGGCGATAGATGGCGTTACTCTTACCGGCGCAACAATTTTCATTTGCGATATTTTTAGGTCAGTTTTTTTTACTTGTAACTGCTGTTGGTCTGTTGGGCAATTAGCCAAAACTTATAGATATGATATGGGAGCTCCTCAAGCTAATGCTATTGCTGCCGCATTTAAAGCTTCTACACCTAACTCGTAGTCAACGATTCCCCTCCCTTGTTACAAGCACAGTGTGCAAGTTGGTATTCAATTGGGAATGCCGTGTCTAAAAATAGCGTTTACAAAAAGGAGTTTAAATGAAACCTTTGGGAGTGTTGCATCTCATTCTATCGCAGGCTGAATCTTAATACCTCTTTTCAACATCTCTTTTCGTGTTCGATTTCCGTTTCATCGGTTCGTGTCATTGAACTCGAAATAAACACGGCGCTAAAGAAGACCTTTTCGCTTGAAAAATTGAAAATTTTTTAATTCATCAACCTAATTTTAGTACAGAAACGCCACGTGCCGTTTTATTAAAAATTAAGCAGATTATAGCAACTTGAAAGGGAATTCGTAAAGCACTAAATCACAGCTTAAATTATAAGGCCTTTGAAGTTTGCCGATGATAAAATTTAGAACGTTTCTCGAATAATTTTCGACAAAGTTTCCGTTGTCCGGGGGAGATTCGTGGCGGCGAAAATTGTGAAAAAACTTAATTTTTGAAATCGAATCTTTATTACGAGAAGCTATATTATTATTATTATTATGTGTATTGAACACTGCCTCGCCTGAGAAGACGGCAGGACACACTCCGGCGAGGTAGGCAACAATCGGCCGGAGCGTTAGGGACTATTGGGTGAGAAATTATTTATATATATTATTATTATTATGTATGTATATTGTTTTGTATCTTGTAATATGTATATATTATTATATGTAATGTTTACTGTATGCACTAGGTTTGTGTTCATAATTCTTCTTTCCTTTTGTGGGTCTACTGGAAGAGATTTCATTTGATTGCATTGTAGTAGGAATAGGAAGGCAGTGATATCGGCCTCGTGGAAATACCATTAACTATGAGTTCGGGTTTGAAAGGCGTAATAGCTGCTATTTAGATGCACTCAAGGGTTCGACCTCAAGCCTCAAGGTGGGTAGTAACAGTTGAGGTTCATGAGCTTGTTTGTCAATGTACCAAAAAAATCAGGGGATAAACGTAAGGCCTCCGATATTGACTAGCTTTATAGTTTTAATATAATATAACATAGGTACATGCCATCTGCCATATTTTTTTATTTATTGCTTAGATGGGTAGACGAGCTCCCAGCCCACCTGGTGTTGAGTGGTTACTGGAGTCCTTTAGACATCTACAACGTAAATGCTCCACCCATCTTGAGATATAAGTTCTAAGGTTTCAGTCTGTAATTGTGGCCAAAAGCTTTCTTTAAGCGCCAATAAGTTCAAAGTCAATTCAGGTCGATAAAAGGGAAAATGTCGTATTTTATAATCTTATAAAATAATCCTAAATATTTTTATACATCTGTATATTGGGTAACCTTTGTAAACTTATGATAGGCAGCAGGTTGGCTCTGCCCTGGCATTGTTCATGTCCACGGGCGATGGGAACCACTCCCCTTTTTTTTTTTTTTTTTTTATGATTGAAAGTTTACTGGTGGCCCGAAGGCCTTTCCAGTTTCACCAGGACAGGTGGGCGAGCAAAGGCTCAGCCAAGAGGGGTGGGATTTGCTAACAACTGCCCGAGCGCCTCCGAAGGAGACCTAACAACTCAAGAGCAATTGTTTCGCGAATGAATTTACTACCGGATCGGAATCGCGACCCGCTGAGAAGATCCGGCGAGAAACTCAGCGGGCTGATGCATGGGTTAGGTTGCACGTCGACCTCTTTGTCGAGTTCGACGAGTACGGTTACCGGGGTCCCTAAGCCTGCCCCTAGTATTAGAGCTGAAGGCATCTAATGCAAAGGTTAAACCACTCCCCATCAGGTATGCTGGTCTATGGCAATAAAAAGAAAGCATAAGGGCCCAATTTTAAGACATGGGTGGAGATTTACTGATAAATTGACATTGCTATTGACAATGGTTGGGTTGGTCGTTTTTCGGGTCAACCAATTAAAAATGACGTTTCTTGTTTGAGATGATGATTCTTGTTTTTTTTTTCTAAGTGATAAGATTCTTGCGGTTGGGCAGTGATAAAAATTGAAAACAATTTCATATTGTCATAAGTTTATTAAAAATACTTAAAATTTAAAAATACAATTATTCTATCTTAATTACCTAATAAAATTTACATAATTACAAAATTTCAACACCGGTGGTCCCTTCGCGTAGTATCGAAGCTGAAAATGACATTTTGTTATTTTTTTGCTAGCCAAACTATTATTATTATTCTCATTATCCTCTCGCAGGTCTGCTGGAAGAGATTTATTAAAGAAATAAGCAGTGCCTTTGTACATAATTTTCCTGTTACTCTGTATTATGTCCTCTTTTCTGTGTGTACATAAATAAATAAATAAAAAAAAAACTTTAGAGGTGTCAAGGGACACCCGGATGGAACGAAGTTCCTTTCGATTAATTAGTGAAGGAATTGTAATTTTTTTTTAAGTTATAATAATAAATTACGGCATTATGAAGAAAAAAAAAAACAATACTATGAACTAAATTACTATTGTTGAAACGCTATCTCGAGAAACTGTACTCATTACGCGGACCAATCGGATACGAGCAATGTCACGCGATAAGCGCCTACACGTTGATTGGTCAGAATGACGGATCTAAAAAGTGTCGTGACAACTTTTCGTAAGAATTTTTTCCGTCTAGCCCCCTTTCACAACGCGCGATAAGGAACTTCGTTCCAAAAAAAAAAACAAACACCATGAAATAATTAGTAGCATTAACATTTTTTTTTAAAGCATTTTATTCATCTATGTTTCCGTGAATAATTAATAGCTACAAGTTTATTTGAAGCGTTCAATTACAGGATGTGTTATTTTTGTTTAAAGAATTATCTTTTTTGAAAGTAGATAGTTTTGATAAAATATTGACACTAGGATCATTGGTTTAATGATTGCGACTGCATGCAGCAGAGATGCGAATGTTGCGATGGATGTGTGGATGTAACGAGAATGGATAGAATACGGAATGAATACGCTAGAGGAAGTCTGTGATATCACCTGTGGCAGAGAAGCTGAGAAGGGCGCGTTTGGGGTGGTATGGACATGTAATGAGACGAAATGACAATGAGGTTGGTAAGAGAATGTTAACTATGAATGTGGAAGGGTATAGAGGAAGAGGTAGACCTAAGAAGAAATGGATGGATTGCGTGAAAGACGATATGTGTAAGAGAGGATTGAGCGAAGAAATGGTATATAATAGAGGAGTATGGAAGGAGAAAACATGTTGCGCCGACCTCAGGTGACTGGGAGAAGGGCAGGAGAATGATGAGAGTCATTGGTTTAATGAGTTAAGGAGTATTTTTTGTTAAATTCGCTTTTCTATGGAATTTTTGTTTTGAGTCTCTGTTCTATATTTCTTGTGTTCAATCATTTTGAATCAAAACAATCATTATGCTAACAATCGCTACATAACATTACAATGTATTAAAATTTGAAAAAACTAGTCTTTGATTCTATGTCTTTACGTGTATAATAAAATACTGTTTTTTTTATAACAAGAAAAAACCATAAGTACATTTGAAGAAACACCACTAACCCAGTACTAAATATAACAACTTCAAAATTAATTTCATTTTCAATTCATTCAATTTGGTAGGCAGCGGCTTGGCTCCGCCCCTGGCATTGCTGACGTCCATGAGCGACGGTGACCACCTACCATCAGGTGGGCCGTATGCTCGTCTGCGTACAAAGGCGATAAAAAAAAAATCATTTGGTAGAAATAATGAAAAATATTTTTTTAAAACAACTTTTACGGTTTGATCTCGTGTTTTTTATTGTCATTACGATGTTTCAATACTTTACAGTTTTCATGGTCACCGAGGACTGAAACGCCTAAACCGTAAAAATTGTTTTAATTATTTTCGCGACTCGGGAAATCTGATTTAAATGCTAGATTATAATTTGAGGGATTAATAATTAAGCAGAGACATCTCGTAAAGGCTCTATGTAACAACATACTACGGACTACAAGTCACAAGAAAAATTAATTAGTGGTTAGGAAATTTGAAGCAAGTTAAAACACCAGACTTAAAAGCGTTTATCACTCACAAAACATATTTTAAGACTTCCAACACTGCACTTAGGGACCATTACACATTATACTGTCGCATTATTCCTTAAAACTATGATAATTTATCTTTTCAATTGGTCTAAGTTTTTAGTTGTGACGACAACAAACAACAGTAGAGATGAAGTTAGTATTTTATTTCGCATGTTCTTTTATTTTGCAACATAAGTCACCTCATATCTCAGAGACGCGAAATGACTCCTAACACCAGTAGGGTCGTAAGCTTGCTTGACAATCTACAACAGTGAAAATATTGGCATGGCGTAATTACTAGCTGTTTCCGGGGCACAATGACGTATGCTGATTAAGTCGAGCTTTGAAAGAGTCTCCTGGCGTTGGAAATATGCATGATTTATTTTTTATTTAAGGCTTAGATGGGTGGACGAGCTCACAGCTCACCTGGCATTAAGTGGTTACTGGAGCCCATAGACATCTACAACGTAAATTCGCCAGCTACCTTGAGATATAAGTTCTAAGATCTCAAGCATAGTTACAACGGCTGTCCCACCCTTCAAATCGAAACACTTTACTGCTTCACGGCAGAAATAGGCAGGGTGGTGGTACCTAGACCGGACTCATAAGAATTCCTACCACTTACCACCTGTCGGCCTTATCGGTGAGATGAGGTAGTCATGAATGGTAGCCATTAAAATACACGTCATTTGAATTAGAAAGAGAGAGTGCGTGTTTGGAACATCTAGCTGTCCCTCTCGCACGCACCATAAGCGTGACGTCAAACCCAGTTTGTAACCTTCTTAGTTATTTGTCAATTCAACAAAAAAATGTCAAGGTTAGCTTAGTCACATCTAGATATAAGCCACGCTATTTTAGATTTAGGACAACAAAAAAAAAAGATGAATAATAAATTGAATTGACATCCCTAAAGAAATGCAAAACCTTAAAAAAATATAAATAATTCGGCTTAATTATACAATCTCGTATCGAATTTTCTTCCGGTTAATATTATTCAGATCTCCGTACATCGATGAAGACTGAAGGGGATTTATCCAGCACGCATTGAGAAATGAAGATAGTAAAGCCTTTTCAGAAGTTCTAGTGCTGCAAATATTAATTAATTACATAGCTTGGAGACATTTAGGTCTAAATAGTCCATGAGGCCTTACCAATTGGTAAGACTCTGCGTCCTAGTATCAAGCGATGGGTCTATTTAATGCGCATATAAATATATGCGTATATTTGAATTTCACAGGCATACGCATCGGTATATATAATACTGCATTGGATTGCTTCGACTTCGTCGGTAACCACTTAATATCAGATGGGCATTGAGCTTGTTGTCCAGTCTATTTTTTTATTGTTTAGATGGGTTGACGAGCTCACAACCCACTTTGGTGTTAAGTGGTTACTGGAGCCCATAGACATTCAGAACGTATATGCGCCACCCATCTTGAGATATAAGTTCTAAGATCTCAAGTTACAAGTCTAATGCTAAGAGTCAAATTTATTCAACAGAACCAAATAGATATTACCAATGCAGATTACTTTCATACTAGACATAGAGCCAACGAGCGATCGTGGTCCTGCAGGATCTGCATTCCTATTGAAAAATGTAGAGATATCTCTATAATTTGATGGGCAGGCGATCGCTCATGCCAAAGCTTTTCAAATGAGTAGAAGCTAAGTAAAGATCAAAAAAGTAGTTTCTCTATGTGCTGATAATGCTGATATAGACAAATTATTTTTTAATTATTTTTATTGCCCTTTTAGTCAGACGAGCATACGGCCCAGCTGATGGTAAGTGGCTACCGTCGCCCATGGACTTCAGCAATGCCAGGGGCAGAGCCAAGCCGCTTACCTACCAAATTATCGAAGCATTGTTTGAGATAATTCCGTCATATCGATCCATTCACGAGTCAGGACGCGCAAAACAACAAAAGGTATTGTAATTCTAAATCAGTACCTTAATTTGATTAGTTAGACAGAGAAACGAACCAATGAGTTTCGTAATGATCAACCGAATATTTAAACAATTAAAACAGTTTTCGTCTAAGTATCGGCTGGGAAATTTTCGTGGCATTCACTTTGTCTTGTGTACCGAAATACGAGCCAATTTAAGAAATGCTCGCGAAATCAAAAGCTTAATTTAATTAAACAAGAAAATTAATGATTAAAAGCAAGAGAATTAGGCGGGACCCATTCATGTTTCCGTGACCGACTTTAGAAAAGGAGGCTCTGGATACGATGCGATTCGTTCGCAGTGTTTTTAGTTGATTTTTTTTTAAGTTTACGTTATATTATTGTAAAAAATATATCGATGCTTGAAAGGCAAACGTGACTAAGCGACAATAACTGCTTTATACATAAATGATAGGCAATAACCATATTCGATGCGCAAAAAAAATATATATTTCTAGGTCTATTAAAATCATTTCAAACCTACAGCTAGATTCGTTAAAATAGATTTTTTTTCAGGTATTTCAACTTTAAATCAGTCTACTGTAAAGTTCACGCATTGTCGCTTAGTCACGTTTGCCTTTCAAGCGTCGATATATACATGTACGTATTTAAATATTGGAATAAGCGTTTGGACGTTGTAGATGTCTATGGGCTCCAGTAGCCACTTAACACCAGGTGGGCTGTGAGCTCGTCCACCCATCTAAGCAATAAAAAAAAAAATGTTTGTTTATTTTATTTACGAAATGCATCTACCGTGATTTTTATGAATCACCTTTGATTCACTGTTAGATAATGCAATAAGTCAATAAACACGCAAGTTAATCATAATACAGAAAGTTTTAAGCAGTATGCTTAGTGCGAGTGTTTTAACGTTCTCGATAGCGTAAAAGTTAACGCAAATATGTATGGAATTGGAATGTTTTCCTATGTTTGCCGCTAGGGGCGCTGTTCCAATTGCATACTTTGAGTTAACTTTTACGCTATCGAGAACGTTAGAAAACTCGCACTAGGCACACAGAAAATCACGTTAGATGATTCCAGTATCGCCCCTAGAGGTTATTAGGACAAGCAGCAATTTATTAATGAATGCAGTGGGATTGCAATTAAACTCAACTGATATTTCACGCTGCTCTATATTACTGACGAATCTTTACATGATTCAAATTACTTTTTACGGTTTTATCTCGCATTTTTTATCGTCATTACACTATATCGGATTTTGCAAAATACTTTACAGTTTTCGTGGTCACAGACGTAACGACGTAAAAGTTATTTTAATTATGTCTACAGTTCGCGAAATCCAAATAAAAATATTCATTAAATTTTCATAAAAATTTGATATCAAGACTATACCATTTTTTTTTTTTTTTTGCTTAGATTGGTGGACGAGCTCACAGCCCATCTGGTGTTAAGTGGTTACTGGAGCCCATGGACATCTACAACGTAAATGCGCCACCCACCTTGAGATATAAGTTCTAAGATCTCAGTATAGTTACAGTTACAACGGCTGCCCCACCCTTCAAACCGAAACGCATTACTGCTTCACGGCAGAAATGGGCAGGAATTACAACAATAAAGTAAGAAAAAAATTATAGTATTTATTGTTGAGGATACGCATGCGAGTTCTGAGCCCATTCGTATCCCATACCGTAGTTCACCTTGATATATGAAATAAAGGCTTCAACTGCATTGTATCAGAAACAGTAAGGCTCAAAGTTACGTGATTATACAAATGATGGATGAACTATATATGAGTCGACTATTATCAAAGCCGGCAATCTGACTTTTGGACAATGATTGGTAAATCAGAAAAACGAATTATTGACTTTGTATTATTCCATTGGCAGTCACAAAACTCTTCGGAACGACATCTTAGATAAATAACAGGTTAACTATTAACCTTTATTTAATGCAGGTTTTGAACCGTATTCTTTGAAGGAGACGATTATATTCAAATAAATCTGTATTGACATATCAATAATTTTTTTTTGTCCAAATGCACAGATTGCCACCATTGATAATAGACGACTCATATATAGTTCATTTACTATATAGTTCATTTACATTTCAAATTTAGATCGTCACGTCACATAGATCAAGCCTAATTCTCTTTACTATACAGCCAAGTTTAGTAATACATGTAACCTTATAATTGACAACGCTAAAACATTCGTTATCTGTGAGGTTCGACGTCCGCGTGCACTAGATACGTATCGGCATGTCTATCGTCATAAAAACACACACTTTTCCGAGGATAAACCCTTTTGTAGTCCACGTACGGTCCCGTGCTCCTTGGTAATGTGTTCGACTTACAGTAATCAGGTTTTAAGCAGTAATCGCAAAACAATTTCGGTTCCTCGTCGAAGTATTGGCTGTAGTAGCCGCTGTGGTCCTCGAACGAGACGGTCCTGGTGGGGGCGAGGGGGGCGCGGCGCGGGGGGGTCGCGCGGCGCGGGGGCCGTTCTCAGCGAACCGGCTTGGAGACTATGATGACGTCAGGTGCGGACCGCGTGGTCTCCGCGCTGATTGGCCGGCGATCTGGTAATTTCTTTTCTGTAACAACACTAACACTATAGCAATATCTCCGGTCACCGTCCTCGTTGAACCCATCGCTTGCGACGAAGGGCTCGACGAGCGAATTACCCATAGACACAGCCTACTGAGTTTCTCGCCGGATCTTCTCACTTTTTACTGGTGGTAGGACCTCTTGCGAGTCCCCGCGGGTGGGTACCACCACCCTGCCTATTTCTGCCGTAAAGCAGTAATGCGTTTCGGTTTGAAGGGTGGGGCAGCCGTCCTATACTTGAGACCTTAGAACTTGTATCTCAAGGTGGGTGGCGCATTTACGTTGTGGATGTCTATGGGCTCCAGTAACCACTTAACATCAGGTGTGCTGTGAGCTCGCCCACCCATCTAAGCTGTAAAAAAAAAACTTCTCACTTTTTACTGGTGGTAGGACCTCTTGTGAGTCCGCGCGGGTGGGTACCACCACCCTGCCTATTTCTGACGTAAAGCAGTAATTCGTTTCGGTTTGAAGGGTGGGACAGCCCTTGTAACTATGCTTGAGTTCCCCTTATGGGCAGGAGTATAAACTATAATTAAAATTAAAACAAAACAAAAAATGTAAATATGAATCTCTGGCTTTTTATTGTTTGCTAGAGGTACGGAAAAAAAAAAAAAAAAAAACTATGCTAGAGACCTTAGAACTTATATCTCAAGATGGGTGGCGCATTTACGTTGTGGACGTCTATCGCCTCCAGTAACCACTTAACACCAGGTGGGCTGTGAGCTCGTCCACCCATCAAATCAATAAAAAAAAAAAGTGGGTCGCGTGTCCGATCCGGTGGTAGATTCTGCGAAGCATTGCTCTTGCTAGGTTCAGTGTTAGCATTACTCCGGTTTGAGCCCCGTGAGCTCACCTACTAGTTAAGGCTACGCTGAAATTGTCTCTCAAGGCTATCAGCTTAGGTAGGAAAAAAAACTATTATCACTACAACTAAGCGCTACCTCTCCTTAAATAGTCTAGTGAACATTTCACCACATCGTTGTCATTAAATTCGAATTTCGTCGAACAAAACCGACCGACTCTGCTTGCTCCCTTTGAGACAAAATTCACTAGATTCCAACTGAACTTCAAAGCGCTCAATGGAATCCTTGGCTTTGACGAATCAAACCCGAATAATTACCGGCAGTTTTGAAATTTGATCACTAAGTCTTCGCTGTGGTAAGGTTTTGAGTCCTTTAACTCAAATCTAGAATATAACGAGCTGAAGTGGTGGAATCTTTGAGTAGTAAAGCTTCTAGTTTTGATTAGGTGGTCGTCAGAGCCTCTAGAGATGATAATGGGAATGCCACCACCCTACACAACCACATTCTATAGATCCCAGTAGTACCAGATGGCTCGTGAACCGATTCACATATACAGATATATGTATATGTATATATAGAAAAGCTATATTAAAGTATTTATAAGGTGATTTAGTCCGATGAGTATTATAGTTTTATAGTGTAAGTTGATGTACAAAATAATATGTGCGTATTGTGTTGCTTTTGTTTTTTTGTAACTTAAATTTCTAAATTTCTCTTTTCTGTTCACTTTCTACTTATATGTGATTTTGATTGTGGAAGTCGTCGTGGCCTAAAAAGATAAGACGTCCGGTGCATTCGTATTGAAGCGATGCACCGGTGTTCGAATCCCGCAGGCGGGTACCAATTTTTCTAATGAAATACGTACTCAACAAATGTTCACGATTGACTTCCACGGTGAAGGAATAACATCGTGTAATAAAAGTGAAACCCGCAAAATTATAATTTGCGTAATTACTGGTGGTAGGACCTGCTGTGAGTCCGCGCGGGTAGGTACCACCGCCCTGCCTATTTCTGCCGTGAAGCAGTAATGCGTTTCGGTTTGAAGGGCGGGGCAGCCGTTGTAACTATACTGAGACCTTACAACTTATATCTCAAAGGTGGGTGGCGCATTTACGTTGTAGATGTCTATGGGCTCCAGTAACCACTCAACACCAGGTGGGCTGTGAGCTCGTCCACCCATCTAAGCAATAAAAAAAAAATATATATATATATTTGGTTATTGTTTAAGCTATTTTTTTAATTATCATATGTTTGTATTGTACTGTTTCTTTCCCAAATAAATAAATACATAGTTCAGAAAAAAAATTGTCGAATGGATTTTGTTTCTAAATTTTGTAATTACATATCATAGAGTGAAAGGCGACGCATTAAGCGAAATGTCGCTTAATACGCGACATTTAACTTTGTAATCTCAGGTGCGTTTTATTCGGTATTAGCATCAATAGTTCGATCTGTAATTGAACTTCAATTATGCTTACTCAATTCAAATAGCCCAGAAGTTTTTTTTTGTTTTAATATTTTTTTCCAACTTTGGCTTTTCTGTAATGTTGCAAAGAGGTCCCTTATAACAAACAGCATTTCACCAGTCGATATGTTACATATGTATAACGCGATATTTAATGGCGTTAATGTCGAAGGTAAAAATACAATAGGTAGGCAGCGGCTTGACTCTGCCCCTGACATTGCTGAAGTCCATGGGCGACGGTAACCACTCACCATCAGGTGGGCCGTATGCACGTCTGTCTACAAGGGCAATAAAAAAAAAACAATAGAACGAAGTGAAACTTACGCGGCTTGATGGACTCCTGTCTAGGAGTCTGTTTCGTTAGTTCTATTGTTATTTCAGAAGTCTTCGTTGGGGGCGAAGGCCTGACCACCGTGCCGCCTGAGTAGCCGAAGGTCGAGAAACCCCTGCTGTTTGTGCCCGAGCCTGTATAAGGAATTAAGTTTGGTGAACATACATTTTTTTATTGCTTAGATGGGTGGACGAGCTCACAGCCCATCTGGTGCTAAGTGGTTACTTGAGCCCATAGACATCTACAACGTAAATGCGCCACCCACCTTGAGATATAAGTTCTAAGGTCTCGGTATAGTTACAACGGCCGCCCCGTCCTTCAAACCGAAACCCCAAACGCATTACTGCTTCACGGCAGAAATAGGCGGGGTGGTGGTACCTACCCGTGCGGACTCACAAGAGGTCCTACCACCAGTAAATAAATACGAGGCTATGGGTTTTAACGTAAACTGAATTGAAATTGTGATTAAATTAGTAACGCAATTATTTAGTTGAAATAGCCCCTTAAGGCTTCGTCAAACAGAACGCGTAATTAGCGCGCGTCAGAGCGCTAAACTGACGCCGCGCTATGACGCCGAGATGTGATGTACTACTGTGGTAACATACCGTCACACAGAGCGCCAGCGCTATAGCGTAGTACGCGTTCTGTTTGACGAAGGCTTAAGACTGACTACCAGTAAAAAGGTAGGGAAAGAAAACCGATTAATTATTTTTACACACATGGTAAATAGTGGCATCTAATTAAGATCGAATTTTGGTATCAGAACTAAAGAACTAAGAATCAATTACTAAAACGATTGCGGATTGAGCTTTTGTACCTAATTGAGTGTATTTAAGGCTTAGTGTCTGTGCGCTCAATTTTTTATTCCATTACAACCCAAATCGACAGTCTGAGTATCTATATATTAATACGTGTACCCCTTTGTATCCCTTTTTACGGAAATTGCGCGAACGGAGGAGTATGAAATTTCCCACACTTATAGAGAATATAGAGAAGGAGTGCACAATGCTATTATTTTTTAAAAATAATGCTTAAAAGATACTTTAAATCAATAAAGAAAACATTACACACACTACCATGTATTTGAAACACACACGCGTGCACACCATTTGTTTAATGTCAAACTTTTCTTATTGCATAAAGTCTATGGTCAAATTGAGAATAGATTAAATATTAATTGTTTATTGATTAAAAATTAATATTTGTCTTGGCGAAATCTGTGATTATAGAAGTATAATAAATAGTGTTTGACAATAGAACCATAATAATGTTCAAACTTATAATTTCAATTAATTATAGTCGAATTTCGACTACTGCGGGTCCACTAGTTCTTTTAAATAACTGAGCTGATACATTTAACATTGTGTTTTTAATCTCATTTTCACACCAATTCTAACATATAACAATATTGTCTACGGTAAATAATTTTCACCAGAGCTATTGACCATAGACAAAACACTTATTGTAACGAACTGACAGCTGTTAATGTCACCTGGTAAAATAACCTAAAAGTACATAATCGACACTTGAAAGGCAAACGTGACTAAGCGACAATAGCTGCTTTGTACATAAATGATAGGCAATAACCATATTCGATGCGCAAAAAAATATTATATTTCTAGGTCTATTAAAATCATTTAGATCCTGCAGCTAGATTCTTTAAAATAGAATTTTTCCAGGTATTTCTCATGTATATTTTAAATGAATTTCAACTTTAAATTAGTTTACTGGTGGTAGGACCTCTTGAGAGTCCACGCGGGTAGGTATAACCACCCTACTTATTTCTGCCGTGAAGCAGTAATGCGTTTCGGTTTGAAGGGTGGGGCAGCCGTTGTAACTATACTTGAGACCTTCGAACTTATATCTCAAGGTGGGTGGCGCATTTACGTTCTAGATGTCTATGGGCTCCAATAACCACTTAACACCAGGTGGGCTGTGAGCTCGTCCACACATCTAAGCAATACTTACGCATTGTCGCTTAGTCACTTTTGCCTTTCAAGCATCGAATTATTATTATCCGCAACACGCTTCGTCAGATTATAGAAACAGAGTTATCAGCAACCTGCTTCTTCAAACTATTAACCAACTAGTATTTCAACAGATTTTAAGCCATAAATTAGTTTTAACTGATAAGGACTTTTCACACTCACCGTCAGAACTAGGAGGTGCTTCAGACTGGAAAAGACTTTCTCTGGTCTGACAACCGGACTCCTTCGTGTCCGGCGCACCAACAGACACGTCTCTTATCTCCCTCTTTTCCTTAACATCTTCGCTTTCTTTTCTCTTACTCCTAATATACTCTTCTTTTCTGCTTAAATCACTACTTCTGGTTCTTCCGTTTCGTTCTAGCCTTACGTTTTCCATTTCAACGGGGACACTATCTACTTCTCTTCTCCAGGGTTCCTCTTCTATGTCCAGTTGAGTTTCTTGTATGTAGTCGGAATCTATACTGGATTGCTGAATGAAATATTTTATTAATTTTATCCTTATCTATACTAGTATTTAAATCTACAGTGGTTTTTACGGATTTTCTGTTATAACTACTGAAACATGCATCCGATTGATTTGAAATTTGGTGTCCATGTAGAAAATATATGTACTTAATGGATAGGGTAATATTTATATGAGTGTTGGACTCCCTAATAATAATGACAACAAATAATAATGTTAATTTTAAATGTCCAGCGAAGCGGGCGAGTACGGCTAGTCGAATATATAATATTTATATAGTTACGTAAGTGATCTATGGTTTATTAAAATTTTGGTAGACTAGTTATAACTACAATACGGTTTGATTGGTTATTTTAACAAAGGCAATGCTTAGCGTTTGGCTATTGAGTATTATATCTATGGACTTGATAAGCTGTGGATTCTGAGTTCATCTGATCATGTTCGTTAATAGTTGTAATATTGTTTTAACAGTACTTGGGTTTTAAAGTAATTTAGGGCTGGGATTTGGGAGCAAAATTATGGATGGCGAAATCGGAGCAAACAGTAGCAAGACCGTCACGCAAATGTACCATTCTGTTCGAACGAAATGATATGAAGATGGTTAATTTGAAACATGAATCAACTGGGATGAAATTAAATGAAATGAGACGATATACGATGAAATATCAGCAAAATGGTGGTCATTTACTTAGACTTTTTCAGTGGACTTTTTGAAGGATCCCGAGGAGTTATGTTTAGCGGCTTTGTTTCATTTTCCCACATTCGTGCACTTTCACAGATATTAAACAGTTAATAAACCACCGTTATTACACATTTAAACCTAGACAAACACTAAATAGACAAAATAAAACAAATCACACAACTTCACTCCTCGCGTTCCCGCCAAAAAGTCCCGTGTCAATTCGCCACAGATTAGTTTGGAACATTACAGATTGGTTTCGAACACACATATAGTTTAACTGTAGTTGCGTGCTACCTTATGTTTTGAATGACTCCTCTGCTGTTTGTACATCTCATTGGTGTGGTTCTCCCTCTCGAGGCTGGCTCTCGGGAGACTGTCCTGATGAAGTCGCTTCGCGTCTAAGGTCAGCCGACTGCTCACCAACGTGTCGAGTCTGTCTTCGCAGGACTGCCTCAAATGTTCCTATGTTTTTGAGAGAGTTTAGAGTATTCCGTTGATACGGCTTAAAAAAATTTTTGTGGCCGGAACTTATTGTGGAAAGTTAAGGTGTTAGAAGGTAAAATAACTTTTGTAAATGTGTACTGACGTACTATGTGTTCCGTGACGGTTTCCAAAGAGAAATAAAAACTATAACTGGACCGAATCACGCAAGGTCGTTCAGCCCCAATTTAGGATTTTCTGTGTTATGGGTACCAGAAACTGGTAATCATACATATATATGTTTAAATATATACCCTAAAACAATCTTACCTTAATGATCTTGTGTTCGAGGTACAACTTCCTGATGCATTTGAAAAGGAAAACGAAGCTCATCCCGGACAAGATCAGCGAGAATATTATCAGAATGACCATGATATGTGGCGTGTTCAATACAGATTGGGCAGTTAGCTGAAAGAAAAAAGATAAGTACACAGCTGTGGTATATTTTCTTAAACATTACATGTTTTATGCCGCGTATGCTCGCATGACTTCACTTATAGGTATCGAATATTCTATGCAGATTTTAATTATTACTGTTCGAAAACAATTCGTTGGAATTTGAATTTTTACCCAGGCAGCACGGGTCGCGATTTGACGGTGCCTTCGCGATTTGTCTTGCTTCTCGAACGGGACGGTTATGTGACCGTCTACGCTAACGATTTGTATTATCACTAATCCTTATCCATTCCTGCCCTAAGCCCTTCTCCCTAAGTGATACGGCGTGAGACGACGAGGTCATCGGTTCCGATGAGTGATTAGATGATATTTTGTTAAAATAGTACATACGGCGCCGCGGATCGGCACATGTTCGATGCGCACTTCGTGCTGGTTTCCGGAGCCCTAGGCTGCCACGAGGGCGCTGGGATCGCATCGAACAATTACTTTACACCTGATGTTAAGTGGTCAACGGAGCCAATAGACATCTATAACCTAAATTCCGCCACCTACCTTGTAATATTAGTTCTAAGATCTCAGTTTTTAACGGATGCGCCACCCTTCAAACTGAAATGCATTACTGCTTCACAGCAGAAATAGGCAGGGCGATGGTACCTACCCGTGCGGACTCACAAGACGTCCTACTACTGGTAAAAAATAAGAACGGGGTTTTGAGCTTTTGTCTTATAATGCGTGATGGGATTCACATTATGATCTCTATGGCCACTGGGTAACTAGTTCACCCAATTGCGGTCAGAAAGTTGAAAACAAGGATATTACGAGTAAAGATTAACGACCGTCTGGTGTAGTGGTAAGTGACATGGTCACTACACAAGAGGGTCGCGGATTCGAATCCCGCCAAGGGAAGATATTTGTATGATAAATATAAATGTCTTTTCCAGGGTTATGGATGCTTATTAATATACGTCTGTGTATAATAAAAATCTTACATTTATTTCCGTTATCTGGTACCTGTAATACAAGTTCTTTACGAACTTATCACGGGAAAGATAACGTGGCGTGATTGTTTTTAAAAAAAAAAAATGATTCGTAAAAAAAAGGATTTGTTGTTCCATCTGCATTACCTCTTAAACATGGATGCTTAACTGCATCGCAGCTACAGAAATAAATAGAAAAGTATCTATAAGTATATGTTACCACCATAGTCATTGGTATTAAGGCATGTTCGTAGCACCGTTGTAACTATACTGAGACCTTAGAACTTATATTTCACGGTGGGTGGCGCATTTGCGTTCCAGATATCTATGGACTTTAGTAACCACTTAACACCAGGTGGGCTGTGAGATCGCCCACACATCTAAGCAAAAAAAAAAGGCTGCGAATTCTACAGCAGCCACATCTTAAGCAATAAAGCATACTTACAATACACGTTGTGTCTTTGTCTTCGTCGGTTTTAAGTCGGCAATGTGCTACATCGTCGCATTTCAGATCCTGAGATATGCAGGTGTTGTCCGTGCAGTCGAATTGGTCGTCATCGCATTTGTCTGCAACAAAACCTTCGTATAGTGGCCTAGTCCTGCTGAAACTTGTGTTATTCTGGAACTGGAAGTTGGATTTTTATTGGTGGTAGGACCTCTTGTGAGTCCGCATGGATAGGTACCGCCGCCCTGCCTATTTCTGCCGTGAAGCAGTAATGCGTTTCGGTCTGAAGGCTATGGCAGCCGTTGTAACTATACTGAGATCTTAGAACTTATATCTCTAGGTCGGTGGCGCATTTACATTGTAGATGTCTATGGGCTCCGGTAACCATTTAACAACAGGTGGGTTGTGAGCTCGTCCACCCATCTAAGCAATAAACAAAAAAACTGGAAGTGCTTTTAGGTTATAATAACGGTGTCACATTCATACGTTTAGGTCTAATATTCAGGATTTTTACGGTTAAGGAATAGCATCGTGTAATAAAAATGGAACCCCCAAAAATATAATAGAAGAAATTACTGGTGATGATAGGGCGTCTTGTGAGTCCGCACGGGTAGGTACCACCACCCTGCCTATTTCTGTCGTGACGCAGTAATGCGTTTCGGTTTGTAGGGCGGGGCAACCGTTGTACTCTAAAAACTGAGACCTTATAACTATTATCTCAAGGTAGGTGGCGGCATTTACGTTGTAGATATCTATGGGCTCCGGTAACCATTTAACACCAGGTGGGTCGTGAGGTCATCCACCCATATAAGCATTTTTTTTTAAATATTCTATCCTCGTTAGCTCTTGGCCTTTTTGTTAGGTATCGGATAATTATTAGAATCTACAATTACAAGAAGAATGCCATTGCTGTCACATACCTTCATATCGCATTGCAGAGAATCGTGCCTTAGCACGTCATTGACAGTGAAAAATGTTTTTTTTTTTAAATAATAGTTGATTGATTGATTTATTTATTTATTTAAGATTTATTTATTTATTTAGTTATTTATTTATTTGTAAAACTAAACAAAAGTACAAAAAAAAAACATAATACATCAAAAAATAACAAATTCAAAATTCAAAATCATTTATTTCAACTTGAATGTCATAAAAAACACACTTGTTGAATGTCAAATAAAAAATGAAAATGTTAACTCTACCACCGGTTCCAAAAAAAGCCACAGTCCTGACAAGAACCGGCGAAACAAACTCAGCGGGCTTTTTTTGTTTTTTTTTTTTTTATTTTCTCAAACATTTTCTTTTTTTTTTAAATAAGAAATATATTTACAGTATACGAGAAAACAAGTCAAAAAATACAATTCAAATAAATAATAATAATAATGAAAAATGAAAAGGCCAGGAGCGAGCGCCTCATTCCCACGTAGTGCCATCTAGTAAATAATCCTTAACTTTATAATATGCCTTGTTACACAAACGTTCCTTGACAGTTTTCTTAAATCTATGAACAGGTAGTAGTTGAACGTTTAAGCTAAAACAAATTGTTATATCTGTCGGGGTGCGTCTCTTTGGCGGCTCGAAGGCGAGGCCTATGATCCTGTGAATATAATTACTGAAATAACTCACCATCTTTGTTGGGATCCAGTGTTTTGAACGCCACGTATGTCGCATTGAAATGTGTTGCATTGTACCCGTCTTTGGACAGGTGAAGTCTTATTTTCATGACGTTCCCGGGATCGCCGTTCTCATCTTTTGTGGTCACCGAATACGCCATGGAGCCACAGTAAGCGGCCAGTCTGCGTTATATGATAGTTTTAAACGTGTGTTTATCATCACCGTCATCATTATCATCAGCCCACAGTCGTCCACTGTTGGACTTAGATCTCTCCCAATCCAAAACGGCCGTCTGGTGTAGTGGTAAGTGACATGGTCACTACACAAGGGGGTCGCGGGTTTGAATCCCGCCAAGGGAAGATATTTGTATGATAAATATAAATGTCTTTTCCAGGGTTATGGATGTATATTAAATATATGTATGTGTATAATAAAAATCTTACATTTATATCCGTTATCTGGTACCTGTAACACAAGTTCTTTACGAACTTAATACGGGACCAGTTAACGTGGCGTGATTGTCAGTAAATATTTATTTATATTTTATTTTATATATGTATGTGTATAATAAAAATCTTATATTTATATCCGTTATCTGGTACCTGTAACACAAGTTCTTTACGAACTTATCACGGGACCAGTTAATGTGGCGTGATTGTCAGTAAATAACAATTTTTATTTATTAAAAAAAAAAAAACACACCACTGAGCCCGGTCTTAGACTCTCCTCATTCACCTATAAGCTTAAACTCTATGGATCTATGTATATATATCGGTATATCGTCGCTGTCAAACCAAAATCTGCTATGTGCAAAAACTCTATTTTGAATTAACGAGTAAAAAGATTTTCGTATAAAAATTTAAATGAAAGTGAATTTTTAAGAACTATTTTTTTTTTAAGAGATTTTATGACCTGGTAACTGAGACCTTTAAATCATGTCTTATTTTAATCTATAATCTTAATTTTATGAAAAATGATATTATGGAGTGAAATGGAATGAAAATGATTAATTTGAGACATTAATCAACTAGGATGAAATTAAATGAGATGATATGAGATGAAATCTAATCTCAGTAAAATGGTGGTCATTTACTAAGATTTTTCAGTGGACTTTTTGGAGGATCCGAGAAGTTACGTCCAGCGGCTTTGTTTCATTTTCCCACATTTGTGCACTTTCACAGATATTAAATGGTTAATAAACCACCATTATTACACATTTAAACCCGAAGAAACACTAAATAGACAAAATAAAACAAATCACACAACTTCACTCCTCGCGTTCCCGCCAAAAAGTCCTTTAAGAACTATACCAAATGAAAGCTATAGATAAATATTAAAGCTATAGACACATCACAGTTTTTTTTTATACGGTAGATAGGGCTATGAACTATACGAAAAGGTCAAAAAGTAAAAATCTCAAAAAGTGCACATAGCAGATTTTGGTTTGACAGTGACGATATTCTAATTCATTTTTTATAAACATCAACACGTCCGATTTATTTGATTTTTTACGTATCAAAAGAAAATACAAAATTACTTTAACGTAAAATTCTGAGCAAGAGTATAGAACTAAAAAAATTATTAGTTAAATTTTTAGTGAGTACCTTGTCTGGTTTTTAAATTGTTTTTATTGATTGCACGATTTAATTCCTTTGTAGCTTGTGAGCTAGAGTTGGGTTTACGAGTGGTACTGGAGCCCATAGACATCTACAACGTAAATGCGCCACCCACATTGAGATATAAGTTCTAAGGTCTCAGTATAGTTACAAAGGCTGCCCCACCCTTCAAACCGAAACGCATTACTGCTTCACGGCAGAAGTAGGCGGGGTGGTGGTACGTACCCGTGCGGACTCACAAGAGGTCTGACCACCAGTAAAAACCCTTTTTTTTTCCGGTAGAGGGCCGAACCTCCTACGAGGTCCCTGCGTAAAAGGGGCGCGCGGGGTATGTGAGACTCAACGATCTGCATGGTGTTGTGAGCAGACCGCGGGCCCAAGGATTTTAGGGCTCACCCACTAAACGACCCCCCTGCACTCTTACACCCGACGTCCGATCCCCTCCGAGGTCAGAACCCGGATGAGGTAGGGGGGCTACCGCGGTCAACACTACAACCAGACGGCGCGGCTCACCCCAAGGACGCCCAGCCGACGGAGCCTTCGAGGCGAATCGAAGGAAAAACCCGCTTTTACCTTTTTTTTCTTTCACTTCTCTCCCATCACCCTCCCCCTCGGGACGCCGGACTGGCGGTCGTCGGCGCCACAACCACAAGCCCTTTCGGTCGGGCCCCTTTTACCTTAGTAAACAGTACTTAAAAACAACGAAACGCTTACTTCTTATCCATTTCAACGACTGTCCCGAAAACTTGTATCACATTGTATTCGCATTCGTTTGGTCTCGCTAGAGTGTAAGTTGTGAAGTTTAAGTAAATCTGTAACAAAAAATATAGATAGTCAGCTGATCAGTGTCGGGCGAAACTATTATATGCGGAAAAATACTCAAAATCGTGAAGTTTCAAAATGATATTTAAAGATAAACGACAGTTTCACAATAAACAATAATAATAATAATAATAAAATCATTTCATCGTTCATTTAAAAGCCTTTCACACAGATCAGATAAATAAAAGAAAAGAAAAATAAAATATCCTGAATAGTAACCCACGCTTTTTTTTTACAATAAAATCATTTTATCTTACACTATTTTTAATTCAAATTTATTAAAGCTTATTTTCTATTTTTTAGTTGAATTTCAATTTTTTAAATATTTTTTAAAATATTAATTTGTCATCGGTTCTTAATAAGTATACTAAATTTCGAGTTAATCCGACGTTTTGAAAGGAGTCAAAATCATGTTCAAAGATTCCGTTACATACATACGTCTGAAGCTAATAAAAGCGTATTAATAAAAGTCACAAGAAGGTGGCTCAGCTAATGTTGTTCAAAGTAGATGAATCGAACAGCGTTGATTTTTTGTCCCCCCTTTGGCTTATTGCGGGATTCAAGGCTATAGGTACGTATCTACATATTTAAAACGTGGTATACACGATAATACAATAAACATTAGAAAAAGAAAGGAAAAATCAAATTAAATGGAGAACCCGAACACAAAACATACATAAGCATACATAACAATAACAACCGGGTGTGTTGCTAGCACTGGCCCTAATGGGTCACGTTACGATCCGGTGGTAGATTCTACGAAGCACTGCTCGTGCTAGGGCCAGTGTTAGCAACACACCCGGTTCGGGCCCCGTGAGCTCACCTACACGTCAAGAAGCTGATATAGGATCAAGGCTATCAGCATAGGTAGAAAAAAAAAGGCAGCCTACAACGAAATAACAAAGAGAATAAAACAAAGCATATACGATGCGTAATTGTTGGGAAGAGCTTTATAATAAACTAGCTTTTGCTCGCGACTCCGTTCGCGTGGAATAGTTACTTTGGCATAACGCTAAATTTTACCCGCCTCTTCATTTACGTAGAAAGTGAAAATATTTTTGAATAAAAGAATGTTAAGGAGCTATTTAAACCCCTATTTTGAAACATTCTTTATTGGTGCTCCACTTGTATTGGCTTTACCGTCTATAGCCGTCCTCAATAGATAAGCTGTCTAACACTGAAATAATTTTTCCAATCGGACCAGTAGCTCCTGAGATTTTTTTTTATTTTTTTTATTGCCTAGATATGTGGACGAGCTCACAGCCCACCTGGTGTTAAGTGGTTACTGGAACTCATAGACATCTACAACGTAAATGCGCCACACACCTTGAGATATAAGTTCTAAGGTCTCAGTATAGTTACAACGGCTGCCCCACCCTTCAAACCGAAACGCATTACTGCTTCACGGCAGAAATAAGCGGGGCGGTGGTACCTACCCGTGCGGACTCACAAGAGGTCCTACCACCAGTAAAAATTTATTAGCGCGTTCAAACAAACAAACAAACTCTTCAGCTTTATAATATTAGTATACTTAGATGTGATACCTTTGTCTTCGGTGGTGTTTCAATGGTCCACAAAAAATCTATGTATTGGTTGGTGGTGCCGTCGAGACAGGGACCTTTCGTGTCATTGAAGTCAATAACACCGTATTTCCCCCTCAATGTCTTGTAGCATGCGCCCGGCGTGCTATCTGAAAAAACAAAAGCATAGTTAAAAATATATTTTAATAGATTTGAATTAAAAATAGTGTAAGAAAAAATGATTTTATTGTAAAAAAGCGTGGGGTGCTTTTCAGGATATTTTTAAAATAAACCTTCTACTCATAATATCTGTTCATAAAATATTTATAACTACTGATACCATGCACCCCACGCTTTTTCTTACAATAAAATCATTTTTTCTTACACTATTTTTAATTAAAATTTATTTTCAATTTTTTAGTTGGATTTTCTATAAAAGCGTATTTTGTTAGTTTTTTTTAAACTATTATTTATTTTTCATTTTTTAGTTGAATTTCAATTTTATTTTAAATATTGATTTGTCATCGGTCCTTAATAAGTATACTGAATTTCGAGTTAATCCGACGTTTTGAAGGGGGTCAAAATCATGTTCAAAGATTCCGTTACATACTAACATACATACTAACATACATACGTCTGAAGCTAATAAAAGCGTATTAAAATACGCATTCTTAGTTAAGACGACACCGATGAACCCATTTTTGTATTTCGTTCGAATCTAGATAAGATGAGAGCTTCTTGATGGTAAGTGGTCAGCGTCGTTCATGCGCATTAGAAATGCCAAGGGTACTGTCAGGCCTTTGCCTTTCGCAGAAGCCTCTCCTAGGGACTCGTTTTGTGGACACCCGGATAGTACGTGGACCCTCAAAAAGCTCTTCCGTCCGCACGGGTAGGTACCACCACCCTGCCTATTTCAGCCGTGAAGCAGTAATGCGTTTCGGTTTGAAGGGTGGGGCAGCCGTTGTAACTATACTGAGACCTTAGAACTTATATCTCAAGGTGTGTGGCGCATTTACGTTGTAGATGTCTATGGGCTCCAGTACAATCTAGCGCCTAAGGAGAATCCTTTGGTTGCAGATTAGGCGATAGTTAAAAGTTTTATCTCAAACTAGCGGTCCCCCAGAAGTCGAAATTCGACTATAATTAACTGAAATTATAACGACTATAATTAACTGAAATTATAAGTTTGAACTTTAATAAGCTTCCATTGCCAAAGACTGTTTTATATAATTTCTATAATCACAGATTTCGCCAATAATATACTTTAGACAAATAATATTAAAGACAAACATTATTAATCTATTCTCAATTTACATAACTACTATATTTTTGTATTTTACAGAATTTCTGTAAATTAAAAGGTTGTGTGGAAGAGATCGCTTTTAGCGACAAGACCGCCTATTGTACAAATGTATGTGCTTTTTGACTGTTTTTTTTTAATGTAAATTGTGTTGGTGTGCAATAAAGTGTATTCTCTCTCTCTCTCTCTCTCTCTCTCTCTCAATTTGACCAGACTTTAAGCAATAACAAAAGTTTGACAATAAATAAAAGAGTATATATGCGTGTGTGTGTGAAATACACAGTAGTGTGTATAATGTTTTATTTATTGATTTAATTGTATTTTTTACGCATAATTAAAAAAAATATTAACATTGTGCACTTCTTCTCTATATTCTCTATAAGTGCGGGAAATTTCACACTCCTTCGTCCGCCCAATTTTCTTAAAAAGGGGTACAAAGTTTTTGCTTCATGTATTAATATATAGATATTATTTTTATTCTTTTCACGGAACACGCGGCACAGATCACAGAGAATAACAAAACCCTCCAAATTTATGAGGCAAAAATCATCAGACTTACGACTTGGAGCAGCCACAAAATCAATGCTTATGGTGAACCCCTCGTACTCAATGGTGTCGTCAGAGCGGAACTTCAACCAAGCGTTTGGGCCAGTCGTTTTTATTTGTTCAGGGAAGGCTTCGCCGCACACCTTGGCCAGAATATCGGAATATCCGTGCTTACCGTCCCGAATCTGATAAGAAAAACCAACACGAAAATTAAGTTAGGAGATAAGACAGCCGGTGCATTCGTATCTATCGATGCACCAGTGTTCGAATCCCGCTGCAGAGTACCAATTCTTCTAATGAAATACGTACTTAACAAATTTTTACTATTGACTTCCATGGTGAAGGAATAACGTCGCGTAATAAAAATCAAACTCGCAAAATTATAATTTGCGTAATTACTGGTGGTAGGACCTCTTGTGAGTCCGCACGGGTAGGTACCACCGCCCTGCCTATTTCTGCCGTGAAGCAGTAATGCTTTTCGGTTTGAAGGGTGGGGCAGCCGTTGTAACTATACTGAGACCTGAGAACTTATAACACAACTACCCATATAAGCAATAAAAAAAACATGAGAATATCTTTATATTCATTCATAATTTTTATTGCTTTACAGCAATCGCGATTATCGGGTCTCGTAGACAACACAAATGCCACCATACCTATAAGACATAAGGTCGACATTTCAATTGATTGCTTAGAAATAGACAGGATAGTGACATCTGCTCAAAGGGTTCACAACATGGCCAACCAATTAGAACGCAAATTTATATATTTTACGGTATTATTTTTATTATACCATGCTACTCATGGTTAAAGTCATTTACAAACACTTTTTAAGTACGTATTTACTTTGGGAAATATGGTCCTAGTTTGCAACTTAGTATTATCCTAGTGGCAAAGCTATTTCTTGTTATTAGTTTGACTCTTGACAGATTGGTCATTATGTAGTCTTAAAGGGGGCAGACTTAATGCTTCTTACGATGCCCCACCATCTTTCCCTGTTCGAGGCCATTTTGCTGCACTAATTTAAAGGACCTTCCACTGTAGTCCTGATTTGGTGGGTCTATTAGTCGGACCTCTACTAGATACTTTACTGGTGGTAGGACCTCATGTGAGTCCGCACGGGTAGGTACCACCACCGCGCCTATTTCTGCCGCGAAGCAGTAATGCGTTTCGGCTTGAAGGATGGGGCAGCCGTTTTAACTATACTGAGACCTTACAACTTATATCTCAAGGTGGGTGGCGCGTTTACGTTGTAAATGTCTATGGGCTCCAGAAACCACTTAACAACACCAGGTGGGCTGTGAGCTCGTCCACCCATCTTAAAAAAAAAAAAACAATACGAATAATAAGGCCACAAAACCTTATTTTTTCAAGGAATACCGTATAAAAGCATCTCACCTCTAAATAGTCGTACGCGCAGTCTGGATGTGATTCTATGTGAAAAACATCTATAAATGTCAAGATAATAATCTTTCCTTCTGTGGCTGAAAATTAATAAAAAAACTTAGAAATAATGTGAAAATTATCAGTGCTCTCTGCTTATATGGTAGTTCATTTATAGATCACGGGCCACATTTCTTAGTACTGAGTACTCAGTATTTTTGAAGACTTTAAACTGCCTTTTAGATGAAAGTGACCCATCACTAAGATCCATCAGTATCCGAATCTTCTTTTTTCCCTCATCCTACTATCTGAGGTTGGCGTAGCATGTCCTCTTTCAAGCAATATTATACTATATAGCATATATTCTGCTATACTATATAGCGATATTACATTTCATCTCTACATTCGTCAGTGTATTCAAGTCTTTTTAGGATGCTCATTCCTAACATTACCCAAAGCGCAACTATTTAGGTCAAATTAAACAATTAGATAGAGTCAATTTTGGCTCTGACATTTAAAAAAAACTGCGATCTATTTTTAATTTGAATCATGCGAAATTTCTCATCGTAAGCGTGGTTCAGCTTAAATTCGTATTTTAGAATGGTAACTAATCAGGTTGAACAAAAATTCCCTATGTCAAGATTAGAATGAGTAAGGTTTTTATAACGATCCAGCCTATTTCTGCAAACGAAACAATCGACCAATAATTATTTCTGCCGTGAAGCAGTAATGCGTTTCGGTTTGAAGGGTGGGGCAGCCGTTGTAACTATACTGAGACCTTAGAACTTATATCTCAAGGTGGGTGGCGCATTTACGTCGTAGATATCTATGGGATTCAGTAACCACTTAACACTAGGTGGGCTGTGAGCTCGTCCACCCATTTAAGCAATAAAAGAAAAGAAGGATTCACTGAAAATTTATGTACGTATATAATAGACACATTTATAAGTTCATGCAAAAGTTTATCATTTGTACATTCATAAATACAAAAAAATATATTCATAAATCAGTAGGTAGAAATAAATTTTTTAACTATAAATGCCTTGGATTTTTGTCGGTCAACGTCTTAACATTATGTATACCGTGAGCTTTACTCATCTATACTAATGAAAAATGTAAATCGTGTAAAACACTTACTACTAACAATGGTCACACAATTTGAATTATTGTAGTATGTAGTGCTGTTACTAGCGTGAGGATGCTTTATTATACGACTGCTATCATTCTCATCGTAAAGAAAAGCTTCGCAGTTCTCATCGTCAGCGTATCTTTTATTTCTTCTTTTATCTTTCACCTCGTTTTTCATATTAAAATGCCTCATATATTTATTTTTTGATCTTTTTAAACTATTACTATGTGAATTTGAATGTTTGACTGCAATATCGTTTTCTGGATTGTAAATTTCGTCTTGATATTTTTTCTGTTCGATTTTTAAATTGGTTCTTCCTTCCATTCTCGCTGGTGCGTCAGCATTTATGATTTTAGTTGCAGCGTGCTCGTCAGCATCAGCTGGTTCCGGATGAATGGTGACGGTCGAACATTCTGAAACAAAATAAAGTTTTTGATAAGCCAGACGAATACGTTTGCGTGATTTTCACGTCAAGCTAAGAACGTTTTTAGTCAGATATGTGGAGTGGTATTCCGGACGATGGAACCAAAAAAGTAAGTTCGTACTCAGCTCCTAATTAATCGGAGTAAAGGTAAAAAGCGCCGATGAAGCGCGAAAAGTTCGCAGCTTAATCTACACGAATATTAGTCTGCACTAATGTTGGTTAAATTGTGTGTGTTTGTGAGTCAATCCCGTAAAAACGGCTGGACGTATTTGGATGAAGATTCGCCCAAAGGTATATATATAGCCTAGATTAACATATCGAGGGATGAAATTTGGTTTAAGCGACATTTCGCTCGATACATGACATTAATCTTTGCAACTAAATATGCGTTTTATTTGGCACTAGCTGACCCGGCACACTTCGTAGTGCCTCAATCGATAAATAAAAGCCCTAAACTTTAGTTTAATTCCGAGAATTTTCATATTTATCTACCTTTTAAACCTTCCCTGGACTTCCACAAATAATTCAAGACCAAAATTAGCCAAATCGGTCCAGCCGTTCTCGAGTTTTAGCGATACTAACGAACAGCAATTCATTTTTATATATTATATAGATTAGCATCAACAGTTCAATATTTATTGAACTTCAGTAAGTTTAGTTCATGGAAATAACTGAAGAAGTGTTTTTGTTATGATAGTTTTTTCAAATTACACACAAGTTCCTACCACCAGTAAAAACTGTCATAAGCGTAATTATATTGTTATGCCGGTAAGAGTAACGCCATCTGTCATCAAATAGCAGAAACGGACATCAAAACGACTAGTACTATCGGATACGTTCGAGAAAAGTTACGCCATCTATTGTCAAATAGCGAAACTGAATATCGAAACGATTAGTGTACTATCAGAAAACCTTACGTAAATTTTAGAGATGTCGTTTGACGTTGAAGCGAGACAGCGAACGGATCACCTGAAGCGAAGTGGAGGTTTTTTTTTCCAACCTAAGCTTCTCAGCTTGAGAGGCTATATCAGCGTAATGTAAATTAACTAGTAGGTGAGCTCACGGGGCTCAAACCTGACGACGTTGCTAACACGAACCCTAGCAAGAGCAGTGCTTCGCAGAATCTACCACCGGATCGGAAACGCGACCCACTGAGAAGATCCGGCGAGAAACTCAGTGGGCTGTATCTGAGGATTAATTTACTCGTCGAGCCCTTCGTCGCAAGCGACGGGTTCGACGAGAACGATGACGGTGGCGCATTTACATTGTGGATGTCTATGGGCTCCAGTAACCACTTAACACCAGGTGGGCTGTGAGCTCATCCACTCATCTAAGCAATAAAAAAAATAAAAAAAGGTAATATTCTCTTCGGTTTGAAGATCGGAATAATCTAACCGTTATTCAAACCGAGACTTGGAGCACAAGATTACCATCTTATTAATCTTCGTCAATTCCAGTTGTAATGTACATTATCATTGTAACAAAACAATATTTAAGCCTCTGGATCTAAATTTGGCAGAATAATTGTTAACGTTGGTACAACGTTAAGCCTGTCTACCAATCGTAATGGCTGCCTTTTGAAGGTTTAACTTTGAAGATTTCAGAATATTATATTAAAATTATTTCACTTAATCTAAATACTTGGGGTCTAAGCTACCTGCCAGTTAGAGATGGAACTGATATTGGATTCTTCACTCTCTTTATACATAATATAGGCACCATGTTTTTTTTTTTCTAAATATTTGACTTTTTGTACAAGTTCTACCTAAGTGCCTTAATTCATATTTTGAGTACTGTTCAAATCCCGCAGGCAAGTGCAAATTTTTCTAATGAGATACGTACTTAACAAATGTTCACGATTGACTTCAACGGTGAAGGAATAAAGGTGTAACAAAAAATAAAACCCGCAAAATTATAATTTGCGTAATTACTGGTGGTAGGAAGTCTTGTGAGTCCGCACGGTTTGGTACCACCACTCTGTCTATTTCTGCCGTGAAGCAGTAATGCGTTTCGGCTAGAAGGGCGGGGCAGCCGTTGTACTGTAAAAACTGAGACCTTAGAACTTATATCTCAAGGTGGGTGGCTCATTTACGTCGTAGATGTCTATGAGCTCCAGTAATCAATTAACACCAGGTGGGCTGTGAGCTCGTCCACCCATCTAAGCAATAAATAAAGAAATAGTTGTAAGTTGAGAATATATTTCACAAGTTTTTATAACAGATTGTGTATAGGACGTCCGTTTTGGTTCTTCAATAACGATGACTATATCATTATGATCACAAAAATTGTGGTTATTAGTTAAGCTTCCTTGGAGCTAATGTAAAATATTACGGTTCGTTTATGATAACATGACTTTGCTTACTAAATAATGCATTTTTTTTAATTGCCCTTGTAGGCAGACGAGCATACGGCCCACCTGATGGTGAGTGGTTACCGTCGCCCATGGACTTCAGCAATGCGAGGGTCAGAGCTAAGCCGCTGTCTACCGTTAAGTACTCTCCGCAAGCCTCGTTTGAAGAAGGACATGTCATAGCGCTCGGAAAACACCGTGGAGGGGAGCTCATTCCATAGCCGGATGGTAAGTGGCAAAAAAGATCTCTGGAAACGCACTGTCGATTAACGCAGTGGCTCCAGGTGGTATGGATGAACTCTACTCCGCGAACTCTACTATGCGAAAGATCATCTATTGACATTTAACAAAATACAAACGTCTGTGTGTGGCTTTTTTTGGAACCGGTGGTAGAGTTAACATTGTTATCTATATTTTGACATTCAACAAGTGTGTCATACTGACATCTTAGTTGAAATAAATGGTTTTGAATTTGAATTTGAATTGAATTTGTGCTTCGCTCTTAAAACCTACTCAAAGCAGGAATTTACCTGCGAATTTTTTTGCTCGAAAAATATGTTGGCTCTATAAAAAAATATATATGTAGATTACATCTTTCTCTCCCGTTTTCAATGGAAAGGCCTCGTTAATTTTCGTCGCGTAAATTTTAGGTACCAAACAGACAGTCTTTTTTTTTTTTGAAGTCGAAGTGACAGTGGAAAATGAGCAATGAATAAATTAGCGTTGACCTCAGGGCGCGCCCCTAGGGATCAGCTTCAGACGAATGTACTAGGGACGGACGAATTTTTTCCAAGATTGGATTAGTTTTATATTTTTTTAATTATGCATGGTTGTAGAATCGCCCAACTTTTTTTTTGGTACTCTCATTTATTCACAAGATTTCGAAGAAAAAAAAAACTTTAGCAAATGATTTGTGGCGGGTAGCCATCACAAAATACAAGATATTTGACGGATGCCTGAATCTCGCTTACGACATTTTCAAGATAAGCTCGCATATATACAAGTTCCGAACAACAACATCAGGACCGTCGGTCTACCGAGCAATATCACCCGCTCGGTGGAAGATCTACCCTTTGTCATTTACCCCCATAGATTAGGGTAGGCAGTTATCATGGCCCATAACGTCTACTGCATACGATGTGATCAGCGTTTGCTAGATTTAAATCAGGATGGACAGACAGACAGAGAGAACGGAAAAATAAATGAACATCATCGATGGATGAATACAAGAGCATTCTCCATTTATATAGACCTAAAACCGTCTATATTTTTTATTTATTTAGGTGTTGCTCAGATGGGTGGACGAGCTCACGACCTGGTGTTAAATGGTTACTAGAGCCTTTGGTTGTCGTCGTTGGTGGTTGTGGTAAGGTCACCAGTGCCGGGCGGCACAATAACGAGTCCGTAATTGGATGGACAGTTTATTTCCAATCACAGACGGTATAACAATATTAAGAAGGAGAAATTACGGAGTACAGAAGGCACAGATAAAGCGGTAGCAAGTTTAAACACAATAATACAAAATAGACAAAAGCAATAAATCGTAACGAAGCAAAAGAGTACGCGTAAGTCGAGGAGTGACACAGTCTTAGCGTAGCGTTGATCAAACCCGACTGGCCGCGAGCGGCGGCCGAGTCTTGGCGCAGGCGACGACCAGTACGTACGCAGCTATACATAGTCGGGGTCTTTGCCGCATACTAGCGGTTGCGCCCGACTATGCTTGTGTAAATAATATAATTTTGAGTAGTGTTGTGAATGTATGATTGTTTAGCGTATTTGTGTACTGTATGAGAGTGTGTTATAGAATACGTAATTAAATATGATATAATATTAAATATTGAGTAGGTGTGCAATGTAAATTAATAAATAATATGAACTAATATACATAAATATAGTAGAAACACCTACAACACTCCCCTCCAGAGACCTACTTAGGTCGATAATAATCGGGAAAACGTACTTTTCTCCCCGATCGAGTCGTCTGCTGGTGTGGAGGCCCTGGATCTGGTTTTGGATCCGGGTCGGAATCGGGAAGTTTTGGTATGTTGCGCCGGAGTACAGGAACATCGGACGACAGTATATAAGCTGGCTTAAGGCGGTCTATGCTTACTGCCATATCTTTGTTCAGAATGCGAACAACAAAGGTTTTGGCGCCTCTCTTGAGTACTTCGTGTGGACCCGTGTAAGCTGGCTGTAATGCGCCACGAATCACTTCTTCCCTAAGGAATACGTGACTACAAGTTTTTAGGTCCTTGAAAACGAAGGCTCTGTGCTTGGAGTGGTGCTGGGGTGGAACAGGACGAACCTTCTCGGCAAAAGACTTCATCCGTGCTGAGAACTCGGTTATGTCGGTGGTGTAGTAGGCGACATCGTGGCCGAAAAATTCGCCTGGTAGACGAAGCGGCTCACCGTAAACCAACTCAGCCGACGAAGACTGAAGATCTTCTTTGAAGGCACCCCTTACGCCGAGGAGTACAAGCGGCAGAGACTCGGCCCAGTTGACGTCAGCATGACAGGTGATGGCTGCCTTCAGCTGTCGGTGAAAACGCTCAACCAAACCGTTGCATTGTGGGTGGTAAGCAGTGGTCCTCCGGTGATCGAAACCGATGGACCTGGACAGTTGTTGAAACAACGCCGACTGGAATTGTCCGCCTCGATCGGTAACGATCTCGGTAGGACAACCATATCGCGCCACCCAGCAGGAGATGAACGCTTTGGCTACTGTTTCAGCGGTGATGTCAGTAATAGGCACTGCTTCCGGCCATCGTGTGAAGCGATCGACGGCTGTGAGGCAATACCGATATTCGCCAGCGGGCGGTAGTGGGCCGATCAGGTCTAAATGGACATGTCTGAAACGCGCTGAAGGCAAAACGTGCGTACCTAAAGGTGAGGCAACGTGACGAGTTATCTTCGCACGCTGGCAAGTCAAACATGCCTTGGCCCATTCACGGCAGTTCTTACGCATCAGTGGCCAAACGAAGCGTTGCGCAACGAGTTTAGCTGTCGCATTGGGACCTGGGTGACTGACCGAGTGGAGGCAGTCAAAAACCTGCTGGCGCAGTTGTTGTGGGACGAAAGGTCTGGGTGTCGGTGTGCTGACGTCGCAGTACAAAATGGCACGACTCCCAGGTATGCTCGTCTGGACTAGGCGAAGAGAAGTCTCGCCTGTTAGGTGGTCTTGGAGTTCAGCATCTGAGGCTTGTAGATTGGCCATCACTTCTAGGTCGACAGGCGTCTGCAGTTCATCAACGCGCGATAGGGTATCCGCCACCACGTTATCTTTACCGGCGAAGTGGACGATGTCCGAGGTGAACTGCGAGATGAAGTCGAGGTGTCTATACTGACGTGGTGAACAGTTACTTTTCCGCTGGTGGCAAGCGTAACATAGCGGCTTGTGGTCAGTGTAGACTGTGAAGTGGGTAGCTTCCAGCATGTGCCGAAAGTAGCGTATGCTCTCGTAAATCGCAAGGAGCTCACGGTCGTACGGAGAGTATTTCATTTGTGACGGGCTCAACTTGCGGGAGAAGAAACCTAATGGCTGCTGAAGTACTCCACCTATTGCGGTATCGGAGGCGTCCGTAACTAGACCTAATTTGGCTTGAGGGTCAGGATGAGCCAACAATGCTGCATCTGCAAGACTTTTCTTGCAATCCTTGAAAGCTCTGAGTGAATCTCCTTCCATGACTACCGGATGGGAAGCTTTAACCGAACCGGATAACAAGGCGTTCAGCGGGGCTTGAATCTGAGCGGCGTTGGGCAAAAATCGCCTGTAAAAATTAACCATCCCCAAAAATCGTCTGAGTTCTCGGACGGTTTTTGGTGGGGGGAAATTGCTGATTGCTTCGACCTTGCTATCCAGTGGTTTTGTGCCCCTTTCAGAGATTTGGTACCCGAGAAATGTGACTTCGGGCACACCGAAAACACACTTGGCCGGGTTGATGAGAACACCATAGTCTTTCATACGGTTGAAAAGTTGGCGCAAGTGGTCCTCGTGGTCACGTGGTGTTTTGCTAAAACAAAGAAAATCGTCTAAATACGGGTAGCAAAAGTCAAAGCCACGCGTCATTTCATCGACAAATCTCTGAAAGGTTTGACCGGCATTCCTAAGTCCAAAATTCATGAAAGGAAATTCAAACAAACCAAATGGCGTGGTGATGGCGGTCTTCGGGATATCCTCCTCCGCTGTTGGTATCTGATTATAGGCCTTTACCAAATCGATGACTGAAAAAATTTTACAACCAGACAAACTTTGTGAAAAATCGTGTATAGGACGAATCGGATACTGATTGGGTATTGTGCGTGAATTTAACTGTCTGTAATCACCACATGGTCGCCAACCGTTGTCCTTCTTGGTAGTAAGATGAAGCGGGGATGACCATGGACTGTCAGACGGACGTGCAGTTCCGTTGGCTATCATAATGTCAAATTCCTGTTTTGCTATTTTCAGTTTGTCCGGCGCGAGACGACGGGGTGAGCATGCTACGGGTGGACCTGGTGTAGTGCGTATGTAGTGTTTCGTGTTGTGTTTGACAATACCTGGAGTACCAGCTGGGCGTGTTAGCTCCGGGTATTCAGCCAAGATAGCGTGGTACTTACTGTCGCCACCTGTCATTATCTTAACACTAGTAACACGATTATTATTTACATCTAGACTGGCTACAGTGCTCATATTGGTAAGACTATCGATTAATCTTTGTTGGCTGACGTCCACTATGAGTCGATAATAAGACAAAAAATCGACGCCTATAATGGCTTTTGTGACGTCAGCAACAACAAAGCGCCAAGGAAAGTTGCGGCGTAAGCCTAAATTAACATTTAATTGCGTATAAACATAAGTATCTATAACTGTACCATTGGCGGCACTGAGTTGATAACTAGTCTTAGAACGGCGTTCACACAACTTAGAAATAGGGTAAACACAAATGTCACTTCCAGTGTCTATGAGGAAGTCTATATTATTGCTGCGGTCCTTGATGAAGAGGCGACCCGTAGAGTTGTGGCAGTCGCGAGTCGCCATCACTTGCCTGCTTGTCGGGTTTCCCGCCTTGTAGTCGCAGGGTAGCACGCACTTCCGCGCCTCGGCGCCGTGTTTGCTGTGGTACCAGCAAATGGGGTACCTGCGGTAGTGTGACTGCGACCGGCGTGATGATGAGTGGCTGCGTTGTCGTTGACGTCCACGTTCGCGCCCGCGCTCCTGCGGCCGCGGTTGATGATGCACCTGCGTCGTCAGGGCGCTGACTTGCCGCGTCAGCTCCGCTACTTGTTGGGATAGCCTGTCGATTTGTGATGACGATGATGATGATGACGTCACGGCTGCCGCAACGTGGTGTACTGGGGCTGCGATCTCGTGGACACGGTCGGCGAGCTCGGCGAGTGCGTCTAATGGAAGCGTCGACTGCGACGCGACGATCGGCTGCAACGTGGTTGGTAGCCGGCTGGTCCATATGGTCCGCAGGAAGTCCTCCGGGATCTCCGGTCCGGCGAGGTGTTGTAGGTGACGCAGGAATTGTGACGGTTTGCGGGTACCGAGCTGCTCGTGCGTCAATAGCTGCTTCACCTTGTTACCGCGGGACGCCGAAAACCTTTTTATCAGCTCCTTTTTAAGCCGCTGGTAATCGGGAGGACCGGTGAGCAAGTCTTCTACCTCGGCGGCATATTGGCGATCGAGGCTGGCCAATATATGATAAAATTTTGTCGTCTCGTCAGTCACTCGCATGATGGCAAATTGTCCTTCCACTTGCGCAAACCATATTTTGGGTTTTTCAGGCCAGAACGGTGGTATCCTGATGTGTATTGAGGGTAGTTCTGTAATCGGGCACGCTGGCTCGACAGGCGACGCCATCTTGACGTGTCGACGTGGTCGTGTAGTTACCTGCGAGCGCGCCGTGTCCGATCCGCTGGATTCCGACATCTATTCCTCCGGGGTGCTCGTAGTCGTGGGTCACCAGTTTAGTAGGGGTTACCAGTTTGGTTGTCGTCGTTGGTGGTTGTGGTAAGGTCACCAGTGCCGGGCGGCACAATAACGAGTCCGTAATTGGATGGACAGTTTATTTCCAATCACAGACGGTATAACAATATTAAGAAGGAGAAATTACGGAGTACAGAAGGCACAGATAAAGCGGTAGCAAGTTTAAACACAATAATACAAAATAGACAAAAGCAATAAATCGTAACGAAGCAAAAGAGTACGCGTAAGTCGAGGAGTGACACAGTCTTAGCGTAGCGTTGATCAAACCCGACTGGCCGCGAGCGGCGGCCGAGTCTTGGCGCAGGCGACGACCAGTACGTACGCAGCTATACATAGTCGGGGTCTTTGCCGCATACTAGCGGTTGCGCCCGACTATGCTTGTGTAAATAATATAATTTTGAGTAGTGTTGTGAATGTATGATTGTTTAGCGTATTTGTGTACTGTATGAGAGTGTGTTATAGAATACGTAATTAAATATGATATAATATTAAATATTGAGTAGGTGTGCAATGTAAATTAATAAATAATATGAACTAATATACATAAATATAGTAGAAACACCTACAGAGCCCATAGACATCTAGTGTATATAGTGAATACTATACACTGTATAGTATAGTTAGAACGACTGCCCCATCCTTCGAACCGAAACGCATTACTACTTCACAACAGAAATAGGCAGGGTGGTACCTGTGCGGATTCACAAGAGTTCCCACCACCAGTAAAATTTTCGTAAGTGGAATCGAATATCGATAAATCTCCGTCGATATTTTCCCAACATTGCTTGTCACGTCAAACGCTACCCGGCGTTGAGCAGGGCGTAGACCCCGCGCAGACACTGCTTACCTCATTAACAACAATATTGTCTGTGTCCATATAACGTCTGGCGAGAATACGTTCTAAAGAGATATTTAAGACGGTGTAATTCTATGAAGACCTCTTTTTTGTACATCACCGTGGATGTTTTCGAGAGAAAATTCAAGCGATAAATTTTTAACCGACTCCAAAGAAGGAGGAGGCTCTCAATTCGAGTGTTTTTTATGTGTGCGTTAATTTACTGATAACTTTTTTCCAGCTGAACCGATTTTCAATTTTATTTAGATCCGACCAGTGGTTCTTTTTTAGTTAGCCCTAATAATGCATATTCAATTGACTGATGAATATATTTATGAAATTTTCTTTTTATTTTGTTGAAGTAGATTTTCTTTTCTGCTATAATTTTGCTGAAAATTTAGCCCTTATAATTCAGAAACGACATCTTGTGTTTGTATTTTTGTACCTCCACGTTTACTGTACACCTTTTATTTGTTTTTTTATTGCTTAGACGGGTGGACCAGCTCACAGACCACCTGATGTTAAATGGTTACCGGAGCCCATAGACATCTACAACGTAAATGCCGCCACTTACTCTGAGACAAGAGTTCCAAAGTCTCAATTTGATATAAATCCTTCACACTCTTCCAATGCTCGAGTTAAATAGAGACAGACAATTTTATATGAAGATTGAAGTCGTCGTGGCCTAACGGATAAGACGTCCGATGCATTCGCGTTAAGCGATGCACCGGTGTTCGAATCCCGCAGGCGGGTACCAATTTTTCTAATGAAATACGTACTCAACAAATGTTCACGATTGACTTCCACGGTGAAGGAATAACATCGTGTAATAAAAATGAAACCCGCAAAATTATAATTTGCGTAATTACTGGTGGTAGGACCTCTTGTGAGTCCGCGCGGGTGGGTACCACCGCCCTGCCTATTTCTGCCGTGAAGCAGTAATGCGTTTCGGTTTGAAGGGTGGGGCAGTCGTTATAACTATACTTGAGACCTTAGAACTTATCTCAAGGTGGGTGGCGCATTTACGTCGTAGATGTCTATGGGCTCCAGTAACCACTTAACACCAGGTGGGCTGTGAGCTCGTCCACCCATCTAAGCTATAAAAAAAAAATAAAAAAAAAAAAATATGAAGCTTTATTGAATATATGTCCTAACGAAATACATAAAGCCTTCGAAATAATCCGCGTTCCCCCGTCGAACCATAATAATTCTTCAATGCCTACAATAATCGTTATAGTAATCGGAATCGAGGCACGAGTGAATAAAATACCCTTAAAAGGGACATATTTTGCGACATTTAAGACATTATGGACCATTACATTTCGGTTAACGCACCGAGAAAGGTGAAATGTTGGGGGGGAAAGAAAAAAACGTTGCTGTATTGTAATAATAGTTCATCTTTTGTGTTTTAGAGGGCGCTTCGTCTTCATTCTCAAGGCGTGGTCCACGGGAAAGATTCAGACATGAGAGGAAATTTTGTTCTATACTAAGTTTCTCCAGGAGAGGAGAAGTTGTTTCTTTCAAAAGAGGGAGAGGAAATGTGAAAGTAGCCCCGGTGATTGATAAGTTAAAGAGCGGACGGTTAGCGTGGCATGGACTTGTGATGCGTAGAGAGGTGATGCATGTGATAAAGAGATGTATGGAAATGGTAGTGCAAGGTAGAGGGGGAAGAGGTCGAACGAAGAAGACATGGATGGAGTGTGTGAATGACGATATGAGAGATAGAGGAGTGAGTGTTGAGATGACGGCTGATAGAAGAGAATAGAATAGAAATATTAGCTATGCCGACCCCACCTAGTGGGATAAGGTGGAGATAAAGAACAGTAAAGTTCTCCAGGATGAAGCAATAAGATCGAATATTAAATTGAAGTCCATAATTTAAGTGATTGCTATAGTATGCTACGGTATGATTGATAGGTATGGCCTTCGTACCTATTCGTATTGCGACAAAGTAAAGTAATCATTGCAATTCAGGCTTCGATCGCTTGTCTTGACTTACCCGAGTTCGTCCATACTCTGTGATATCTATGACATTTTTTTTTATTGCTCTTATAGGCAGACGAGGAGCATACGGCCCGATACGATGGTGAGCGGTTACCATTGGGTATGGACGTCAGCAATGCCAGGGGTAGAGCCAAACTGCTCTCATTCCAAAGCCGAATGGTACGTGGCAAAAAATATCTCTGGAAACGCACTGTGGATGAACGCAGTAGTTCTAAGTAGTATGGATGAACTCTACTCCGATGGCGGGCGGTGCGCTAGTAAAAACGAGATAATGGTATCATCTCGAACAATTCCTCAGAGCCCTCCCCATGGAACATACGGTACAAAATACAGAGAGAACCAAACTCCCTCCGCTGACCCAGAGCTTCCAAACGATCCGTGAGAATGGGGTTATCGACAATCCGAACGGCCCTCTTCTGTATGGAGTCAAATGGATGTAGCTGGTATCTATAAGCCTTAGTAACTTTCTTTGATGCGACTGTCGAAAATACCTTATCTGCGAAAAATAATATATCATTTTTCCGTGAAGAAACGTACTGTAGCCAACAAACATATCGGCTGGGATTCAGTAAATACCCCACTTCGTTCCGACCAAACGTGTTTTTTATTACAGATCAGAGCGCCGCAGATGGCTGGCGATCTTCCAAGACCGTGGTGAAGCTATATTAAAATTGACTAAAGATTTATTGAGGCCCCCTTCTGAGGTACCATCGATTGCTTTGCCCTTTATTTTTCCATTTTCTTGGAATTTTTGTGTACCTAAGTCTTCGCCATCTTGCCTATAGATTATAGCGGCTATGAGTAATTTCTCGACAATCAGCCAACTAATCTGTAGCAGATATGTTATTAAAAATGTATCCAGGACTTTTTGGCGGGAACGCGAGGAGTGAAGTTGTGTGATTTGTTTTATTTTGTCTATTTAGTGTTTCTTCAGGTTTAAATGTGTCATAACGGTGGTTTATTAACTGTTTAATATCTGTGAAAATGCACGAATGTGGGAAAATGAAACAAAGCCGCTGGACGTCACTTCTCGGGCTCCTCCAAAAAGTCCACTGGAAAAATCTCAGTAAATAACCATCATTTTACTGAAATTATATATTTTCATCCCATATCATCAGCTCATCTCATTTCATTTCACTTTATATTATCATTTTACATAAAAATAAGAATATAAATTAATATAAGACATTACCTTAGTTACCAGGTCATAAAATCCCTTTAAAAATGCATTCCGAAGTCGTGAGTCCGCACGTGTAAGTACCACCTGCCTATTTCTGCCGTGAAGCAGTAATGCGTTCTAGCTTGAAGGTTAGAACAACTGCTGTATTATAGACCTGAGAATTTCATGGTAGGCGAGGGCATTTATATTGTTGATGTCTATTAGCTTTGGTAACCACATAACATTAGGGGGAAATTAGTATTAACATAAAACCGTCTAAGAAAAAAAACGTGTGGCACTAAGGGAACTGCCGCGGTAAAGCTATTGCATAGCATTTTTTATCAACTTATGTAATTATAATTAGAAAATAATAATTAAATATTAAAACAATAATAAAATAAGACCACGCTATATTTATAAAAAATATCAAAAGCAAAACATTAACTGTCCCCTTCACACTCATAAGCTAGACCGCGCGACAGAGAGATGGGCAGACTTTTCATGATGCGCTTTCAGCGACGTCACGCAGCGCGCTTAATCACAAACACTACACAAGCGCAACGTGTTAATGTGTTGAATGCGAGCCACATGGTAGGCGAGGTGGGGGCTGTTAGGTTTTATTTTCGTTACGGAATTTCTTGATTCGGTCGCTGTGCTTAAAGTCCGCGATAAAAGCTATGAAATAGCTTAAAAAATCTGTGTCCCTTAGTTTTAATTCTGTCACGGAACCGAATACAGTGAAAGTAGCTCATGCTATTTCAATTTCGTCGTCTCACAGCGTGTTCTAATTTACAAAGAACCCTGGTAGAACAGAGCCGCGTCCAATGGGCTCTATGCGAAATTAATTATGCATGTAGATAGTTCATCCATCCCGGAAAACGGATCCAGTTTTCTTTGGTCCGTCTTCAATTTCGGCGTGGGCTAAAGATCGCTTCCTAGAACACTCGGGCTTACGAGAAAAATTTAATTTATCGTTTTTCTTTTGTTCGGTTCTTAATTTTCCAAAGAAAAATCTAAATTGAATAAGAGAAGACCATCTATTGTCATTCTGAATGCGGTACCTGATTATTGGGTATTTTCAGTGGCGAATTATCCGAGTCATTTTACTGATCTTTTATTTATTTATTGCGTAGATGGGAGGACGATCTCACGGCCCACCTGGTGTTAAGTGGTTACCGGAGCCCATAGACATCTACAACGTAAATGCGCCACCCACCTTGAGATATAAGTTCTAAGGTCTCAGTTTAGTTACAACTGCTGCCCCACCCTTCAAACCGAAACGCATTACTGCTTCACGGCAGAAATAGGCAGGATGGTGATACCTACCCGTGCGGACTCACAAGAGGTCCTACCACCAGTAAAAAATCAATCAATCAATTTACTTGAATACTATTGCTGCGAACGCACATTATTTGTTATGATACAATATTGATTTCGTCTTGTTTTGTCTGGGTTACGTAAAAATAACAAAAAAATTTAAATTTTTTAAACTACTATTGCCTATTTTACTCTTTACTCTGAAAAATTAAGGCTTCGTCAAACAGAACGCGTAATTAGCGCGAGTCATAACGCGGCGTTAGTTTAGCGCTCTGACGCGCGCTAAGTACGCGTTCTGTTTGACGAAGGCTTAAAGTAATAAACGTTTTTATTTTGTTACTTTTAATATATAGTCAGTAAGTATTTTAACAATTTCATCTTGACATAAAGAACATAATTTCTTTTTATTGACTTTGTAGACAGACGAGCATACGTATGGTAAGTGGATATATATACGTATGGACGTCACCAATGTCAGGGGCAGAGCCAACGTGCCAACCTGCTACCCACCATTAAGTACTCTCCATAAGTCTCATTTGAAGAAGGACATGTCATAGCGCTCGGAAAGCACCGTGGAGGGGAGCTAATTCCAAAGCCGAATGTTACGTGGAAAAAAGATCTTTGGAAACGCACTGCAGACGAACGCTGTGGTTCTAGGTAACATGGATAAAAATATTAAGTTAAAATCTTAAGGATCCTATTAAAACCTCACCATAAACAAATATATAAATAATAATATAAAAAGAAGGATAAAAACAACCATTATGTAACCGTACGCGGTCCTTAGATTTTATTAAGGAAATTTTTCTCGTGAAAAAAAAACCGTTCGAAGTTGACTTTGCGGAATTTCGCCAGCTTCGAGTTATTTAGGGCTGTTACTGTAGTGTCGTCTATAAAAACATTAAAATAAAACTTGTTTTTTATCATAATAATAAATCGTCGGGAAAATCCTTTCGATTTTTTCTAAATGGTGTATTCTTAATAAAATAAAAAACACTTCCTTGGGCGCGATAATAATAAATCGGTGTCTTTTAGTATTTTTATCGGTTTTCGTGAATCGTAAACGCAATTAAAACCGGTTTTACGATTTAATCACACCTCTCTCGTTCTGGCGCGGACTGAAAAGATTAATAAGAAGTCTGCTCTGTACATACAGTACTTTGTGTGTGTGTGAAAAATGAAGAAAGATATTTTTAATTAATAGTGGTTTTGAAGTGAGACTTCTAATGCGACTTCCAACAAGGTTGCGTTAAAAGTTTACTTTAGTACTAGCTACCATGGAATAGAAAGAGACAGAGCGAGAGTGAATGCGCGTAGTATGCCTGGTACAGGCCAGCGCGAGCGTTAGCAACGAGTAGCGTCCAATAATTTATTGAAGTACTTAAAAAAAAATTAGATTTACTTTTTCTATATATAATTTAAAATTTAGATAATATATATGTTGAAGATGTCGCGCATATTTTATACAGCGCATTCCCTATTACAAGATCAATGTGATTTAAAGATGAAAAATTAAGAAAACCACAATACTACTACTCATCGAAAAAGAAGTTTCACTTCATTCATGTGCACCAAGTTGCACGGCCACCGTTTTTTTCTTAGTTAGTTATAGTTTGGGGACGGGGACGGGACGGTAATTTAGATGTCTGACAGTCGCTAGTGTCTCGATACGGTACGGTGATCAGTGTGCTTAGTGCGAGCTTTTTAACGTTCTCGATCGCGTAAAAGTTAACTCTAATTTGTATGGAGTTGGAACAGCGCCCCTAGCGGCAAACATAGTGACGCCGTTCCAACTCCTTACAAATTTAGTGCGAGTTTTTTAACATATTTATTTTTCTACCTAAGCTGAGAGAGGCTATATCAGCGTAGCCTTAACTAGTAGGTGAGCTCACGGGGCTCAAACCTGATGACGTTGCTAACATGAACCCTAGCAAGAGCCGTGCTTCGCAGAATCTACCACCGGAACCTAAACGCGATCCACTGAGAAGATCCGGCGAGAAACTCAGTGGGCTGTGTCTGAGGGTTAATTTACTCGTCGAGCCCTTCGTCGTAAGCGACGGGTTCGACGAGGACGACGACCGGGCGAGTTTTTAACTTCTCGTTAACTCAAATTTGTATGGAGTTGGAACGGCGTCACTATGCTTGCCGCTAGGGGCGCTGTTCCAACTCCATACAAATTTGAGTTAACGAGAAGTTAAAAAACTCGCACTAAGCACACAGCTGCCTCGAGCGAAGCTAGCGACCGTCACAATTACATTATTTCCGATGTTTCGTACACTTTACAGTTTCCGATGTCATGGACGACTAAGCCGTCATCGACATTTGAATATCGTGCTAATTATCATACCGTACGTAAAAATAGACTTAATTTTATTTATTCATTGCATAGATAGACGAGCTCACAGCCCACCTGGTGTTAAGTGGTTATCGGAGCCCATAGACGTCTACCGCGTAACTGCCGCCACCCACCTTGAGATATGAGTTCTAAGGTCTGAGTATAGTGAAGCTTGCTTAAGAAATAAAACTAAGTGTTCCGCATTCATTCGCCGTCTTTGTTACTTTCTAACACGACATCTCCTATCTCTCTCACTCAGTCATGCTCCAGATCCGTCAGTCATCCATATCGCTCCATTCCGTTCCTACATAGGTACTTAGCACCAGGGCTATAAGTGTCTACACATCTAGTGTTATACATAAGACATATTAAGCACATGTAAGACATTGTCAACATAAACTATTGCGGCAACCCTAGCTATGTTATGTATTTTCTCAAACGTGTTTCGAGATATTAAAATAACTCCAACGCAGCGAGCATTTTTCGTGAACGCACTGAGAACTGACTTAGTTTTATTATTCACCATTGAGGTTTAACATCACACATTCAGCTTACACTGTGTGTTATTTCACATTTGAGCTCCTCTGATTACGTTCAGTACGAGTAAATACTATATTTTGACTGTGAATGTTTCTAATGGTGTTTTTGCTATTGCATATCTTCTATCGCGAGCCTTGAGCGCGGCGACTGAATCAAGAAATTCCGTAACGAAAATAACCTGACACCTTCCACTACGCCTACTATGTAGCTCGCGTTCAACACATTCACACGTTGCGCTTGTGCAGTGTTTGTGAATAAGCGCGCGGCGTGACGTCGCACTGCCGCATGCACATCATGAAAAGTCTGCCCATCTCTCCCTCGCGTGATCTAGCTTATGAATGTGAAGAGGACAGAGTCTTTTAGACGAGCTCACAGCCCACCTGGTGTTAAATGGTTACTGGAGCCCATAGACATCTATAACGTAAATGCGCCACCCACCTTGAAATATAAGTTCTAAGGTCTCAATATAGTTACAACGGCTGCTTCACCCTCAAACCGAAACGCATTACTGCTTCACGGCTGAAATAGACGGAGTGGTGGTACCTACCCGTGCGGACTCACAAGAGGTCCTACCACCAGTAATCAAAGACTTGTGGCTTATTATGTGGATATTAGGGTTTCATAATAATCGGGCAGCCGCGGGAATTTCTCCGAGCGTTTTTATTATTATTACAGCAAGATGCATTACAAACTAAAAACAAAGTTGCGAAATAATTACAGCAGGTTTCAAAAGTAACAATGGACGTGTGATTATTACAAGGTTACCGGAGAACGTTGGCTTCTTAGATAAGGTTTTTCTATGAAATTATTAGATTATCTTGCTAAAATCGAAAATCGTTCCCTGAGGACACGAAGGGAGCAAGGTAAAGGGCGTGTCCTCAAACCGTTACTTCCACTAATATCCTTAACTGGCACGTTTATTTGAGAGACCATTTGAACTAGGGGAGAGCTTTTGTTATGTTATGACTTTGGTCATATTTTATTTGGACCGTTGCAAGGATATATATTGATGATGATGGAATAGCGGTAGGCAGCGGCTTGGCTCTGCCCCTGGCATTGCTGAAGTCCATGGGCGACGGTAACCACTCACCATCAGGTGGGCCGTATAATCGTTTGCTTACAAGGGCAATAAATTGAAATTAAGTACTTGTCAAATGTCAGTAGTAGTAGTTGTTGTATTTTTCCAACTGGAAAGGCAAATGTATCATACCATACAGCCTAATATTTTATAATTTTTTTGTGAAAAATGTTAATATGAATTGAAATGAAACGAAAAGAATTTGGAACATTAATCAAATAGCATGAAATTAAATTATTCAATTCAATTGGCAAAATATTAGTCATTTACAATTTAGAAATCTAAACATAATGTGACTGTCAACACTGAGGTTTGAGATTGATATTTGACAGACTGTTGGCCAGAACATATCTTCCTTTTTCCCTTCCTCTAAGTCTCGGAAATCTAAAGTTTTAGATTTGTATAAATATAAGCAAGACTTATAAATTAGTTCGCCAAAAAAGTTTCACTTCTGACATGTGTACTTTGTACGTACGCACTTTTTTATTGCCTTTGTAGGTGTCTGAGCGCACAGTCCACCTGATTAGAGTGGTCACCGTCGCTCATGGACATCAGCAACGCCAGAGGCACGGCGGAGTCGCTGAATGCGTTTAATAACACGATTCAATTTCTGTTGAAATCATTGCTTTTAATATTTTTTGATTTTTTTTTGTTGCTTAGATGGGTGGATGAACTCACAGCCCACCTGGTGTTAAGTGGTTACCGGAGCCCATAGACATTTACAACGTAAATGCTGCTACCCACCTTGAGTAATGAGTTCTAAGGTCTCAGTATAGTAACGGCTGCCCCACTCTTCAAATCGAAACACATTACTGCTTCACGGCAGAAATAGGCGGGGTGGTGGTACCTACCCGTACAGACTCACTAGAGGTCCTACGAGATGCAGTTTTTAAGTTTTTAAGCTCTTTGTTTTGTTTTACTGCACATAGGCTGACGCGCTTAGGTCTATCTGGTAGTATGCTTAATGAACACTTCTATCTAGATGACATGATTTATATAAAGCTCTCGTCACTGAGCTACTGAACTGGCCCAGTTCATATTCATCGGTATATATTTTATTTATTGTATGTATATATATTCTATAATAATGTATTATTTATAGTACACCGCAACATACCTGCTATATTTTTATATTTTCCAGAATTTCTGTAAATTAAACGGTTGTCTGGAAGAGATCGCATTTAGCGATAAGACCGCCTATTGTACAAATGTATCGTGATTGTTTTTTGAATGTAAATTGTGTTTTGGTGTGCAATAAAGTGTATTCTCTCTCTCTCTCTCTCTCTCTCTCTCTCTCTCTTATCCATCAAATATAGGTGATCGCCAACGTCTTTATTTTTGAAAACTCAATTTACCATTTCGTTTTCATTCGTCAGAAGGCATAAAGGTGAATTCGCGGTGGCAATTGAACTGAATTTCGGGAAAAGCGTTTAAAATGTTTTTATGATTGGATTATTCGTTGGCGAAAGTGTATGGTTTCTGAAGGAACTTACTTTGAAGTTGATAAATTAAATTTGGATCAATAACTAAAATTTTGTATATCATTTGATATTTTCCCGGAACTTTCTTGACAGAGTACGAGTAGTACACTAGCTTGAAAGATTAGATTAGATTAAAAGTAGAGTATGAAGAAATCTATATATATAAAAATGAATTGCTGTTCGTTAGTCTCGCTAAAACTCGAGAACGGCTGGACCGATTTGGCTAATTTTGGTCTTGAACTATTTGTGGAAGTCCAGAGAAGGTTTAAAACGTAGATAAATATGAAAATGCTCGGAATTAAATAAAAATAACAATTTTGTTTTCCCTTTGATGTGTCCCCCCCCCGTCGGACGGATTCCTTTTGTTTTTTTTAAGTTTATTTTATACAAAAGTTTAGCTCTTTTATTTATCGATTTAGGCACTACGAAGTCTGCCGGGTCAGCTAGTACATAACTAGTAAAAAGCGTTTTTAAAAAGAAAATCGCAGTCATAGGGACTGCTGATAGAAATGAAAAATTATAACTTAGTATTCTGGTAAAAATATGAAATTTCATAATGCTTAATTTAAAATTATAAAATATTATCAACATCAATCTGGTTTTCACATCTATTGACATTCAAAGCAACAATTTTATACATATTCTTAAGGTTTATTTATTATTCAGATAATATATTACGACCTGTACAAGATCATGACAAAACATAGAAACAATTTAATTGAAATAACAAATCTATCAATTTTACTTGCAAATACAGTCAAAATCTGTTATAACGACATCGAAGGGACTGCTCATATTCAGTCGTAAAAACCGATAGTCGTAACAACTGGTGATGTTTAATGTGTATCGTGCAAGTACAAACAAACCGATAGGGAATTATTGGAAAAATATATTTACATAATACGCGATTTTTCTTCAATATTAATTTGTTTTCTTTTTCTTTGCGAGATTTTCAAAGTTTCACGAATAACTCCACAAAGTTTTGGTGCGTCTTGTGTATAGATAAGTAACAAACTAACTGAAGAGATATGAAGAAGTGGGCTTTGACTACCGCATGCACGTCTTTGTTTCTAAGAATTAGAAAAGACCCTACACTAAACTAAATCCTATTGTTTTCTTTCCTGATTTTAAAAGCCATTGAAGACAAATGTGGATACCTATTCAAATTGTTTACAATACAGCTTAGCCGGTCGTTCTAACAGATCTAATTCTCCGAAATATTAGTTAAATTTGGTCGTTCTATGAGGTATGTCGTTATTACCAATGTCGTAGAAAGCAATATTTTTAATAAGGCGGTCATATGGCATTCAGCCGGGACCTTTGTTCTTGGTTATTATAACCGGCATGTTGTATTAAACGATGTCGCAGTAAACGGTTTTGACTGTATATACACAGGACTACTATTGAAAAATCCGTCACTTACAGCAGCTACAGATCTGTAGCTACAGATATACTCCTATTACGCATGACGGTGACGCGAACTCACAAGATTTCACCCGTCCAAAAAGCGTCTAACGCGCACAGGTTTTTTAAGTGGTGTACGTAACATTAGGTCGGTAACGCGAACCCATTAAAATTTCCCCACCAAAAAGTGTTCAACTCGGTTAAAGAAGTTTTCACATCAAAACAATTATAGTATGCACCACTCGTCGGCAACTACGAAAATCGTAATGTATTCGGCACGTGGGGACTAATATAATGAAATTTGAAAAAAAAAAGCGACATTAAACTCTAGGTAAATGTTTTTGATTAGTATTGTTACGCCGGTAAGAGTAACGCCATCTATCGTCGAATAGTCGAACGAATATCGAAGGATCTAGTAGCACCTAGAACGCTCGAGAAGTACAACGCCATCTATTGTCAGATAGCGGAAACAGTACTAGAGATGTGTGGAATATTCTCGATAATTCTAGGGATGTGGTATCGGCTATAAAAGCGTTGCGGGGTGGCACGCAGTCAGTTAGTAATCGGAACTACTCGAAGCGAAACAGCGAACGGATCACCTGAAGCGGAACAAGCGAATTGAGAATTTTAAAAGTGTAGTGAAGTGTTTTAAGTGTTCCAAGTGTTGAATACAGTTTTTAGTTGTACTTTGGTGGAATTTTACTTATCCCGAACCCCAGCGCATAACAGTATTTTTTTTCCTTACCTATTTGCTGGTAGCCTAATAGGCTATTCCAGCTACGCCTGGACGGGTAGGTGAGCTCATGAACTCAACCTGAGAGAATTTGCTAACACTAGGCCTAGCAAAGAGCAGTGCTTCGCAGAATGTACCACCGGATCGCGACCCACTGAGAAGATCCGGCGAGAAAATCTGTGAGCTGATCTACCACTTAAGTTACAAGGTACGTTACGCTGTACTCACCCAGTGCCAAGAAGAGCACGAAGATTACCGGCGTTATCATTGACCTGTTGGCCGTCCTGGCCTCTCCTCCACATCCGTGGCAGCGCTGAAATCACCATCAATGACACCAAACCCGACCACGGTATCACCACGCTGAGGCCCGCACCGAACTGTCACATTCAAACTGTTCGAAAGTTCAAAGTGTTCACTCACTTCCGTAATTGTCACATTCGACACTTTTGCTTCGAACTCCGTAAGTGCTTCACTCACTTCACTTTATCCTCTTTTATTTCACTTATTAAACATCAAAAACAATGTTTTTGCGATAAACACTTATCTTGTTATTCTTTTAAATTTTAAAATACCACTGTTTTCAAGTAAATCTGAAACAAGAGAGGACATAATTAGAAAATGTTTGGGGGTGCAGAGAATATGAAGAGAATTATAAATATGTCGGAGACGGTCATTAGTTTGGTAGCTAAACGAAACGCAGCACGATTCCCGAGAGATGGCAGCACGATTGCGGTATCGTCGGAACTCTGCTAACTTCGTGCTGCGACGGAGCCTAGCCGATGGAGGCGCGTAGACGCCATCACACACTTACCAACCAGCCTTCTTGAAGAGCGGTGCCTCCGTCCTAAGAACTGTCATTCGTTTTCGTTTGCTAACGTCAAGAGAAGATTTCTAAATTGTTCTAAGACAGCAAACGTGATTAGTGTACTCAATATTTCTCTTAGATCGATCACCCTATTCGTCCCTACGATGTCTGACGATGGTGTTAAAATGTGGTCTCTCCTACAAATAATTTTAAACCTTAAAAAAACCATCATAATAATATATATATCCGCCGTTTTGTCTTAACTCTTCAGAGTGACTCGGTGGTGAAGTAGTTAACTAGTAGTTAACAGAACTAAGGTTGGGTTCATACGGCATTGTCCTGCACGTTTATTTGCAGTATACGTCTTAACGTATACTTACATGTCGTTTGTACTGCAAAAAGTCGTAGCCGCTTATGCGTTTAAACCACGGGTTCCCAAACGTACTTTGTCTACTGCCCACTTTGGGAATAAATTATGTTTTAGCGCCCCCATTTTTTCACGTACTTAAAAACAACTATAGCGAGAGCTTAGTTGGTGTCTAAGAATCATCCTAGATGAAATTACAAATCGCCTTCCAAGCCTCTATAAAATTCCCCCATTTTTTTCTCGGTCTCTTACCGCCCCCCCTTAGGCCTACAGCGCCCACAAGGGCCACTTTGGGAAAGGCTGGTTTAAACGAATACTCAACGGATTTGTCAAGCAAATCGGATGAACTATAACGTTGCAGTGTCGCATAATATAGCTCTGTCTCTTTCACACGTTCGTTTTTACGCGAATGAAAATCTACCGTATGAGCATCCGGGTGATTGTACGTTAAAATAACGAATACAAAGAAAACGTGCAGGACAAAGCCGTGTGAACCCAACCTAAAAACAATAAAAGACCACCAATACGACCTCTTAAAAAATCTGTCCACATAAATGCCCCCACAAAAGCACTAAGTCGCAAATGAATCAAACGTTCTCTGGATGTAGGCAAAGCACAAAAATGGCATAACTCACGCCCAGCGCTGCTAATGGCCACTTCACACTTGAAGAGTGCCACCACAGTTCATTGCGATTCAGTAAATCAAATGTGAGAGTCCTCGTTTGTTATTTCGAACGAATTCAGATGAAAAGCCTAGTCTACTGGCTTCTATTGTAGAGTTAACTAAAAAACAGTACACTTGTTTACCGTGTGCTAAACTATGATTTTTATGATGTAACTTAAATCTCTTAACAAAATTATTCCATCGTAAAGATTAAAATAAAATAAAAACTTTGTTTCTACAGAGCAACTTTGAATTATTATTTAAAATTATTTCAATAAATAAAATTAGAAGTTTTTAATATATGTCGGCGCAGCTGCTTCTCAATACGTCAGTTGTCACTTTATACAAATGTCAATGCCAAAACGAACTTCGAGTGATGGTTAGGTGGCCATCTTGTCAAACTGACTGTTGAATTTCGAACTGTCATAAAAAGAAAAGATGGACACGCTCTAGGTACATGCTCAGTGGAAGTTACTTTTTAATTAAATTTGTTGTGTAATTCGTTTCCAAATGATTCTTATCCACCTGACGGTTGTCTGGAAGAGATCGCTCTTAGCGATAAGACCACTGATTGTACTTTTTTTTTGTATATAAATGTTTCGCATTTTTTTTGGTGTACAATAAAGAATGCTCTTTCTCTCTGCCTTTAATCTATAATTATTTGGTGAAATTAACCATTGTACAATCGAGAATTATAAGTGGCGTTATTATTGCCATAGTTACTTTATCTGAATACAAATATATCAATACAAAATCAAGGGCTTAATTCAAAGGAAAAGAAATATACATTATATGCGTTTTGATTAATTTTGTCTACAATACGTTTTGATTAAATATAATTGGAGTCGTTTTCGCGGAAGACGCTCCGAAAACGAATTTTATTTTGGGAGATATGTGTTTTAATAACAGCAACAATACATTTTGGATGTTACCTTCGTTAATTGGAGTTTGATCATAATAATATGACTTTTATGTTTTTTCGTATTTTTCATAATTGGAGTATATGTGCGTATTCCGTATTGAAATAAACGTGCCAGTGATTTCCATTTTGCATATTAGTTAACTATACATACATGCCCAGCGACTTGACTCGCATTGAATTTATTGTTGATTTAGGGTCCCTTCACACAGACCGGCTCGGAGAGGAGAGCAGAGTTTTATCACGTTGGAAACAGATTTTTTTTTTCTACCTAAGCCTTGAGAGGCTATTTCAGCGTAACCTTAACTAGTAGGTGAGCTCACGGGGCTCAAACCTGACGACGTTGCTAACACGAACCCTAGCAAGAGCCGTGCTTCGCAGAATCTACCGCCGGATCGGAAACGCGACCCACTGAGAAGATCCGGCGAGAAACTCAGCGGGCTGATGTTTAGGTTAGGTTGCACGTCGAACTCTTTACCGAATTCGACGAGTACGGCTACCGGGGTGTCTACTCCTGCTGTTAGAGTGGAACGCGTTTAATGCAAAAGTTATTGGATCTGATGGATCCGTAAGAACGTGTCTAGGGCGTCGACGGTGACTGGCTCCTGCGTGATCAGGATTCGGGGAGTAGTCAGCGGCGGCTACGATACGGCGATTATCATGACGCATAGCCTTATCGAAGTAACGTTCCGACGCGGACTTCATGTATTTTCGGATCGATTCAAGGTCCAAGTCGTCGTGTAGGTCGACGTTCCTCACGAACCACGGAGCTCCGACTGCTAATCTGCAAAAACGAGATTGTAGGGATTGGGGGGTGTCTATGTGTGTGCGGGCCGCGTGAGCAAACACCACACTTGCATTAAAATCTTGCATTAAAACTTGTATTAAAATCGTTACCGCGAATAAAATTCTCATAGACGAACAGTTCGGATTCCGCGCTAAGCACTCGTGCGTACAACAAGTGCACCGCCTCACGGAGCACATCCTGATAGGGCTAAATAGGCATAAACAAATCCCGACCGGCGCCCTCTTCTTCGATATCGCGAAGGCGTTCGACAAAGTCTGGCACAACGGTTTGATCTACAAACTGTACAACATGGGAGTGCCAGACAGACTCGTGCTCATCATACGAGACTTCTTGTCGAACCGTTCGTTTCGATATCGAGTAAAGGGAACTAGCTCTCGTCCCCGTCAACTGACTGCTCCGCGCTCTCCCCGTTATTATTTAGTTTGTATATCAATGATATACCCCGGTCTCCGGAGACCCATCTAGCGCTCTTCGCCGATGACACGGCTATCTACTACTCGTGTAGGAAGATGTCGTTGCTTCATCGGCGGCTCCAGATCGCAGTAGCCACCTTGGGACAGTGGTTCTGGAAGTGGCGAATCGACATCAACCCAACGAAAAGCACAGCGGTGCTCTTCAAAAGGGGTCGCCCTCCGAACACCACTTCGAGCATCCCACTCCTTAATAGGCGCGCAAACACCTCCGCCGCTAGCCCCATCACTCTCTTTGGTCAGCCCATACCGTGGGCCTCGAAGGTCAAATACCTAGGCGTCACCCTCGACAGATGGATGACATTCCGTCCCGCGCCGCGTTTATACTAGGACGACTATACCCAATGCTTTGTAGTCAAAGCAAACTGTCCCTCCGTAATAAGGTAACTCTCTACAAAACTTGTATACGCCCCGTCATGACGTATGCAAGCGTAGTGTTCGCTCACGCAGCCCGCACCAACTTGAAATCCCTTCAGGTTATTCAATCCCAATTCTGCAGGATAGCCGTCGGAGCACCATGGTTCCTGAGGAACGTGGATCTCCACGATGACCTGCAGCTCGACTCAGTTAGTAAGTATAAAGTCGTCGTGGCCTAAAGGATAAGACGTCCGGTGCATTCGTGTGTAGCGATGCACCGGTGTTCGAATCCCGCAGGCGGGTACCAATTTTTCTAATGAAATACGTACTCAACAAATGTTCACGATTGACTTTCACGGTGAAGGAATAACATCGTGTAATAAAAATCAAAACCCGAAAAATTATAATTTGCGTAATCACTGGTGGTAGGACCTCTTGGGAGTCCGCACGGGTAGGTGCGGTGCCACCCCGCCTATTTCCGCCGTGAAGCAATAATGCGGTTCGGTTCGAAGGGTGGGGTAGCCGTTGTAACTATACTGAGACCTTAGAACTTATATCTCAAGGTGGGTGGCGCATTTACGTTGTAGATGTCTATACCCACTTAACACCAGGTGGGCTGTGAGCTCGTCCACCCATCTAAGCAATAAAAAATAAAAAAAATAAAAAATATCTACAGTCGGCATCGCTGCGCCATTTTGAGAAAGCGGCACGACATGAGAACCCTCTCATCGTGGCCGCTGGAAACTACATACCCGACCCAGTAGACCGAATGGTAAACCGTCGACGTCGCCCGAAGCACGTAATTATGGATCCTCCTGATCCATTAACGGTGCTTTTAGGCACCACAAGCACTGGTCACCGTCCTCGTCGTACCCGTCGCTTGCGACGAAGGGCTCGACTAGCGAACTAACCCATAGACACAGCCCACTGAGTTTCTCGCCGGATCTTCTCAGTGGGTCGCGTTTCCGATCCGGTGGTAGATTCTGCGAAGCACTGCTCTTGCTAGGGTCAGTGTTAGCAACTCTCCGGTTTGAGCCCCGTGAGCTCACCTACAAACGTTAGGGCGAAGCTGAAATAGCCTCTCAAGGCTATCAGTATAGGTAGGGAAAAAAGAAACTGGAAAGTTACAATTCCACTATTACATTTTTTGGCGTTCACCAAAGAACAAGAGTTTTTGATTAAGCCACTTAAATCTAAAGGTGCGATATATCAAACATAGGAGCTTCTATCGTTGAAGAAATCTCGATCACGATCGAGAATGTTCGATCGCGTGTTGAATTTATATCTTACTGTTTATCTAAGTCCTTAAACGCCTCAACGTGAATGCCGTCATTTGTCTTGAGATTTTTTTATTGCTAAGATGGGTGGACGAGCTCACAGCCCACCTGGTGTTAAGTGGTTTCTGGAACCCATAGACATCTACAACGTAAATGCGCCGCCCACCTTGAGATATAAGTTCTAAGGCCTCAGTACAGTTACAACGGCTGCCCCGCCCTTCAAACCGTAACGCATTACTGCTTCACGGCAGAAATAGGTAGGGCGGTGGTTAAAAACGCGACACGGTTAAAAACAATTAAACTGGTTATTATTGAATTTCGTCTAGACTTAGGAATGTGTGATTGGCGTTTCGCCAGCATCGCGTTACACGCAAGCCGGCTTCTGTCTGGAGTTATATTTAATTTAATTTTTATTATTTACAGACTTTTCGTTGTCATCGAAGGCTGACTTATATACGCACTGGGACCCTAGATAAAATTTGTCCGAGAAGAGTTATTAGGAAAGACCCGGGATATGAGCTCATTCCAAAGACGAATGAAATAAAAAAAGGGTGCGTGTACTTATGTACGCGCGTAAGAAGTTATACTTTATTTCTTTTTTTTTTTTTTTTTTATTTAAATTTTAATCAGTTTGAAAAAAATCGATTAAACAACATCCTCAAACACGCATATTGGACATCCCTTTTCTTGACATCGTACAAATTCGGTAATTCTCGGTGCGATTCGGAAAGTTCACCTGCGGCTATATTCAGACTCGCCAAGCTACGTCGGTCGTATTGTAATGAGCGATTTAGTGGGCAACTTCGTTCTGTTAATTTTGTGTCACGGTGCGCGCGCATCGTAAAATTTCACTCTCATCAAATTTTCATAACGCGCCTAAAGAAGTATAACTTCAATAAAGAATATCTCTTGAAACGCGATGTGACCATTGTCAAAAAGTCAGAGACAATGGCACATGTAGCGTGAAACACAGAGATGTCGAATTTGTTCAAATGATTCCCAAACGATTTGCGATAATCACTACATAGTATAAAACAAAGTCGCTTTCTCTGTCCCTATATCTGTCTGTCCCTATGTATGCTTAAATCTTTAAAATTACGCAACGGATTTTGATGCGGTTTTTTTTTAATAGATAGAGTGATTGAAGAGGAAGTTTATATGTATAGTAACATCCATTAAATAGTGTAAAAATCAATAATAAATTACAATTTCCGAAGCGAAGCGAGGGCGGGTCACTAGTTAAGGATAATTCGAACAGATGCCAGAGCCAGTGTATCCCATAGACACAGCCCACTGATTTTCTCGCCGGATGTTCTCAGTGGGTCGCGTTTCCGATCCGGTAGTAGATTCTGCGAAGCACTGCTCTTACTAGGGCCAGTGTTAGCAACACACCCGGTTTGAGCCCCGTGAGCTCACCTACATGTTAAGGCGAAGCTGAAATAGCCCCTCAAGGCTATCAGCATAGGTAGGAACAAAAAAAGGGCCAGTGTTAACACATTCAGGTTGAGCCCCGTACCCGAGGGACCTGGGCGGGCCCCCCGGCGCGCACTCTGCGTGGCCAGGGGCTCCGTCTGTGGGGGAGTTTTGCTGGACTTCCACCGGGCGCGTCCGTAGGTGGCGGATAACGGGATCCTCTGGGAACAGTCCCACTCCCAGGGGTATCGTCCGATCTTTTTCGTTGCAAGGATTCTTAGGTGTTAGGGAGGTAGGTTAGGTGTAGGTGTAGGGTAGCCTAGTTAGGCTTTGCAACGAAAGAGATCGGATGACGCGGACCAAAACCAGCAGGGGGAGTTGCGGGCTCTCCACGCCCTTCACTCGCTGAAGGGTGTTCCTCCTGGAGACGCTCGGGCTCCCTCTCTCTTCCCCCTTCTTCCCCCTTTTGTTTTTCGGGTGACGTCCGACCCGTTTCGGACGTAACCCATGGGTGATGGTGGGCCACTTTTGGCCTACCTGTTGATGGAGAAGTGAGCCGGCGTTGCTTATGCATCTTCCGGCCGCTGGTCGCCATGTCCCCGGCTTCGGCTACAGGGGCACGCCCTCCAGAGGGGGGTACCGGTATACCGGCGTGGCTTCGTGGTTGTTGCTCTTTTGAGCGTCGGGCGGTGGTCTGTCGTGTTGCTCGTTGCACTCGGCAGGCCGCCGGCCAACCCGTAATCCTCACCGCGTGGGGGACGGGGGCCGCTGCCGCGAGGCACGGGGCCGCGAGGACGTAAACCTCTTTAAAAAATGCCCCAATCCTAAGCTCTGGTGCCCGGCGATGGGATGAATGGCTGGAGGGAGTCCAGTCCCAAGGGTACCAACCAGACCCCAGGGGACCGACCCCTGGTTAATCAAAAAGGAAATATGAAAATCATGACGTCTGTGCGAAAAGTATTACCCCAGGAGGGTACCTCCCGCTCCGCGGGGGGAGAATCCCTCCGTGCGGTCGAGCAATCGGCCGCACGCTGCCCCACCGTTTCTGGGGGGGGCACACACTGTCACGCAGAAGGGGGCGACAGCACGGGTCGCGTAAGGGACAGGGTCCCCACCGTGCGCCTTGAGCGCTGCGAGAGCCTTATCTCGCTCTACTCGGCGCGGAGCTCCGCGAGGGGCGACGCGTCCAGTGGGCGGGAGACACCGGCGCTGTTCATCGACACTCGACAGCGGACTCGGCGGAAGCGGAAGTCGGCCCGACGGCCGGCGTCCTCCGCTCCGTCTGACTCGTCCGAGGGTGAGCCTGCCAGCGCCAAATATATGGCGTTGGCGGAAGGGCCGGCGGCTGCTGCGGCGCCGCCCGCCACTGATTGTGACGATAGTCTTCCTCGCGGACTGGCTGCTGCCTCCTCGGCGCATTCCAGGGCCGCCTGCCGTGAGACGAAAAATAGAGAGAAAATGGGAGAGGTCGAGCGCCTTGAGCGCTCCCTAACGGAGGTGGGTCCTTCTGACCCCCTCCGAGCATGTAATATTGTAAAAGATATGGTGGCCACTATAGCCACAAAATCGGCTAAAGGGCTGAAGGGTGATTATGTGCGGGCCCTAAAATCCGGAGCGGCCACCTTAGAAGAACGGATAAAGGATGTCGTGGACCGCACCACAACGACGGAGACGGCGGGCTTGCGACAGGAAGTGGCCCTGCTGCATGCCCGCCTTGAAGAGGTATCGATCGAGAATGGCCAACTTCGGACGGAGAATGGGCAGCTGCGAGTGGACATGGCTGAGTTGCGGACCATGGTGGCCGACCTCATGGAGCGGCAACGCAGCTCGGCCCCTGCCCCTCCTCCGCCTGAAGCGGAAGAAAACCAGGAAGCTGAGGAACAGAGACGGCAGCTCCTAATACTCGAGGCAAGGAGTTCAACCGTCGAGCGCGCAAGACCGCCCCTTGCTCACGAGGCGAAAAACGGGGCCCCTATACCGGCACCCCGCAGGATTGTGGCCGCAAAAACTTATAGCGGCCCCAAGAAGTCAGCCACACCGGCGAAGATTCCCGCTGCGACTGCCTCCACGTCTGCAGCTGCGAGGGCTTCGAAATCAGCCCCCGCAAAGAAACCGACGTCCGCTCCTACCCCGTCCCAGCCTGCGAAGGCGGGGCCCGGCAGGAGCCGTAACAAGAAGAAGGGGGGCGTCAACGCCGCCAAACCGGCACTGACCCCCCAGCCCCGCCCACTGCCCCCCGCCCCGGCCAACATGAATGAGGCCTGGACGACGGTGGTGCGGCGAGGGCCCAAAAAGGTAGCGGTGCCTGCCGCGCCGCGCCCCAAGCCCGCCCCTGCGGCCACCGCTCCCCGCCAAGAGGGTCGAGCGGAGCCGAGGGGCCGACCTGGACGAAGGAGGCCGCGCGCCCCGCGGTCGGCTGCAGTAGTCGTAGAGCTGCTGCCGGCCGCTAAAGAACGGGGCATCACCTACCACGAGGTGATGACCCAGGCGCGCGGCGGCGTGAATGTGGACGCCCTCGGCGTGGAGGGGGGCATCAAGGTCCGGCAGACGGCCAACGGGGCTCGTCTTATAGAGTGCCCCGGCCCCAACACAAACGCCGCGGCCGAAAAATTGGCAGCCCGGCTGAGGGAGATCCTGCCGGACCCCGAGGTGGTGCGCATCGCGCGGCCCGTGAAGATGGGAGAAGTAAAAATCACGGGCCTCGACGAGTGCGCCACAAAGGAGGAGGTCGCCTCGGCCATCGCGTCGCAGGGCAACTGCGCCCTCGCCGACGTCAAAGTCGGGGAGCTCCGGGCAACCTACTCTGGTACCCGGACGGCGTGGGCGCGTTGCCCGATTGCAACGGCGAACCTCCTGGCCACCCCTCCACAGGGGCGGCCTTCCGACAGCCCAGGAAGGCTGCGCGTGGGCTGGGTAGTGGCCCACGTGCAGCTGCAGGATGCCAGGCCGTGGCGCTGTCTTCGGTGCTTCGGCACCGGCCACGGTCTCGCCAAGTGCCCCTCGACCGTGGACCGCAGCGGCCTGTGCTTCCGCTGCGGTCAGCCGGGGCACAAGGCTGCATCCTGCACGACAGCCGCGCCGCACTGCGTCTTGTGCGACGCGGCCAAAAGGAAGGCCGACCACCGGGCCGGGGGCCCGGCGTGTAAATCCGCCCCCTCCTCTACAAAAACGAGGAGGGGCGGAAAGAAAAAGAAGCCGGCTGCAAAAAGGGCAGCCGGTGAGTCAGCTCCCGCCGCGGCACCAGAGCAGCCGCAAGGCGGGACAGACGAGGGAGCCATCGCTTCCTCCAAAGTAATTTGAACCACTCCGCCAGGGCACAGGATCTCCTCGTCCACACCATGGCGGAGTGGTCAATCGACGTCGCTGTCGCTGCGGAGCCGTACTTCGTCCCCACCGACCAGGACTGCTGGATGGGGGACGTCGACGGCTCCGTGGCCATTGTGTTGAGACAGTCCGCGGCGTTACCTCCCTTGGAAATGGTGGCCAGGGGACCCGGGTACGTCGCGGCTAGGATCGACGGGACCGTCGTGATCGGGGTGTACTTTTCTCCGAACAGGAGCCTCGCCGAGTTCGAGCGGTTTCTGGGCGGGCTCGAGGCGCTTTTACACCGCCTCGGGTCCCACCCTGTCATCGTCGCGGGGGACTTCAATGCCAAGTGCACGGCTTGGGGTTCCCCCCGCACGGATGCGCGAGGCGAGGCCCTTTCGGAGTGGGCGATCGCGACCGGCCTCTGTCTCCTAAACAGAGGCACGGTCGCGACTTGCGTGCGGTGGAACGGGGAATCTCACGTGGACGTGACGTTCGCGTCCCCGTCCGCCGTGCGCCGCACCCGCGGCTGGCGCGTACTCGAGGGGGCGGAGACGCTCTCGGACCACAGATACGTCCGATTCGAGCTCTCCGCCTCCTCCTTGTCGTCGTCGTCAGCCGCGGGCGCCCGCGGCGAGGAGGAGCTCCCGCAAGGTGCGCCCCGTTCGTTCCCCAGGTGGGCCTTGAAACGGATGAACAAGGAGTTGCTGATGGAGGCGGCCGCTGTTGCTGCGTGGGCGCCAAAACCCGCGCGGCTCGCGGACGTGGATGCGGAGGTCGACTGGTTCCGGGGCACCATGGCAAACATTTGTGATGCCGCCATGCCCCGGGTCGGCCCCCGAGCACCACGTGGGGGTGCGTTCTGGTGGTCGCCCGAGATCGCAAGACTCCGCGAGGAGTGCGTGAGGGCGCGCCGCCGGAGCGCACGCCACCGCCGCCGCCGTCGTCGCGACGTTGCGTTCGCGGAGACGGCGGCCCAGCTGCACGCTGACTGTCGTCAAAAACAGACGGCGCTGCAGCTGGCCATCGGCGAGGCTAAGAAGCAGAGCATGAAGACTCTCCTGGAGTCGCTCGACGAAGATCCCCGGGGGCGCCCATACAAGATGGTTCGCAGGAAACTGCAGCCGTGGGCGCTCCCGGTGACCGAGCGGCTCCAGCCTCGGCAGCTGCGGGAAATTGTTGCGGCACTCTTCCCGCCGGCAGCGGGGGGGGACTTTGAGCCCCCCCAGATGGACGCCACGTGGGGCACGCCTCCACGTCGCCCCAGCGTTCCCGCTGCCGAGGAGCCCCCTCCCCCTATCACGGGGGCGGAGATCCATGCGGCCGTGTCCAAAATGAGAGCGAAGGACACGGCCCCCGGCCCTGACGGCGTTCACGGCCGGGTCTGGAGCTTGGCCTTCGAGGCCCTAGGGGACCGGCTCGGGGGGCTTTTCGAAGCGTGCCTCGAGTCGGGACGGTTCCCGTCGAAATGGAAGACGGGCAGACTGGTCCTTCTGCGGAAGGACGGGCGCCCCGCGGACTCACCCGCGGGCTATCGCCCCATCGTGTTGCTGGACGAAGCGGGCAAGATGCTCGAGAGGATCGTCGCGGCCCGCATCGTCCGGCACCTGACCGAGACGGGTCCCGATCTTTCGGCGGAGCAGTACGGCTTCAGAGAGGGCCGCTCGACTATCGACGCAATTCTGCGCGTGCGGGCCCTCTCCGATGAAGCCGTATCCCGGGGCGGGGTGGCGATGGCGTTATCCTTAGATGTAAGGAACGCCTTCAACACCCTGCCCTGGTCGGTGATCGCGGGGGCGCTGGAGTATCACGGCGTCCCCGCATACCTCCGCCGACTGATCGGCTCCTACCTCGAGGGCAGGTCGATCCAGTGCATCGGACACGGTGGGGCGATGTACCGCTTCCCCGTCGAGCGCGGTGTTCCGCAGGGGTCCGTCCTGGGCCCCCTGCTGTGGAACATCGGCTACGACTGGGTCCTGCGGGGCGTCATTCGGGGACCCCTCCCCGGGCTCAGCGTAATTTGTTACGCTGACGACACGTTGGTCGTAGCTCCGGGGAGGGACTACCGGGAGTCTGCCCGTCTGGCGTGCGCAGGCGTGGCACACGTCGTCACCAGGATCCGACGGTTGGGGCTCGAGGTGGCGCTCGACAAAACCCAGGCCCTGCTCTTTCACGGGCCGGGACGAGCGCCGCCTGTGGGTGCCCACCTCGTGATCGGAGGCGTCCGCGTCGGGGTCGGGGTGACCGGTCTTCGGTACCTCGGCCTCGAACTGGACGGTCGGTGGAACTTCCGCGCTCACTTTGAGAAGTTGGGCCCTCGGCTGATGGCAACGGCCGGCTCTTTGAGCCGGCTCCTTCCAAACGTCGGGGGTCCCGATCAGGTGGCGCGCCGCCTCTACATGGGGGTGGTGCGGTCGATGGCACTATACGGCGCGCCCGTATGGTGCCACGCCCTGACCCGCCAGAACGTCGCCGCGCTGCGACGTCCGCAGCGCGCGATCGCGGTCAGGGCGATCCGAGGATACCGCACCGTCTCCTTCGAGGCGGCGTGCTTGCTCGCCGGGGCGCCACCCTGGGACCTGGAGGCGGAGGCGCTCGCTGCCGATTACCGGTGGCGTAGCGACCTCCGCTCTAGGGGGGAAGGGCGCCCCGGCGAAGGAGTAGTTCGAGCGCGGAGGCTCCAATCTCGGCGGTCCGTGCTGGAGGCGTGGTCTCGCCGCTTGGCGGACCCGTCGGCCGGCCTCCGTACCGTCGAGGCGGTCCGTCCGGTCCTCGCGGACTGGGTGGGCCGCGACCGCGGATGCCTCACCTTCCGGCTGACGCAAATGCTTACCGGCCACGGTTGTTTTGGCCGGTACTTGCATAAGATAGCCGGAAGGGAACCGACGGCGCAGTGCCACCACTGCGCGGACCGCGACGAGGAAGACACAGCGGAACATACATTGGCGCGTTGCTCTGGATTCGACGAGCAACGCGCCGCCCTCGTCGCGGTCATAGGTGAGGACCTCTCGCTGCCGCGCGTCGTGGCTACGATGCTTGGCAGCGACGCGTCCTGGAAGGCGATGCTCGACTTCTGCGAGTCCACCATATCGCAGAAGGAGGCGGCGGAGCGAGAGAGGGAGAGCTCTTCCCTTTCCGCACCGATCCGTCGCCGTCGAGCCGGGGGCCGGAGGCGGGAATACGCCCGTACGTCCCGGCTCCTGTAGGTGGCGGCCTCCCCCCGGTGAAGGTCAAGGGGCGACCTGAGGAGGTGAGGCTGCGCGGCGCGCTACCAGCACTCTAGCGCGCTGCCGTGGAGTGAATAGAGCGACCGGTCGACGGTGTATCGCGTCCCGACCCGGCAGGCTGGTTCTGGTCCAGCGGGGTATTCCGGGACACCAGCGGCACCGTCTGGGCGGCCCGACGGGCTGCCGTACCGAGACGGCCGACGTTTCAGAGCCTTCGATTCGCCTCGAAGGCTCCGTCGGCTGGGCGTCCTTGGGGTGAGCCGCGCCGTCTGGTTGTAGTGTTGACCGCGGTAGCCCCCCTACCTCATCCGGGTTCTGACCTCGGAGGGGATCGGACGTCGGGTGTAAGAGTGCAGAGGAGTCGTTTAGTGGGTGGGCTCTAAAATCCTTGGGCCCGCGGTCTGCTCACAGCACCATGCAGATCGTTGAGTCTCACATACCCCGCGCGCCCCTTTTGCGCGGGGACCTCGTAGGAGGTTCGGCCCTCTACCCGAAAAAAAAAAAAAAAAAAAAAAAAAAAAAAAAAAAAAAAAAAAAAAAAAAAAAAAAAAAAAAAAAAAAAAAAAAAAAGGTTGAGCCCCGTGAGCACAACTACCAGACATAGCGCCACGCTAGCCCCTTAGGTTACCAGTCAGCAGGTGGAAAAAAAGAACAGTTGAGCTCTCTTTTATAAAGAGACAAATGAGAATGGCTTGTTCGAGGGATTCCAGCAGTAGTAGGTAAAGAAATTTGAGCTCAGATGACGATAACAGCGGCGTCAAATATTGGCAGAAAGTTTCGAATCGAAAGATCGAGAAATCTAAAATAAAATCTCCAAAGACGTCTTTAATAAGTATTTAACTATAACGGCGCGTGACATTTTTGTATAATTAAAATCAGTTGGATTTGGGATTTATTATTTTTATAATCCTTGATTAATTTTTCTGTTGTTTTGATAAAGATTAATCGTTTTTTATTCGACTAAATGTTAATTTTCATTGAGAGCGGGTAACACCGAACGGGGCTGTGTATGTCATGGCGGACGAGCGTCATATTACTCTTAACCTTTACCAACGGCGGTCACATGCGGTGGTCACACACATACCCATTGGCTCTAAATCACTAATTATTATTCTAATCCCTGAATGTTTATGTAATTTAACTGTTTGTATAATTAAAATAGTGAACAATGAACATCGCAGTCCACATATTTTCACGTTTCCCGAGTTTCAAAGCTCACTATGGATCCCTGTGTGCCAGTGGCGGATTAAAGGTCCAGAGCGCCCTAGGCAATCACTTTATCGGCGCCCCTGTATCGGCCATAAATGACCATCATAATACTATAAATTTTAACTAGTTGTTTTTGCAATTACGATGACGTTGTATCATCAAACCCTAGACTTTAGCAGACCAGGACATTTAGTTCAGGCATTTGATTCTTAATCATCAATATGTTATTTTCTTTATTTATTTTAAAAATTCTGATCTCGCGCGCCCCTTTTAACTACACGCCCCTAGGCACGTGCCTAGTTTGCCTTACGGATAATCCGCCTCTGCTGTGTGCTTAGTGCGAGTTCTTTGACGTTCTCGATAGCGTAAAAGTTAACTTAAGTTTGCAGTTGGAACAGCGCCCCTATTTTTTTTTTTTTTTTTTTATTGCCCTTGGAGGCAGACGAGCATACGGCCCACCTGATGGTGAGTGGTTACCGTTGCCCATGGACTTCAGCAATGCCAGGGGCAGAGCCAAGCCGCTGCCTACCGCTTAATACTCTCCACAAGCCTCGTTTGAAGAAGGACATGTCATAGCGCTCGGGAAACACCGTGGAGGGGAGCTCATTCCATAGCCGGATGGTACGTGGCAAAAAAGATCTCTGGAAACGCGCTGTCGATGACCGCAGTGGCTCCAGGTAGTACGGATGAACTCTACTCCGGTGGCGGGCGGTGCGATGGTAAAAACGTGATGCCGGTATCATCTCGAACAATTCCTCAGAGCACTCCCCATGGAACATACGGTACAAAATACAGAGGGAACCGAAGTCCCTCCGCAGACCCAGGGGTTCCAGGGTGCAGAGGTGCCCCTAGCGGCAAACGTAGGCAAACGTTCCAACTCCATACAAAATTGAGTTAACTTTTTCGCTATCGATAACGTTAAAAACTCCCAATAAACGCACTGTGCTGACGAGCTCACGAAACAGCAACCATATGCGACCGCCCGGCCTTCAGCATCGCCCTGTTATGAATTACATAACGTCAGTTCTTATTATAGTTTTATGAGGATGTTCACGATCTCGCTACGCAGTTCCGTTTTTATGTCTCACTTTGTACCAACTAATTCAATGTTACTGTTTGACAGTAAAAGTTTAGCTCTGCGACACAGAGTAAGGCGAGTCAGAAACCGAACTCACAGGAGGAGGTGCAAAATAAAATTTTAAATTCATTTTTAAATTGAATCCCATTTGCAGACTTAGAACAGTTGTCTTACTGTTTAGATTGGAACTTACCCGTACTTACCCATGCCGACTCAGCATAAGCATTACTAACGGTTATTACACAAATTCGTAAATAGTACCTCTATTTTCACGTATTTTCGTTTGAAAATTCATACGGATTAGACAATGGAAGATTGAGATTTAGTTTCCAGGATATAGGAGCCGTGATTTTTATTAATTTAATGCTAATTTAGCCGCTCTATAAAAATGTATATATTATATATTCCGATGGTATTTACTCTTTTTTTTTTATCTATATATTAATACGTGAAGCAAAAACTTTGTATCCCTTTTTTCCGAAAATTGCGCGGACGGAGGAGTATGAAATTTTCCACATTTATAGAGAATATAGAGAAGAAGTGCACAATGCTAATATTTTTTTTAAATAATGCATAAAAGATACATTAAATCAATAAAGAAAACATTACACACACTACATACCATGTATTTGACGCACACATGCATACTATTTATTGTCAAACTTTTGTTCTTGACGTCTGTTGTCAAATTGTGAATAGATTAAATTTTGTTTGTCTTTGTTAATATTTTTTAAAGTGTAGTCTTGGAGAAATTTGTGATTATAGAAGTATAAAATACAATCATAATAGTGTACAAACTTACAATTCCAATTAATTATAGTCGAATTTCGACTACTGCGGGACCTCTAGTTATTATTATTGCAGTTAAAAAGTTTAGGTATATAAAGATGATATTTTACAATACTGGCCATTTAAAACGTAATTAATGGTTGGCAGTAACATCTAACTTCAAATGAATTTTATTTTAGTTAATGGCATTCTATTCTTCTTCTTGTTTTCTCCACCTTATCCCACTAGGTGGGGTCGGCACAGCTAATTTTTCACCTCTTGCCCCCTCTACCTTGCACTACCATTTCCATACATCCCCTAGTCACATGCATCTCCTCTCTACGCATCACATGTCCATACCACGCTAACCGTCCGCTCTTTAATTTGTAGATTACCGGGGCTACTTTCACACTTCCTCTGATATAGGTACACATTCAGAATGGAATTCTATTTTCAAATTGAATTAAAGGATTACTGTTTTGTTTTCATTACCTTTGTATCTTTTTCATCAATATGGACGCGTAGACAATACGAGTAATAATGGAATACGAGTTTCTATACGGTAGCAATGCCGCTATTTATTACACTAGCTTTTGCCCGTGACTTCATCCGCGTGGAATAGTTCAGAATTAATGCTTTATTTTAGAACAAATTTGGTTAGCATAAAAAACGCTATAGTGAGTCAACCTTAACATGTAGACATGCTGTCGCGGACTTTTTTTTAGATCTTTTAAAGGGAAACAATTCTGTAATACATTAGTTTTCTGCAGCGCACGCAGCGGAAGCTCTCAAAAGGAAAAAAAAAACGATTTGGAAACATTCTATAGCCCTCCTCAATAAACGGGCTATCTAATACTGAAATAATTTTTCAAATCGGTCCAGTAGTTCCTGAGATTAGCGCGTTCAAACAAACAAACTCTTCAGCTTTATAATATTAGTATAGATTTATTTTTGCCCCACCTATTCGCTATGTGGCTATTCCGGTCACGCGGACGGATAGGAGCTCACTGGCTCAACCTGAGAGAATTTGCTAACACTAGCCCTAGCAAGGGCAGTGCTTCGCAGAATCTACCATCGGAACGGAATCACGAAAACAATGTTATTGCCAATGTTTTCATTAAAAGTACTTTTACGATTTAATTTAAACTAGCGAACCCGGCGAACTTTGTTCCGCCTTAGAGGCAATAAATGAGCAGACTTTTGATCAATGTCAATTTTTTATTTCGATAATGAATGTAAATTAAAAAAGCAAGTATTTTAATGATTCTTTATTGGCCATGTATTTTAGTTATTATTATTATATTTTCTTGTTCTTCTTCAGTCCTTTCACTCGCAAAGTTTCGAATCCTAGTTGCATTACGGTTTCGTCGGGAATGCATTGATCGTGTTGGTCGCGGCATGGCTTTCTTAATGATTACCTATCTGGGCACAATAAGCTAATCGAAACTCGAAATAAACAAATCAACCGGTCAACTTCAAAATTCGACTATAATTAACCAGAAACTACATTACGTTTAGCTGTCAGTTGCGTTTTGTTATTCCATATCTGTTGCGTTTTGTTATACCACATTTTATGTCACGTCCCACAGAAACGTGATAAAAAGTATCCTATGTCCTTCTCCTGATCCTAAGCTACCTCCCCATCAATTTTCAGCCAAATCAGTTCAGCCGTTCTTGAGTTATAAATAGTGTAACGAACATGACTTTCTTTTATATATCGACGCTTGAAAGACAAACGTGACTAAGCGACAATGCGTGAACTTTACAGTAGACTAATTTAAAGTTGAAATACCTGAAAACAAAATTTATTTTAACGAATCCAGCCGTAGTAGAATCTAGCTAGTAGCTGTAGGATTGAAATGATTTTAGTAGACCTAGAAAAATATATTTTTTTGCGCATCGAATATGGTTATTGCCTATCATTTATGTTCAAAGCAGTTATTGTCGCTTAGTCACTTTTGTCTTTCAAGCGTCGATATATAGATTTCCCAAACGTCAAGTACTTTACAGTTTTCGTGGTCTATCGACTGAGGTTACTTGTTGACATTTAAATATCGTGCTAACTACGATGTAATTGTCTATTTATTTTCCTTTTAATCTTTCCTATTCTTTCTTTCAATTATACCTACGACTCGCGAAAGCTCAAGAAAACCTAAGCTTCTTCATTGAAACTGTGACAGAATTAGGGCCACTCCAGACTGCTATTAAATCACGATCGTCGACTGTAAATCTCGGCGGAAGATAAAGCCTGAACGTGGAACGCACCCTAATAACTGTCATCTTCATAACTTCTTTACTACCTAAGCTTTTTCTTCGGAGCTTTGTTTTCGGTGGCTTTGTTGCTATAGACGGGGGAGGAGCTCACGAGGCTGTCAACTTTATTAGATTCTCAAGACATTCTTCATTCGATCTTCATGGTTCTTTATTTAAATTGAGTAAACTGTAGTCACAAATTAATGGTTTTCTTTATTGCTTAGGCGTGAGTACGAGCTCACGTCCTACCTGGTGTTAAATGGTTACCAGAGTCCATAGACATCGTCAATGTAAATGCGTCACCCACCTTGAGATATAAGTTCTAAGGTCTCAGCATAGTTACAACGGCTGCCCCACCCTTCAAACCGAAACGCATTACTGCTTCACGGCCGAAATAGGCAGGGCGGTGGTACCTGCCCGTGCGGTTATATTAAGCTTGCAATGTAGTAGCCATTCATCCCAGTTTCTCGAGGGAGAGTTCCGAGGTAGATTTCCGTACAGCATTAATGAGACTTAAGTTATAGTAATCTTATACCTTTAAACGAGCAATTCTTGTATGTTAATATATACCTATATAATCTGAATCTAGGAAACGGCTCCAACGATTTTCATAAAATTTAGTATACAGGGGATTTCGGGGGCGATAAATCGATCTAGCTACGATTTATTTTCAGAAAATGTTGTTTTATTCGTGTTTTCAATAATTAACTCTTCCCGACATCTATTGGCGAATAATAATACTATTTTTCTTAATTGAGGGCAACTGACCGTTTTAAAGACACAATAAGATGGCGTTATCAAAAAAAAACCGAGCAAAGCTCTTTCATCATCTAGTGTCATCTAATTGAGATTTATTTGTATATATTTTGGTATGTATATATAAATATTATGTATGTTATGTATATATGTTTAAGTAGGTAATATCACTATCACACTACATCTACCAAGGTTCATCTCTGCACTCCCCTAAGGTAGACTGTCAGAGAATGCCTATGGCACTAAGTCCGCCTTTATACTGTCAAGTATAGGAAGTTAAAAATAAATAAATAAGGTGATTGTGAGTATTCGACCTTAAAAGCATTGACGATGTGACCATGGCCTCTTTTAACCACTCAACACTTTGTTTGAAGACATTTTATTAACTTTTTTTTATTGCTTAGGTGAGTGGACGAGCTCATGGGCCACCTGGTGTTAAGAGATTACCGGAGCCCATAGACATCTACAACGTAAATGTGTCACCCACCTTGAGATATAACTTCTAAGGTCTCAGTATAGTTACAACGACTGCCTCACCCTTCAAGCCGAAACGCATTACTGTTTGCGACTCGTTAAAACCGAATATTAAACTGATATATTGTATTTTAGTCATTACCTAATTGAATATCACCCGATCGCTCAGGATAAGTGGCCAATTTGTGTTTAAAGAGATTCACCCAAATTAGGATCACAGCACGTAATCCACTAAAAACATAACTTCCTTCATAAAGATCACACGATTTCATTGTTGGCCCTCCCATTCTAGCCACCCAGGTGCTTTATATTTAGATTCCGTACAATAACGATTTCGAGTACTTCAAAGCGCTGCGTTGAAAAGTTATGCGCGAGCCAATTTTGAAGCAGTTCGGGACACATTGACCTCTAGAACGGACAGTGTTAAGTTCAGAAATTTGTTCATTATGTATTAATAAATGTAATAAATTAATTAAAAAGAACCTTTATCTGATTTATTTAAAATTAAAATAGCACTAATATAAATAAAATTGGAGTGTCTGTTTGTAATATTGAAATAACCGCTCCGCCCCGCGGCGAACATCGCGGGAATCAGCTATCTACTTATCTATATATATAAAAATGAATTGCTGTTCGTTAGTCTCGCTAAAACTCGAGAACGGCTGGACCGATTTGGTTAGTTTTGGTCTTCAATTATTTGTGGAAGTCCAGAGAAGGTTTAAAAAGTATAACAAATTTGTTTTTCCTTTGATGTGTCCCCCGTCGGACGAATTCCGTTTGTTTGTTTTAAGTTTATTTTATACAAAAGCTTAGGTCTTTTATTTATCGATTGAGGCACTACAAAGTCTGCCGGGTCAGCTAGTCAAAATTTAATGTTTCGCGGGCAGATCGCTAGTAGTCTATAAAAATAAACGTTGAAGTCGTCGTGGCCTAAAGGATATGACGTCCGAGGCTTTCGTATATAGCGTTGCAACGGTGTTCAAATCCCGCAATCAGGTACCAATTTTTCTAATGAAATACGTACTTAACAATTGTTCACGATTGACTTCCACGGTGAAGCAATAACATCGTGTAATAAAAATCAAACCCGCAAAATTGTAATTTGCGTAATTACTGGTGGTAGGACCTCTTGTGAGTCCGCACGGGTAGGTACCACCGCCCTGCCTATTTTTGCTGTGAAGCAGTAATGCGTTTTGGTTTGAAGGGTGGGGCAGCCGTTGTAACTATACTGAGACCTTAGAACTTATATCTTAAGGTGTGTGGCGCATTTACGTTGTAGATGTCTATGGGTTCCAGTAACCGCTTAACACCAGGTGGGCTGTGAGCTCGTCCACACATCACGGCAATAAAAAATTTATTAAAAAAATTAAAAGTCACATTTACCGGTAACCGTACTCGTCGAAGTCGGCAAAGAGGGGTCCACAAGTCTACTCCTAGTGTTAGAGCTGAAGTCGTCTAATGCAAGGTTTATTGGATCTGATGGATCCGTAAGAGCGTGCAATGAAACTTTGTATAATTGTAGCCAACACTGAAACATTTGTATGTAGTACATTGCTATCAATATACCTGATATGGAATCACTAGTTTTAACAATATACCAGACTCAGATATCGCCAGAATAACAAAGTCGACCGTTTTCAGCGGCCATGAGTCTCGGATACTTAAGGCAATTTTTCGCATTTCGCTGTTTATTCGAATATTTAGAAAACAGAGCTTTCGCTAAATACGTTTTGTACGCGATTCGGCTCGAACTTTTAAAAGTTGCATTAAAAGTTTTGATTTATTTATTTATGTTTGAAAGCTTTTCATTGTGTTTTTTTTTAAAGTTCACTACGATCTCTGATTCAATTGACCTTTTCATTCTGTCCGTGTCACAGTATGTTACAAATTATTTACACAAAGACCAGGGATTTTTTATTGCCGTATAGACAGACGAGCATACGGCCCACCTGATGGTGAGTGGTTACCGTCGCTCATGGACGTCAGCAATGCCAGGGGCAGAGTCAAGCCGCTGCCTACCGTTTATAAGTTAGGTAGTTACCACTATTCCTATTTCTGCATTAAAGAGAGAGAGGGATTAGAGAGGGAGAAGAAAGGGAAAAGAGAGGGAGAACAGAGGGAGAAGAGAGGGAGAGAGAGAGAAAGAGAGGGAGAGAAAAAGGGAGAGAGAGACCAGTGACCCATTAGCTTTACAGTTTTCGTGGTCACGAACAAGCGACCGCGACCGATCCGTAAAGGTATTTTTAACTATATCTAAGACTGACTGGTTACGAAATCGAAAAAATAATAATTACTAAACTTAAAAAAACATTATTACACAAAATAGAAATTATTGAATCGGTCCACTGATTTTCACCCCTGTTTCCCTTTAGGGGCTTACAAATAACCCATGATTATCCTTAAAAGCGTGACAAGAGTTAAATTAAGTGCAAAAAGAACGGTGTTAATATGTCAGCGACCAACAGCTGCCACGCCTAATTGTCCAATACATCCTACGTGCCTATGTCATGATTTTACATTGCTCAGATGTGTGGACGAGCTCACGGTCCTCCTGGTGTTAAGTGGTTAATAAAGTCCATAGACGTCAGCCTCTTAAGAGGTGCCCGCCTAGGAGGTAGGCAGGGTATGTGGGGCTTGACGGACTGCAGATGTTGAGGGCAGACCGCGCAAGGATGCTTTTAGGGCCCCACTCACCAAACGACTCCCCTTGCATTTTCTCACCCGACCTCCGATCTTCGCCTGGAGTCAGAACACGATCAGACTACTACATGACGTGTCTTTTTCAGAGTTTCCCTAGATTGCAACGGACGTCTGGAAGAGATCGTGCTTAGTGAGAAGACCGCGTGACCTGTTGTCTTTTTTACTGTTTTTAATTATGTTCTGGTGGGCAAAAACTCTCTCTTACTCTCCTTCCTCTATTTCTTTCTCCCTCTCTTACTCTCTCTCTTTCTCCATATGAGTGTCGAACACAGTTCTCGCGTCGTTTATTTTTTCCGAGTTGAAACTTTGTACAATTGTAGCCGACAATTATAACGTAAATGCCGCCACCCAACTTAATAGTGCATAAGTTTTAAGGTCTCATTTCTTACAGTACAACGGAAAGGTTTGTAAAGTTATTCAATAAACCAATTTCTATCTATATATTAATACGTGAAGCAAAAACTTTGTATCTCTTTTTACGAAAATTGCGTGGACGGAGGAGTATGAAATTTTCCACACTTATAGAGAATATAGAGAAGAAGTGCACAATGCTAATATTTTTTTTAAAATAATGCATAAAAGATACATTAAATCAATAAAGAAAACATTACACACACTACATACCATGTATTTGACGCACACACGCATGCATACTATTTATTGTCAAACTTTTGTTCTTGATGTCTGTTGTCAAATTGAGAATAGATTAAATATTGTTTGTCTTTGTTAATATTTTTTATAGTGTAGTCTTGGCGAAATTTGCGATTATAGAAGTATAAAATATAATCATAATAGTGTACAAACTTACAATTCCAATTAATTATAGTCGAATTTCGACTACTGCGGGACCTCTAGTTCAATAAAAATCTCCGATTTAATGCAATTCTTTTGACGGCCTTCAAAGAGTTCGCTCGGAAAACGATTTGACGTGTTTCTTAACACATTCGTATCGCACGCCTGCTTCTGAATTATAAATAATGCATTCAAAGCCGTAAAAATTCATTTGACGATTTCTGCATGTCAATTCATACAGTAAATACTTCTTATTCGCGGAGTATTTATTTCTTCAAAGGATATTCGGCTACCTACATATTGGAATCCTTATTATAAATGGGTATGTACCGATATACCGATTAGATCTGCGAATAAAAATCTTTAACCGCGAATATAGGGTCGTATTTTTTTAATCCGCGAATAGTGAAAACGCGATTGAAGGAAACGCGAATAAGAAGCTCATACTTTATAAAAAAAATATTCAAAGTATACATTTAAAACAGCCTCCAAATACCTTAGTCTTAGAATGAGTTATCATAATTGAAATGAAACATTGCATGCTGTGTTAACATTGAAAAGTTCAATCCTAAAGAGTACCTAGTACTTGTGGGATTAGAACACTAGTATAGTGTAATAGCTTGATCTGAATATACCAGGTGTTGTATCCTTTAGGCCATGACGACTTCAACTGGTAGGTCAACTTCATACACTAGCGATAATTATTAGGGAGTAAATTCTCTAATTTTTTATTCCTTATCCTTCGCCCAGGATCATGACTAAGAACACCTTTCAATTCCTCGTTGAAAATAAAAGGACATATTATATTTTGAATCACGGTATATTTTATTTTGGTAACATGTATGCGACCTAATGTCGAGTCTCATCTCATTAATCTTTGATGAGCCCTCTTCGGAATATAATCTTTGACTGATCCGCCATATTTATTACGTTGTAGTTTTTAAAAAGATGTAAAAATCAACAGTTGATTACACAGGAATAAAAATGTACGCTTGATAGTAATACATAGCGTTTGTCATTTGTTTTAAGAACCCAAACTATACTGTAGCAGCAATAGATTAGCACTTGTAATCTATATATTAATACGTGAAGCAAAAACTTTGTATCCCTTTTTACGAAAATTGCGCGGACGGAGGAGTATGAAATTTTGCACACTTATAGAGAATATAGAGAAGAAGTGCACAATGCTAATATTTTTTTTAAATAATGCATAAAGGATACATTAAATCAATAAAGAAAACATTACACACACTACATACCATGTATTTGACGCACACACGCATGCATACTATTTATTGTCAAACTTTTGTTCTTGATGTCTGTTGTCAAATTGAGAATAGATTAAATATTGTTTGTCTTTGTTAATATATTTTAAAAGTGTAGTCTTGGCGAAATTTGTGATTATAGAAGTATAAAATATAATCATAATACAATACAACAAACTTACAATTCCAATTAATTATAGTCGAATTTCGACTACTGCGGGACCTCTAGTTCAATAAAAATCTCCGATTTCATGCAATTCATTTGACAGCTTTCAATGAGTTCGCTTGAAAAACGATTTGACGTGTTTCTTAACACATTCGTATCGCACGCCTGCTTCTGAATTATAAATAATGCATTCAAAGCCGTAAAAATTCATTTGACGATTTCTGCATGTCAATTCATACAGTAAATACTTCTTATTCGCGGGGTATTTATTTCTTCAAAGAATATTCGGCTACCTACATATTGGAATCCTTATTATAAATGCGTATGTACCGATGTACCTATTAGATTGGTGAATAAAAAATCTTTAACCGCGAATATAGAGCCATATTTTTTGAATCCGTGAATAGTAAAAAGGCGAATAAGGAGACTACACTGTTTAAAAAAAATTCAAAGTATACATTTAAAACAGCCTCCAAATACCTTAGTCTTAGAATGAGTTATCATAATTGAAATGAAACATTGCATGCTGTGTTAACATTGAAAAGTTCAATCCTAAAGAGTACCTAGTACTTGTGGGATTAGAACACTAGTATAGTGTAATAGCTTGATCTGAATATACCAGGTGTTGTATCCTTTAGGCCATGATGACTTCAATTACTGGTGCGTATAGTTCACACATTTGCAATAATCAGGGAATAAATTCTCTAATTTATTATTCCTTATCCTTCGCCCACGATCATGACTAAGAACACCTTTCAATTCCTCGTTGAAAACAAAAAGACATATTATATTTAGAATCACGGTATATTTTATTTTGGTAACATGTATGCGACCTAATGTCGAGTCTCATCTCATTAATCTTTGATGAACCCTCTAGCAAATATAATCTTTGACTGATCCGCCATATTTATTACGTTGTAGTTTTTAAAAAGATGTAAAAATCAACAGTTGATTACACAGGAATAAAAATGTACGCTTGATAGTAATACATAGCGTTTGTCATTTGTTTTAAGAACCCAAACTATACTGTAGCAGCAATAGATTAGCACTTGTAATCTATATATTAATACGTGAAGCAAAAACTTTGTATCCCTTTTTACGAAAATTGCGTGGACGGAGGAGTATGAAATTTTCCACACTTATAGAGAATATAGAGAAGAAGTGCACAATGCTAATATTTTTTTTAAATAATGCATAAAGGATACATTAAATCAATAAAGAAAACATTACACACACTACATACCATGTATTTGACGCACACACGCATGCATACTATTTATTGTCAAACTTTTGTTCTTGATGTCTGTTGTCAAATTGAGAATAGATTAAATATTGTTTGTCTTTGTTAATATATTTTAAAAGTGTAGTCTTGGCGAAATTTGTGATTATAGAAGTATAAAATATAATCATAATAGTGTACAAACTTACAATTCCAATTAATTATAGTCGAATTTCGACTACTGCGGGACCACTAGTTCAATAAAAATCTCCGATTTAATGCAATTCATTTGACAGCCTTCAAAGAGTTCGCTCGGAACACGATTTGACGTGTTTCTTAACACATTCGTATCGCACGCCTGCTTCTGAATTATAAATAATGCATTCAAAGCCGTAAAAATTCATTTGACGATTTCTGCATGTCAATTCATACAGTAAATACTTCTTATTCGCGGAGTATTTATTTCTTCAAAGAATATTCGGCTACCTACATATTGGAATCCTTATTATAAATGGGTATGTACCGATATACCGGTTAGATCTGCGAATAAAAAAATCTTTAACCGCGAATATAGAGCCATATTTTTTGAATCCGTGAATAGTAAAAAGGCGAATAAGGAGACTACACTGTTTAAAAAAAATTCAAAGTATACATTTAAAACAGCCTCCAAATACCTTAGTCTTAGAATGAGTTATCATAATTGAAATGAAACATTGCATGCTGTGTTAACATTGAAAAGTTCAATCCTAAAGAGTACCTAGTACTTGTGGGATTAGAACACTAGTATAGTGTAATAGCTTGATCTGAATATACCAGGTGTTGTATCCTTTAGGCCATGATGACTTCAATTACTGGTGCGTATAGTTCACACATTTGCAATAATCAGGGAATAAATTCTCTAATTTTTTATTCCTTATCCTTCGCCCACGATCATGACTAAGAACACCTTTCGATCCCTCGTTGAAAATAAAAGGACATATTATATTTAGAATCACGGTATATTGTTTTTGTAACATGTATGCGACCTAATGTCTCATCTCATCTCATTAATCTTTGATGAACCCTCTACGGAATATAATCTTTGACTGATCCGCCATATTTATTACGTTGTAGTTTTTAAAAAGATGTAAAAATCAACAGTTGATTACACAGGAATAAAAATGTACGCTTGATAGTAATACATAGCGTTTGTCATTTGTTTTAAGAACCCAAACTATACTGTAGCAGCAATAGATTAGCACTTGTAATCTATATATTAATACGTGAAGCAAAAACTTTGTATCCCTTTTTACGAAAATTACGTGGACGGAGGAGTATGAAATTTTCCACACTTATAGAGAATATAGAGAAGAAGTGCACAATGCTAATATTTTTTTAAAATAATGCATAAAAGATACATTTAATCAATAAAGAAAACATTACACACACTACATACCATGTATTTGACGCACACACGCATGCATACTATTTATTGTCAAACTTTTGTTATTGACGTCTGTGGTCAAATTGAGAACAGATTAAATATTGTTTGTCTTTGTTAATATTTTTTATAGTGTAGTCTTGGCGAAATTTGTGATTATAGAAGTATAAAATACAATCATAATAGTGTACAAACTTACAATTCCAGTTAATTATAGTCGAATTTCGACTACTGCGGGGCTCCTAGTTGCTATTATTATTTCTGGACTTGAAATTTCAGTGAAATTAAAAGATGCGTACTGTTGAAACACAAGTGTCGTGTGTCATGAATCACTAATGGTACAGTTTTATAGGATAGTGGGGTTAGGGAACAATATTCTGAACCAATTGCAACTGCACAGGTTTCTTGCGTCACACACAGATAGTTCTATTGGTGGCTTCGATCAACAATAGTAACTGTTGATCGAAGATTGGTGGCGAGAATTTACACAATAATACCAATAATAAAATACAGTTACAATAATTTCAAGAATCGACATCCTCAGCATGGCAGATGCGTGAAAATTTACAGTTTTATTTAGATTTTGCGTTCGCCGGGTGAAGTTTAAGAGTTTTTTTTCTTACGCAAAGAAAATGTAAATTTAAAAAAAAAACGGCTCTTCTTAACAACGAGAGGAACTTCAGTTTATTTTAGCCAAGAACATCGCTTCGTTTAACGAACCATTAAAAATAAGGTTAATAACACCGCAGTGGGTTTTTATATCGCCTGCGCTGTGAAAGAGCCCTAATTATTTTCTGTAACCGACAATCGGTTTTAATGAAATATTTTAAGCGAATTAATTAAGGGAAACGGCCGCGCGTTACGGTTTTTAAAATCATTTTTATTTCACCCTTTTAATTAAATTTAAGATTTATAGGTCGACCTAAGAAGAAAATTGCGCATTATAAATTTTGGCACATGATTTCAAGATTGTTAAATCATTTGGATAATTTTTACGGTTCTAGATAAAACCTACTCCGGTTGGTCAGGTCGTAAGATGCACCTAAGACATGGTGATGCCTGTGGACTCCAACAATAACGGGAGGGCCGTAGGATCGTCTACCAATCTAGGGCAATAGATCAAAAAAACTCACACTGGGCTTAATTGTTAAACAATATCTTAGACTGCTCCTCAACTCAAGACGAGGTTTAATGAGATGTGTTGGATGAGAAACTTATTAGTTTTTTTATTGCTTAGATGGGTGGATGAGGTCACAGCCCACCTAGTGTTAAGTTGTTACTGGAGCCCATATAGCGCCACCCACCTTGATATATAAGTTCTAAGGTCTCAAGTATGGTTACAACGGCTGCCCCACCCTTCAAACCGAAACGCATAACTGCTTCACGGCAGAAATAAGCAGGGTGGTGGTACCTACCCGTGCAGACTCACAAGTGGTCCTACCACCAGATAAATGGGAGCCGCAATAACCATCCTACTTGAGAAGTTCACAGTTAATTATTGGATTGGTATTTTTTTCTCCATCGTCCAAATTCGTCGCACGCTAAGAATACAGTGTGATTTGCTTTTTTTTATTGCCCCTGTAGGCAGACTAGCATACGAACCACCTGATGGTGAGCGTTCACCCTCGCCCATAGACTTCAGCAATGCCAGGGGCCGAGCCAAGCCGCTGCCTACCGTTAAGTACTCTCCAGAAGCCTCGTTTGAAGAAGGACATGTCATAGCGCTCGGTAAACACCTTTTTTTTCCAAAAATTTTACTTAAATTTAAAGTATATGCAGCGATTGAGGGTAGTCGGGTTGAAGTCTGCGACAATGGCGAGCAGTGTAATAATAACCAGGTTTACAAGTCCGAGCACGCAAAAAGCCCTACCCACAAAAACTCTAACTTTTCTCGCTGTTACCTTGAAATTCGGGTAGCTCGACCTGTTTTATTTAATTTCAAGCTTTGTTCCACACTTTCACTTCGCTTCCCCTCCGCAGTCTTGACGAGGAGAATTATGTAAAGCGTCCCCCTGTAATCTAGCTTCGCGACAGCATCGTGTGTAAGCTGTTACGTGAAAGCTCTTTTGTTTTTATGTCACGAATAATTATTTGAGTGGATAGCTTTATCGTCTATTTACACTGGCAAGTAAACTCGCGTGTTAGCGTGTAGTACCCAATTATTTTTGGAGGCTGGTAAAATATCTTATTAAATTTTTTCTTTATTACTTAGATCAGGGCTGTTCGGCGTCGTGTGTTTTAATCAAAAAATAGTTTTGGATATAAATACTTCGCAATTATTTGTCAATACCTATAATCATGTTGATTGTTGGAATGATTTATTTTTATTCTTGTAACATTCCATTCCTGTGACATCATTTATAAGTGAAGCTATCTTTTATCGGGGGAATTCCCGGACGTATTTATTACCATATAATTTTTTTCTCTTGAAAGTTGAAATCTTTTTTTCAGCCTCCCTCCAGCTTTTGTAGTAAATTTAATTAGCCCACAAAGGTATTGTTACGCCGGTAAGAGTAACGCCATCTATCGCCGAATAGCCGAACGAATATAGAATGATCTAGTAACATCTAGAACGCTCGAGAAGTACAACGCCATCTAATGTCAGATAGCGGAAACACAAATCGAAGGTACTCGACTTGTGAGGAATGTTCTCGACGATTCTAGGGATGTCGTATCGACTATAAAAGCGTTGCAGAGATGGCACGCAGTCAGTTAGTAATCGGATCTACTCGAAGCGAAAGCGAACGGATCACCTGAAGCGAAGCGGAAGAAGTGAATTGAGAATTTTAAAGTGTTCGTTAAGTGTTCTAAGTTCTAATACAGTGTTAATATTTTGTACTTTGGCATAATTTTTTTATTTATCCCGAACCCCAGCGCGTAATACTATGTACATAGTTTGGACAGCCCTGGCTTAGACGTTTGTATTTTGTTAAATGTCAATAGATGATCTTTCCCATTATTTAGTAAGCAAAGTCATATTAGCATAAACGAACCGTAATATTTCACATTAACTCCAAGGAAGCTTAACCAATAGTCATACTTTTTGTGATCATAATGATATAGTCACCGTTATTGAAGAAGAAAAACGGACGTCTTAAATACAATCTGTTATAAAAACTTGTTGAAATATATTCTCTACTACTTACAACACATTTTCTATTAGATGAGTGGACGAGCTCATGGCCCACCTAGCGTTAATTGATTACCGGAGCCCATAGACATCTACAACGTAAATGCTGTTAATCACTTTGAGACATGAGTTCTAAGTTTTTACAGTACAACGGCTGCCCCACCCTTTTAAGCGAAACACATTACTGCTTCTGCAAATAGGCAGGGTTGTGATACCTAACAGTGCGTCATAAGACGTCCTACCACCAGTAATTACGCAAATTATAACTTTGTGCATTTGTTTTTTTCTGGTTGGGTACACCCTACTGAGTTTGAATCAAAGGCAAAAGTTACAAGCCAACGGTTACTATGAGATATATCCCTATCATTCGTTAGCATTAGTTTCGGTTAATTTTGTACAGAACTCCTCAAACTTAAGTCCCCTATTTGCGATCCTCAAAAGTCACTGTCTCCTAAAACAGGACGAAATTGATGACGATTTGACGGTGCTCAAATCCCGCAGGAAAATGCCAGTTTTAAGGAAATACGTATATAACACGAATGACCTCCGACATGTAGGAGCCGGTCGTCTATACGTGTAATAAAGAATCCTTTGACTGCCGTAGGGTGAAATTTAAGTGTTGTCCTGCGCTATTTCTGTGTAGTTCTCCGACTCCAATGAAGTCTGCTTGTGACGTTATCGATGCGAAATCAAAGCGTATCTTTTCGTGTATCACACGTCGGCCTCTTGAGAAAAAAACAATGTATCCCTAACGGAGCGAAGCCGGGATCATAACACATACGTACGTCCGTATTTCAGCGTTAGAGCACGCCCGGGAATTAATAGTGTATGGCGCTCGAATTTCTCGTTATTACGATTCCCAGATATAACGTGTCGCGGTGTAAGCGAATAAAGTTGCACAACGACCATTTAAATGGGTATGAGGCAAATATAATGGAAAAAAAATCTGTAGCTGCAATAATTATGCCGTACTTGACTTTTGATTTTCTTTTAGACTTGAGGACTGCATTCGGTTAAATTGTTTATTTTTTGAGATACCAGTTGGCGTATGTATTCTGAATTAGCAATCTTACAGTTTTGTAGGATAGTGGGGTCAGGGAACAATATTCTTATCCAATAGCAACCGCCCACGTTTCTAGCGTCACACACACCTCGATTATAATTGGTCGCGAAAATTTATTCAATAATACTAATATAAGAATGTTAATAACAAAATACAGATACAATAATTTCACGGATCGAAAACCTCAACATTGCAGATGCGTGAACAATTTGGGTTTGTTTATTTAATTACTAAGTGTTCGTTTTTTTTTATTGCTTAAATGGGTGGACGAGCTCACAGCCCACCTAGTGTTAAGTGGTTACTGGAGCCCATAAACCAAATTCCAACCAAATTCCATTCAAACCAAAACGCATTACTGCATCGCAGCAGAAATAGGCAGGGTGGTGGTACCGACCCCTGCAGACTCACCAGACGTCCTGTCACCAGTAAGTGACGTCCTCGTCACAAGACAGCCCCAGTTGCAGCAACAGCAAACACTGCTTCGTTATACCGAACGTCGTATTAACCGGTCGCTAATTTAGTATGCAGTATTCAGACGAGAATGCGAGTGGAAATTTTTCAAGATAATCCCGCCTAATTCTGTTGCCTCCGTATCTTTTCGGGCCCGAGGGAATGATTTTTACATCAGATTAAGTACGAAATGTATTATCCGCGAAGATTTTTTATCTTACATGACTCAAAAGGTTCATTTTACTGTAGCAAAATCGGAAACTTGCTGTTTGTTTGTTTTTTTCCCTACCTTTTCGCTGGTAGCCTAAGGGGCCATCCCAGCTACGCCCGCACGGGTAGATGAGCTCATAGGCTCAACCTGAGAGGATTTCCTAACACTAGCCCTAGCATGAGCAGAGCTTCGTAGAATCTACAACCGGATGGAATCCTATGCTGTGTCCCCCGTCGGACGAATTCCTTTTGTTTGTTTAAAGTTTATTTTATAAAAAAGCTTAGGTATTTTATTTATCGATTGAGGCACTACGAAGTCTGCCCGGTCAGCTAGTTATAAATAAAAAATACGTCAAATCATTAAAAATGTCTGTGGTCAAATTGAGAATAGATTAATATTGTTTGTCTTTAATATTATTTGTCTATAGTGTAGTTTTGGCGAAATCTATGATTATTGAAGTAAAGTCTTTGACAATAGAACCGTAATAATATTCAAACTTATAATTTAAATTAATAATTATGGTTGGATTTCGACTACTGAGCGACCACTATTACTGATATATTCTCTGGTTACTTGTACGATATCCACGGGAGGAGATAGCGTGGTACTATCTTATGCAGACAATATACAGATTATTTCATTTTGCCTCCACCATACTTAGCGTTTCAGACGCGCCAGAGACAAAGACCCTAGAATAGAATCTCCACACATTCTCACACTATTCGCCATTATGCAAATGCGCACACGAAATACGCGGCAACATGATCTTATCTACTTCCCAACATTAATGAATAACATTCTAGTATGTTCTTTGTCGACGAATCCGGAAAAGTGTACAACGCGTGTAGTGATAATTTACGGTGATACTTAATGTTTTATTTTTAGTTTTCCACAAATTTTTTCTTGGAAGTATTACTGGCGGTAGGACCTCTTGTGAGTCCGCACGGGTAGGTACCACCACCCTGCCTATTTCTGCTGTGAAGCAGTAATGTGTTTCGGTTTGAAGGGTGGGGCAGCTGTTGTAACTATACTGAGACCATAAAACTTATATCTCAAGGTGGGTGGCGCATTTACCTTGTAGATGTCTATGGGTTCCAGTAACCACTTAACAACAGGTGGGCTGTGAGCTCGTCCATCCATATAAGCAATAAAAAAAAACGCATGTGGTTATAATTTTCTGGTGATACTGTTTTTATTTTTTTTTCACCAGATTTTTGTTGGAGGTATTGCTCTTAGTCTAGTGACCTTACCACTTAGTTGAGTGAAAGGGCTCAGAAGGGGAAGGTTTTCCGGAACATCATCAGAGGCACAACTCAACGGCAACTTAGCGGGTTAAATAGCTAACTTAAATAAATTAAAGTTAAATAACTAGTCAAATCAAAATAAATACGTTCCAAAAGTAAGATCTAACAAATGCCCTTTGAATTGAGATGCTATGAACCACATTGAAACACAGCGCGTAATATCTATTCGTGTAGATTTCTTAAATCGAAATACTCCCCAAACAGACACGCAGAAAGCACACCCTATATCAATTATGGCTGTGTAAATACCATCCCGGGGGTGTATCTTGTTAATCTGTTGAGATACAGGGGACGTCGAGAACACTCGTGATTTGATGTATCGAATTCTCTGTGACCTTTGATAACATAGCCTATCTCCCATTCTGTAATTATTAAAACTAGAGGTCCCGCAGTAGTCGAAATTCGACTATAATTAATTGGAATTTTAAGTTTGTACACTATTATGATTGTATTTTATACTTCTATAATCACAAATTTCTCCAAGACTACACTATAAAAAATATTAACAAAGACAAACAAAATTTAATCTATTCTCAATTTGACAACAGACGTCAAGAACAAAAGTTTGACAATAAATAGTATGCATGCGTGTGTGCGTCAAATACATGGTATGTAGTGTGTGTAATGTTTTCTTTATTAATTTAATGTATCTTTTATGCATTATTTAAAAAAAAAATTAGCATTGTGCATTTCTTCTCTATATTCTGTATAAGTGTGGAAAATTTCATTCTCCTCCGTCCGCGCAATTTTCGTAAAAAGGGTACAAAGTTTTTGCTTCGCGTATTAATATATTAAAATTACTTTTACGGTTTAATCTTGTTTTGCTTTGATCGTTCTTGTAGGATTTTTATGAAGGATTAATGACTGCTACGTTTCTAATTGGAACAGTAAAATTTTAATTAGTATTCTCATCATTATTATCATAATCAGGCGACAGTTGTCCACTACTGGACGAAGGCCTCTTCTAAATTTAAATCAACAAATTTTATAATTTACTAGCGACCTGCCCTCGCTTCGCTTCGGAAACATTAAATTTTATTATTGATAGCTGAGTCCCGCGATGTAGCCCGCAGTTATTGTCGTACCGTGGGTGACGCCGCGAGGCGAAGCTTGTCTAAAAAAAGTAGCCTAAGTATTATAGCTTATATCATCAGCTACCTAGCAGTGAAAGTCCCGTCAAAATCGGTCCAGCCGTTCCAGAGATTAGCCGGAACAAACAGACAGGTAGACAGACAGACAGACAAAAATTGTAAAAATGTTATTTTGGTATACGTACTTTGGGGAGCTTAACGACAAAGGGAAGATCTTCCACCGAGCGGATGATATTGCTCGGTAGACCGACGGTCCTAATGTTATTGTTCGGAACTTGTATATATGCGCTTTATCTTGAAAATGTCGTAAGCGAGATTCAGGCATCCGTCAATTATCTTGCGTTGTATGATGGCTACCCGCCACACGTACCGTATATATATTCATATGCATGTAGTAAAAAGCGGCTAATTCAATATTACAAACAGACACACTAATTTTATTCATATGTATAGATAGTTGATATATATCCGCATTATATCTCATTATATGTATATATGTAGGAATGGTAAGAATGGAACGCATGAAAAGCATGTGGAACGGAGCGTTAAGATGTGAGTGAGAGAATTAAAATTATTTTCTTACATTATAAGTTAGATTGGTTTTCGTTATCTTGCTTTTTTGTTGTATCGTTCTTAAGGACTATTATGTACAAATTCAGCACATTTGTCTTGCTTAGTCGTGCGCACATGACTTATGTTGCAAGCCAGATTTTTATTTTATTTTACGTGTTGTTATTTTTTGTGTATCTTTTTAGCTTGTGATGTGTTTTGTGTGCCTAATAAATAAGTATAATGTATTATTATTTTTTCCATCAAAATAAAGTTTAGCCTAGTAAAACTATAGATAGCACAAACTGACTTGCTTTATAAAGAGAAACAACATTTAAAGCTATTGCTTCACCACTTTTTATGTTTTTTATAAATATTTTAAGTAATATTTTTAATAGTTTTTAATAGTTTTTTAAGTAATATTAAAACATTTTTGAATATTGAAATTTATATTTCAATATTCAAAAATATAATAATGAATCCTTTCCGTGCCTTCTTCTAATGTTTCAATATTCAAATTACCATTTATGTAATCTTTATAATATATTAATTAACCTCTTTTAAGATTTGATGTCATAAATTGTATAGAGGTTACATGAATAAAAAATAAATAAAATACGGTAAGAAAGGGAAGAGAATGACAGGGAAATGTTCTCCATGGAGAAAGGAAAGATAGCGAAGACGATTGAATGAATAGGCAAAGGGTAAAAAAGGTGTCCATCAATTTTTAATTATTATAATAAAGAAGATTTGAGAAGAGAACGATAAAAGTCCAACAATGGAATGGTCTTATATTATGCGTCACGATCCTAATTCTATATGTATAATGATTTATTACCTCTTTAGATCCACGGATATAAGTTAGCGAGCCCTGATATTTATATACTTTAGAGCTTGTAAGCATTGACAAAGAGATCTCCTAGCGAATAATTTTGCTCAACATACCAATGGACCTAGTGCTATTCGGAACTGGTTTTAATGGAAGATTAAATTAACAAAATCCGTGTCATTCATTCAATATGGAATTAGCGTATCGTCGTTGTAAACCAATATCTGCTATGTGCACTTTTTGAGATTCTTACTTTTTGACCTTTTCGTATAGTTCACAGCCCTATCTACCGTATAAAAAAAAACTATTATTTGGCTATATGGCATATAAAATTTTATACGAAAATCTTTTTATTCGTTAATTCAAAATAGACTTTTTGCACATAGCAGATTTTAGTTTGACAGCGACGGTATGTAGTAATATCGTTTTTTTTATGATTGAGGTATTACTGGTAGCCCGGAGGCCTTTCCAGTTTCACCAGGACAGGTGGGCGAGCAACGGCTCAGCCAGGAGGGGTGGGATTTGCTAACAGCTGCTCGAGCGCCTCCGAAGAAGACCTAACAACTCAAGAGCAGCTGCTTCGCGAATGAATCGTTTTTACGTATTATTATTAGTAATGTTTCGGCAAGAACTACAGGTTATTTGAACCTTCAGTTCGTCTGTACGTATAAAGTATTAATTACATTAGCAACAATGTAATTTAAACTTACTTTATTGTTTTTCAACTTTATTTTCTGTTGAGAAAACTTCTTAACAAAGCCTAAACTAAATACCCAGACAAATCCAGATATTTCTAATTTAAACTTTCTCAACTCAATTAGTTCTGGATACATTAATATAAGGTAGAATTTGCAAGTAATTCTTAGAAAAAATATTATAATCTTAGTTGAGAAGGCCTACTTGTTCTTTTCATTCATGGATTATTATTATTTGATAAATAAATGAATAATAATAATAATTAATAAGAATGAGTATATCAGAGGTAGTGTGAAAGTAGCACCGCCCCGGTAATCTACAAATTAAAGAGCGGACGGTTAGCGTGGTGTGGACATGTGATGCGTAGAGAGAATATGCATGTGACTAGGAGATGTATGAAAATGGTAGTGCAAGGTAGAGGCGGAAGAGGTCGACCGAAGAAGACATGGATGGAGTGTGTGAGTGACGATATGAGAGAGAGAGGAGTGAGTGTCGAGATGACGGCTGATAGAAGAGAATGAAACAGAAAAAATAGCTGTGCCGACCCCGCCTAGTGGGATGAGGTGGAGAAACAGAAGAAGAATGACTATTAAAAAAATTGGCATAATTACTGAGCATATTAGACGTACTATAAGGATTTCTAAGCTATTTTTTTTTATTGCCCCTGTAGGCAGACGATTATACGGCCCACCTGAAAGTAAGTGGTTACCGTCGCCCACGGACTTCAGCAATGCCAGAGGCAGAGCCAGGCTGTTGCCTTCATTTCCGGAGATAAACAAAATTTAAAGAACAAAGTAATGAATCAAGTCACGTTTGAGTTTAATACAAAAACTTACAATCACCCCTCTTTTAGTCACCAGCGTGGAACAATTTATTCACAACATTATTTATTCATGGGAAAACTTCTGACCGAACCGAAATAAAATATAAGTTGACTTTGTGCTATCACCAATACAATTATGGCTTACACCTAGCTTCGGGCTACGTTTCTCGATACTGTGTGAAGGAACATAGTTTGAAGGTGACATAATAAATTTAGATGAACAACTAATATTTTCTGTATTACTGACCTTTTCTCGGAACAGAGTACTTACTACCTTAGCTTAAAATACATGTATTTATTGATACCAGTAGTCCCGCAGTAGTCGAAATTCGACTATAATTAATTGAATTATAAATTTGAACATTATTATGGTTATATTGTCAAAGACTTATTATATTTCTATAATCACAGATTTCACCAAGACTACACTATAAACAAATAATATTAAAGATAAACAATATTAACCTATTTTTTAATTTGACCACAGACTTTAAGCATTAACTAAAGTTTGACAATAAACAAAGAATATATTATATACATTTTTTTTTTTTTTTTATGATTGAAGGATTACTGGTGGCCCGGAGGCCTTTCCAGTTTCACCAGGACAAGTGGGCGAGCAAAGGCTCAGCCAGGAGGGGTGGGATTTGCTAACAGCTACCCGAGCGCCTCCGAAGGAGACCTAACAACTCAAGAGTAGCTGCTTCGCGAATGAATCTACTACCGGATCGGAATCGCGACCCACTGAGAAGATCCGGCGAGAAACTCAGCGGGCTGATGCATGGGTTAGGTTGCACGTCGACCTCTTTGTCGAGTTCGACGAGTACGGGTACCGGGGTCCCTAAGCCTGCTCCTAGTATTAGAGCTGAAGGCATCTAATGCAAAGGTTATTGGATCTGATGGATCCGTAAGGACGTGTCTAGGGCGTCGACGGTGACTGGCTCCTGCGTGATCAGGATTCGGGGAGTAGTCAGCGGCGGCAACAATAAGGCGATTATCATGACGCATAGCCTTATCGAAGTATCGTTCTGACGCTGACTTCATGTATTTCCGAATTGATTCGAGGCCCAGGTCGTCGTGTAGGTCAACGTTCCTCACGAACCATGGAGCCCCGACAGCTAACCTGCAAAAGCGGGATTGTAGGGATTGGAGGGTGTCTATGTGTGTGCGGGCCGCGTGAGCGAACACCACACTCGCGTAAGTCATGACGGGCCTTATGCAAGTTTTGTAAAGTGTCACCTTGTTCCGAAGGGACATTTTACTCCGCTTACAGATCATGGGGTAGAGTCTACCGAGAATAAACGCGGCACGGTCACGGACTGATTTTATATGCGGGCGGAATGTCATCGATGCATCCAGGGTAACGCCCAGGTACTTGACCTTCCTGGCCCAGGGTATGGGTTGTCTAAAGAGAGTAATCGGGGGTGTGAGATTCCTCCTCCTAATCCGGGAGGAAATCCGTGAGGAGCTTCCCCTCTGAAATAGCACCGCAGTACTTTTCGATGGGTTGATGTCTATGCGCCATTTTCGGAACCACTGTCCTAGGGCTAGGGCTGCGCTCTGAAGCTTCTTCGCGATTAGGGACTTATTTCTACTAGAATAGTAAACAGTCGTGTCATCGGCGAATAAAGCTAAATGGGTCGGCGGCGACCGGGGAATATCGTTGACGAATAAGCTAAATAGGAGGGGTGAGAGGACAGAGCCTTGTGGGACTCCAGCTGTGAGAGGTCGTGGGGAGGAGCGGGTACCCTCGACTCGATATCGAAAAGAGCGGTTCGACAAGAAGTCCCGTATGATGAGCACGAGACTATTCGGCACGCCCATGTTGAATAGTTTGAAAATCAAACCATTGTGCCAGATTTTGTCGAACGCTTTTGCGACGTCGAAGAAGAGAGCTCCCGTGTATAACGGTTTTGGTCGATTAAGCCCCACAAGAATGTGCTCCGTGAGGCGGTGCACCTGTTGAACGCATGAGTGATTTGTACGGAATCCGAATTGTTCATCGATGAGAATGCCCTTGGATGAGACGAAGTCTCTGAGGCGTTTGTAGATCAGACGCTCATACAGTTTGCCTAGAGACATGAGGAGGCTAATCGGGCGGTAGCTCGTCGGATGATTTTTTGGTTTACCGGGCTTATGTATGCCGATAACGTCCGCTTCTTTCCACACCGCGGGAAAGATACAGTTCGCCATAGCGGCATTGAAAATAGATGCCAACATCACGATGAGATGGACGGGTAGAAGTTTAATAACGCGGTTAGATATACCGTCGGAACCGGGAGCCTTGCGAGGACGTAGGTCTTTGATCAAGTCTTTAACTTCCATCGGGGTGACGGGTGGTAACGCATCCGAGGGTGGCAAGGAGGCTCTGCGTTCTACCTCACTGTCTACTAATTCTACATGAACAGGGTCTACGGATTGAGTGCTGGGCGTGCACTGGGTTTGCAATGTATCGGCCAGTAGCTCTGCTTTTTCGTCATCATCGAACGCCGCGAGTCGGCCTGAGGGGCCTACGAGGGGGGGCATAGTTACTACCGTATCCGATTTGAGAGTACGAGCTAAGCGGTAGTAAGACCTTTGGGAGGGCGCGAGTCTTTCTAAGAAATCAGACCATCTGGCATCTCGGACTTCGGCGATGCGAGACTTTACGTCGCGTTGTAGGGCACGCATTCGAATACGATTATCCACGGTAGGATACCTATCGTAGGCGCGGATCGACGCGTTCTTAGCTCTAAGGAGTTCCCTAATATCGTCGGGCAATTTGAAGCGGTGAAGGAAGTCCTCCGCTACAACTTGTTTCGATGATCTATCTAATGTCGAGGTGATGTGTGACGTTAAGATGTCTATGGCTTCAGCGGTATCCTGAGGAGACGGGGTAGAGTCCGGGTTAAACGGGAGCGATGGTGGATCAGATTCAGCCAGGCTGATGCCCAGCGTGTGCCAATCCACCACAGTCCTCGTGACGGGAACGGAATCGGGAGCGCGACCGAGCTTCATAACGACGGGACGGTGGTCTGAATCTAACTCTGAAACTACTTCGATCGAATGTAAGCGCAGAGTTACGTTTTTTAATAACGCTATGTCGAGTATATCCGGGCGATGCGCGATATTTAGCGGGTAGTGAGTCGGGGTTAGCGGAGCGACGATATCGAAGGCGAGATCATCGACTAACGCGTCAAGCCGCCTGCCATTCGGGGTTGTGGTGTGTGAGTTCCACCTGACGTGTTTACAATTTAGGTCGCCCGCCAGAATGACAGAGCTTCCCATGCCGAGCAGCGCCTCGATATCACTGCTTAGAACGATCTTATCCGGTGGAAGATAGACGGACGCGATAACGATCGGCGCGTGTCCAGTCAGTGAGATTCGGCATACTGATGCTTCGATGTTAGAAAGCGCGGGGGGGTCGAGAGGGACGCAGTGCAGGGCTCGTCTATAGTAAATGACGGTACCACCACCACGAGCAGTAAGCCTGTCGTTCCTAACCATGTTATAGTTCGCGATTTTAGGGTCGCGGCGCGCGGGCTTAAGCAGGGTCTCCTGCACCAAAAAGATGTCAATTTGATGGTCACGCAAAAAATCACAAACCTGATCACGTTGATTTGCGAGACCGTAAGCGTTAAAAAATCCTATCGTTACGGATAGGGGCTTTATTCTACTTATGTACGCCATTGATTACCGGCGGAGTGAGGGGAGGACGTACGTATTTAACGACGCGTATACGTCAGCGTATTCTTGCACAACGGCGATGAAGTGTTGTGCAGTGGAGGCGGCGCGAATGGCGTCACCCAAAGCATTAACACGCTCAAAGTTGATCGACTGAAAAAAGTCGATCGCTAGAGCGAGATTGTCGGACGCGGTCGGAGTGCTGGTCGCGGGGGAGGAACGAATCACGGGGGAGGGACGTATCGCGGGGGCGGGACGAATCGCGGGGGAGGGAGCTACAGCCGTGTTCGTGTACGGCAACGGTTTAGCCCAGGCCGAGCCGCTGGGCACCGGCGCCGGCACGAAGGCAGGCTTAGCCTTCGGCACAGAGGGTGCCGTGGCTTTGATGTCAGGGCCGGAAGCTCGGAGGCGGTTTTGGCGCGCGACGCGGCGATTTATTTTAGGGGCTCGGGGGCATCCACGGTAATTCGCGGGGTGACCCTGTGTTCGGCACAGGACGCAGCTAGGTGGTTCAGTCGCGGTTTTTTGATCGCGAGTGCAAAGAGTCGTGGAGTGATCGTCCAAACACTTGACGCATCGAGGGCGCGCGTGACAATTACGGGAAGAATGCCCGTACAACTGACAATTGTGGCACTGGCTCGGAGTGCCTTTTTTATGAGGGGTTTCCACAGTGCTTCCGGAAAGCCTACAGACCGTTCGGACGTTAAAGATTTGTTTACCTTCGGGGGTAGACTGGAGGGCGACGAGAACCATATTGTATGGCTCCCTCCCGCGTCCTGTGTGCATGCGGTGCACGGAGTTTACGGGTAGGCCTTGTTCGAGTAGGTCGGCCTTTACGAGCTCGGCATCTAACTCCTTGGGGATGCCACGTATGACTGCACGGAGCTCACGCTCCTCCTGGAGCGTATACGTATGATAACTTATACGCTCCTTTCGGAGGTAGCTTGAGAGGGCTCTATGGTCGTCGGGTGTTGCTACTTTTATTTGTATCCCGTTCGCGAGGTTACGGGCACTGACAAAATTTATGTTATTGGCCTTAAGGGCCAGGGAGACACGGTCCCAAGCAGCCTTCTCTTGAAGAATTAACGGAGGAGGGGCCGTTTGTGCCACCGGGCGCGGCGACGGCGTGGCACGGGGACAGGGAGCGACGGGGGTCGGAGGGCGGGGGCGCGACGCGTTCGCGGCTTTGCTTATTTTAGCGGCCGCGGAAGCTCGGGACTCCGCGGCGCGCTTCTTACCCTTTTGCACGAGGGTGAATCCATCTGTCAATGAGACGGGAACGAGGTCAACCTCCATATCCGAGTCAGAGTCGGAGGACGAGGAGGAAGGCGCGGGAGCGGCGGACGCGACGGAGGCCGCAGACGATCGCTGAGGTATAACGGAAGCTGCCGCGGTAGACGCGGGAGTTTTTCGCGGGAGTATGGGTGACACGGGTGTGCTGGGCGCGACGGAGGCTGCGGTGTACGGCGCGGGAGTTTTGCGCGCGCTTGCAGGGGACGCGGGAATGGCAGGCGTGGCGGAAACGGCGGTCGCGGCGGGCACGGCAGAACAGTTCACGGCGCGTTTAGCTTTGTAAGCTAAAAATTCTGTTTCGAGGGCCGGGTATTTCTCGCTTAAGAATTCCGCGAGCAGTGTGTTGGTTGGAGACAACTCCATTTCTTCGGACTGCCCAGGGGGGGCTGCCCCGGGACTTAAACACGCGCTCGCCTTGCGGCGAGGCCCCTGCGTCGGTAACACTAAATTGGCCGAAGCGATTCTAGGAATTTTAGAAATTTTAGTGAATAGATTAAATATAATAGAATTAGAGTGAATAGAACCACTGCACAGTTCCCGGGCGGCAATGCCTTGCAATTAGGCGCAGGTACAAATTCCGAGAAACACTTGGGCCACAGATGTGCCACGAACAATGATCTATTATCACCGGTAGTCACTTCCGACAAAACACTTGGACGCCAGATGTGCCACGAACCGAGGTCGGGCGATCGAACGAACAATGAGCACGTCCACGCGCGGCGGTTGCTCAAATCGGAATGATATTATATACATATGTGTGTGTGTCAAATACATGGTATGTAGTGTAATATTTTCTTTATGGATTTAATGTATCTTTTATGCATTAATTTTAAAAAATATTAGCATTGTGCACTCCTTCTCTATATTTTCTATAAGTGTGGGAAATTTCATACTCCTCCGTCCGCGCAATTTTCGTAAAAAGGGATACAAATTATACTTATACAAATTAAGATATTACTTCACTAAAGTATCATAATCTATACTAAATATATAAATCTACAGTGGTTTTTACGGATGTTCCGTTATAACTACTGAACCATGCATCCGATTGACTTGAAACTTGGTATCCATGTAGAAAATACATGTACTTAATGAATATGCTAATATTTATATGAGTGTTGGACTGCCTTATAATAATGACAATAAATAATAATGTTAATTTTAAATGCCCAGCGAAGCGGGCGAGTACGGCTTGTATCATATACACATTTTCTGACAGTTGAGTAAAAAGTAAATAATAGATAGTACATTAAGTAAAAAATTAGTAGTTTAGGTAGGGTAGGGTATAATTTGTAAGGTCCTTTTGTGAATCCGTTTAAACCGAATGATTCAAGGTGTGTTAGTGGAAGACCACATTGTGTTTTCTTGGAACTGCGGTAACCACTTAATACAAGGTGTGTTGTCGCCTCGTTTACCAGTATATAGAATATTAGCGACCCGCCCTCGCTTCGCTTCGGAAACTGTAACTTATTATTGATTTCTCCACTAGTTAATGGATGTTATTATACATATAAACCTTCCTCTTCAATCACTCTATCTATTAAAAAAAACCGCATCAAAATCCGTTGCGTAGTTTTAAAGATTTAAGCATACATAGGGACAGATATAGGGACAGAGAAAGCGTCTTTGTTTTATACTATGTAGTGATTAAGACTTCGATAACGTGTCCTAAGGAGGGTTCCTCACTTAATAAAGGATGCATCACTTAATACTTGGTGGGTCTTCGTGTGTACGCATAAAATATTAATTACATTAGCAGCAATGTAATTTGAACTTAGTCAATTGTTGACTACTTTATTTTCTGCTGAGAAAACTTCAGTAAGTAACAAAGCCTTGTCTAGTTTAGACAAACTAAATACCAGTCAAAGCCAGATATTTCTAATTTAAACTTTCTCAACTCCATTTATTTTGGATACATTAAAAAAACTTGGTCAATAACCAAGCATATTAGATGTTTCATTCTTTTGAGCTCGGAACTTCTTCGATTCTCGGGCGCGAATATTAAAAGCTTGCTGAAGCAAGATAGTTTTAGTTAGTCTTTTTGTATTTCCGCCATTTCGTTTTTCAGAAAACACAATGTTGCCACGAAGATTCTAGATCGTTCTATTATTTCCTTCTATTTCTTTAAGTTTAAATGGGACAGCTGATGCGCCGTGGACTCTAATCTTATTTCTTAAGGGTGGTAGCTGATATTATAGAGATCCAGTAGTCACTCAGCACGAGAATGGGAAACCACACCTGATGGCGAGTGGTTACCGTGGTTCGCGGACATTAGCAATGCAAGGGACAAAGCCAAGGCACTACCCAAAAATCGCTCAACCAACATTCTTACTGGTGGTGGAACGTCTTGTGAGTCCGTACGAGTAGGTACTACCACCCTGCCTATTTCTGTCGTGGAGTAGTAATGCGTTTCGGTTTGAAGGGTCGGGTAGCCGTTGTAACTATACTGAGACCTTTGAACTCATATCTCAAGGTGGGTGGCAGCATTTATGCTGTAGATATCTATGGGCTCCGGTAACCACTTAACACCAGGTGGGCTGTGAGCTCGTCTATCCATCTAGACAATAAAAAATATTAAATATTTTAAATAAAATATATCGAAAGTTTAATTTAAAAAAAAAACAGTTCTACTGGGTCTAATTTTAATTCAGAATTGGAGTGTTATAGTTTTAATCTTTGAAATGGTAATGATAGCTCGAAAACAAGATATCCGTGTTAAAACTAGCATGACCGAGCAAGGAGACTTTTTCGGTTTTTTTTTATGTTTGGTACAAGTTACAAAATATTCGCCGCGAGTATTTTTTATTTATCGAAAATGGGCATTATGGGCATGGGATTTATGGGCTATGAGATCGATTTAGAATTTTGGCAACATGTTTGAGGTCACACCACGCCTAAGGTACTCAGGGCTGATATTAGTGGGAGAAAACAGTACGAACAAATACCAAGGACGCGACAGACGGATTATGGAGAATCTGCAGTGATTCTAGTGTTTCGGAGACTTTTGTGGCTGCTAATAAGTGGTCAAACAGCTTATTGACAGAAGGGTTTTTTCAGTTATTCTATTTCTATCAAGTCAAGTACCAGAATATTTTTTATATATTTGTTACTTAGATGGGTGGACGAGTTTACGGGCCACCAGGGATTAGGCGGCTACAAGCGGTTTTGCACCGTAGGTATATACTACCACCCACCTTGAGACATGTTCTAAGGTTTCACTTTTTACAGTAAGCTTTTCCCTATAACATGAGACCTATTTAAATCATGACCATGCCATAACCATGACCTAGGACATGAAGCCACCGCCTTATACTGTATTATGTAACGGCTTTACTGTCGCTGTTTCTCATATTCTATACCAAACCCCAAAGCATCTTCACCGAACCACTGTAGTTGTTATTTCAGCTCGACTTTTGCTTCAGAGCAATGGCTTAATTGAGTTTTTCCGTTCGGGGACATAAGACATGGACGTCCAAGTACAAAGTTTACCGCATTATCCAAGTTACAGCGTGTCAAGATGTCTTTTTATAGCTAAAGACGAAACGGATTTATGTAATATATCCTCTATGTAATCCTGTTGATGGATGACTATCCGACAGAGACGACGAAAGTCCGTCTGTCTCCCAAGATGGACTCTTTTCAATCCTGGTCTGAAAAAAGATACATTGTCACGCGCTGGGGTTCGGGAAGAAATAAAACTTCCCCCTAAGTATAAATTAAAACTCTATTTAACGCTCAGAGCACTCACAGAACACTTTACACTTTGTAATTCACTTCTTCCGCCTCGCTTCAGGTGATCGAGCCTACCTGGTGCTAAGTTGTTACCGGAGGCCATGGACATCTACAACGTAAATGCCGCCACCCACCTCGAGACATGACTTCTAGGTCTCAGTATAGTTACAACGGCTGCCCCACCCTTCAAACCGTAACCGAGGGTCCTAATGTTGTTGTTCGGAACTTGTATATATGCGCTTTATCTTGAAAATGTCGTAAGCGAGATTCAGGCATCTGTCAAATATCTTGTATGATGGCTACCGACACATCAAAATGAGTTCTAGGTCTCCGTTTTTACAGTACAACAGCTTCCCGGCCCTTCAAACCGAAACGCATTACTGCATCACGACAGAGATAGGCAGGGTGGTGGTACAGACTCACAAGACGTCCTCCCACTAGTAAGCCATGATCTGCCATGCATCTGCATGAAATGATTTTCGTTGCTTGGAAATATTACGGACTTGGTACTCCCGTGACCGATTTCGGCTACTTGGAAAACCAATCAAAATCCACGGACTCTGTAATGGCCAGACGTCTCCTGTAAGTGAATCATGCATGTAATACGATCAACCAGAGTGCAATAATAACGTTACATTTTACGATGTATCGTAAAAACGTGGCTTTTAGTTAAGGGGTCGTTTCTACCTAACATGTGTGAAATAAGGTGATGTGGCTTCGTTTCATCTGTTTTATAGAGTCGCTTGATTGGTTTTGAGATATCTTCGTGTATAAGGTGATATGTTTGAAGTCGATCTGAAGTCGTCGATAACGGAAACTTTGTCTAATTAAAATATTATATACTAGCGGCCCGCCCCGGCTTCGCTTGGGAAGTAGCGCACGCGATGTAAAGAATTTTAGGTATTTTTTTTACACATTGGGTTTCATTATTGGAGTTTCAGTAAGGACCTTTAAATTTTTTTAAAACATAATAAATATAGCCTATGTCACCCGGGGATACCGTAGCTTTCCAACAGTGAAATAATTTTTTAAATCGGTTCAGTAGTTTCGAAGCCTATTCAATACAAACAAACAAACAAATCTTACCTCTTTATAATATTAGTATAGAAGACCAACTTCAACAAAATAAAATGAGAAAGAACATTATATAATCGAAGTTAATTAAACACGCACATACCAAGGATAAGTTAAAAAGTATTGGCCTGATTTTGATGTAATTTGAGGTTATCTAATAAATAAGTCGTCGTGGCCTAACGGATAAGACGTCCGGTGCATTCGTGTTGAGCGATGCACCGGTGTTCGAATCTCAGGCGGGTACCAATTTTTCTAATGAAATACGTACTCGACAAATGCTCACGATTGATTTCCACGGTGAAGGAATAACATCGTGTAATAAAAATGAAACCCGCAAAATTATAATTTGCGTAATTACTGGTTGGTGGTAGGACCTCTTGTGACTCCGCGCGGGTGGGTACTACCACCCTGCCTATTTCTGCCGTGAAGCAGTAATGCGTTTCGGTTTGAAGGGCGGGGTAGCCGTTGTAACTATACTGAGACCTTAGAACTTATATCTCGAGGTGGATGGCGCATTTACGTTGTAGATGTCTATGGGCTCCAGTAACCATTTAACACCACGTGGGCTGTGAGCTCGTCCATCTACCTAAGCAATAAAAAAATATATATTATTGGGGTCTTTGTCAAATGAGTTTACCGCAAGCTTGGCTCAAAGCACATCACGATATGATTGCAGCCGTCCACGTTGTCCTAATCTTCAAGCCGTATTGCTTTGCAACAGAAATGGGCTAAGGACCTACCCGTTTGAACAATACGCCCTACCTGTTGTGGACTGTAGAACTAGGTTGGGCAAGGAACTTTACTAAAATAAACTCGCAAGGATTGCACGTATAAATTTATATTTTGTAAGTTTTATAACTCGCGTACAATAGCACGGAAAAAAGAGACAAAGACCAATCAAAGATATTTCAAAATTCAAAATGAATGTTGCCACCACGGCCATATTTGACGGCCGTCTGGTGTAGTGGTAAGTGACATGGTCACTACACAAGGGGGTCGCGGGTTCGAATCCCGCCAAGGGAAGATATTTGTATGATAAATATAAATGTCTTTTCCAGGGTTATGGATGTATATTAAATATATGTATGTGTATAATAAAAATTTTACATTCATATCCGTTATCTGGTACCTGTAACACAAGTTCTTTACGAACTTATCACGGGACCAGTTAACGTGGCGTGATTGTTAGTAAATATTTATTTATTTATTTATAAAAAAAAAAACAATAAATTTTTTTTATAACAATTTGTTGGGTTGCCAACACTACCATCTCTGTTGAATACGCGCTGAAACAAAAATATGGACTAATAAACCCAAATTTAAACGCCCTATTTCTTCTAACAAATCGTGTCGGTAAGCGATCTAATTTTGGGTGCGACTTTGGGACATAAAACGTGTATAACACAGAAATAAACGTTCGGACAAGTTGTTTGGGAGTTATATGTGTATTAATTTATTATTTAAGTTCACCCGGGAGAATGTTGTGAAGTTAGTTTTAGATACGCTACCGATCTCGGGGGTCTATGATCAGATATAGCACTTCTTGATAAATATGTTTTTTTTTATTTTTTTTATTGCCTAGATGTGTGGACGAGCTCACAGCCCACCTGGTGTTAAGTGGTTACTGGAACCCATAGACATCTACAACGTAAATACGCCACCACCTTGAGATATAAGTTCTAAGGTCTCAGTATAGTTACAACGGCTGCCCCACCCTTCAAACCGAAACGCATTACCACTTCAAGGCAGAAATAGGCGGGGCGGTGGTACCTACACGTGCGGACTCACAAGGACCAATTCAACAACGTCATCTTGCCGTTTAAGGTAAGATGTGTCATTTATGTTGTGGCTGTCAATGGGCTCCGGTAGCTTTGTTCAGGGAAGGGGCTAAATCTCGTGCATGAGGTTTTGGCGCCTATGGAGCGGGCGAGGTGTGTGGGTCTTAACCAACCAAACGCCCTACCTTGCACGCTCTTACCAGATCTTCTTCCGGGGTCAAAACACGAGCACAGGTAGTAAAAATAATACTAATAATAATACCCCTTTATCCCCGTGAAAACGCAACGTGCTTCTTTCACTTATAAAAATAAATTTAACGCGAGTAATATTGCTGCACGCGTCTACAGTACAATATCATTTGACGCCTTAATCTCTTTTCATATCCGGTCCGTAAAGTTCGTTCAACTTGGCGACAACAATGGGAAACTATGCTCGGGCTTTATAAGAGTCCTATGTGACAGATGCTCTTTCAAATACAAACAAGCCTAAATCATTTTGTCAGGCACGTATAGCCTAAAGGACAAAGCTGCTGTCAAAGGCTAGAGACGAATTTAGAGCACGCAGTGTTAAAATCATAACTTCGAGGAGCTTTAGACATGTTTAGTTTGTAAACTTGTAATGGAACCCACGTAATTAGTAAACAGAAAATGTATTCTGAAACTTATGTTGATTGATCGAAGCGCTCGCTGCGTTCGTATCAAATGATGTGATCATATAGGGGAGAAGTCTGAGGAATTGTTCGAGATGATACCGGCATCTCGTTTTTACCATCGCACCGCCCGCCACCGGAGTAGAGTTTATCCATACTATCTGGAGCCACTGCGGTCATCCACAGTGCGCTTCCAGAGATCTTTTTTGCCACGTATCATCCGGCTATGGAATGAGCTCCCCTCCACGGTGTTTCCCGAGCGCTATGACATGCCCTTCTTCAAACGAGGCTTGTGGAGAGTATTAAGCGGTAGGCAGCGGCTTGGCTCTGCCCCTGGTATTGCTGAAGTCCATGGGCGACGGTAACCACTCACCATCAGGTGGGCCGTATGCTCGTATGCCTACAAGGGCAATAAAAAAAAAAGTACTAGTTTTTCCAACAAAATGCGGAACTGGTACTTGATTAAGCGATAACGGGAACTTTGTCTAATTAAAATATAAAATAAGACCAACTTCAACAAAATAAAATGAGAAAGAACATTATCAATATCAATATCTTCATCATCATCATCATCATCATCATCATCATCATCATCATCATCATCATCATCATCAACAGCCCACAGTCGTCCACTGCTGGACATAGGCCTCTCCCAATCCACACCACTGAGCGCGGTCTGCGGCTCTCAATATAATCGAAGTTAATTAAACACGCACATACCAAGGAACAGTTAAAAGGTATTGGCCTGATCTTGATTAAGGTTATCTAATAAATATATGATCATAAAAATCGGTTCGCCTAGAAAATAATTTGTATGGAATAACACATATAAGAGATGGTCTTTGTGAAAGCGATTAACAATTATATCTGCGATATTATAGCTTATAATTTTAAATGGGATTACGTGCTCACCCCCCGCTAGGTGGGTTTATGGCCCACAGACCTCGCACTCCTTAAGACTGAGGTCCAAATCAATTGCAAATTGCTCCGCTCTTAAAACCACAATGCATGACTGCTATGCCGCAAAAATTGGAAGGATGCAGATATCAACCCTACAATCAAGCCCTATATATTATAATACATGTAATTTTGACTGGACGATGTTTTGTTTGTTCGTCCTGAAAGTCCTTGGTGTACGCGTTTTTAATGACATTAACATACATTTTACGCTTGCGTTTCGGTTTGAAATGTGGGGCAGCCGTTACAACTATACTAAGACCTTAGAACTTATATCTCAAGGCTGGGTGCCGCATTTACGTTGTAGATGTCCATGGGCTCCAGTAACCACTTAACACCAGGTGGGCTGTTAGCTCGTCCACCCATCTAAGCAATAAAAAAAAAACCTCAGACTGTGCCGACTTCGATTCTCGTGTAGCGAGATATTTTGTTGCCCTAATTATTTAAGCGTGCCTTAAATATCTTCGTAACTGATCTTGTCCGCGACCTCGCTGCGTTGGCACCGTCTCTGAATCGGTCAAGGCGCGCTCCGCACTAATGTGTCACACTATTTCATTCAGTGTGCGTCTGTGTGTATAAACTTCTAAAACTAATATTGAATGTTGTTTTCGTAAACACGACTTGCCGACTTTTGTCGGTCGTGTTAAAATATTTTAGATGTAGCTTAAAAAAGAAAAACGTTCAACAATTTACTGGTGGTAGGACCTCTTGGGAGTCCGCACGGGTAGGTACCACCACCCCGCCTATTTCCGCCGTGAAGCAGTAATGCGTTTCGGTTCGAAGGGTGGGGTAGCCGTTGTAACTATACTGAGATCTTAGAACTTATATCTCATGGTGGGTGGCGCATTTACGTTGTAGATGTCTATGGGCTCCAGTAACCACTTAACACCAGGTGGGCTGTGAGCTCGTCCACCCATTTGAGCAATAAAAAAAAATAAAAAAAATTATAAAAACATTTATTCTGTCTATATTGGCCAGGGCATTAGAGTGAAGTTATAAAATGATTGCATTGTCATCGGTCCTTGATGCGTTTGGAAATTTTTCATGTCAGTGAAAATGACGTTCAAAGATTCCGTTACATCTATACCTATATATTAATACGTGAAGCAAAAACTTTGTATCCCTTTTTACGAAAATTGCGCGGACAGAGGAGTATGAAAGTTTCCACACTTACAGAGAATATAGAGAAGAAGTGCACAATGTTAATATTTTTTTAAAATAATGCATAAAAGATACATTAAATCAATAAAGAAAACATTACACACACTACATACCATGTATGTGACGCACACACGCATGCATACTATTTATTGTCAAACTTTTGTTCTTGACGTCTGTTGTCAAATTTTAATTGAGAATAGACTAAATAAATATTGTTTGTCTTTGTTAATATTTTTTATAGTGTAGTTGTTCGCGACGGACATAAATAAATGCAGCTTGATAGACATTGTTCGCGACGGACATTGATAGTTTAATAGATAAATAGTTAAAATAGAGAATAAATAGTTATAAATGTCCGTAAATAGATATTATGTGAAAAATAGCTGTGAAATAGATAGAGATAATGTAAATAGGAATAGTTAAACATGAAAATAAGTAATTTGTTATATTTTGTTTGTAAATAAAGATTGGTCCTCGTGGTCTTTAATTTGGCGTGGGAACGCAGGAGCGAGTCACAATACGGGCGACTAATAGAGCGACTAGGCAAACAATAGGCGAGCGAGGCGGCCGAGAGAACAATAGACGCCCACCGTGCTCGGACTCATAATAGCGCTGGCCGGGTGCGCGTGGGCGACCATAAATAGGGGGCCTACCTCGCTGCTAATTCAACGCCGCCATCCACCCATTATAGTGGAAACGCTCCCCAATTGGTCCCGCCACATGGCGGCCATCAGGGAGCGCTTAGGGCGGGCCCCCTCTGTGCGCCCTTACGGGTCAGGCTTCAGATTTCTGCCGGCGTCGGCAGAGGAGTATAGGGTGGTCCAAGCCTATCTCGCGGGAGCCTCCTCCGCTGACAGTGCCATTAAATGGTACTGTTACGCATTGGAGGAGGATATTCCCGCGAGAGTGGCAATTCGAGGCCTACCTGCCGACACCGACGCGGCAGAAATCGTAGACTCTTTAAAGGAGTTAGGGTTTCCGGCTCGTTATGCTCGGTGTATACGGGCCAAGAGAGGGCGGCCGGGTTGCGTCTTTTACGTAACCCTGGACCACCTCTCCAAGGATGACCTCGCCCGCTTGTACGCAGTTGAAGAACTGCTGTACTTGCCGGGGGTGTCAGTTGAGGGATGGCGTCCAAGCCGAGGACCTGCGCAGTGTCATCGCTGCCAGGCCTTCGGACACGCCTCCAACAACTGCCACCGAGCAGTCCGCTGCGTGCGATGTGCGGGTGAGCACATTGTGGCGGACTGCCCGAGGCCAAGGGAGGGACCCTTCATCTGCGCCAACTGCGGGAAGGGCCACGCCGCTGTTGACAAGCGGTGTGTGTTCTACCGCAGGAGGGCGCGGATGATGGGGGTCACTATTCCTCCCCCCGTACCGCCAGCGAGGCGCGCCGGTCAAGCCCCTACCCCTGCTCCACGTCCCGCACCAAGTCCATCTTGGAAGGGCAAGGGCAAGGGAAAGAGTTCACAAGCCCCCCCTTTCCCTCCGGTTAATACTCAACCTGCCACCGTGGAGGCCAGCGCAACAGCGGCTACCCTGATGGCAGAGGCGAACCCTCAACGACAGGCCATAAAGCCCCGCCCGGCCCCCCGTTCAATCAACAAGGCAGGGACTGATCTCCAACTCACTGTACTGACCAAATCTCAAAAAAAAAACAAAAAGAAAAAAATGAAAGCCAGAGAGAAGAAAAAAAAAGAAAAGGAAGAAGCAGCCGCCATGAGTGAAGGACAAGCTGCCCAGACGATCCAACCTCCATCTCCCATGGAGATAACAGTCACCGACCCGCCCCAGAACACGAATACTCTGGGCGACTCGCAGCCCCCACTTCCTCCCCGCCCGCAGCGGGAGAGGCGCAGAGATCGGCAGGACACGCAGCCTGTCGGCCTCGCTGCCTGGCTCCTCTCCCTGTGGGAGAAACTGTCCGAGGTGATCTCCGGAGTAATCCGTGAGATCGCCTCGGGAGCCAGTCCCTTCGGGGCCTTGCTCGCGGGGTTCTACCGGATGTTAGCGCAGCTCAATGGCTAGCCAAGAGCTGCGCATCATCTACTGGAACCCCGACGGGATAGGGTCCCGGAGGCCGGAGCTCATCCGACTCGCCCAAGAGCATGACCCGCAGGTCATCCTCTTGGGCGAGACCAAACTCAAACCTCGACAAGATTTTAGGATGCCCAACTACTTCGTGTACCGACGGGACGAACTGACCTCCAACGGGCGCCCGTTCAGGGGCACTGCGGCGCTCGTCAGGAGGGACGTGGTGCACGAGGAGCTTGAGCTACTGACCTTCGCCTCTACCAGAACGGTCGGGGTGAGGGTTCACGTACTGGGGGCCGAATTGCGGATTTATGCCGCGTATCGACCCCCGGGTCCTGATTTTGTCGAGGACGATATTAGACGGGCCTTGAACCATGATCGCCATCCGGCCTTGGTGGTCGGGGACCTCAATGCGAAACATGTCGCTTGGGGCTCCCGAATCATCACGGCGCCCGGAAGGCGATTGTACGAGGATGCCGAAAGGGGGGACTACTGCGTGGTCGGCCCCAACGAACCCACTCACGTTCCAACGTTGGCCCGGTACCAACCGGACGTCTTGGACGTGTGTGTACACAAGGGGTTACGGTGCCCTCTAGCGATAGAGGCACTGTACGACCTGAGTACCCCTCACCTACCGATCTTGGTCTCGGTGGGTTTGGGGCTCACTCGGGTCGCGACATCCCCTCTCAGGCCTAGGGTCGACTGGCAGTCCTTTACGGGACTGCTGGCCGACCAATCCTTGTTTCAAGACCCGTCTACCCCTGATGAGGTCGACACGGCGGCTTCCCGTCTCGTCGACACCATCAGGGGAGCCCTGGACCAAGCGACGACTCTGGTACCCAGCGGGGGGCCCAGAGTGGAACTCCCGGTGCACCTCAAGACGTTAATTCGTCGGAAGAGGGCACTGAGGAGGCTCTGGGCGACATCTAGGTGTCCCAGGATCAAGCGCGAGCTAAACCGACTTGAGGATGAGCTGGCGACTAAGATGCGGACTTTCCGGGGTGACTCCTGGGAGGGGGGACTGTTGGACGCGTCCGACGACCGTACGATGGCCCCCCTTCACCGCATCTGTCGCCGGCTCACCCACAAGCCTTCCCCCACTTGTCCCCTGGAGGATGAGGCGGGAAGACGGTGTTTTACACCGGTGGCTCGTGCCGAAGTCCTGGCCAACTCGCTGGAGGGGCAGTTCACTCCGAATGTCTCTGCGCCCTCGATGGTTGCATTCCATCGGGAGGTGGCAGAGGGTGTAATCCAACTCCTCAAACCGGAATCGCCGGGAGTCGAGCTGGGAGATGACGATCTAGTCACTCCCAGCGAGGTGCGCCTCCTCATCAAGTTGATGAAGAGGCGCAAAGCCCCCGGCGAGGACTGTATTCCTCCCCTCGCCCTGCAAAACCTCCCACCCTCAATCGTGTCAGCAATGACACGATTGTTTAATTCCATTCTCCGGGTAGGACACTTCCCTGGAACTTGGAAATTGGGCAAGATTATCGTCTTGCCCAAACCCGGCAAGGACAGGAGAAAGCCCTCCAGTTACCGACCGATTACCTTGCTGTCGCACGTGGGCAAGTTGTTCGAGCGGCTGCTCCTGAGGAGAATATCGCCGTATATTCTCCTCAGGCCGGAGCAATTCGGCTTTAGAAGCGGCCACTCGACGACTCTGCAACTGACCCGTGTCCTGCATCACTTGGCGGACCGGCGTAACTCGGGCCAATACACGGTCGCAGTCCTTCTCGATATCGAGAAGGCCTTCGACCGTGTGTGGCACGAGGGGTTGGTCCACAAGCTGCGGGACGCGGGCCTACCGCACGCTCACGTGCGACTGCTCGGGTCGTATCTGGAGGGCAGAACCTTCTTTGTCGCGGTCGAGGGCGCTCGGTCTTCCGTGCGTCCCATTACGGCCGGAGTTCCTCAGGGTAGTGTCCTATCACCTATCCTATACGCCCTCTACACCAATGACATCCCCACCCTGGAGGGTCACCTTCGAGCGTGGGAGGAGGACGTGAAGTTGGCCTTGTTCGCAGATGACTCGGCCTACTTCTCGTCCTCTCCGTTCCCCTCTGCAGCCATTATGAGGATGCAGAGGCTTTTGGATTTACTGCCCCAGTGGCTGGACCGTTGGAGAGTCGCGGTCAATGTGGGAAAGACCGCGGCCTTGCTCTACGGTCCGGTCCGTATTAGAGTCGTCCCCAAGAAACTCAGTCTCCGAGGTGTGAATGTCGAGTTCAGGACCATGGTCCGGTATCTCGGGTGCGACATCGACCGCTCCTTGAGCATGGTCGCGCACGTCAACCGAGTCATCGGTCAGACTCGCGCGGCCAGGTTCTTGCTGCGGCCGGTACTTGCGTCCGGGCTTCCGACCAGGACCAAACTCGCCATTTACAGGACATACGTCCGTTCCCGCCTCACATACGCTGCTGAGGCCTGGTATCACCTGTTGTCGCCGTCCCAGCGATCTAGGTTGCAGGCCCAGCAGAGTCTTTCCCTCCGTACTATCGTCGGGGCCGGGCGGTACGTCAGAAATGACGTCATCGCCCGGGACCTAGGGGTGGAGTCGCTCAGGGAGTTCGTGACTAGGCTCGCTCGTAATATGTACGAGCGAGCCGAAAACGGCCCCCATGAGCATCTCCACAACATAGCCCCGCTGCACGCCAGACCACCCGATGGTACGGCGTTGCCGCGGGAGCTATTGGTACCCCCGACGATCGTTCGGAGATAAAGCTCCTCGCCGGCTGTGAGGCCGGGGAGGACCTATGAGCGCCCCTCTTGGAGCTGAGTTTCATCAGCCTCTAGGCCCACGTCTCTTGCCCGCTTGGCGGGTCCCCCATGTGGCGACCGCGGCTGCACCCCGAAGGTGTAGCCTTATTTCCATCAGGGGCTTAGACCCCACCCCCCACCCCCTTTTGGGATGGGGTATTTATACCCGCTACAGTCCTCCCTCCCATCAAAATTATAATAATGGGGAGAGGGGGGGAGGACTCTAGCGTGGAGTGCGGCTTAGCTCTCTCCCCCATATTAGGTTAGCTAGGTTATGTTAGGTTAAGTTAGATTAGGTTTAGGTGTGACGGCTCGCGCTGCCCCGGCACTCCACGGAGAGCAGGAGCGGCGCGCTGCCGTCACTTAGTTTTAAGTTAGATTAAGCTAGTCTACTTTAGATTAAGTTAGGTTAAGATTGTATTGTAAGAGGAAAAAAAAAAAAAAAAAAAAAAAAAAAAAAAAAAAAAAAAAAAAAAAAAAAAAAAAAAAAAAAAACATGGAGGAGAGCAGCGACCGCCCCCAAGAACGAAGACGAAGAAAGAAGAAGAGAAGAAGAGTAGACGGAAGTGGAGAAGATAATTAAGGAAGTCCTACCCACCACTACCTCAAGTCTGCAGTAGACCAGCCAGCAGTGCATCACCCCTACCTCATTAGGCAGGGAGATTCAGCCCGGGCAGAGGGGTTTCCCCGAGGCCCGCTCCGTGCCCCCGCAAAGGGATACGACGACCCTCCGTCTGCTAATTCAGCCCGGGACACCAGTGCGCCAGGATACCAAAACTGCTTGTGCTGTGCGGTCTTGTCGAATCCTTTCGCGAGTGTGTTTTATCCAGAAGTGTTGTGTCGGTGTGGTGACGCCCCGAACAAACGAAATTCGGGACCCGGGAACAGGTAAGTTGATTGACACTTTCATTCTTTAACATTTGTTAATTGCGGGTAGATGTTGATCAGCCTGGATAGCTGCGTACTCAATTTATTCTAAGAATAAAACAGAGTTACGTTAGCGCCATCGAGACTGGCCATCTGTGTCTGTTCCCAGTCCTCCCCTACCCTTTGGGGTTAGGAGGGGTTGCAAACCAAACCCGAGTTGACGAATTAGTTAACTGAGTCGTCAGAACGACAGGCTCGCTAGCGAGTCGCGGTGTGTTTTCTTATTAGTTTTTGCTTATTTTATTATTTCCTTATTTATATATTAGATTAATTAGTCATTACAGTTAGTGTAGTCTTGTAGATATTGTAGTTCAGTAGCCTAGTTTATTAATTATAATAACAATTTAATTTTAATTTTACATTTTTTTTTCCAACTACCCTCAATTATAACATATCAAATCTTTTCAATTCCTTTCCTGAAACATTTTTAAATTTATAGTATATTAATTTAGAATTAAATTAGATCGACCCATAGACCCCGAGGGGTGTCGTCCCGCTTACCATAGAAATAAATTGATTTTCTATCATTTTGAGTATTGACCTAGTTGATTGTATTAGTTTACCGTATTCGATTTATATTTTATTTTTTATTTTCACGTTTTCATTTAAAACTTTACATACCAAATAGAATACACATTTAGTTACAACTACCATCCTCCAAAATTTTTCTAAACCTTATACCAATTGCAATAGAATAAATTATAGTTCCAGGTATTACTCTAATATTTATTTTTCTAAAATTAATTTCTATAATATTTTTAATTTTCATTACGTGCCTACGACCGCACCAGAACTTAGCAATATTGTATTGCTATCAAGTCGCCAGTTTTGAACTGCGACCATCTGGCGGCGGACTCAGGTGGACGCTCGGTCCATCATAAGTGGGCACTTAGTACTAACTTTTTAACTCTTATTTTTAATTTTTAATTTTTAACTTTACTTTACTTTGTTATTAACCTTACATTTCTATTATAGTAATTTTATTTGGTTCCTTATTTTCTCTATTATTTCATCCTTATAACGTAAACTATATATTTAGGCTTATGGAGGTGTTAAATTGTGACTATTGGTCATAATTTAATAACCACATTTAATAATAGTTAATTTGCATTAATTACATTCACTTAATTATTATTTCAATTTCACTTTTATTTTAATTTCAAGTTAGTTTATCGGTATGGTGAGCGGGATTGTCCTTGCTCTCTCCGGTTAATAGGGTTCATCGACCCCCACTACCAGCAGCGTTCGCTGGTGCCTGTCACCTGCTTCAGTAGACTGTCGTCTAAATCATGTCAGGGGGGAGCCCCCCCATAATCAGCACCCCAGGCCCCTCCCATAAGGGACGCACAATAGGAACTAGCCTATTTGCCCAAACCCAAACTCGCCCAGGCCCGGACAATAAGCCCGGGCCTTCTGGAGCGGCCCAGGGACCGCCGAGAATCGGTTCGGGGGAAAGTTGCTTTCCCTTACCGACCGATAACTCGGGGACCCCTCGGCCGCGAAAGAAGGCCAGGTCCGAGTCCGACCGGGGCTCTTCTGAGGAGAAAGACAAGAGACCGAGGATAGGTCCCTCTTCCAGATCCGAGGGTGACGATAGCGAAGCTACCTCCGTCACTCCTTCCTCTTCTGCATCCACATCTGCTTCGTCCTCCCCCTCCTCCTCTCGCTCAACGTCCCCCTCAAAGGAATCCCTTCCCTCACCCAAGAAACCCATCCCCAAACCTAGGGCACTCCCTAGGACGGTAGATGCTCCTAGGTTGAGAACCCCTCCGCGTTCTCCCTCTCCAGCACTCTCTCCTATCATGGCGGATAGTACTCGAGGTGCCCCCGCCTCAAGTTGCACGGCGGGCAACCTAGATTCAACTAGGTATGTGGACCTCGAGGCTACCCGACCCCCCCCTCCCTCAGTCCGAAAACTTCCTGACCCAATTCCGTCCACATCTTATGCGGCTATAGCCGCCTCCAAGCCAATTACTCCCAAGCCCCCAACTCAGGTCCATCGAAATGTTCCTCCCCCGAGACCGAAGGGTCGCGCCCAGGAGGAACTGCGCCGACACCCGCCAATAATGGTGGAGGCCCTTTCTAATTGGCCCCGCCACATGGCTGCCATTAGGGAGCGCCTAGGCCGCGCCCCCTCGGCGCGACCCTTCGGCACTGGTTTTAGGTTCCTGCCGTCGTCGGCTGAGGAATACAGGGCGGTCCAGGCCTACCTGTCGGAGGCCTCTGCCAGGGATAGTACCATTAAATGGTACTGCTATGCCCTGGCGGAGGAGATGCCCTCCAAGGTAGCTGTCCGGGGCCTCCCTGCCGACACCGACACGGCAGACGTTACCAACGCGTTGAAGGAGCTGGGGTTCCCGGCTCGATACGCTAGGTGCATTCGGTCCAAGAGAGGGCGACCGGGCAGCGTATTCCACGTTGCCCTGGATCACCTCTCAAAGGATGAACTCGCCCGCTTGTACTCAGTCAACGAACTGATGTACTTGCCGGGGGTGACGGTTGAGGGATGGCGACCAACCCGAGGGCCTGCGCAGTGTCACCGCTGCCAGGCCTACGGGCACGCCTCCCACAATTGTCACCGTGCGGTCCGCTGCGTGAGATGTGCTGCGGAGCACACTGTAGCGGACTGCCCGAGGCCGAGGGACGGCCCATTCTCCTGCGCCAATTGCGGGAAGGACCACGCCGCCGTTGATAGGCGGTGCCCGGTCTACCGCAAGAAGGCCAGGATGATGGGAGTAACCGTCCCTCCTCCGGTGCCACCGGTGCCACCGGTGCGTCGATCCGGGAATGCAGCTCCTTCCGCTGTAGCACCCACCTCGAAGGGGAAGGGGAAGGGGAAAGGGAAATCTTCCCAGCCCCAACCTCCTCCCACGTCCTCATTCATCCCCCCTGCCGTCACAGTGGAGGCCGAACCATCGGCGGCAACGCTGATGGCTGAAGCCAACACTCCGCGGCGGGGTAAACCTACTCCGACCCCACGTAGCTTCGCTATAACAAGACCGACCCCAAAACAAGACCGCGCTCCGGCCCGTGCCGGTGCCCCAACCCCACAAGCTCCAAATAAAAAAACCCTTAAAAACAGGAAAAAAAAGAGCAAAAGGAAATTGATGAAGAAAGCGCGAAGGGAGGCCTTAGAGAACGCTGCTCCCTCATCGGTTCCCGCAATACCTGCCATAGACATGGAGGTTGACATCAACCCCACTACCGACCACATAATCGATGATCAACAACCTGGACCATCTTCATTGCCCCAGGCCCAACCGGCCACTTCAGGCATACAGCCCCCATTACCACCCCGCCCGCAGAGGGAGCGGCGCAGCGGCCGACAGGACACGCAGCCTGCCGGCTTCGCTGCCTGGCTCCTCTCCCTGTGGGAGAAACTGTCCGAGGTGATCTCCGGAGTGATCCGAGAGATCGCCTCGGGAGCCAGTCCCTTCGGGGCCTTGCTCGCGGGGTTCTACCGGATGATTGCGCAGCTCAATGGCTAGCCAGGAGCTGCGCATCATCTACTGGAACCCCGACGGGATAGGGTCCCGGAGGTCGGAGCTCATCCGACTCGCCCAGGAGTATGACCCGCAGGTTATCCTCCTGGGCGAGACCAAGCTCAAACCTCGACAAGATTTTAGGATGCCCAACTACTTCGTGTACCGACGGGACGAACTGACCTCCAGCGGGCGCCCGTTCAGGGGCACTGCGGCGCTCGTCAGGAGGGACGTGGTGCACGAGGAGCTTGAGCTACTGACCTTCGCCTCTACCAGAACGGTCGGGGTGAGGGTCCACGTACCGGGGGCCGAATTGCGGATTTATGCCGCGTATCGACCCCCGGGTCCTGATTTTGTCGAGGACGATATTAGACGGGCCTTGAACCATGATCGCCATCCGGCCTTGGTGGTCGGGGACCTCAATGCGAAACATGTCGCTTGGGGCTCCCGAATCATCACGCCGCCCGGAAGGCGATTGTACGAGGATGCCGAAAGGGGGGACTACTGCGTGGTCGGCCCCAACGAACCCACACACGTTCCAACGTTGGCCCGGTACCAACCGGACGTATTGGACGTGTGTGTTCACAAGGGGCTACAGTGCCCTCTAGCGATAGAGGCACTGTACGACCTGAGTACCCCTCACCTACCGATCTTGGTCACGGTGGGTTTGGGGCTCACTCGGGTCGCGACATCCCCTCTCAGGCCTAGGGTCGACTGGCAGTCCTTTACGGGACTGCTGGCCGACCAATCCTTGTTTCAAGACCCGTCTACCCCTGATGAGGTCGACACGGCGGCTTCCCGTCTCGTCGACACCATCAGGGGAGCCCTGGACCAAGTGACGACTCTGGTACCCAGCGGGGGGCCCAGAGCGGAACTCCCGGTGCACCTCAAGACGTTAATTCGTCGGAAGAGGGCACTGAGGAGGCTCTGGGCGACATCTAGGTGTCCCAGGATTAAGCGCGAGCTCAACCGACTTGAGGGGGAGCTGGCGACTAAGATGCGGACTTACCGGGGTGATTCCTGGGAGGGGGGACTGTTGGACGCGTCCGACGACCGTACGATGGCCCCCCTTCACCGCATCTGTCGCCGGCTCACCAACAAGCCTTCCCCCACTTGCCCCTTGGAGGACGAGGGGGGAAGACGGTGTTTTACACCGTTGGCTCGTGCCGAAGTCCTGGCCAACTCGCTGGAGCGGCAGTTCACTCCGAATGTCTCTGCACCCTCGATGGCTGCATTCCATCGCGAGGTGTCAGAGGGTGTAATCCACTTCCTCAAACCGGAATCGCCGGGAGTCGAGCTGGGAGATGACGACTTAGTCACTCCCAGCGAGGTGCGCCTCCTCATCAAGTTGATGAAGAGGCGCAAAGCCCCCGGCGAGGACGGTATTCCTCCCCTCGCCCTGCAAAACCTCCCTCCCTCAATCGTGTCAGCAATGACACGATTGTTTAATTCCATTCTCCGGGTAGGACTCTTCCCTGGAACTTGGAAACTGGGCAAGATCATCGTCTTGCCCAAACCCGGCAAGGACAGGAGAAAGCCCTCCAGTTACCGACCGATTACCTTGCTCTCGCACGTGGGCAAGTTGTTCGAGCGGCTGCTCCTGAGGAGAATATCGCCGTATATTCTCCTCAGGCCGGAGCAATTCGGCTTTAGAAGCGGCCACTCGACGACTCTGCAACTGACCCGTGTCCTGCATCACTTGGCGGACCGGCGAAACTCGGGCCAATACACGGTCGCGGTCCTCCTCGATATCGAGAAGGCCTTCGACCGTGTGTGGCACGAGGGGCTGGTCCACAAGCTGCGGGACGCGGGCCTACCGCACGCTCACGTGCGACTGCTCGGGTCGTATCTGGAGGGTAGAACCTTCTTTGTCGCGGTCGAGGGCGCACGGTCTTCCGTGCGTCCCATTACGGCCGGGGTTCCCCAGGGTAGTGTCCTATCACCTATCCTATACGCCCTCTACACCAATGACATCCCCACCCTGGAGGGTCACCTTCGGGCGTGGGAGGAGGACGTGAAGTTGGCCTTGTTCGCTGACGACTCGGCCTACTTCTCGTCCTCTCCGTTCCCCTCTGCAGCCATTATGAGGATGCAGAGGCTTTTGGATTTACTGCCCCAGTGGCTGGACCGTTGGAGAGTCGCGGTCAATGTGGGAAAGACCGCGGCCTTACTCTACGGTCCGGTCCGTATCAGAGTCGTCCCAAAGAAACTCAGCCTCCGAGGTGTGAATGTCGAGTTCAGGACCACGGTCCGGTATCTCGGATGCGACATCGACCGCTCCTTGAGCATGGTCGCGCACGTCAACCGAGTCATCGGTCAGACTCGCGCGGCCAGGTTCTTGTTGCGGCCGGTGTTTGCGTCCGGGCTTCCGACCAGGACCAAACTCGCCATTTACAAGACATACGTCCGTTCCCGCCTCACATACGCTGCTGCGGCCTGGTATCACCTGTTGTCGCCGTCCCAGCGATCTAGGTTGCAGGCCCAGCAGAGTCTTTCCCTCCGCATTATCGTCGGGGCCGGGCAGTACGTCAGAAATGACGTTATTGCCCGGGACCTAGGTGTGGAGTCGCTCGTGGAGTTTGTGACTAGGCTCGCCCGTAATATGTACGAGCGAGCCGAAAACGGGCCCCATGAGCATCTCCACAACATAGCCCCGCTGCACGCCAGACCACCGGATGGTACGGCGTTGCCGCGGGAGCTATTGGTACCCCCGACGATCGTTCGCAGATAAAGCTCCTCGCCGGCTGTGAGGCCGGGGAGGACCTATGAGCGCCCCTCTCGGAGCTGAGTTTCATCAGCCTCTAGCCCCACGCCTCTTGCCCGTTTGGCGGGTCCCCCGTATGGGGACCGCGGCTGCACCCCGTAGGTGCAGCCTCATTTCCATGAGGGGCTTTGACCCCACCCCCCACCCCCTTTTGGGATGGGGTGTTCTTACCCGCTACAATCCTCCCCCCCATCAATATTGTATAACGATGGGGAGAGGGGGAGAGGACTGTAGCGTGGAGTGCGGATTCGCTCTCTCCCCCATATTAGGTTAGCTAGGTTATGTTAGGTTAAGTTAGATTAGGATTAGTTTAGGTGTGACGGCGCGCGCTGTCCCGGCACTCCACGGAGTGCAGGAACGGCGCGCTGCCGTCACTTAGATGTAAGTTAGATTAAGTTATGTTTACTTTAGGTTAAGTTAGGTTAAGATGAAATTGTAAATAGTGTAGGGAAAAAAAAAAAAAAAAAAAAAAAAAAAAAAAAAAAAAAAAAAAAAAAAAAAGAAAAAAAAAAAAAAAAAAAAAAAAAAAAAAAAAAAAAAAAAAAAAAAAAAAAAAAAAAAAAACAAAAAAAGAAAAAAAAAAAAAAAATTATATGGAGGAGAGCAGCAGCGCCCGGAAGAAGGGAAGAAAGAAGAAGAAGAAGAAGAAGGAAGAAAAAAGAGAAGAAGAGAAGAGTGAAGAAAAAAAAGAAGTCGACCCCACACATAACATCACGCCTGCCTGATACCCCATCCAGCAGTGCATCACCCCTGCCTTATTAGGCAGGGAGCTACATGTCCGGGCAGAGGGGTTTCCCCGAGGCCCGCTCCGTGCCCCCCCTAAGGGGGTACGACGACCCCACGACTGCTAATTCAGTTCGAGACAGCGAGCCGACGAGTCAAGACCTCTCCAGAAGAAGAGGAGAGCGCCCAAGAAGCAAGAAAAGACTCGCTCCTACGCCCTGCGCCGGTCAAGCCACGAGGACCGTGTGAACGCCATACTGAAGACTTCGTTATTTTCCTCGAACCAATCCCAGCACCCGTTCCGCGACAGCCACTGCGGCAATACTCGAGCCACCACGTTTCAACGAGAGTAAGAAGTCTAAAAATCACACGTGGTGGCCGAAACCTGAGCGGTGGCCGTCCGGAATATTGGTCCTTCGAGAGCCGGATTCATTTGAGGAAGATCGAAGAAAATTGAAGATTGAAGATTGAAGAAATGGTGCTCACACGGTCCGAGAAGATGAGGTCGTCACGCCTTGACCGGCCCGGCAACGAAGCTGTCTCGGGCTCAACATCGCAAGACGCACAGCAACGAGCTGTGTCGGCCGCGCCGCGTTCGGGAGTGACGCAGGGACCGCCACCGATGGCGGCAACCTCCTCCCAGTCAACCGCGCCGCGTTCGGGAGTGACGCAGGGACCGCCACCGATAGCGGCACCCTCCTCCCAAGTGGAAAAGTGTCCGGGAGTGCCGCGGGGCTCACAAGCGATGCCCCCCTCCCGCCAAATATTGCCTACGCAATACTCGCCGGCGTCGCCAACGGGACCGAACAGCGGGGTCTGTCGTCGAGTGGTCAGACCTCCCAGCACCGCGACACCGGCAACAACTTCAGGCGACGCAGCAACGGAGAGCGTCGTATCCGCGAGCCAGAACAGAAAGGAGTCAGCGCTCGCGGCCAATCAAATAGTACACGGGTCCCACATCACGGACGCCGCTGCCAAAATCTCGACGACAGAAGAAGGCTCCACACTCCGCGACGGGATGGCGCCACCAGTACGAGGATCTTCGAGAAAGTCGAGTCAACAGTCACAACGGCTGTTGCTTATGGCGCGCCTCAAAGAAGAGCATCTTCGCGCCAAAGAAGAACAAGCCCGACTTCAAGCAGAGCTCGCCGCCGCCCGCATCTCAACATTAGAAGCCGAAGCGCTCGTTGAAGAAGAGGAAGATGCGCGCACAACACTCACGGAGGACGAGAACGAGCAATCACAGCGCATCGACACATGGCTCAGTCAGCAACGATCGATCGCGCTACAGGGAGTCGAAGAAAGAGTAATGCAGCCAACACACGGATCACCAGCCACCATCGAGCAACCGCAACTGGAACTTCCCGCACCAATAGAACAGCTGAAGCTACCGGCCCCTGCCGCGGCACCGATTGCCGCACCTGTCGCACCGAAGAGCGACATCGCCGAACTAGCAGCTGCCATCGCGACGGCCGCCCGCCAAGCCAGGCCCGGACCATCGCATCGGTACTACGGGGAGCTTCCAGTGTACAGTGGATCGCACCAAGAATGGCTCTCCTTCAAGGTCGCCTACGCCGAATCAGCGGACAGCTTCAGCGCCGCAGAGAACACTGCGAGACTTCGGCGTACGCTGAGAGGAAGAGCAAGAGAAGCGGTCGAAAACTTGTTGCTGCATTACACCGAGCCCGCCGAGATCATGCGGACTCTAGAATCGCGCTTCGGACGTCCAGAAGCAATCGCCGCAACGGAGCTGGAACGACTGCGCGCGCTGCCACGCTGCACGGACACACCGAGGGACATCTGCGTATTCGCGAACAAGGTGAACAACGTCGTCGCCGCTCTGAGGGCCCTCGACCGCGTACATTATATGTACAATCCGGAGCTCACCAACATCACATCAGAGAAGCTGCCGTCCACTCTACGCCACCGCTGGTTCGAATTCTCAGCGACTCAACCGGCGGGAGAACCGGACCTCGTCAAGCTGTCGCGCTTCCTGCAACGCGAGGCGGACCTGTGCAGCCCATACGCACAGCCGGAGCCAGAGACGAGAGTGGAGAACACCAGCGGTCGGCGGAAGATGGTGAATACGCCTCAGAGGACGCACACCACGCAAGCGAAGGAGGAGAGGAAATGCGCAGCATGTCAGAAGCCGGGCCACATCCCACAAGATTGTCCCGAATTCAAGAGAGCAGCCGTCAGCGAGCGCTGGGATACGGCGAAGCGCGAAAATTTGTGTTTCCGGTGCCTACGGTTCCGGTCCCGGGGACACGTGTGTAAAAAGAAGAAGTGCGGCGTCGACAGCTGTGAACGCACGCACCACGAGCTGTTGCATAAGAAGCCAGCATGGCAGAAGCCGAAGGAAAAAGAAGAGGCGGTCACCTCGACGTGGGCCGCAAGAAGTGCGACAGCCTACCTGAAGATGGCGCCAATTACTGTTATCGGACCGGCGGGAGAAGCAGATACATGGGCCCTGCTGGACGACGGGTCGACGATCTCGCTGATTGACGAAGACTTCGCGAGACGAGTCGGCGCCAAAGGACCGATTGAACCCCTCTTCATCACTGCCATCGGAGACAACAAGATAGACGCAACACGCTCACGACGCGTCCCGCTGAAGCTATGCGGACGCACGGGGGAACCGCAAGACTTGAACTTACGGACAGTCAACGGCTTAAAATTAACACCACAGCGACTGAACATCGAAGTCCTCGCGTCGTGCCATCACCTCACCGACCTCCGCCATCACTTCAAAACGAGCTACGCCTCGCCGAAGATCCTGATCGGCCAAGACAACTGGCACCTGCTGGCGACGGAGGAGATGCGGACGGGACGACGCGATCAACCAGTGGCGTCTCGTACTCCGCTCGGGTGGGTCGTGCACGGAGCACACCCGGGAGGCAAGAGACAGCGCGTCAACTTCGTGGCACACGCGACGACGGCCGACGCGAACATGGACGAAGCCCTCAGGCACTACTTCGCGATCGAGGGACTCACCGTCGCCGCCAAGACGCCAAAGAATGACCCAGACGAGCGCGCGCTGAAGATCCTGAGAGAGACCACTCATCAGCAACCCGACGGCCGCTACGAGACCGCACTGCTGTGGCGTGAGGAGGGCCTGAAGATGCCCAACAATTTCGAAGCCGCGCTAAATCGCCTGACGTCCGTAGAGAAGAAACTGGAGAAGGATCCAAACTTGAAAGAGCGCTACAAACAACAAATGGACGCACTGGTAGCGAAAGGATACGCCGAAGTAGCTCCGTCAACGGGGACGAAGGACCGAACCTGGTACCTGCCGCACTTCGGCGTAACACATCCAATGAAGCCGGACAAGATTCGCATCGTGCACGATGCCGCTGCGAAGACCAGGGGGAAGAGCCTCAACGACTTCCTGCTCACCGGCCCGGACCTGCTGCAGTCTCTGCCTGGAGTGATGATGCGCTTCAGGCAGCACGCCGTCGCCGTCTCAGCGGACATCACAGAGATGTTCATGCAAATAGGCGTCCGAAGCGAGGACCGCGACGCGCTCCGGTACTTGTGGAGGGAGGACCCTTCACAGGAGCCTACAGAGTACCGGATGAAATCTATAATCTTTGGCGCGACAAGCTCACCCGCGACCGCCATCTACGTGAAGAACGCCAACGCGGAGAAGTACCGACTGCAGTACCCGGACGCCGCCGACGCAATCGTACGCAACCACTATATGGACGATTACCTGGGAAGTTACCGGACAAGCGAAGACGCGATCAGAATCGCAAATGAGGTGAGGGCAGTACACCGGCAAGGCCATTTCGAGTTACGCAAATGGACCTCGAACAACGAGGAGGTACGGTGCCACATGACCGACGAGGCCCCACCTACAAGTGTGACGCTGTCCGATGGAACGGAAATAGAACGAGTACTTGGCCTGGTGTGGAGACCTGCTGAAGACGTCCTCGCCTTCAATCTGGACATGGCGCGAATCCCAAAAGAAGTCTTGGAGAGCAGCGCGCCTACGAAGAGACAGGCTCTGCGAATAATGATGTCCGTCTACGACCCCCAAGGCATCGCATCACCAGTCACTGTCGGAGCGAAGAAGATCCTGCAAGAGACGTGGCGCCGAGGGACGGCGTGGGACTCCCCCCTCGATGAAGACCTCTGCGCGATGTGGAGAGAGTGGATCGACCACTTAAGACGCCTGCGCGGCGTCTCAGTGCCGCGCTGCTATCCCGGCTACTCAGACGCCGCCAACCTCCAGCTCCACACATACGTAGACGCCAGTGAGTCCGCCTACGCCGCCGCGTTATACTGGCGCGCCGAAATGCCCGACGGGGAGATCAGGACCTCCCTCGTACTCGCCAAAGCCCGAGTCGCGCCCTTGAAACTCACCTCGATACCGCGCCTCGAGCTACAAGCTGCCGTGATGGGCAGCCGCATGGCCGCGGCTGTCACGGAGGAACACGACAGAAAACCAGACGCGAGAGTGTTCTGGACAGACAGCGCCACCGTATTGACCTGGCTACGAACGGGGTCGAGGTCGTATCGACCGTTCGTCGCTCACCGCATTGCAGCGATAGAAGAGAACAGCACTGTGGAGGAATGGCGCTGGGTCCCCACGAAGGAGAATGTCGCCGACGACGCCACTAGAGAGCTACCCGTCGGCTTTGAAAGAAACCACCGCTGGTTCATAGGCCCGGAATACCTAAGACGGCATCCGGATGATTGGCCCGTACAACGGACTGCAAGAAGGGCAGAAGATACGGGCGAAGAGAAGTGCGCAATGCTCGCCGTGAGCAGAGAGAGCCTCGGCGAAGCGATCCCGGACCCAAGACGCTTCTCCAAGTGGGAGAAGTACCTGCGTGCAACGGGGCGAATACTGCAATTCGTCGACCTATGCCGCAGAAGTCGCGAGCGCACTCATTACAAGAGGACCAGACGGAACCCGCGTTCGGACCCGACGTGGGAGAAGGATAGAAAGAAGACGACTTCGAAGACCCCGCTGAACACACCGCGGACGCCAGAGCAAGCAGTCATTCAATGGAAGACTTTAGACGCCGACACGCTTCGACGCGCCGAGACGCTCATTTGGCAACAGAGCCAGCGGGCGGCCTTCGAAGAAGAGATTTTGACGCTCCAGCGAGGGAAACAAATATCCCCAGCGAGCCGACTGCGAAACTTGTCCGTAACTTACGCGGACGGGATACTGAAAATAAACGGACGCATCGGCAACATAGAGGGAGCTGACGTCATCACCTCGCCTCTCGTGCTAGACGGATCCCGACGCGAAACGAGACTGATGATAGACTTCATCCATAGAAAGATGCACCACGCCGGAACCGAAGCTACGATCGCCGAGTGCCGACAGTCGTACTGGGTTTTACGCCTACGCCCAGTGACACGGAGCGTGATCCACAACTGTCTTCCGTGTCGTATCCGCAAGGACACTCCACCGCGTCCAGCCACAGGCGATCACCCACCGAGCAGACTGGCACACCATCGGCGACCATTTACATACGTGGGCCTCGATTACTTCGGGCCCTATCAAGTGACCACCGGCAGAAGCACCCAGAAGCACTACGTGGCCATCTTCACATGTCTCACTACGCGTGCGGTACATTTAGAACCGGCAGCGAGCCTCAGCACTGACTCAGCGGTGATGGCACTCCGGCGCATGATCGCGCGCCGGGGAGCTCCGACGGAAATATGGAGCGACAACGGCACCAACTTACGAGGTGCCGACAAGGAGCTGCGCCAAGCTATGGACAAGGCGACTGAGCATGAAGCGAGCTTAAGACTTATCCAGTGGCGCTTCATCCCACCGGGCGCGCCTTTCATGGGCGGCGCCTGGGAAAGAATGGTACGGGCAGTAAAGACCGCGCTCTCGGCCACGGAGCAGCCGAGGCACCCGACGCCCGAAATATTTCACACTCTGCTAGCGGAGGCAGAGTTCACAGTGAACAGCCGACCTCTCACCCATGTATCGGTGAGCGCCGACGATCCCGACCCTCTAACACCGAACCACTTCCTGCTGGGAGGCCCGGCGCGAGTCCCCGTGCCGGGCAAATTTGACGACGCCGACCTCATAGGGCGCGCACACTGGCGCGCAGCACAACGTCTGGCAGATGTGTTCTGGAGTCCCTGGCTCCGGGAGTACCTGCCCGACCTGCAGAACCGGCGGGAGCCCCACAGCCGCGGGCCCGCCCTGAAGATAGGCGACGTCGTGATAATAGCAGACGGAACGCTCCCACGGAACACCTGGCCACGAGGGATCATCCAGGAGGTTTACCCGGGGGCCGACGGCATCACACGAGTGGTCGACGTGCGCACCGCCGGCGGTATCCTGCGACGCCCGGCAAAGAAGATTATCGTGCTGCCCACGATGCCCGCCGCTCACCAAGGAGGATGCAGCGACGTGAACGACGCTGCACGGCGGGAGGATGTTCGCGACGGACATAAATAAATGCAGCTTGATAGACATTGTTCGCGACGGACATTGATAGTTTAATAGATAAATAGTTAAAATAGAGAATAAATAGTTATAAATGTCCGTAAATAGATATTATGTGAAAAATAGCTGTGAAATAGATAGAGATAATGTAAATAGGAATAGTTAAACATGAAAATAAGTAATTTGTTATATTTTGTTTGTAAATAAAGATTGGTCCTCGTGGTCTTTAATTTGGCGTGGGAACGCAGGAGCGAGTCACAATACGGGCAACTAATAGAGCGACTAGGCAAACAATAGGCGAGCGAGGCGGCCGAGAGAACAATAGACGCCCACCGTGCTCGGACTCATAATAGCGCTGGCCGAGTGCGCGTGGGCGACCATAAATAGGGGGCCTACCTCGCTGCTAATTCAGTTCGAGACAGCGAGCCGACGAGTCAAGACCTCTCCGGAAGAAGAGGAGAGAGCCGTCGCACAAGAAGAGACTCGCTCCTACGCCCTGCGCCGGTCAAGCCACGAGGACCGTGTGAACGCCATACTTGAAGACTTCGTTATTTTCCTCGAACCAATCCCAGCACCCGTTCCGCGACAGCCACTGCGGCAATACTCGAGCCACTACGTTTCAACGAGAGTAAGAAGTCTAAAAATCACACGTGGTGGCCGAAACCTGAGCGGTGGCCGTCCGGAATAGTAGTCTTGGCCAAATTTGTGATTGTATAAAATACAATAATAATAGTGTACAAACTTACAATTCCAATTAATTATAGTCGAATTTCGACTACTGCGGGACCTCTAGTACAAACAAAAACATAACAACCTAATAAAAGCGTATCTAATAATTTAGATAAAGCGTAACTAAGGATAAAACAATCTATACTAGATTGAGGTTAATGACAGCAGTGTATTGTTTAATTTATTTATTGCACAAGATGAGTTGATCTCACTACGTTTTCTGGTTTTTTTATTGCATAGCTGGGTGGACGAGCTCACGGCCCACCTGGTGTTAAGTGGTTACCCATAGACATCCACAACGTAAAGTCTGCCTTCTACCTTGAGATATGAGTACTAAGGTCTCAGTATAGTTACAACGGCTGCCCACCCTTCAAAACAAAGCGCATTACTGCTTTACGGCAGAAATAGGCAGGGTGGTGGTACCTAGCCGTACAGACTCACAAGAGGCCCTATCACCAGTAAAACCATGTGGTCTTCGGCCCACTGGTATAGCCAAATGGCTTCATCTTGAGCCATAAGGTGTAGATTGCATTGTGTAGCATCAAACTTAGGCGTAGCTGATACATATCCCTATAAACTCCCGAAATGTCCTGACACTAATAAACACGCATTTCCATTGAGTTTTTATCTTTGTTATTACACAATTTCACTCTGTTATTATGACGATAATGCGAACAACTAATAAATAACTCTCATCCTTAGGCCACGACGACCTTATGATTAGCTGTTTTTTCGCCTGTTGTCAACAGTCATGAAAAATTATGAAAATCACCGGCGAAATCGTTAAAATAAGATATTTTCGGTCGACCCGCGTTCTCAGACTTTTATTATGGACTCATATAGTATCTACTGTTACGGAATGGGGTTCGGGATAGATAAAATTCTACCGAATTACAAGTTGACATTATATTCAACACTTAGAACACTTTATAACTCTCAATTCGCTTCTTCCGCTTTGCTTCAGGTGATCCGTTCGCTGTATGGCTTCGAGAAGTTTCGATTACTAACTCATTGCTTGCCATCTCTGCAACGGTTTTATAGCCGATACCACATCTTTAGAATTATCGAGAATATTCCACACATTTCGTGTATTGTTTTCGCTATCTGACAATAGATGGCGTCGTACCTCTCGAGCGTTCTAGGTGCTACTAGATCCTTCGATATTCGTTCGACTATTCGGCCATAGATGGCGTAACTCTTACCGGCGTAACAATACGATATAGTAGTTACAATCATATGAATATCTCGTGCAAACAATTATAGTTTCGTAACTAAAGTAATTTGCGGTCAATCTCTGCGAAACGCGGTATACTAATAATACGTTGTTAGGGGTGAGAATTAATTAACTTTCAGTTCTGCGGTCGGGGCTGTTCAGAAGCGATAACGTCAATATTTATTTGTGCTAATTCGAAGGATGCATTTATAGTGAACAATAATTAATTTTAAATGAGAGTACACCATATATTGGTGGGATTGATAAGAATGGAACGTATGAAAAGAGTGTGAAACGAAGCGTTAAGATGTGAGAGAAAACCATAGACCTTACATACTTCAGTGGATAAAGCGGTAAGAAAGGGAAAAGATAATGACAAACAGAATGACAGAGAAAATGAAGCTATCGAAGGCGGTTGAATGAGCAAGGCGCAAAAAAGGTGTCACTTGATTTTTAATTTTAATTAATTATATTAAAGAAGATTTTAGAAAAGAAGAATAAAAGTGTAGTTAACAGTGGAATAATCTTATTTTATGTGCCAAAATCCCAATTTTACATATTTGTCTGTATTAACTTTTCGTTATAATAGATAATATTCTTCAAAATGCTACACTGGAATGAACACTAATTAAAAACCTTTCCTTTCCTTTCTGATCCTTTCTGAAGTCCAATGTGGTTTATAGTTCTAACGTAATCCGGCTAATATCACCGCAGTAAATTAAGATAAGTCCAGACAAATTTCCCTAACATCCCTCACTTTTAAACTTTAATTTAATAATTTTGACAACTGAACTATGGAATCTGAATTCCGATATAACTAACTAACTAAATGTATGGAGAGTATATGTGCCATTATTTGGGAATATCCTATCAATGATACTACACATTTAAAAGCAACTTCAAACGAGCTATATTGAATGGCCGCTCCGAAATTCATTGGTAAACTATTCGTGCAAAAGGGATGACCCTTTCTATTGAAATTGGCTGCGACTTGAAGTCCTTTGACCAGCCCATCCGTCATTGCTGGACAGCTTTCATCGAGATGGCGGTAATTTATTTATTAAGTTGCTCCAACAAAGTGATCATCAATACAAAACATTGACAAACTGACAAAAGTTCATGGCAGATGTCACCGCAATTATAGGTGCAATCGACAATGCATTAACAACAGAAATAAAAAAAATTACATAATTAAGATTTGATTACATTTGATTGATTGCTTAATATTAATTTATATTTAATTGGGAAATGATGATAATACGGTATAGATGGAAACTGGCAAGATAAATCAAACTAAGATGTACATTTTAATTGCAGAATAATCTCTTCCTTTTAAAGCAATTCCGATTTCGGCATTTCCAGTTAGTTATTATTTTCAGTTAGATTTCAACATAACAAAATGAGAATATTACAATAGAAACGCAGTCGAATTCATTGAAATACGCAATATCAAAGACTAGCGGACCGCTCCGGCTCCGCTAGGGTCTTCAACAAAAATTTCAACGATATTTGACGATGTTTTATTTAAAAAAATAAAAGAACACTTATTGCGGCATAACTATAGTAGTTAGACATATGCTGTCGCGACATTTTTTGTAAATAATAACGTGTTCTACAAAGTCGTAGTATATTATTTTATTCTATCATCAATAGTTTTCGCAGGGCATGCAATGTACAGAATATTTTAGGTATTTTTTTATACCTTATTGGAGTTTTAGTAAGGATCTCTAATTTTTTTTCAAAAAAGACCTATGTCACTCGGGAATAGTGTAGCTTCCAAACAGTGAAATAATTTTTCAAATCGGTTCAGTAGTTTCGGAGCCAGTTCAATACAAACAAACAAACAAACCTTTCCTCTTTATAATATTAGTATAGATAACTCAAAAACAGCCGGTCAGCTCCTGATAAAATATGACCCCATGAGAAGTATCAGCTCTCAAATAAAAATGTGGTGGGCATGCAATATGGTGCACGTGAAAGAAGTGAAACTTCTTTTGCGGCGTGTACTATTGAGCTAGCTTTGTTCTTTCCCTCTCTCCACAGTCGAGTGGTTCGCGAGACGCTCTATCTATTTTCTGAGTCTCGCTCATCCTAGATTGTATCTTTTCTCTCCAGCTGTAACGAATCTGTCGCGAGTAAAATTGTACAACGCTCCTAAAGAGGTTTTACTTCAAAAATAATCATAAAAATCGGATCACCAAGAAAAAAGTTCTGATCCTACTCTTCCTCTTCTCCATAAACAACTCTAAGTAACTTTGGGCTTTACAAAACAGATTGCGAGAAAATTTTCAATCACTAATCATTTATTTAAATTCAATTTTTAAAAAATCGTACTAAAATACAGAAATTTTTTGTTTGGTATCCCAAATGGTACCGAAATTTTGTTAATCTAACATCCTAACAGCTAAGTGAATTTGTCTCATTCGCAGTAGTCCTAATAAGACCTCTGGGTATCAGCTCCGACCAGTATTTACCTTTATCATGACAAATGTATCCGAAGACATATTACCGCTATCCGTCAATGATATAACGCTTGTCAGCGCTTAGTGTCTGTTACGTGTCGAGATAGCGATTGCTATTTTAATGACGATGCCCAGTATTTTTCGAAACAAGTTGTAGAAGATTACTTAAAAGAGTTTACCTAAAATTGTATATTTAAGAATCTATAAGAGACTAGCTGGCCCGGTAAAAGTTGTTTTGCTATATAAATTATTTCTGGGAAAGATAAATAACCTATATACCGACTACAGCGCCATCTACCAAGCTGATTTGTAAATTTGAACCATTCTCGAATCCACCTGAAGGTACACAGAAAATTTCATTAAAATCGGTCCAGCCGTTTAGGAGGAGTTCAGTGACAAACACACGCACAGAAGAAATATATATATATAAAAGATATAAAAATCGTGGCTGGAGCATATTTTGATGTTTTAAATATGATGATACTATAACTACTATCTTCATGTTTGTTTTTAATGGGCGAGATATCTGCTGAATGCTCTGTGTGATTGAAAAGTCACAGGCCTCTGGCATTGCTGAAGTCCATGGGCGACGGTAACCAGTCACCACCAGGTGGGCCGTATGCTCCTCGTCTGCCTACAAGGGCAAAAAAATCCAAAAATTAACCTTCTTTTTTTAATCTACCTATTCTAGTGACCTCGAGGGGTCATGTTAGATAGACCGAGCGAGTAGGTAAGTTCACGGGGCTCTGATCTGAGGAGTTGACCTAATGTACTTATTGTCACATCGCAATAACCAAGCGCTTAGGATGTTAATGTCGGACAGTCCTTCTGTAATTACAATTGGCTCCATTAATGTCGTAATGTGTACGAGATTAGATAATCATTTAATACAACGTGGGCCACGTAATGTATACTCTTACGATTATCGCAATTCAAACCGCTATCGTTTGGCACGTAATAAGCCCTTTTCGACAAATATAAAGGAAAAAATTATACCAATTTTTCAAATTCCCTTGACAAACAGAATACCTATAGTATTGAATGATATGTAATAACTCCGCTATGACGATTACTCACACGAGTTGACATGTCGCTTCGAGAAAATATCCATTATTATTACGGATACAGGGTGTGCTAGAAATGAAAATATTATAGTTGGCAACGATTCATACCGTACATTTTTAGTGCGGCACTTAATTTACAAAATCAATAATATTAAAATTAATTGAAGACCAACTTCAAGAGTGAATACATTTCACTAAAAAGAATAAATTGATAGAAAATCCTTTTCAAACAATCCTTTTGGGAATGCCGCCTTCAACAATGGAGTAATCGGTGAAATAAATAATAAAGAATACATATTAATGAGCATCCTCCTTTTTGAAGCCGGTTAAATATAAACACAGACACAAGAAACACGACGTTAAATCAATAGGTTTATGTTTTATTAACGATATTTGACGTTGTTTTATTTTTTTAAAGAAAAGAACACTTATTGCGGCATAACTATAATAGTTAGACATATTCTGTCGCCTATATGGGCAATAAAAAAAAAAAAAAAAATAATATGTTCTACAAAGTCGTAGTACATTATTTTATTTATTACATTAATAGTTTTTGCAGGGCATGCGATGTAAAGAATATTTTAGGTAATTTTTTTACACCTTGGGTCACATTGTTGGAGTTTTAGTAAGGATCACTAATTTTTTTCAAAAAAGATTATATATATCACTCGGGAATAGTGTAGCTTCCAAGCAGTGAAAGAATTTTTCAAATCGGTTCAGTAGTTTCGGAGCCTATTCAATACAAACAAACAAACAAATATTTCCTCTTTATAATATTAGTATAGATAAATATATCGAGGGGTGAAAGGCTATTTGGTTTAAGCGTCATTTTTTCTAATTTACAGGAGAGCCATTTTATTCCGGACGGCCACCGCTCAGGTTTCGGCCACCACGTGTGATTTTTAGACTTCTTACTCTCGTTGAAACGTGGTGGCTCGAGTATTGCCGCAGTGGCTGTCGCGGAACGGGTGCTGGGATTGGTTCGAGGAAAATAACGAAGGCTTCAAGTATGGCGTTCACACGGTCCTCGTGGCTTGACCGGCGCAGGGCGTAGGAGCGAGTCTCTTCTTGTGCGACGGCTCTCTCCTCTTCTTCTGGAGAGGTCTTGACTCGTCGGCTCGCTGTCTCGAACTGAATTTGCAGTTTTTTTTTTTTTTTTTTTTTTTTTTCCCTACCTATGCTGATAGCCTTGAGAGGCTATTTCAGCTTCACCCTAACGTTAGTAGGTGAGCTCGCGGGGCTCAACCGGAGAGTTGCTAACACTGACCCTAGCAAGAGCAGTGCTTCGCAGAATCTACCACCGGATCGGAAACGCGACCCACTGAGAAGATCCGGCGAGAAACTCAGTGGGCTGTGTCTATGGGTTAGTTCGCTCGTCGAGCCCTTCGTCGCAAGCGACGGGTTCGACGAGGACGGTGACCGGTGCTTGTGGTGCCTAAAAGCACCGTTAATGGATCAGGAGGATCCGTAATGACGTGCTTTGGGCGACGTCGACGGTTTACCATTCGGTCTACTGGGTCGGGTATGTAATTTCCAGCGGCTACGATGAGAGGGTTCTCATGTCGTGCCGCCTTCTCAAAATGGCGCAGCGATGCCGACTGTAGATACTTACTAAAAGAGTCGAGCTCCAGGTCGTCGTGGAGATCCACATTCCTAAGGAACCAAGGCGCTCCGACGGCTATCCTGCAGAATCGTGATTGAATAACCTGAAGGGATTTCAAGTTGGTGCGGGCTGCGTGAGCGAACACTACGCTTGCATACGTCATGACGGGGCGTATACAAGTTTTGTAGAGAGTTACCTTATTACGGAGGGACAGTTTGCTTCGACTACAAAGCATTGGATAGAGTCGTCCTAGAATAAACGCGGCGCGGTCGCGTACCGTTTTTATATGGGGACGGAATGTCATCCCTCTGTCGAGGGTGACGCCTAGATATTTGACCTTTGAGACCCACGGAATGGGCTGGCCAAAGAGAGTGATGGGACTAACGGCGGAGGTGTTTGCGCGCCTACTACGGAGTGGGATGCTCGAAGTGATGTTCGGAGGGCGACCCCTTTTGAAGAGCACCGCTGCGCTTTTCGTGGGGTTAATGTCTATTCGCCACTTCCGGAACCACTGTCCCATGGTGGCTACTGCGATCTGGAGTCGCCGATGAAGCAGCGACATCTTCCTACACGAGTAGTAGATAGCCGTGTCATCGGCGAAGAGCGCTAGGTGGGTCTCCGGAGACCGGGGTATATCATTGATATACAAACTAAATAATAACGGGGAGAGCGCGGAGCCTTGCGGGACTCCGGCAGTCAGTTGACGGGGACGAGAACGAGTTCCCTCTACTCGGTATCGAAACGAACGGTTCGACAAGAAGTCTCGTATGATGAGCACGAGTCTGTCTGGCACTCCCATGTTGTACAGTTTGTAAATTAAACCGTTGTGCCAGACTTTGTCGAACGCCTTCGCGATGTCGAAGAAGAGGGCGCCGGTCGGGATTTGTTTACGCCTATTTAGCCCTATCAGAATGTGCTCCGTGAGGCGGTGCACTTGTTGTACGCACGAGTGTTTTGAGCGGAATCCGAACTGTTCGTCTATGAGAATTTTGTTCGCGGTAACAAAATCCCAGAGGCGTTTTCTAAGGAGACGTTCGTAAATTTTTCCTATCGTCGAGAGGAGACTAATCGGACGGTAACTAGAAGTTTCGTTTCTCGGTTTGCCCGGCTTATGTATACCGATAACGTCCGCTTCTTTCCACACCGCGGGAAAGATGCAGTGCGTCATAGCGGCATTTAAAATTGTAGCCAACATTGCTATCAGTTGGACTGGCAAAAATTTTAGCGCGCGGTTGTGGATGCCGTCGGAGCCTGGTGCCTTCCTAGGTTGGAGGTTGTGGATCGCGTCTCTAACTTCGTCAGCGGTAATGGGGGGTAACGCGTCCGAGGGCGGCAGGGAAGCTCTGCGCTCGACCTCCCTGTCGACTAACTCGGTGTGTTCGGGGTCCGCGTGTTGAGTGCTGGTGGTGCACTGCTCTTGCAGTGCATCGGCCAGCAGCTCAGCCTTGTCATCGTCATCGAATGCCGGTGGTTGGCCTGAAGGGCGTAAGAGGGGAGGCATAGTAGCGGTAGTTTCGGATTTGAGAGTCCTAGCTAGTCGCCAGTATGCTTGGTGGGAGGGCGCGAGTTGTTCTAAATAACTATGCCAATTATCGTTACGCGCGTCGCTTAAGCGGGAGTGGACTTCGCGTTGTAGACGACGCATCTGAATCCGGTTTGAATGCGTGGGAAGACGATCGTAGGCCCGGATTGCCGCGTTCCTACCTCTTAAGAGATTCCTAAGATCGGGGGACAGTCTGATGCGGTGGAAGCTGTCCTCCACATCGACTTCTTTAGAAGATCTAATGATCGCGGAAGAGATGTGATCGGTAATGATGTTTATGGATTCGACGGTGTCCTCGGGGGATGGATTCGAATCCGGGCCGTAAGGGAGGATTGGCGGAGCGGCGTCGGCTAGGCACGTGCCCAGCTTATTCCAATCCACCATGGTCCTCGTAACAGTGACTGGGTTGTGAGGGCGACCGAGCTGCATAACGACAGGTCGGTGGTCTGAGTCGAGCTCTGACATTGCTTCGATGGAACGCAAGCGCAGAGTTACGTTCCTAAGCAATGCCAGGTCTATAGTGTTCGGACGGAGCGCGATGTTATACGGATAACATGTTGGAGTTGGGGGACCGACTATTTCAAAGGTGAGGTCGTCTATAAACGCGTCGAGACGCCTACCGTTAACGTTTGTACGATGGCAGTTCCACCTAGTGTGGTGGCAATTTAAATCGCCTGCCAGGATGACAGAGTCTCCCATGCCGAACAGTGACTCGATGTCACTGCTCAGAAGGGGCTTGTCCGGGGGGAGATAAACGGATGCGATGACGATCGGCTGGTGTCCCGTCAGCGAGATACGGCACACTGACGCCTCGATATGTGAGAGCGAGGGAGTATCGAGAGGGACAACGTGCAGGGCCCGCCTATAGTAAATGGCAGTCCCGCCTTTGGAGGCGGTGAGTCTGTCATTCCTAACCATGACGTATGAATTTGCAGCGAGGTAGGCCCCCTATTTATGGTCGCCCACGCGCACTCGGCCAGCGCTATTATGAGTCCGAGCACGGTGGGCGTCTATTGTTCTCTCGGCCGCCTCGCTCGCCTATTGTTTGCCTAGTCGCTCTATTAGTCGCCCGTATTGTGACTCGCTCCTGCGTTCCCACGCCAAATTAAAGACCACGAGGACCAATCTTTATTTACAAACAAAATATAACAAATTACTTATTTTCATGTTTAACTATTCCTATTTACATTATCTCTATTTATTTCACAGCTATTTTTCACATACTATCTATTTACGGACATTTATAACTATTTATTCTCTATTTTAACTATTTTCTAACACAACTATTTATTACGGACATTTTCTATAACTATTTTAAACACTATCTATGTCCGTCGCGAACAATATCTATTCTAATCTTATATTTATTCGTGTCCGTCGCGAACATCCTCCCGCCGTGCAGCGTCGTTCACGTCGCTGCATCCTCCTTGGTGAGCGGCGGACATCGTGGGCAGCACGATAATCTTCTTCGCCGGGCGTCGCAGGATACCGCCGGCGGTGCGCACGTCGACCACTCGAGTGATGCCGTCGGCCCCCGGGTAAACCTCCTGGATGATCCCACGTGGCCAGGTGTTCCGTGGGAGCGTTCCGTCTGCTATTATCACGACGTCGCCTATCTTCAGGGCGGGCCCGCGGCTGTGGGGCTCCCGCCGGTTCTGCAGGTCGGGCAGGTACTCCCGGAGCCAGCGACTCCAGAACACATCTGCCAGACGTTGTGCTGCGCGCCAGTGTGCGCGCCCTATGAGGTCGGCGTCGTCAAATTTGCCCGGCACGGGGACTCGCGCCGGGCCTCCCAGCAGGAAGTGGTTTGGCGTTAGAGGGTCGGGATCGTCGGCGCTCACCGATACGTGAGTGAGAGGTCGGCTGTTCACGGTGAATTCTGCTTCTGCTAGCAGAGTATGAAATATTTCGGGCGTCGGGTGCCTCGGCTGTTCCGTGGCCGAGAGCGCGGCCTTTACCGCCCGCACCATTCTCTCCCAGGCGCCGCCCATGAAAGGCGCGCCCGGTGGGATGAAGCGCCATTGTATAAGCCTTAAGCTCGCTTCATGCTCGGTCGCCTTGTCTAAAGCTTGGCGCAGCTCCTTGTCGGCACCCCGTAAATTGGTGCCGTTGTCGCTCCATATTTCCGTCGGAGCTCCCCGGCGCGCGATCATGCGCCGGAGTGCCATCACTGCTGAGTCCGTGCTGAGGCTCGCTGCCGGTTCTAAATGCACCGCACGCGTAGTGAGACATGTGAAGATGGCCACGTAGTGCTTCTGGGTGCTTCTGCCGGTGGTAACTTGATAGGGCCCGAAGTAATCGAGGCCCACGTATGTGAATGGTCGCCGATGGTGTGCCAGTCTGCTCGGTGGGTGATCGCCTGTGGCTGGACGCGGTGGAGTGTCCTTGCGGATACGACACGGAAGACAGTTGTGGATTACGCTCCGTGTCACTGGGCGTAGGCGTAAGACCCAGTACGACTGTCGGCACTCGGCGATCGTAGCTTCGGTTCCGGCGTGGTGCATCTTTCTATGGATGAAGTCTATCATCAGTCTCGTTTCGCGTCGGGATCCGTCTAGCACAAGAGGTGAGGTGATGACGTCAGCTCCCTCTATGTTGCCGATGCGTCCGTTAATTTTCAATATCCCGTCCGCGTAAGTTACGGACAAGTTTCGCAGTCGGCTCGCTGGGGATATTTGTTTCCCTCGCTGGAGCGTCAAAATCTCTTCCTCGAAGGCCGCCCGCTGGCTCTGTTGCCAAATGAGCGTCTCGGCGCGTCGAAGCGTGTCGGCGTCTAAGGTCTTCCATTGAATGACTGCTTGCTCTGGCGTCCGCGGTCTGTTCAGCGGGGTCTTCGAAGTCGTCTTCTTTCTATTCTTCTCCCACGTCGGGTCCGAACGCGGGTTCCGTCTGGTCCTCTTGTAATGAGTGCGCTCGCGACTTCTGCGGCATAGGTCGACGAATTGCAGTATTCGCCCCGTTGCACGCAGGTACTTCTCCCACTTGGAGAAGCGTCTTGGGTCCGGGATCGCTTCGCCGAGGCTCTCTCTGCTCACGGCGAGCATTGCGCACTTCTCTTCACCCGTCTCTTCTGCCCTTCTTGCAGTCCGTTGTACGGGCCAATCATCCGGATGCCGTCTTAGGTATTCCGGGCCTATGAACCAGCGGTGGTTTCTTTCAAAGCCGACGGGTAGCTCTCTAGTGGCGTCGTCGGCGACATTTTCCTTCGTGGGGACCCAGCGCCATTCCTCCACAGTGCTGTCCTCTTCTATCGCTGCAATGCGGTGAGCGACGAACGGTCGATACGACCTCGACCCCGTTCGTAGCCAGGTCAATACGGTGGCGCTGTCTGTCCAGAACACTCTCGCGTCTGGTTTTCTGTCGTGTTCCTCCGTGACAGCCGCGGCCATGCGGCTGCCCATCACGGCAGCTTGTAGCTCGAGGCGCGGTATCGAGGTGAGTTTCAAGGGCGCGACTCGGGCTTTGGCGAGTACGAGGGAGGTCCTGATCTCCCCGTCGGGCATTTCGGCGCGCCAGTATAACGCGGCGGCGTAGGCGGACTCACTGGCGTCTACGTATGTGTGGAGCTGGAGGTTGGCGGCGTCTGAGTAGCCGGGATAGCAGCGCGGCACTGAGACGCCGCGCAGGCGTCTTAAGTGGTCGATCCACTCTCTCCACATCGCGCAGAGGTCTTCATCGAGGGGGGAGTCCCACGCCGTCCCTCGGCGCCACGTCTCTTGCAGGATCTTCTTCGCTCCGACAGTGACTGGTGATGCGATGCCTTGGGGATCGTAGACGGACATCATTATTCGCAGAGCCTGTCTCTTCGTAGGCGCGCTGCTCTCCAAGACTTCTTTTGGGATTCGCGCCATGTCCAGATTGAAGGCGAGGACGTCTTCAGCAGGTCTCCACACCAGGCCAAGTACTCGCTCTATTTCCGTTCCATCGGACAGCGTCACACTTGTAGGTGGGGCCTCGTCGGTCATGTGGCACCGTACCTCCTCGTTGTTCGAGGTCCATTTGCGTAACTCGAAATGGCCTTGCCGGTGTACTGCCCTCACCTCATTTGCGATCCTGATCGCGTCTTCGCTTGTCCGGTAACTTCCCAGGTAATCGTCCATATAGTGGTTGCGTACGATTGCGTCGGCGGCGTCCGGGTACTGCAGTCGGTACTTCTCCGCGTTGGCGTTCTTCACGTAGATGGCGGTCGCGGGTGAGCTTGTCGCGCCAAAGATTATAGATTTCATCCGGTACTCTGTAGGCTCCTGTGAAGGGTCCTCCCTCCATAAGTATCGGAGCGCGTCGCGGTCCTCGCTTCGGACGCCTATTTGCATGAACATCTCTGTGATGTCCGCTGAGACGGCGACGGCGTGCTGCCTGAAGCGCATCATCACTCCAGGCAGAGACTGCAGCAGGTCCGGGCCTGTGAGCAGGAAGTCGTTGAGGCTCTTCCCCCTGGTCTTCGCAGCGGCATCGTGCACGATGCGAATCTTGTCCGGCTTCATTGGATGTGTTACGCCGAAGTGCGGCAGGTACCAGGTTCGGTCCTTCGTCCCCGTTGACGGAGCTACTTCGGCGTATCCTTTCGCTACCAGTGCGTCCATTTGTTGCTTGTAGCGCTCTTTCAAATTTGGATCCTTCTCCAGTTTCTTCTCTACGGACGTCAGGCGATTCAGTGCGGCTTCAAAATTGTTGGGCATCTTCAGGCCCTCCTCACGCCACAGCAGTGCGGTCTCGTAGCGGCCGTCGGGTCGCTGTTGAGTGGTCTCTCGCAGGATCTTCAGCGCGCGCTCGTCTGGGTCATTCTTCGGCGTCTTGGCGGCGACGGTGAGTCCCTCGATCGCGAAGTAGTGCCTGAGGGCTTCGTCCATGTTCGCGTCGGCCGTCGTCGCGTGTGCCACGAAGTTGACGCGCTGTCTCTTGCCTCCCGGGTGTGCTCCGTGCACGACCCACCCGAGCGGAGTACGAGACGCCACTGGCTGATCGCGTCGTCCCGTCCGCATCTCCTCCGTCACCAGCAGGTGCCAGTTGTCTTGGCCGATCAGGATCTTCGGCGAGGCGTAGCTCGTTTTGAAGTGATGCCGGAGGTCGGTGAGGTGATGGCACGACGCGAGGACTTCGATGTTCAGTCGCTGTGGTGTTAATTTTAAGCCGTTGACTGTCCGTAGGTTCAGTTCTTGCGGTTCCCCCGTGCGTCCGCATAGCTTCAGCGGGACGCGTCGTGAGCGTGTTGCGTCTATCTTGTTGTCTCCGATGGCAGTGATGAAGAGGGGTTCGATCGGTCCTTTGGCGCCCACTCGTCTCGCGAAGTCCTCGTCAATCAGCGAGATCGTTGACCCGTCGTCCAGCAGGGCCCATGTATCTGCTTCTCCCGCCGGTCCGATAACAGTAATTGGCGCCATCTTTAGGTAGGCTGTCGCACTTCTTGCGGCCCACGTCGAGGTGACCGCCTCTTCTTTTTCCTTCGGCTTCTGCCATGCTGGCTTCTTATGCAACAGCTCGTGGTGCGTGCGTTCACAGCTGTCGACGCCGCACTTCTTCTTTTTACACACGTGTCCCCGGGACCGGGACCGTAGGCACCGGAAACACAAATTCTCGCGCTTCGCCGTATCCCAGCGCTCGCTGACGGCTGCTCTCTTGAATTCGGGACAATCTTGTGGGATGTGCCCCGGCTTCTGACATACTGCGCATTTCCTCTCTTCCTTCGCTTGCGTGGTGTGCGTCCTCTGAGGCGTATTCACCATCTTCCGCCGACCGCTGGTGTTCTCCACTCTCGTCTCTGGCTCCGGCTGTGCGTATGGGCTGCACAGGTCCGCCTCGCGTTGCAGGAAGCGCGACAGCTTGACGAGGTCCGGTTCTCCCGCCGGTTGAGTCGCTGAGAATTCGAACCAGCGGTGGCGTAGAGTGGACGGCAGCTTCTCCGATGTGATGTTGGTGAGCTCCGGGTTGTACATATAATGTACGCGGTCGAGGGCCCTCAGAGCGGCGACGACGTTGTTCACCTTATTCGCGAATACGCAGATGTCCCTCGGTGTGTCCGTGCAGCGTGGCAGCGCGCGCAGTCGTTCCAGCTCCGTTGCGGCGATTGCTTCTGGACGTCCGAAGCGCGATTCTAGAGTCCGCATGATCTCGGCGGGCTCGGTGTAATGCAGCAACAAGTTTTCGACCGCTTCTCTTGCTCTTCCTCTCAACGTACGCCGAAGTCTCGCAGTGTTCTCTGCGGCGCTGAAGCTGTCCGCTGATTCGGCGTAGGCGACTTTGAAGGAGAGCCATTCTTGATGCGATCCACTGTACACTGGAAGCTCCCCGTAGTACCGATGCGATGGTCCGGGCCTGGCTTGGCGGGCGGCCGTCGCGATGGCAGCTGCTAGTTCGGCGATGTCGCTCTTCGGTGCGACAGGTGCGGCAATCGGTGCCGCGGCAGGGGCCGGTAGCTTCAGCTGTTCTATTGGTGCGGGAAGTTCCAGTTGCGGTTGCTCGATGGTGGCTGGTGATCCGTGTGTTGGCTGCATTACTCTTTCTTCGACTCCCTGTAGCGCGATCGATCGTTGCTGACTGAGCCATGTATCGATGCGCTGTGTTTGCTCGTTCTCGTCCTCTGTGAGTGTTGTGCGCGCATCTTCCTCTTCTTCAACGAGCGCTTCGGCTTCTAATGTTGAGATGCGGGCGGCGGCGAGCTCTGCTTGGAGTCGGGCTTGTTCTTCTTTGGCGCGAAGATGCTCTTCCTTGAGGCGCGCCATAAGCAACAGCCGTTGTGACTGTTGACTCGACTTTCTCGAAGATCCTCGTACTGGTGGCGCCATCCCGTCGCGGAGTGTGGAGCCTTCTTCTGTCGTCGAGATTTTGGCAGCGGCGTCCGTGATGTGGGACCCGTGTACTATTTGATCGGCCGTGAGCGCTGACTCCTTCTTGTTCTGGCTCGCGGATACGACGCTCTCCGTTGCTGCGTCGCCTGAAGTTGTTGCCGGTGTCGCGGTGCTGGGAGGTCTGACCACTCGACGACAGACCCCGCTGTTCGGTCCCGTTGGCGACGCCGGCGAGTATTGCGTAGGCAATATTTGGCGGGAGGGGGGCATCGCTTGTGAGCCCCGCGGCACTCCCGGACACTTTTCCACTTGGGAGGAGGGTGCCGCCATCGGTGGCGGTCCCTGCGTCACTCCCGAACGCGGCGCGGTTGACTGGGAGGAGGTTGCCGCCAACGGTGGCGGTCCCTGCGTCACTCCCGAACGCGGCGCGGCCGACACAGCTCGTTGCTGTGCGTCTTGCGTAGTTGAGCCCGAGACAGCTTCGTTGCCGGGCCGGTCAAGGCGTGACGACCTCATCTTCTCGGACCGTGTGAGCACCATTTCTTCAATCTTCAATCTTCAATTTTCTTCGATCTTCCTCAAATGAATCCGGCTCTCGAAGGACCAATATTCCGGACGGCCACCGCTCAGGTTTCGGCCACCACGTGTGATTTTTAGACTTCTTACTCTCGTTGAAACGTGGTGGCTCGAGTATTGCCGCAGTGGCTGTCGCGGAACGGGTGCTGGGATTGGTTCGAGGAAAATAACGAAGGCTTCAAGTATGGCGTTCACACGGTCCTCGTGGCTTGACCGGCGCAGGGCGTAGGAGCGAGTCTCTTCTTGTGCGACGGCTCTCTCCTCTTCTTCTGGAGAGGTCTTGACTCGTCGGCTCGCTGTCTCGAACTGAATTTGCATTTTTTTTTTTTTTATCCTACCTATGCTGATAGCCTTGAGAGGCTATTTCAGCTTCACCCTAACGTTAGTAGGTGAGCTCGCGGGGCTCAACCGGAGAGTTGCTAACACTGACCCTAGCAAGAGCAGTGCTTCGCTGAATCTACCACCGGATCGGAAACGCGACCCACTGAGAAGATCCGGCGAGAAACTCAGTGGGCTGTGTCTATGGGTTAGTTCGCTCGTCGAGCCCTTCGTCGCAAGCGACGGGTTCGACGAGGACGGTGACCGGTGCTTGTGGTGCCTAAAAGCACCGTTAATGGATCAGGAGGATCCGTAATGACGTGCTTTGGGCGACGTCGACGGTTTACCATTCGGTCTACTGGGTCGGGTATGTAATTTCCAGCGGCTACGATGAGAGGGGTCTCATGTCGTGCCGCCTTCTCAAAATGGCGCAGCGATGCCGACTGTAGATACTTACTAAAAGAGTCGAGCTCCAGGTCGTCGTGGAGATCCACATTCCTAAGGAACCAAGGCGCTCCGACGGCTATCCTGCAGAATCGTGATTGAATAACCTGAAGGGATTTCAAGTTGGTGCGGGCTGCGTGAGCGAACACTACGCTTGCATACGTCATGACGGGGCGTATACAAGTTTTGTAGAGAGTTACCTTATTACGGAGGGACAGTTTGCTTCGACTACAAAGCATTGGATAGAGTCGTCCTAGAATAAACGCGGCGCGGTCGCGTACCGTTTTTATATGGGGACGGAATGTCATCCCTCTGTCGAGGGTGACGCCTAGATATTTGACCTTCGAGACCCACGGAATGGGCTGGCCAAAGAGAGTGATGGGACTAACGGCGGAGGTGTTTGCGCGCCTACTACGGAGTGGGATGCTCGAAGTGATGTTCGGAGGGCGACCCCTTTTGAAGAGCACCGCTGCGCTTTTCGTGGGGTTGATGTCTATTCGCCACTTCCGGAACCACTGTCCCAGGGTGGCTACTGCGATCTGGAGTCGCCGATGAAGCAGCGACATCTTCCTACACGAGTAGTAGATAGCCGTGTCATCGGCGAAGAGCGCTAGATGGGTCTCCGGAGACCGGGGTATATCATTGATATACAAACTAAATAATAACGGGGAGAGCGCGGAGCCTTGCGGGACTCCGGCGGTCAGTTGACGGGGACGAGAACGAGTTCCCTCTACTCGGTATCGAAACGAACGGTTCGACAAGAAGTCTCGTATGATGAGCACGAGTCTGTCTGGCACTCCCATGTTGTACAGTTTATAAATTAAACCGTTGTGCCAGACTTTGTCGAACGCCTTCGCGATGTCGAAGAAGAGGGCGCCGGTCGGGATTTGTTTACGCCTATTTAGTCCTATCAGAATGTGCTCCGTGAGGCGGTGCACTTGTTGTACGCACGAGTGTTTTGAGCGGAATCCGAACTGTTCGTCTATGAGAATTTTGTTCGCGGTAACAAAATCCCAGAGGCGTTTTCTAAGGAGACGTTCGTAAATTTTTCCTATCGTCGAGAGGAGACTAATCGGACGGTAACTAGAAGTTTCGTTTCTCGGTTTGCCCGGCTTATGTATACCGATAACGTCCGCTTCTTTCCACACCGCGGGAAAGATGCAGTGCGTCATAGCGGCATTTAAAATTGTAGCCAACATTGCTATCAGTTGGACTGGCAAGAGTTTAAGCGCGCGGTTGTGGATGCCGTCGGAGCCGGGTGCCTTCCTAGGTTGTAGGTTGTGGATCGCGTCTCTAACTTCGTCGGTGGTAATGGGGGGTAACGCGTCCGAGGGCGGCAGGGAAGCTCTGCGCTCGACCTCCCTGTCGACTAACTCGGTGTGTTCGGGGTCCGCGTGTTGAGTGCTGGTGGTGCACTGCTCTTGCAGTGCATCGGCCAGCAGCTCAGCCTTGTCTTCGTCATCGAATGCCGGTGGTTGGCCTGAAGGGCGTACGAGGGGAGGCATAGTAGCGGTAGTTTCGGATTTGAGAGTCCTAGCTAGTCGCCAGTATGCTTGGTGGGAGGGCACGAGTTGTTCTAAATAACTATGCCAATTATCGTTACGCGCGTCGCTTAAGCGGGAGTGGACTTCGCGTTGTAGGCGACGCATCTGAATCCGGTTTGAATGCGTGGGAAGACGATCGTAGGCCCGGATTGCCGCGTTCCTAACTCTTAAGAGATTCCTAAGATCGGGAGACAGTCTGATGCGGTGGAAGCTGTCCTCCACATCGACTTCTTTAGAAGATCTAATGATCGCGGAAGAGATGTGATCGGTAATGATGTTTACGGATTCGACGGTGTCCTCGGGGGATAGATTCGAATCCGGGCCGTAAGGGAGGATTGGCGGAGCGGTGTCGGCTAGGCACGTGCCCAGCTTATTCCAATCCACCATGGTCCTCGTAACAGTGACTGGGTTGTGGGGGCGACCGAGCTGCATAACGACAGGTCGGTGGTCTGAGTCGAGCTCTGACATTGCTTCGATGGAACGCAAGCGCAGAGTTACGTTCCTAAGCAATGCCAGGTCTATAGTGCTCGGACGGAGCGCGATGTTATACGGATAACATGTTGGAGTTGGGGGACCGACTATTTCAAAGGTGAGGTCGTCTATAAACGCGTCGAGACGCCTACCGTTAACGTTAGTACGATGGCAGTTCCACCTAGTGTGGTGGCAATTTAAATCGCCTGCCAGGATGACGGAGTCTCCCATGCCGAACAGTGACTCGATGTCACTGCTCAGAAGGGGCTTGTCCGGGGGGAGATAAACGGATGCGATGACGATCGGCTGGTGTCCCGTCAGCGAGATACGGCACACTGACGCCTCGATATGTGAGAGCGAGGGAGTATCGAGAGGGACAACGTGCAGGGCCCGCCTATAGTAAATGGCAGTCCCGCCTTTGGAGGCGGTGAGTCTGTCATTCCTAACCATGACGTAGTTCGCGACTTTCGGGTCGCGACGCGAGGGCTTCAGACAGGTTTCCTGCACTAATAGAATATCTACAAGATTATCGCGGAGGAATTCAAAAATTTGATCGCGTTGCCGCGCGAGTCCGTTAGCATTATAGAATGCTAACGTAAGGGAATACGGTTTTTCTCTACCTTTTTGCGCCATTGATTACCGGTAAAGATTTTATAACGTACGCGACACGGACTCGTAAACGTCCATGTGATCGAACGCGGCCGCGAGCCGCTGTTCGGGGGTTGTCGACCTACGGATAGCGTCAGCGAACGATCGCAGACGGTCGAAGTTCACCGCGGTGACGAAGTCGCGCACGAGCGCGAAGTCGTTGGCGGCAGAGGGTTGCGGGGGACGGAACGCGGGCGCGGGGCGAGGTGCGAGCAGGGGCTGAGGCGCGGGGCGTGTCGCGAGCGGGGGCGGGGGTGCGGTTTCCGTTCCCGCCTTCGTATACGGCAGCGGCTTTTTCCACGCCGAGACCGTGGGAACTGCAGCCGGCACGAAGGCGGGTTTCGGCACTGAAGGTGCCGAAGTCTTTGGGCCGACGGTTCGCGGAGCTGGGTGGGTTGGACGTTTCCGCGGAGCCCTGGGACATCCACGGTAGTTCGCGGGGTGCCCTTGCTTAAGGCATAGGACACAGCTGGGAGGTTCGGTCGCGGTTTCCCTATCTCTAACGCAATCTAACGTAGCGTGATCGCCGAGGCATTTCACGCAGCGGGGGCGCGCGTGGCAATTACGCGCTGAGTGGCCATAGAGTTGGCACCTGTAGCACTGCCCGGGAGTGCCACGCTTATGGGGGGCTTCGATCGAGATCCCGGATAGGCCGCAAATTGTCGTGAGACATGCGATCTTCTTTTTGGCCTCCGGGGTGGGTTCTAACGCCACGAGTATCATATTATAGGGCTGTTTGCCCCGCCCGCTGTGCATCCGGTGCACACTAACTATCGGGAGGGCCTGAGCGGTCAGATCCTCCTTTATGTAGTCGATGTCGAGTTCTTTAGGGACTCCGCGTATCACTACGCGGAGCTCGCGGTCCTCCTGAAGAGCATAGGTGTGGAAACCTATGTTCTCCTTTCGGAGGTATGCTGAGAGGGCCCTATGGTCGCCCGGCGTTGCGACCTTTATCTGAATCCCATGCGCGACGTTACGCGCATGGGTATAATTAATTTTATTTGCCTGAAGGGCCTGGGAAACGCGGTTCCACGCAGTTTTTTCCTGGAGAATCAGCGGGGGCGGGGCAGCTGCTTTAGGAGCGGGCGCGGGCTTGGGACGCGGCGGCGGGGTTACGCGGCGAGCGGAGTCCGATTCCGGTGTCACGACTACCTGCGGGCGGGAGGCGGTCGCGGATTTTGTCTGCTTCGTCGTGGAGCTCCGGGACTCCACGGCGCGAGTACGCTTTTTACCGCGCGTTACGGTTTGGAACCCATCCGAAGTTCCAGGCTGAGGGCTTGACGCGGATTCGAAATCCATCTCCGATTCGGTATCGGAGCCTGAACTCGAAACAATCGAGGTCGCGACGGACGAAGCGCGAGATGACGTATTCGACGCGGGCGCGGGGGTGGGGGTAGCGTTAGGCGCTACGTGAGCCGCATCGTGGGAACGTGCGCTCGAACTTGACGCGGCGGCGGGGGGCGCGCGGCGTGCCTCCGAGGCACGGTTGAGAAACGCGGCGACGGACGCGGGGGGAGAGGGATTGCCACGAGAGGCCCTATACCTAACATACTCGGCCCTAATTGTCGGGTACCTTTCCCGGAGGAACCCGACAAAATCACTGTCACTAATAACACTCTCACTGAGTTCTTCCATGCTTCGGTCTTCTTGCCCGGGGGGGGCGGCCCCGGGACTTTTGTTGAACTCGCCGAAAGGCGAGGCCCCGGATAGGATAGGATTTGTAACCCCCCTGTGCTGCAGGACAGCAAGGAGCAGGGGGGGGGAATGCCTATGCCGTGAAAACGGCAATCGGCGGGGAAAAGGAAAGGAACCCGCTCGGGCTGTATAGTGCTACAGCAGGCAGAATCGCGAGCGGGGGTCTAGTCTTGAAAAAGACTGTTGTTTTTGGGAAGGGTTAGGAAATCGCTAGCCTGTGAGTGCCACAGGAAGCTGAACGTAGCGATTGGTTTTGCCTTGAAAAAGGCAGTTGGTAAGGGTGGGTTCGCGGTTACAAAACTTTAGCGCACAAAAATGGACCTCGATACGCAGATCGCAAGCGACCAACGGATCGGCACGTCCGCACTACCGAATTGTACGCACGATGTATTCACGGTCACTACACTGTCGAGCACAACTGTGAGTTCAGAGACGCGGCTCGCAAGCGGGCCACGGATCGGAAAGCACGTCCGCGCACGACCGAGTCGTGAGCGAGAATGACAAATTTGGCCAAGACTACTATTCCGGACGGCCACCGCTCAGGTTTCGGCCACCACGTGTGATTTTTAGACTTCTTACTCTCGTTGAAACGTAGTGGCTCGAGTATTGCCGCAGTGGCTGTCGCGGAACGGGTGCTGGGATTGGTTCGAGGAAAATAACGAAGTCTTCAAGTATGGCGTTCACACGGTCCTCGTGGCTTGACCGGCGCAGGGCGTAGGAGCGAGTCTCTTCTTGTGCGACGGCTCTCTCCTCTTCTTCCGGAGAGGTCTTGACTCGTCGGCTCGCTGTCTCGAACTGAATTTGCAAAGAGCAAGAAGGGTCGTCGTACCCCCTTTCAGGGGTACGGAACGGGCCTCGGGGCAATCCCCACTGCCCGGGACGAAGCTCCCTGCCACACAGGGCAGGGGTGATGTGGATGCAAGATGTTATACTAGGGGGGGGCTGTTCGTTATGCGCGTCTCGGCGCACTACATCGACAAAATAAATAAATACTTAAATATAATACGATGGGCTTGAATGGCTCCAGGGATGACGCCCGGCAGCAGGATCCTCCGGCGTCGTGTTGTCCTCTGCTTCCTAAAGCTAAATTTTTTTTTTTCCTTACTGACTAACTACAAGCTAACTAAAACTAAACTACACTACTATTTACAACAGCACAGGACAACAGTCAGCGGATACGAGGGGCCCGCCACCGGCCCCATGCCGCGGCCCCGCCTCTACAAGTCAGAGGGGGAGCCGCGGCACTAGTAAGGCGCTCACCCGCTCCGGGCTCCCCAGAAGGGGAAGTCCGTCACGGGGAGGGGCCGACTTAAAACACTCCCCAAACGGGGGAGTGGTCCACCCTCGGGGGTGGAAAATGGGTCCCCATAGGGGGGCACCCCAACAATGTGGGGGGAAGTGACGAGTGTGGACAGCTCAGTCCCATGGGGGCACTCATTATGAGCACTCCCATATCACTCCGATTAAGCCGACTATCTTACCATAGCCGGGGGTTCCAGTAGCTCCCTTGGTAGCGCCAGACCATCAGGTGGTCTAGCGTGCAAGGGAGCTAAGTTGTGGAGATGCTCGTGGGGTCCACCGTCAGCCCGCTCGTAAAGATTACGAGCTAGCCTCCGGATGAACTCCTCGAGCGACTCCACATCCAGATCCCGGGCGATTACGGCATTACTGACGTAACGCCCTGCTCCGACTATCGTGCGAAGAGCCAGATTCTGCTGGGCCTGTAACTTCACCCGCATGACCTGCGGGATGAGGTGATACCAGGCCGCAGCTGCGTACGTGATACGGGAACGGACATACGTCTTATAAATGCCGAGCTTAGTCCTGACCGGCAACCTGGAGGCCAACACCGGCCGGAGGAGGAATCTCGCGTAGCGAGCGGCCGCCAACGCCTTATTGGCGTGGGCGGTCATCCCCAAACTCCGGTCGATATCGACCCCCAAGTACCGGACGCTGGATCTAAACTCGACATTAGCGCCACGGAGACTGAGCTGTCCCGGGACGACTCTTGTGCGGACCGGACCGAAGAGAATAGCCGCGGTCTTCCCCACGTTGACCGCGACCCTCCATCGGTCCAGCCACTGGGGCAGTAAGTCCAATAACCTCTGCATCCTCGAAATGGCCGCAGAGGGGAAGTTGGATGACGCGAAGTAGGCGCTGTCGTCGGCAAACAGCGCCAACTTCACGTCGGCTTCCCACGCTTCGAGGTTGCCCTCGAGCGTGGGAATGTCGTTGGTGTAGAGAGCGTAGAGGAATGGTGCCAGGACGCTCCCCTGCGGAACTCCGGCCGTGACTGGGCGCACCGACGACTTGGCGCCCTCGACCGCGACAAGGAAGGATCTTCCCTCCAGGTACGACCCCAGCAGTCGCACGTAGGCGTGCTGGAGGTCCGTGTTCTGCAACAGCTTGTGGATCAGTCCCGCATGCCAGACACGGTCGAAGGCCTTCTCGATGTCGAGAAAGACTGCGGCCGTGTACTGGCGCGCGTTGGTCCGATCCGCCAAGTGATGCATGACGCGGACCAATTGCAGCGTTGTCGAGTGACCGCTACGAAACCCGAATTGCTCGGGTCTGAGAAGGATGTGCGGCGACATCCTTCTCAGCAGCAGCCGCTCGAACAACTTGCCCACGTGCGACAGCAGCGTGATCGGACGGTAACTGGAGGGATTTCTCCTGTCCTTGCCGGGTTTGGGCAAGGCGATAACCTTGCCCAATTTCCAAATTCCCGGGAAGTGTCCTGTGGACAGAATGGAGTTGAACAGCCGTGTCATATATGCATGACACGACCGTTTCAGGGAAGTGGAAAAAAGCGAGGGAGGGAACACCGTCCTCGCCCGGCGCCTTGCGCCTCTTCATCCGCTTGATGATGAGGCGCAATTCGCTGGGAGTGATGAAATCACCATCTCCCAACGGTGGCACCGGGGAGGAGAGTAGGCTTGCTACGCTCTCTTCCACCGATTGGTGGAATGCGGCCTCTGAGGGTGCAGAGTCATTAGGAGCGAACTGCCGCTCCAGCATTTCGGCCAGGATATCGGCGCGGGCCTGAGCCGAGAAGCATCGGTTGCCCCTCTCGTCCACGAGTGGACAAGTCGGGGCAGGCCGATTTGAGAGCTGGCGACAAAGCCGGTGAAGGGATACTGAGGAGGGGTCCTCGCGGGCCTCCTCGATCCTCTCCTGCCAGGCATAGCCCCGGAAGGTGCTAATCTTTGTCGCCAGCTCCGCTTCCAGTTCATTAAGCTCGCGCTTTATCCTGGGACAACGAGTTGTCGCCCAGAGCCTCCTCAAGCCCCTCTTCCGGCGAATAATCGCCTTCAGATGGGCCGGGAGTATACCTCTGGGCCCGCCGCTGGGCACAAGAGTCGTCGCCTGGTCGATCGCTCCCCTGATGGAGTCAACAAGGCGGGTTGCCGCATCGTCGACCCCATCAGGGGTGTTGGGGTCCTGAATCACGGGAAGGTCGACTAGTCGTCTCTTAAAGAGCTCCCAGTCGACCTTCGGTCGTAGGGGCGAGGTCGCAACCCGGGTGAGCCCCATTCCCAGTGTCACCAGGATAGGGAGATGTGGGGTACCCAGGTCGTACAGTGCCTCGATCGTTACGGGGCACCGTAGCCCCTTGTGCACACACACGTCCAGCACATCGGGCTGATAGCGCGCGGCGGTCGGGATGTGTGTGGGTTCGTCGGGGCCGACCACGGAGTAGTCGCCCCTATCGGCATCTTCTAACAGCCGCCTGCCCACTGCTGAGTTAAGTCGGGAGCCCCACGCGACGTGCTTCGCGTTGAGGTCCCCGACCAGCAGAGCTGGGCGGCTGTCGTGATTCAGGGCCCGTCTTATGTCCTCAGGGTGAAATTCAGGCCCCGGGGGTCTATACGCGGCATAAATCCGCATATCTCCCCCCGAGGTGTGTACCCTCACACCGACTGACCTTGTCGATGCGAAGGACAGCAAATCCAACTGATCATGCACCACGTCCCGCCTGACGAGGGCCGCAGTGCCCCTGAACGGCCGCCCGGCAGGGGTAAGCTCGTCACGTCGGTACATGAAGTAGTTTGGAATCCTGAACGCATCCTGAGGACGTAGCTTGGTCTCGCCCAGGAGCACAACCTCTGGGTTATACTCCCGGGCGAGAACAAGCAGGTCGTTCTTTCGGGACTTTATCCCGTCGGGGTTCCAATAAATGATGCGCAGCTCCTGGCTAGCCATTGAACTGCGCAATCATTCGGTAGAACCCCGACAGGAGCGCCCCGAAGGGACTGGCTCCCGAGGCGATCTCACGGATTACTCCGGAGATCACCTCGGACAATTTCTCCCACAGTGCGAGCAGCCATGCAGCAAAGCCGGCAGGCTGGGAGGCCTGTCGACCGCTGCGGCGCTCGCGCTGAGGGCGGGGGGGGAGGGGGGGCTGAGATGTGCCCGAGATGGCTGGTTGGGCCTGGGGCAGTGGGGTCGTTCCCGATTGTGAAGTCGGTTGAGAAGTTGGGTCGATGGGTGGGTTCACGTCCACCTCCATTGTTAAAGGAGCCGCGGGAGCCGGTGCAGTAGGAGCACTCACCACTGCATCCCGTTGGGCTCTCTTCCTTAATTTTTTTTTTATTTTTTTTAGTCGGTTTTTTTTTTGTTTCGGACCTGATAATTGTGGGACTTGAGTTCCAGCACGAGCTGGAACACTGCTATTAGGATGGGGCAATCTAACAGCGTGTGAACCACGAGGGGTAGGAACAGGTATACCCCGCCGCGGAGCGTTGGCCTCTGCCATCAGCGTTGCCGCTGATGGATTGGCCTCCACTGACACGGCAGGGGGGATGGGTGAGGACGGGGGAGGGGGTTGGGGTTGGGAAGATTTCCCTTTCCCTTTCCCCTTCCCCTTCGGAATGGGAGCTACAGAAGGAGGAGGAGCTGTGTTCCCGGATCGAGGCACCAACGGCGCAGGAGGAGGGACGGTTACTCCCATCATCCTGGCCCTCTTGCGGTAGACCGCGCACCGCCTGTCGACGGCAGCGTGATCTTTCCCGCAATTGGCGCAGGAGAATGGGCCGTCCCTCGGCCTCGGGCAGTCCGCTACGACATGCTCCCCGGCACATCGAACGCAGCGGACCGCTCGGTGACAATTATTGGAGGCGTGCCCGAAGGCCTGGCAGCGATGACACTGCGCAGGCCCGCGGGTTGGTCGCCATCCCTCAATCGTCACCCCCGGCAAGTACAGCAGTTCATTGACTGCGTACAGGCGGGCGAGGTCGTCCTTCGAGAGGTGGTCCAAGGCTACGTGGAACACGCAGCCCGGGCGCCCTCTCTGGGACCTGATGCACCTGGCGTGACGAGCCGGAAACCCCAGCTCCTTCAGGGCATCGGTTACTTCTGCCGCGTCAGTATCGGCAGGGAGGCCCCGGACAGCCACCTTAGTCGGAATCTCCCCTGTCAGGGCATAGCAGTACCATTTTATGGTACCATCCCTGGCAGAGGCCTCCGACAGGTAGGCCTGGACCGCCCTGTATTCCTCTACCGACGTCGGCAGGAATCTAAAGCCGGCGCCGAAGGGTCGCACCGAGGGGGCGCGACCGAGGCGCTCCCTAATGGCCGCCATGTGGCGGGACCAATTAGGAAGGGCCTCCACCATTATTGGCGGATGTCGGCGCAGCTCCTCTTGGGCACGACCCTTCGGCCTCGGGGGAGGGACATGAGAGGATTGGGATGTCCTCTGGGTGGAAGGAATACTCGGTCTAGCTGCCATGGCAGCATAGGAGGTAGAGGGAATGGGGTTAGGCATAGGGGCGTGACGTGGTCTGGTGGACTCGAGGTCCATGTACCTGGTGGAGTCCAGGTTACCCGCCGTGCCGCTTAGGGCGGGGGCACCTCGGGTAGAGTCCACCGGGATTGGGGATAAAGTTGGGGAAGGGGAGTGAGGAGGGGTTCTCAATTGCCTAGGAGCAATCCCTGTCCTGGCGGGTGCTCTAGGCTTGGGAACGGGTTGGACTGGGATTGGACTCCCAGAGGGGGAAGTGGATCTTGACGAGGAAGGAGTGATAGACTCGGTAGAGGAGTGATCCGTGGACGTGGTCACGCTCTCTTCTCCCTCCGACCTGGAGGAAGGGCCTATACGCGGGCGTTTATCTTGGTCACCCGATGAGCCTCGGTCAGACTCTGACCTGGCCTTCTTCCGCGGCCGAGAGGGCCCGGAGGGATCGGCCGACGAAGGAAAGTTACTTTCCACCGGTACGATCCTCAGGGATTCCCTGGCCGCGGCCGAAGGCCCGGACGAACTGCCCGCACCGGGTCCCATCGGGGCCACACGGATTGCAGGTGTTGGGGTTGGTGTATGACATTCCGGCATTGCCTGTCGTCCCTTATGAGACGGGCCGGGTGTGCTGATAGTTGGGGGTGGGTTCCCCCCCGACATGATTTGGCCGAACTATGAACGGCCACTACGGCTGGCGGTACATCCGTACTACTATTAACGACAACGACCGACCCTCCTTGTTGTTAGGATTTTCAGTGTAACTGATAATACTAATAGTAATCGTTAATCAACTGAACTTAAGATAAAAAATATAAAATGAATAATGTACAAAAAAGAAAAAAGAAGAAATTTGACCCGAGCCACTCTGCGGGCACCCCCCGCGACCGGCTACCGAGTTGTACGTGGGTAAACCAACCTATGGGAAGGAAAGTAAATGAACAAAACAAAACAAAAACTGACTTACCCTCAGGAGCTCCAACTCGATCGGCTTATACAAATATGGTAAGGAGAAACTATGATTCCACCCCAACTTTAATTAAGAGGGGGATAGAATACTACCAGCTAAAATAATTACTTTAATAAATATGAAAAAAATTAAATTAAAAGGAGAAAAGAAAATTAATACTAATAAAGTAAAAAAAAAACAACCGGCAACGACGGGAGAGCCCACAGTACGTCCCGTAAAAAGCAAAAGAAAATCACAGAAATATAAACCTAATGATCAGTAAAACTGGACTGAACTACTAAAATGGTCACTTAAGGAAGTCGGTCGGTTCACCAGTATAAGGTCAAAAGAATTTACTAAAAAAAAAAACACAATTTATAATTTACTAAAAATATTAAAGTTATAGAGGGTATATCTAATTTAAACTATTTAATTGTAAATAATTGCCACAGTGGCGCTAGTATACAGTTGAATAACTACCCTATAATAATGATTACTAATTACTAATAGTAAATCTAATTATATTATATCTTAGGTTAATTGTAAAAATAATAATACGGGAAAGAATTTAATTTAGAAAATGGACAATAAAACTATATTCGAACTAAACATTAACCTAAGCACGGAACTAAATACGGGGTTCCCGTCGCCGCCGTGAACCGCCACCATAGTTCAGCTACGCGGGTTTAATAACAGCCCCTCCTGACCCCGAAGGGTAGGGGAGGACTGGGAACGGACACAGATGGCCAGACTCAGAGGCGCTAACGTAACTCGGTTTTTATTCTTAGAATAAAATGAGTACGCAGCTTCTCCAGGCTGATCGACAACTACCCGCAATTAACTGATGTTAAAAAAGAAAGTGTCAATCAACTCACCTGTTCCCGGGTCCTGCGTTACGCTGCTCGGAACGTCTCCGCGCCGAAACAACACCGCTAGATAGAACACTCGCACTTTGGGCACACACAATCGCACAGCACAAACAATCGGGGCCTCGTAGCACTGGTGTCCCGGGCACTGAATTTGCAGCGAGGTAGGCCCCCTATTTATGGTCGCCCACGCGCACCCGGCCAGCGCTATTATGAGTCCGAGCACGGTGGGCGTCTATTGTTCTCTCGGCCGCCTCGCTCGCCTATTGTTTGCCTAGTCGCTCTATTAGTCGCCCGTATTGTGACTCGCTCCTGCGTTCCCACGCCAAATTAAAGACCACGAGGACCAATCTTTATTTACAAACAAAATATAACAAATTACTTATTTTCATGTTTAACTATTCCTATTTACATTATCTCTATTTATTTCACAGCTATTTTTCACATACTATCTATTTACGGACATTTATAACTATTTATTCTCTATTTTAACTATTTTCTAACACAACTATTTATTACGGACATTTTCTATAACTATTTTAAACACTATCTATGTCCGTCGCGAACAATATCTATTCTAATCTTATATTTATTCGTGTCCGTCGCGAACACATTTCATGTCTAAAATTTAGAAAAAATATCATAACCAAAAAAACTTCTTCAGCTATTTGAATGGGGTAAACATAATTGAAGTATAAATGTCGCGTTTTAAGTGTAATATCGCTTAATCAATCTATTAATCAAATAGCAATAGATATGTATATTTTGTTCATTTTTTTATAATTTAATAGTTTAATTTAATTTTGTTCAGACGGGAACTTCTGTACACACCCTGTATCTAAGCAGATCGTAAATGATACGGTAGGAGGAAAAATCTATTGTGCTTTGAACAAGCTGTATAACATAATTTATTGGTGGTAAGGCCATAAGTGAACGGTAGCGAAATAGCTACAGCCTGCCTACTAAATCAGTGTGCTTAGTGCGAGCTTTTAAACGTTCTCGATAGCGTAAAAGTTAACTCAAATTTCAAGTTCATTTCAATTGGTTAGTTGAACTCGCATACGCGCTTTAGCTGATGGGCTGACTCCGAGACGACAGGGAGGGAATAGTGAAGCTTCTTAGGGGATAAACACTTACCTTGGAAGTATTGTGCAAGTTTAGAAATACTTCTGACATATCTTGTTTTTTTGTTTTTTTTTCCCTATGCTGATTGCCTTGAGAGGCTTTTTCAGCTTCACCCTAACGTGTGTAGGTGAGCTCACGGGGCTCAAACCGGAGTGTTGCTAACACTGACCCTAGCAAGAGCAGTGCTTCGCAGAATCTACCAACAGATCATAAATACTCTTTTGAAGTGAAAACTTCTTTAGAATCGTTGTGATTTCAAACCGGATGCAACGGAAAAAACGACAGGTAAGAGACACAAATACAAAAATGTGTAGGATGAAGCCAGCAAAGAATGAGACAGAAATATACATACTATTTAATACAGCGCCATCTGTGAGATTTTTTAATACTAACGTGTGTATGAAAGCTCTTGTAGTGAATTTTAATTTCGGATTATACGTGAAATTAAAATGTCAATTCACAGAGGGCGCTACCTTACAATTATTTACTAATGACAAAATTTTACATATACTTAAGACGTTTAGGATAATTGTATTTTAATTTTGGAATGTTTCACTTCTACCACGTGTGAATTGCACACATGATTTTTTTAATACTAACGTGTGTATGAAAGCTCTTGTAGTGAATTTTAATTTAGGATTATACGTGAAATTAAAATATCAATTCACAGAGGGCGCTACCTTACAATTATTTACTAATGACAAAAATTTACATATACTTAAGACGTTTAGGATAATTGTATTTTAATTTTGGAAGGTTTCACTTCTACCACGTGTGAATTGCACACATGTAATTTTTTTATTCACGCACTGTGGTACATGGATTTTTTATTGCATAAACGGGTAAATGACCTCAAAGCTCATCGGTGTGCTTAATGCGAGTTTTTTAACGTTCTCGATAGCGTAAAAGTTAACTCTTGCTAAACTACAGTTGCACTATACAGGTCTTGTCCTATATAGTACAATTTTCGTGGATATTTCCTGATCATGCTTGGCTTGGTGATATTTTAGCTTCACTCCCTTCAAGGGTACCCTCAATTCAGCCCTGGATATAAGGTCTTTCAAGGTCCTAGCTCGATCCTAAGCCACTCGTTTATTCATAGGCTTGCCTTGGATAAAAGCCATCCATTGCTTACTTTTATGAAGGATGTCAGGTAAAACCTATAGATAAATTCTCACTGTCTGGGCTGTTGTTGGTCGCTAAGGAATATTTTAATCGACCGTAAATAAGATGGGGAAGATTCTCAATTCGAAAGGTTTTGTTGTTTTTTCTTTTAAATTTCTCGACCGTAACTAATCCAATTATGTTAGTTCTTATTTCGATCCATCGGGTGCGATTTTAAGATAGTTCTTTTAGCATTAGCTGTGCATTCATTCCTGTTCTTAATTACGTGTTTGGCTCGAAAATTCAATAGGGTTATTTTTAGATTTTTATCGAATGTTTTGATGCATATTACACTAGACTCTTTTTCTAAAATTAAATGTTCTTTATTATTTTTTTATTGCTTAGATGGGTGGACGAGCTCACTGCCCACCTGGTGTTGAACGGTAACTGGTGCCCATAGACATCTACAACGTAAATGCGCCACCCATCTTGAGATATAAGTTCTTAGGTCTCAGTATAGTTACAACGGCTTAGTGTTTTTCAATTTTCTTCTGTGGCGTAATGGTGGGAATTTCATAACAAGCGGTCACTATTAACTATTATATTATTTACTAAACTATTTAATAAAATAAACAATATTAATAGTATTTGGGTTTATGCTGCCTTCTCTTCAAAAGAGTAGACTTGTTAATAGATCAATAATTCACATGATGCTCATGGGTTCTTAAAATGTTTAGCATCAATAATAATTCGTCTGGGAGATCATTTGCTTATTTGTATGCCAATTCAAATACTTATGCTTTTTTTCTTCGAAGTCAGAAAAGCATATGGCTTTTACGATTTTGATTTACATTTTGATTTTACGATTTTAATTTGCTCAAGGCCATCAACAATGCTAGGGGTACAGTCAAGTAACCTGAGGAATATTATCAAATATCATTTGAAAATGGACACATCATAATACTTAGGAAAGACTTTAGCGATGATTTTTAAAGATAGGTTATCTTGTGGGCTTACACAAGTAGGTACCGCCACCATGCTTATTTCTGCCGCGAAGGTATAATGCTTTCCGATTTCAGGGGCCAGACAGCCGTTCTACTAGGTACTTCTTCTTCTTTATTTCTGGCTCCGGCACGGTTTGTGCATTAGCCAGCGTCAAGTAATAAGATTTTTATAATTTGCTGTTTTAATTAATTACAGTTTATGAATAATAAAAAAACGAAGGTAACACAAATTAATCAACTGAGATGAAATGATATGAAACGAGATGAGATGATATGGGATGAAATATAATCTCAGTACAAGTCTACGTCAAGTTTACGTCAAGTATACGTCCAGTTTGTTTCATTTTCTCCACATTTGTGCACTTTCACAGATACTAAACAGTTAATAAATCACCGTTATTACACATTTAAACCTGAAGAAATACTAAATAGACAAAATAAAACAAATCACATAACTTCACCCCTCGCGTTCCCGCTAAAAAGTCAGCCATTCTACTATAAAACTCTGTCTGAAGGTGCGTGACAGGATTTCCATGGTTTATGTCTATTGGCTTTCGTAACCACTTAATCCTAAGCGGGCCATGTGTTCTTTCATCATTCATTTCCGATATCTTGTTACTTAATCATGCGATGAACTTAAATAAAACTATAAACACTTTTGATAAATTGTCAACGTAATATAAAAATACTTTAAGCCAAAGACGCTGTCTTACCTCGAGCACAGGACCGCTTTCATTTAGAATATTATCATATTCACGTACTAATATTACATAGGAATGGGCACAAGTGGCGTTAAGTGCCTCCCGGCATCCGAGCGCGTAATGCCCAGAACGCAGTCTGCATGCAATAGGGTGTTTAACTGTTTTAAAAATAAGACATGTTTCAGAATGCCACACATCCCGAGTTAAATCTTTTAGCAGATCGCTAAAAGTTATCTATGTTTTATTTAATTCTGTGTTTTTTTTTTAATTTTAATTTACTGGCATTGTTTATTTCCTATCTTGTAACGTCAAAAGTCAGTAGACAGATTGTAAATATTATTCTGGAACTTTGATGTGTGAAGGGAGTGATCAAAGTGTAGTGTAGTGTTTTGACAGTAATTACCTTACATGAATATTGTTTTGATTATGAGTGCTGAGGGATACAAAATTTTAATGAATATTTATAATTGATTTCAGAAAACGGCCATTTTTTGTTGTAACATTTCTGGAAAACAAATTCAGGCATCAGTAGTGGAATCGGCGCTGTCACTATTATCATGTTTTTTTTATTGCTTAGATGGGTGGACGAGCTCACAGCCCACCTGGGGTTAAGTGGTTACTGGAGCCCATAGACATCTACAACGTAAATGCGAAACCCACTTTGAGATATAAGTTGTAAGGCCTCAGTATAGTTACAATGGCTACCCCACCCTTCTAATCGGAAACACATTACTGCTTCACGGCAGAGATAGGCAGGGTGGTGGTACCTACCCGTGTGAACTCACAAGAGATCCTATCACCAGTAATTAAGCATATTATAATTTTGCGTCATTGATTTTCATTTACACGATGTTATTTCTTCACTGGGGAAGTCAATCGTGAACATTTGGTATGTACGTATTTCATTAGAAATATTGGTACCCGCCTGCGGGATTCGAACACTGGTACATCGCTAGGCACGAATGCACCGGACGTCTTATCCTTTAGGCCACGGCGACTTGCTAAAGTGTGTTATTATTGTTTTATTTATCTGAGGGATGTCAAAGGCTCAACGCTCAAAATCTATTTGAATTATTCCCGAATGTTCTACGAGTCGATCTTGAGGCAAGAAAAATGCTTTCCATAAGTTATGTCACAGTTTTAGTTATTGTTGAATTTTATTGCTAAGGACGTAGATGAACTCATGGCGGTCCTCAGACCCACTCGGTGGTCATTGGAGTCTATAGACATCAACGAAGTAAATGCCGCCACTCACCTTGAAACATGAGATCTAGTTTTTTCAGTACAACGGCTGCCCCCCCTTGAAACCGAAACGCGTTACTGCTTCGCGGCAGAAATAGGCCGGGTGGTGGTACCACCAGTAATGCTGTAGATTGACAGGAATAATACGCAGTTCCCTTGTGAGTATATTAAAGTTATTCGGTACAAATTGTATGCGTTGTCTGAGAGCGATGATGAGAAAGAATATACACGCCCGCACTTAACCTCAAAATCTAAATAAAACTCATGAATAATGTGAAGTCTGACAGTTCTGACGTTTGTCTGACATCTTTCACCGTATAACTTTTATTTATTTTGACACAAAAGAATAGTATTTTGTATATTTTCGTCTAATATCGTGAGGGTAATTGTACATTTAATCAATTTATGATTTGATGGTAATTATACACTTAGTCGGCCGCAGATATCACAAATGCATACTACACTTATAGAGGTGTAAGGTCGCAGATTCAAATCCAACGGAGTCAGGGATCCAAAATTACGCAAACGGAAATTTGTTTTTTTATTGCTTAGATGGGTAGACGAGCTCACAATCCACCTGGTGTTAAGTGGTTACTGGAGCCCATAGACATCTACAACGTAAATGCGCCACGCACCTTGAGATATAAGTTCTAAGGTCTCAGTATAGTTACAATGGCTGCTCCACCCTTCAAACCGAAACGCATTATTGCTTCACCGCTGAAAATAGGCGGGGTGATGGTACCTACCCGCGCGGACTCACAAGAAGTCCTACCACCAGTAAAATGTTTAAATATAAAGTATCCGGGGTGAAATTTTCTGATAATTTTATGAAAATCGTTGGATTTTTCCGAGGATTAATATACAAGAATTGCTCGTTGAAAGGTATAAGATAACATTTTGTTATAATTTAAAACTTTTTTTTTTTTTGGAAAAGCGGAAAAACCTTCTCGACTTTATTAAAGAAAGCCTATTAATTTTGCGCGAAACTATTCTGAGGTTTAGTAACTACAAGGAAATTTTAAAACTCCTCTCTCTCCACACATTTCTCTGCAACTTTTCGACGTCTTCACGGAGTTATTAAATAAGAAGTTCCTGAATTTTCAGGAGCAAGGATTTATAATATTAAGGCACCGTCTATCAAAATTTTCTGGGTACTGAGTTATTAAGGACTTCAAAAAATAAAGAATGTCGCATCGTGAACAATGAACCTACCTACTTTATTTCTACTCTTTTTTATATATTTTTTATTTATGAACGTACTCGAACTTCACCCAGTAGTTTACTTAATAATTATTAATTTTACCTAGCAGCCCATAGACATCACGCAAAACATCGCATTAACAAAATATGATATGCTGCAATTAAGCTTGTCTTACTGGTGGTAGGACCTCATGTGAGTCCGCGCGGGTAGGTACCCCCGCCCCGCCTATTTCTGCCGTGAAGCAGCTATGCGTTTCGGTTTGAAGGGTGGGGCAACCGTTGTAACTATATTTGAGACCTTAGAACTTATATCTCGAGGTGGGTGACGCATTTACGTTGTAGATGACTATGGGCTCCAGTAACCACTTAACAACCAGGTGGGCTTTGAGTTTGTCCACCCATTTAAGCAATAAAAAAACAAGTTTCTTATATAATCCATAATTCAAAAATTGTTACCATCACTTTTGCTGCAAAACAGTCATACGCTTCGGTCTGAAAACTGGTACAGCAATACAATACATTTCGGACTTTGCCGTGACATTTTAATAAGCCCTAATATGAGTGTCTCGGAGTATTTGGAATAAACTCCATTTGCTAAAATCGAACACTCAACTTTTTCGGACCTTTTATATGCGTTCTCCTAAACATAGTCCGGAAAAGGTTCTCATTTTTGGTTAAAGAAGACAATCAACAAGCGCTCCACCTCGCAGTAGACCGATCTTCATGGAAAGACTTGCATACGTGCGTTCGTGATCTTCAGTAATGAGTGAAATTCGATTAACTGAAGTTCGCGCATTACTTATAACCTCATTCATGTGCTTCAATAAAACCTAAACTTTAACATCTAAATATAAGTAGCTGGATAACATTTCGCACTGATACGACATAATATATCTTAACCCTAAACAAGAAATAGCATCACGTACGAAACGACTCGTGTCAAACAATAAAACTGCGATGATCCCTCATATCGCAATCACGGCTGCTTCAAACAAAATGGCCGACACGTTTTCACAAAATGGCGCAGAGCTAAGCTGGCTTGTTGAGTTGCATTTTGTGAAAATTATCATTTTACCTAATTCTGTTTGACGTGAGAAATCTATTAGTAACCTTTTTAAAACCAAATAATAATTAACGACACGTGAAATTGAGAAATATTAGGTATGCTGTCTATGAATTTGCCGCTTAGTATATAGAATAACTAGTCCTATTTGTTCTATAATCATAACATTTCATCAAAATATGCACCCATGGTGAAAATCCATCTCCACCTGTGTAGTTTAGGTAGTAATTTTAGGTACCACCGCCTATTTCCACCGTGAAGCAGTAATGCGTTTCGGTTTGAAGGGTGGGACAGCCGTTGTAACTATACTGAGACCTTAGAACTTATATCTCGAGGTGGATGGTGCATTTACGTTGTAGATGTCTATGGGCTCCAGTAACCACGTAACACCAGGTGTGCTGCAAGCTTATCCACCCATCTAAATAAAAAAAAAACATAGACGGTAGAAGGCGCAATAATCAAATATCCACGAACAATATTTCATTCCTCCGCAACCACAAAAAAACAGTAAAGCACATTAAAACAGTAACATTAAACGCGAGATTAAACCGTAATAACTTTTAATTACATTGTTATCTCAAAGTAGCTTTAATTTGCGTAATTACTAGTGGCAGGACCTCTTGTGAGTCCGCACGGGTAGGTACCACCGACCTGCCTATTTTCACCGTGAAGCAGTAATGCGTTTCGGTTTGAAGGGTGGGACAGCCGTTGTAACTATACTGAGACCTTAGAACTTATATCTCAAGGTGGGTGGCGCATTTACGTCGTAGATGAGCTCCAGTAACCACTTAACACCGAGTGGGCTGTGAGCTCGTCCATCCATCTAAGCATCATCATCATCATCAGCCTTTATCTGCCCACTGCTGGACATAGGCCTTCCCCAATGCCTTCCACATAATGCGATCCTCCGCCTTCCGCATCTAAGCAATAACAAAATAATAATAATTATTATTATATCGTAATCAAATTGTCTCATGCGAGGTTTGGACGTTGGTTATTGAGCGACAGGAGGTTTTAGTCAGTTCGACTCTGACATGCCCCGCCCGTCATTCCCAGTGGAGGGCGGAAGTCCGGCGATTTCCTCCTGACCAAAAAAAAAAAAAGGTATTCTATAATGTAATATTCTATAATGATAAATTCAGATACAATAAACGGGAAAAGTGTTTTTAAATTAAGTCACGTTGTTAAATAAGCGAATCCGATAAGTATACAATGTGAATTCCACCTTCCATCTTGAGATATTCAGTCGTATTTGCTATAACTTAATGGCTTCAGACGGGGACACGTGATTACCTCGCGGCACTTAGTCACCATTAAAGCTGTTCACTACCTCAACAGAAACTTATGTGCTTTGTCTAAGAAAAGTTTTAAAATAAAAATAAAACTTTTGAAATATGAATACTATCATAGAGTAGAGGCAATATATTATATCGGGAATCGAGTCACTAAGGTATTCACAATTTCAACATTTCAATAGTAAATGGTTCTAATGTATTAATTATTGCAATACAATGCATTTAAAAAATGGACGATAACATTTTGTCATAAGAATATAGGGACTTAATTTTTTTTAAATTATTATTAATTTATTATTTTTAATTAATATTTAATATAACTTATTAAAGTGATTGTTACAAAAAACGTATTCGATTTTACGCCACGTCAAGACATCAAGAAATACACGAGTAATAATGAATACACAAAATGGCCGACACGCGCACACAAAATGGCGTACCTACCACACATTCTCGTTAATCCAAAGCATACATACGACACTCAAAATCTTTTGTGTGCGGCGAGATCTTTGGAATCGGAATTTATTACTTGAGTAGCCTATAGTTGAGTGCCTTCTTTTATCTGTTTATGAGATGCGAGGGGATTTCGATTGGTCGAGAAAAAATCGTTTTGAAGTTCAAGCATTTGCAACGTCGTTTTTTATATGATTACGTTTGTTCAAGTGGATTATGACTTCATTTTCTTCCTTATTTGATATATAATGCCTATAGTTGTAAAAGAAAACAGCGTAACTTTGAAGAGGGAAAGCGGAAGGAAAGTTATTTCTTTATATTATATAATATATTTGTATTAATGCCCATAGACAGTAACGATGAACGCCGTCCAACTGGTCGTCGTGGCCTGCCCCAGTGTGGTCAGAGCGCGGAGGGCCCAATCTCGGCGGTCCGTGCTGGAGTCATGGTCCAGACGGCTGGCTGATCCTTCGGCTGGTCGTAGGACCGTCGAGGCGATTCGCCCGGTCCTTGTGGATTGGGTGAATCGTGACAGAGGACGCCTCACTTTCCGGCTCACGCAGGTGCTCACTGGGCATGGTTGCTTCAGTGAGTTCCTGCACCGGATCGGAGCCGAGCCGACGGCAGAGTGCCACCATTGTGACTTGGACACGGCGGAGCACACGCTCGTTGCCTGCCCCGCATGGGAGGGGTATGGCGCCGTGTCCTCGTCGCAAAAATAGGAAACGACTTGTCGTTGCCGAGTGTTGTGGCATCGATGCTCGGCGACGACGAGTCGTGGAAGGCGATGTTCGACTTGTGCGAGTGCACCATCTCGCAGAAGGAGACGGCGGGGCGCGTGAGAGACGCACAATCCCGCCGCCGTGGAGCGGGGGCCAGGGAGGCGGATCTCGCACAAGCCCTGGCCCTCTAAGTGTTTCGGGTCCCCCTCACATGTCGGTCTGGGGACCGGCGAGGGGGGCCTAAGAAGACGACGTGCAAGCTGCTCTGCACGCGTTTTACGCAAGAGCATCCGGGTGATAGAAGGCCGGCTATCCTCGATCCACGCTGGTTCTGGTCCAGCGGGGTATTCCGTAGGATACCTTACTCTAACCGGCGCCATCTAGGCGGGCTTCGGATAGCCTGCCGACCGAGAGGGCTGGTGGTCGTGACGCCGACGACCGCCGGACCGGCGTCCCGAGGGGGAGGGTGATGGGAGAGATGTGCACCGCATTAAACGCTTCACTTTCCCCCCTCTGCCTCTTCATGAGTTCTGTCTCATGCGAGGTTTGGACGTTGGTTGTTGAGCGACAGGAGGTTTTAGTTCGACTCTGACATGCCCCGCCCTCCATCCCCAGTGGAGGGCGGAAGTCCGGCGATTTTCTCCTGACAAAAAAAAAAGTCGTCGTGGCCTAAGGGATAAGACGTCCGGTGCATTCGTATCGAGCGATACACCGGTGTTCGAATCCGAATCGAATTGTTCGAATCGAATTTTTCTAATATAAATACATACTTCAATATTCACGATTGACTTCCACGGTGAAGGAATAACATCGTGTAATAAAAATCAAAGCAGCAGTGGCGATATTTTAGCCATGAATTCTCTTGAATACCGTGTTAAACAGTTGTTTATATACCTAACATTATGGAAACAGTTAACTTTAAGTAATATTAGTTAGCCGTCTGGTGTAGTGGTAAGTGACATGGTCACTACACAAGGGGGTCGCGGGTTCGAATCCCGCCAAGGGAAGATATTTGTATGATAAATATAAATGTCTTTCCAGGGTTATGGGTGTATATTAAATATTTGTATGTGTATAATAAAAATATTATATTTATTTCCGTTATCTGGTACTTGTAACACAAGTTCTTTACGAACTTAGCACGGGACCAGTAAACGTGGCGTGATTGTTAGTAAATATTTATATTTATATTTATTTATAAAACTAAATAGTGACGTTGCGCCGACATATATAAACAACGTCCCCAAAATCTTCTAAACAGGTATCAATAGATCTACTTTCTACGCCATTAATATATTCCAAACGAAAAGACACAGACTGTCACGAGTCTAAAGTAATTGTAACTGCAACCTCATATGTTGAGGTCGTGTTTTTTATCTTATTTATTCTATTTAATATTCTGTTCGGATCTACGAGCGTCACTAAAACTACAAATAAGGTATCAACAATTTAAGTTTGGTACACTGGTGGTAAGACGTCTTGTGACTCCGCACAGGTAGGTACCACCACCCCGCCTATTTCTGCTGTGAAGCAGTAATGCGTTTCAGTTTGAAGGGTTGGGCAGCTGTTGTAACTATACTTGAGACTTTAGAACTTATATCTCAAAGTGGGTGGCGCATTTACGTTGTAGATGTCTATGGGCTCTTGTAACCACTTAACACCAAGTGGGCTGTGAGCTCGTGCACCCATCTGAGCAATAAAAAAAAAACTAGAAATACGAAATGAATGTCTCAATTGTAATATACATATTATAACCATTATTCAAATCTTCAAACTTAAAGGCGAATTTACATTATGAAATTAGTGGCATGAAATTAATTTCGTGACATTAGTTTTACCAACAGTTTCACGTGTAATTTAATACTTTCGTAATGCATGCATTAATTTCATGCATGGAAATTAGTTTCGTGCCCTGCGCGATTTTTTGGTGAAATTAGTTTCATGCAACTAATTTCATAGTGTAGACGCGACGTGAAACTAATGTCGCGAAAGGGCCTGCGCTGTGCGGACGTGTGTATTGTTAGTTCGGACGCGCTTCAAGCCTTGAAAATGGCAAACCAACGATGGAGTAGAGAAAAAAAAAATGATCTTATTAATGAATATCAGCGACAATCAGGTGTCTCTGGGACCCGAAACACTAACAGTAAAACATCAAAATTATCTTCACTCATTCGAAAATAGTTTTTATAACTCTCAGGATCTTCATCTGCTAATTCAGAGACTAACTTCATTGCACCTAAATGCCTTTTTGTTGAACATCCTCGAATCTACCAACTTTTTTTTTTCTTGATAGTCTTTTTTTAAGTTTATAGGTATATAAGCATTTCTTTAGCTACATTGAATATAGCAGATTATAGCTTTGATGCTGAAGGCGCCATGGTTACTGCGATACTGTGGATTTCGCGACACTAATTTTTTAACGAAATTACTTTCGCATATATCGAAACTACTTTCGTGCAACTGAGCTCAACATGCATGACACTAATTTCGTAATGTAAATCCGGCATAACACATTAAGATGTAAGGACGCCTGAATCAATGTATGTGTATATTGTTGCATTTTTTGGCACACGAGCTTATTAACTAGTGTTGAATTGACTATGGATTTTTGCCGTGACAACGTCTTATAATTCGATGGAGCCAGCTGCACGCACGAAAAACCATGACTCATTGAGGCGTTCCATTTAAGGCTTGAAGTGCAAGCGAGAGCGCGCAACGAGCGACAAAGAGGCACAATCGGCCTCCGCGTTCGGCAGCGTTCGACATCTGTCTCTCTCCTACTTGAGTGAGCGATGCATCCGCGTGGACAGCTGCTATACAATAATACATTTACATGTTTTCGTCAAGTATGAAGTTCAGTGAAAAGTGAATGTGGTGTCAATTGTTCATACAAAATATCTATCAAACAAATAAAATCAATATTTTCTTATGACGTTGTCACGTTCAATTATCGTCAGTAAACCGACTTTACAGACAACTGAATTTTTTTACAACGTTTCACTCAATCTCTTGAGCTCATCACCATCAGAGTGCGAGTAACCATCCAAAATACATACTCATGTTAGTGATCAGTGAATCGAAAATAATATTAAGGGTAGCTTCGGGGATCTGGCTTGTTTTCAATCATATCTCCTGCGCGATAAGGTCCATTGTGATTCAGCACTGAATGACGGAATGGAAAGGAATTAGTTTTCGATAAAACTTTTTCGGCTTTAATCCCGACATCAACTCGAAACAGGGATACGGGTCGTTGAACTGTTCACAATTCTGTGTAATAATGTTTGTACTATATCCATACTTATATATTAAATACGTGAAACAAAAACTTTGTACCCCTTTTTAAGAAAATTACGCGGACGGAGGACTATGAAATTTTCCACACTTATAGAGAATATAGAGAAGAAGTGCAGAATGTTAATATTTTTCTTAAATTTTGCATAAAAAATACATTAAATCAATAAAGAAAACATTACACACACTACCATATATTTGAAACATATACTCTTTGTTTATTGTCAAACTTTTGTTATTGCTTGAAGTCTGTAGTCAAATTGAGAATAAGTTAATATTGTTTATCTTTAATATTACGAGTATTTGTCTATAGTGTAGTCTTGGTGAAATATGTAACAATAGGACCATAATAATGTTGAAACTTATAATTTCAATTAATTATAGTCGAATTTCGACTACTGCGGGACCTCTAGTATATATTAATACGTGAAGCAAAAACTTTGTACCCCTTTTCACGAAAATTGCGCGGACGGAGGAATATGAAATTTCCTACACTTATAGAGAACATAGAGAAGAAGTGCACAATGTTAATATTTTTTTTAAATTATGCATAAAAGATACGTTAAATCAATAAAGAAAACATTTCACACACTACCATGTATTTGACACAACACATATACTTTTTATTTATGGTCAAACATTTTAAAGTCTGTGGTCAAATTGAGCATAGATTAATATTGTTTGTCTTTAATGTTATTTATCTATAGTGTAGTCTTGGCGAAATCTGTATTATATAGAATATATTAATATCTGTATTATTATAGAAGTACAATAGTGTTTGACAATAGAACCATAATAATATTTAAACTTTTAATTTCAATTAATTATAGTCGAATTTCGACTACTGCGGGGACCACTAGTCTATATATACGTGCAAAACTTGAGTTCATCTCTGAAATGCGCGTAAGTAGGTGCGCAGAACCCAATTACGAAGAAGATTAATAATGTAACAGTATTCAGGCATATTCACAAAATAATATTGAGGCTTATTTTAGGAAGATACAACCAAGTTAGGTTCCAGCATTTTGGGAACTGACTATCAGTGGCGGGCTGACCTTCGTGCCCGGGGCGTGGCGCGTCCCAGCCCCAGTGTGGTCAGAGCGCGGAGGGCCCAATCTCGGCGGTCCGTGCTGGAATCATGGTCCAGGCGGCTGGCCGATCCTTCGGCTGGTCGTAGGACCGTCGAGGCGATTCGCCCAGTCCTTGTGGATTGGGTGAATCGTGACAGAGGACGCCTCACTTTCCGGCTCACGCAGGTTCTCACTGGGCATGGTTGCTTCGGTGAGTTCCTGCACCGGATCAGAGCCGAGCCGACGGCAGAGTGCCACCATTGTGATTGCGACTTGGACACGGCAGAGCATACGCTCGTCGCCTGCCCCGCATGGGAGGGGTGGCGCCGTGTCCTCGTCGCAAAAATAGGAAACGACTTGTCGTTGCCGAGTGTTGTGGCATCGATGCTCGGCGACGACGAGTCGTGGAAGGCGATGCTCGACTTCTGCGAGTGCACCATCTCGCAGAAGGAGGCGGCGGGGCGCGTTAGAGACGCGCAAGCCCGCCGCCGTCGAGCGGGGGCCAGGGAGGCGGATTTCGCCCAAGCCCTGGCCCTCTAAGTGTTTCGGGTCCCCCTCATATGTCGGTCTGGGGACCGGCGAGGGGGACCTAAGAAGACGTCGTGCAAGCTGCTCTGCACGCGTTTTACGCAAGAGCATCCGGGTGATGGAAGGCCGGCTATCCTCGACCCACGCTGGTTCTGACCCAGCGGGGTATTCCGTAGGATAGCTCACTCTAACCGGCGCCATCTAGGCGGGCTCCGGATAGCCTGCCGACCGAGAGGGCTGGTGGTCGTGGCGCCGACGACCGCCAGTCCGGCGTCCCGAGGGGGAGGGTGATGGGAGAGATGTGCTCCGCACTAAACACTTCACTTTCCCCCCTTTGCCTTTTCATGAGTTCTGTCTCATGTGAGGTTTGGACGTTGGTTGTTGAGCGACAGGAGGTTTTAGTCGGTTCGACTCCGACATGCTCCGCCCGCCGTCCCCAGTGGAGGGCGGAAGTCCGGCGATTTCCTCCTGACCAAAAAAAAAAAAAAAAAAAAAGCATTTTGGGAAACTTCTAGAAACTTTCGAGAACTTTTTACTGGTGGTGGTAGAACCTCTTGTGAGTCCGCGCGGGTAGGTGCCACCACGCTGCCTATGGGCTGTGAGCTCGTTCAGCCATCTAACCAAAAAAAAAAAAACCAAAGCGAACCGGTACTTTAAGCTGGACAAAGACATGTACATCATAAAGCACAAGTCCGGCCTTGCATGGAGTACCGCTTTCATCGCTGGGTCGGGGCTCCCAAATACCAGATACCTTCAGTTGCCCCATAAAGATGGCCGTTCGAATTGTCGATAACCCCATTCTCACGGAACGTTTGGAACCTTTGGGTCTACGCGGGGACTTTGATTCTTTTTGTCTTATCTAGCCTATGTTTTATCGAGAGTGCTCTGAGGAATTGTTTGAGATGTCCCCTCCGTTTCTTTTTTACCATAAAAATAACAGCGGAGCAGATTTCATCCATACTACCACAGTACGCTTTCAGAGGTCTAATCTGCCACGTACCATCCGACTTTGGAATGAGCTCCCCTCCACGGTGTTTCCCGAACGCTATGACATGTCCTTCTTCAAACGAGGCTTGTGGGGAGTATTAAATGGTAGGCAGCGGCTTGACTCTGCCTCTGACATTGCTGCCGTCCACGAACGACGATAACCCCTGACCATCAAGTGGTCCATATGCTGATTTGTCTATAACAGCAAAAAAATAATTACATATTTTTTTATTGCCCTTGTAAGCAGACGAGCACACGGCCCACCTGATGGTGAGTGGTTACCGTCGCCCATGGACTTCAGCAATGCCAGGGGCAGAGCCAAGCCGCTGCCAACCGCTAATACATTACATACATACTAATACATTCATATAAAATTACCTTGAGCAAGGTTCACCACCCTTTTCCATTATAAATCTCACTTTCGAAACGATTTCATTGCTTTTTTCCTTAAAACAATATTTTTATTTAATACTAGTGACCCGCCCTCGCTTCGCTTCAGAAACATTAAATTGTATTATTGAATAGCTGAGTCCCGCGATGTTACTGTCGTCGGTTATTGTAGTATCGCGGGGGACGCCGCGGGGCGAAGCTAGTCTAAAAAAAGTAGCCTAAGTTACTCCTTATATCATCAGCTACCTGTCAGTGAAAGTCCCGTCAAATTCGGTCCAGCCGTTCCAGAGATTAGCCGGAACAAACAGACAGACAGACAGACAAAAATTGTAAAAAAGGCTATTTTGGTGTACCTATGTACGGTATATATATTCATATGCGTGTAATAAAAAGCGGTTATTTCAATATTACAAACAGACACTCCAATTTTATTTATATGTATAGATAAATTAAATTTTGATTTATATGGCTGATTCGTAATTATTTTTTAACAAATTAAACCCGATCAAGTTCCGCCGCCGCGCCGTGACTATTGGTGATAGTCTGAAAATTAATTAAGCGTTTGTACACGTCATTACGGATCCTCCCGATCCATTAACGGTGCTTTTAGGTACCTCAAGCACCGGTCACCTTCCTCGGGCGCGACGAGTAAATTGACCCATAGACACAGCCCTCTGAGTTTCTAGCCGGATCTTCTCAGTAGGTCGCGTTTCCGTTCCGGTGGTAGATTCTGCGTAGAGAACTGTTCTTGCTAGGGCCAGTGTTAGCAACAGTCCCGGTTTGAGCCCCGTGAGCTCACCTACAGGTCAAGGAGAAGCTGAAATAGCCTCTCAAGGCTCATCAGCATATGTAGAAAAAAAAGGGTGCGTGTACTTATGTACGCGTAAGAAGTTATACTTTATTTTTATTAAATTTGTGTACATGCGCGAAAGTTCACCTGCGGCTATATTCAGACTCGCCAAGTTACGTCGGTCGTATTGTAATGAGCGATTTAGCGGGCAACTTCATTTCTGTTAATTTTGTGTCACGGTGCGCGCGCATCGTAAAATTTCACTCTCATCAATTTTTCATAACGTGCCTAAAGAAGCATAACTTCAAAAATTCCTTTAAAGCTACGCGCGCGTCCTATTTCGTACATTGATCGTACTATATTAAGTTGTATTTTTTTAGAAAGTAAGGTTACCGGTGGCCTTGAGACCTTTCTAGTTTCACCAGGACAGGTGGGCGAGCAAAGTCTCAGCCAGGAGGGGTGGGATTCGTTAACAGCCACCCGAGCGCCTCCAAAGGAGACCTAACAGCTCAAGGACAGTTGCTTCACGAAAGCTATATTATGCTTATGCGCTATTCTGGTGTATATGGTATTACGTTGTGAAGTTTAATCAGTAAGTATATAATTTGTTGTACCATCAAAGTTATTACCATAGAATTGAGATATATGTCAATGCAAATTCGGAGCAATATTATTCGAACCATCGGTGTACGAAACAAGTTTGTTGCCCGCTTTCTCAAAATTAACAAATTTTAACATAAATCCCCTTCATCCACTCATGTCTTCAATTACTAATTATAAATTTCAAGACTTGGTATAAACATTTAATTTCATTCAGGCAACATAAAAAGTGTATTACCTACTCGTATATTGTCAAATCTAAATAAACAAGATTATCAAATGCAACAAAATAAACTATAAGCACTATTCTTAAACACATCAAATAAATTGCGCGCCATTAGCGCCTGCCATGTTTACGCCGCCATCTTGCGACGCCATCTTGAATAATTTATAGCAGCCATTTCGTCGACTTAGCGTGGTTTTGTATTACTTTCAACAAGCTTTATAAGGGATTGTTATTAATTATTTTAAGACGTAAGAGATGAAGAAATTTATATTTGAGGGATAATAATTCCTCTTAAACGCGTAGTTAATGTTTTATTTCGACTTTACATAGGAATCGGCATATTTGTTCAAGTCAGATTCTAAAGAGCGACTGAGTCAACGGCGCTTTAGCCTCTAGTTGGTTCACAAATAATTCCTGAAGTAAGTTTGTTTTGCGAAATAAATACTAGGCGAGTATGTAAATACTACTGATAGAAACACTACAAGCAATACTAGGTACACATCGTGGTTTATTTGCGAGATTAAATTAATTATTGATTTAATTTTAATTCCACTATACGAGAGGCCACAGTCAATCACTGATTGTCGCCACCGTTGAGACATGGCACGTTGGTACTTACCCGAATGGGCCTAAATAAGCACTTAACATCTGGAACAGCCAGCAGGGTGAGATTGAGATTTCGGCCTCGTGTCTCAAGGTCGGTGAAAAAATACAGGGTTTGAAGTCCATGGGCTCCACTAACCACTCGATGACAGATCAAAAGTCAACTCTTTTGTTCGTCTAAGATAACAATAAAACAACGCAAATTAACTCTTGGAACTTTTTTTATTTATTGCTTAGATAGGTGGACGAGCTCACAGCCCACTTGGTTATTAAGTGGTTACTGGAGCCCATAGACATCTACAACGTAAATGCGCCACCCACCTTGAGATATAAGTTTTAAGGTATAGTTACAACGGCTGCCCCACCCTTCAAACCGAATCACATTACTATTTCACGGCAGAAATAGGCAGGGTGCTAGTACCTACCCTTGCGGACTCACAAGAAGTCCTACCGCCAATAATCTAATTAAATTGATAGAGACATTCGCGAAATCGAAAAAAATAATAATTAAAATGTTCTATACGAAAAGGGTAGTTGATAAGATCTTTAATTTTGTCTGCAAACAGTACTTCGGGAGGGTAAAACTGTTGATCGTGTAGAGCGATGTGCGCTCTCGCGGGTGCAGTTCCGGCTTACCGCTATGTGTGGTACCACTTCCTGAGTCAGACTGAAATATGAATTAAACAAACAAGTGACGCCCTCTTAGTACTCAAAATCTTTTAAAGCGTCGTGGCCTAAAAGATAAAACCGTGCATGCCGATATCATTAAAATAAAGATACTTTTTTTTTATTCCCTCAGAAGGTAGACGAGCATACGGCCCGTCTGATGGTAAGTGATTACCCTCACTTATGGACGTCAGCAATAGCAGGTGTACAGCGAAGTCGCAGCCTACCTATACGTGCCACAGCGTCCAATATGAAGGAATATAATCTCGTAATGAAAATCCTATTGAGAAAAAACTATAGAGTAATTAGGGTATTTTATAAGCCCGCGAGGATATTTTCTCAAGGTTGTCTCAAGGTGTCTCAAGGTCGGTGAAAAAAAACACGTTTTGATGTCCATGGGCTCCACTAACCACTCCATGACAGATCGAACGTCAACTCTTTTGTTCGTCTAAGATAACAATAAAACAACGCAAATTAACTCTTGGAACTTTTTTTTATTAATTGCTTAGATGGGTGGACGAACTCACAGCCCACCTGGTATTAAGTGGTTACCGGATCCCATAGACATCTCCAACGTAAATGCCGCCACTCAACTTGAGATATAAGTTTTAAGGTCTCAGTATAGTTACAACGGCTGCCTCGCCCTTCAAGCCGAAACGCATTGCTGCTTCACGGCAGAAATAGGCACCTACCACCCCCAGTAAGGTCCTACCACCAGTAAACGATACAATCCTGTTTTTCTGATTCGATGTCGAGATAACTTGAGCACTCCAAATTGTGAATTATCACCAAAAGGGCTGGTGGTTTTCACACTGTTGTCACCCCGCTAGGACTGAGACCATACAATGAAACGCGTGACATTTCGTTAATGTCAACGAGATGTTTTACTACCCCCGCGTGTTTCAGATAAAATTACGCAAACGGAAATTTGTTTGAATGTAAAGTGTCCACGGTGCGTTTGGAGGGATCATTTCAGCCACGTACCATCGGGCTTTGGAACGAATTAGCCTCCCGGGGAGTTGTTAGTGATATGTCTTTCTTCTTACGAGGTTCGTGGAGGATGCTAGGCTATAGGCAGCGGCTTGGCTCTGCCTCTGACGCTGCTGACGTCCATGGGCGACGGTAACCATTCACCACGAGGTGCTCAGGTGCAAGCTCGTCTGCCTACAGGGATAATATAACAAAATGTATTTTTAAATCTGGAAGAGCCATATCGAGAAGTGAAAGGCTATTTAGTTTAAGCGGCATTTCGCTTTATACGCGACATTTATATTTGTAATCAAAGGTACGTTTTATTTGGTACTAACATCAACAGTTCGATGCTTTTAATTGAACTTCAATTAAGTTTACCCCATTCAAATGGCTGAATAAGTTTATTTACTATGTGAATTTTTCCAAATTTTAATCTCGCTTCACATTTTCATTTGGATATTGTTGATTGAGTAACGCTGTCTGGGGTAATGGGTTTTCAAATCACCCAAATAGAAAATTAAGAGGAAGAGAAAGAGAGAGAGAAAGAGAAAGAGAAAGAGAAAGAGAAAGAGAAAGAGAAAGAGAAAGAGAAAGAGAAAGAGAAAGAGAAAGAGAAAGAGAAAGAGAAAGAGAAAGAGAAAGAGAAAGAGAAAGAGAAAGAGAAAGAGAAAGAGAAAGATGTAAGAAGCGATAAATTTGTAAAATATCGCTTGAACCATTAAACCAGCCTTTCACCACACGACATAATAAACATAGTTCAAAACGTTATTTCAGAACCACGACCGTGCAATTATTGTACGGTAAATGCTAGCTAGCAAACCACAAAATAATCTCAAAGAACGCAGTTGCTCTCGTAGAAAGCAATACAATGTATTCGTAATAAATAGATAGATGATCTTATAGAAATCGGAAGAGACGGTTTTAAGTGATCTAAGTGATATTGACGATACATCTGATTGAGTTTATAGCTGAATAGTTCTCTTTTTATTCTAATAAAAATTGCAAATACATAAAAAAAATTCAGGTACTTAGATACGTTTGTATTTATGAATTACCTTTAGAGGTTGTAAGTAAATATTCGGTATAGCATAGGCAATGCCAATAATGTCTATGTATAATTTTTACTACAAATATTTCAAAACTCAAGTCAGTAATCAACGAACTTATTTATGTTAAGCTTTTGGTATATTGAGAATAAAAATAATTTTCTCAATAACTATGTCACTTCTAGTGATACTTACTTCTACGTTCATTAGCTCTTCTGCAGTTCCACTTACAGATTACGTGAGTTTTTATTCGACGCCACGTTACCTGTAAAAGAGAAAAGTACTATTACAATTAGTACTAGTGATGGGAGATTGTCGATAGAAATGCATCGAGGGACTAGAATAGGATTATTTAAAGCCTATCTATTTAGACGCCTACGTAGACACCATCGGAGCAGAGTTCATCCATATTATCTGGAACCAATGCATTCATCGACAGTGCTTTCCAAAGATCAAGATTTCCAAAGATTTTGAAGTCGTCGTGGCCTAAAGGATAAGACGTCCGGTGCATTCGTGTTGAAGCGATGCATCGGTGATCGAATCCCGCAGGCGGGTACCAATTTTTCTAATGAAATACGTACTCAACAAATGTTCACGACAGACTCCCACGGTGAAGGAATAACATCGTGTAATAAAAATCAAACCCGCAAAATTATAATTTGCGTAATTACTGGTGGTAGGACCTCTTGTGAGTCCGCGCGGGTGGGTGCCACCGCCCCGCCTGTTTCTGCCGTGAAGCAGTAATGCGTTTCGGTTTGAAGGGTGGGGCAGCCGTTGTAACTACGTTGAGACCTTGGAACTTATATCTCAAGGTGTGTGGCGCATTTACGTTGTAGATGTCTATGGGTTCCAGTAACCACTTAACACCAGGTGGACTGCGAGCTCGTCCACACATCTAGGCAATAAAAAATAAAAATAAAAAAAAAATATTTTTTGCCACGTGCCATCCGGCTAAGGAATGAGTTCCCCTTCACGGTGTTTCCCGAGCGCTATCACATGTCCTTCTTCAAACGAGGGTTGTGGAGGGTACTCAGTGGTACATAGCGTACGTCCATGCGTGACGGTAACTACTTACCATCCGGGGACTGCATGTTCGTCTGCCTACAAAAAGTAATAAAAAAAAGCTAGATACGAATTTCCGAAATGAAGATACCGACTCTGAAGCAAAAAAAAGAAGAGTCAATCTATCGTTGAACACGTGACTAGTAACACCAAGTGTCTCATGCTACGGGTGCCTCAAAAACCACGCTTCAAAATGACGTCGCAAATTTTTAAACTCTCAAACAATCTCCGAAAAATCTCCGAATTACGAACAAAAGCTATGGGAGTAAAATGCTCCCATGTTACGCCTCAAAGCATTTTGAGGCTCCACGTTTTGAGAGTCACGAAGCAGGGTCGTATTTGGATTCATTTCTGGAACGGTTTGATTTTGATTTAGAATACGCTGACCAGACAGTGGCTTCGCAGTCCTCACGAGATAGCAGAGTCTGCGAGAATGGTTCCTCACTATGGGATCAACACTTATTTTATTTTTTATTGCTTAGATGGATGGACGAGCTCACTGCCCACCTGATAAATGGTCACCGGAGCCCATAGACATCTACAATGTAAAGGCAGCCACCTACCATGAGATATGAGTTATAAGGTCTCAGTTTATACAGTATAACGGCTGCCCCTGCTTCAAACCGAAGCGCATTACTGCTTCACGGCAGAAATGGGCAGGGCGGTGGTACCTGCCCGTGCGGACTCACCAGAGGTCCTACCACCAGTGATCCTCCTAGAAGAATTTGTCGGCTGGTTACAGTGTTACCGTGGTTGCCCCCCCTATCTCGACGCTCTAGTGAATAGTTAACCTCAGCGGTCTAGTAAACTTAAACCACTTAAACCCGCGTCTTGCAACAGTGACAATTTCCTTCACCAAAGGGAGGGAGTGGTGCCACGTACTTCACGTGTCTCTACGGTAGATCCACCACCTCGGGTATCTCGTCGTAGATCTAGTCAGTAATACAAATTCAGCATTCACAATGAACCTTTACCCATACTTTTGTTCCTGGTGGTAGGATCTCTTGCGAGTCCGCGCGACTAGGTACCCTACGTGCCCTGCCTATTTCTGCCGTAAAGCAGTAATGCGTTTCGGTTTGAAGGGTAGGGCAGCCGTTGTAACTATACTTGAGACCTTAGAACTTATATCTCAAGGTGGGTGGCGCATTTACGTCGTAGATGTCTATAGGTTCCAGTAACCACTTCACACCAGGTGGGCTGTGAGCTCGTCGACCCATCTAAGCAATAAAAAAAAATACACAATCGAGCAATTTAAACCACTGTCTGAACAATATAAAAACAACCTTTCTTAACCGGCCGTTTAAGCTATACTTCCGTTCTCCCTAGATCCGGTCCTGTGTAACGGTAATTATCAGAACGGCAGCTTATCTAAGCTCGAAATTTTACTCTGGAAATTGTCGTCCCAAAATACGTCCCGGCCACTTTGTTATCGCGGGAACAACGCTACGTATCGCGATGTTGTTTGTGGAAACGCATGTGTGAAATTTGCGGGTAAGCGTATGTTGATTGTAGTTTTAGAAATTGCAAGCTTTTACTTGTCGGCTAACTTTTAAATACGCACTTATAACTTATTACCATATTTTTTTTCTTGCACTCGTAGGCAGACGGACATACAGCCCACCTGATGGTGAGTGGTTACCGACGCTCATGGATGTCAGGGGCAATGCCAGGGGCAGAGCCAAGCCGCTGCCTACCGCTAATACTCTCCACAAGCCTCGTTTGAAGAGGACATGTCATAGCGCTCGGGAAACACCGTGGAGGGGAGCTCATTCCAAAGCTGGATGGTACGTGGCAAAAAAGATCTCTGGAAACGCACTGTCGATGAACGCAGTGGCTCCAGGTAGTATGGATGAACTCTACTCCGGTGGCGGGCGGTGCGATAGTAAAAACGAGATGATGGAATCATCTCAAATAATTCTTCAGATGGCGATAACATTGTGTATTACGAATAGAATTGAATAATTACTGGTGGCGGTGTGCTGAGTCCGCATTAGGGATCAGTAATCTAGATCTAGTAGTCATCGTGGCCTAAAGGATAAGACGTCCGGTGTATTTGTATCTAGCGATGCACCGGTGTTCGAATCCCGCAGGCGGGTACCAATTTTTCTAATGAAATACGTACTTAACAAAATATGTTCACGCTTGACTTCTACGGTGAAGGAATAGCATCGTGTCATAAAATGTCCGCAAAATTAAAATTTGCGTAATTACTGGTAGTAGGACCTCTTGTGAGTCCGCACGGGTAGGTACTACCGCCCACCGTGAAACAGCAATGCGTTTCGGTTTGAAGGGTGGGGCAGCCGTTGTAACTATACTGAGATCTTAGAACTTAAATCTCAAAGCGGGAGGCGGCGTTTACGTTATAGATGTCAACGAGCTCCGGTAACCACTTAACAGCAGGTGGGCTGTGAGCTCGTCCACCCATATGCCATAAAAAATAAAAACTTATTCTGAAGAGGAGTAGCCATTCGATTCTATAATGTAGGGTAGGACTGTCACTGTATAACACACACAGTGAATTCGACTTTATGTATCAATGTATATGGCAGCATTTACTTTGTGCTATCTACCTCTGTTAACCACTTATGACCGGATAGTCTATGAACGTTTCCATGCCTAAGCTAAAAAATTGAATTCGTTAAAGGGTAGGTAATATATAGAGTACTCCTTTATCCCAATCTGGACAGCGTCCAAGTGTAAACAACCTGGGAGATGATTTAGTATAAGCGGAAATTTAATTTGGATTACGTCCAGTTTGCCTTATTGAAACAGATATGGAAACAAACACCGGAGGCAGGACTAAATGCTGAATTCACTGAACCCAAATGTATTATGGGTATTTATCTTAGACGTAGAATAGCTTTGGGTCAAGATATCACAGATTAGCCTTTTTTTTTTTTTTTTTTGGTCAGGAGGAAATCGCCGGACTTCCGCCCTCCCCTGGGGATGGAAGGCGGGGCATGTCGGAGTCGAACTGACTAAAACCTCCTGTCGCTCAACAACCCGCGTCCGAACCTCGCATGGGACAGAACCCATGCAAAGGCAAAGGGGGGAAAGTGAAGCGTTTAGTGCGGAGCACATCTCTCCCATCACCCTCCCCCTCGGGACGCCGGACCGGCGGTCGTCGGCGCCACGACCACCAGCCCTCTCGGTACAGATTAGCCTAGAAAGTATTGTATTTTTTGTTGGTATAACTGAGCACACGGGCTTATAATTCATCCTTCATCTATATAGGTTTTTTTTTATTGCTTAGGTTGGTGGACGAGCTCACAGCCCACCTGGTGTTAAGTGGTTACTGGAGCCCATAGTGTAACGGACGGTTTCTTATTTAGATATTTATATTTTCTTTGGATTTGTTAGGAGGAAGATTTTTACAATAAAATAAAAAATAAAATTATGATGCAACTTTCATGGCTGACAGTTTATTCCTACTGACATTAGAAACAAAATTTAAAAATTATAAAAATATAAATGACAGCTTTGCAACTAAACTTTTTACTGCGGTTCCGAACATGTCCCCGGATGTTGAAAGGTTTCCTTTCAACCCAAAACTAATCCGCAATCAGGGGACAAATCTTATTAAACGACCTCTTGATGACTTCGCTTGAAGTACGAATGTCTGCGACCCGGTTGACTCCGTCGGACCCTGGATAGACAGCTACTATGCGGCCCAGTCTCCATTTAAGTGGCGGAAGATTGTCTTCCTTCACCACAATCAGGCTGTGAAACTTCAGCGATGACTGATTGGTGCGCCATTTTGTTCTTTGCTGCAGCTCACTAATGTATTCCTTTGACTATCTGGCCCAAAAATGTTGTCGCATAAGCTCTAACCGCTGGAACCTGGTGAGATGGCTTAGTCGGCAGTCCTTGTACTCAGCAGCAGGCATTGCAGTAAGGGGTTGGCCAATGAGAAAATGCCCAGGATAAGCGGCATCATGTCATCGGGATCGCTTGATAGTGGAGTCAGCGGCCGAGAATTCAATATTGCTTCGATTTGCGTTAGGACAGTGATCAATTCCTCATAAGTTAAATTACAATTTCCCAATACTCTGTGCATATGGAATTTAATAGATTTAACCCCCGTCTCCCAAAGACCCCCAAAATGAGGAGAGTATGGTGGACACAGGTGGAAGTTAATATCTTCTTCGATCAAAGCATCAGACAAAGAATTGCAATTGGATTTTAAGAATGTACCGATTTATACGCACCGACGAATGACGTACCATTGTCCGAATATATATGAGTAGGCTTAACTCTCCGCGATACAAACCGGCGTAGCGCAGAGAGAAAACTATTGCTGGTTAAATCACCTACTAATTCTATATGGATCGCCTTTGTTTTGAAACATACAAAAATCGCGATGGAGACCTTAACGATTCTACAACCTTGACCAAGGCGGTTAACGGACGAGATGGGTCCAGCATAGTCGATGCCTACACACTCGAACAGGCGATCAGGAGTGAAGCGGTACACAGGTAAATTTCCCTTAAGAGGAGAAACTGTTTGTGCTCGCATGCGAGTACATCTTATACAATTATGGTAAGTGGCCTTGGGCAAATTGCGACAGCCAATAGGCCAGTAGACTTCTCTTATAGAAGCTAATAATAGTTGGGGTTCAGCGTGCATAAGCTTAATATGTTCAGCCTTGAATACGAGTTTTGTGAGAATGTGAGTGGACTGTAGGATTATAGGATATTTTTTCTCATACGAAAACTCCGACGCGTTTCCAAACCTGCCACCAACACGCATAATTTGAGCGTCATCAAGAAAGACATTGAACTTGTTGAGGGGACTTTTAGGAGATAACGAATGTCCCTGAGTTAGGAGCTTGTATTCGACGAACGACTCAGACTGAGCTTTCCTAATAATCAAGTTCAAAGCGTTCTGTAGCTCTTTAGAGCTTAAATGGCTGGTTTGTGGATATAGCTTTTTGCATAAATTTATGAATCTCAATGCATAGGCTACAGTACGTTTTAGTCCAGATAGGTTTGAGAATCGGCCGAAATCAATAGCCTTCTCATAGAGGCGCACTCCTACCAGAGCCCCGCAGAACTCCAACCGAGGAATCGTCGTTGGCTTTAATGGAGCCACTTTACTCTTGGCCATAAGTAACGAGACCTTGATTCGTCCATACACGTTCGCGCTTCGCGCGTAAAGGCAAGCACCATAGGAGCTTTGCGACGCATCTGTAAAAACGTGGAGATCCACGTAAGTATAAGCCTCGCAAACAATAAGGCGAGGGATGCGCAAATTATTTAAAAGCGGAAGGCTTTTAATTATATTATCCCAAATTTTTACTATTTCAAATGGGAGCTCTTCATCCCATGATAACTTATGAACCCATAGCTGCTGCAATAGTATTTTAATAGGAACGATGCAGGGAGAAACTAACCCCATGGGATCAAAAATACGTGCAGTGACAGAAAGCATAGAGCGTTTCGTAGAAGGCGAGCCTTCACACGAATCGACAGAGAAAGAAAGCTCATCTGTGGCTGTCTGCCAATTGAGGCCTAATGTCTTACACGATTCAAGGGATCCAATATTTGAACTGAGGGATGAACTATCGTTGCACGGATCACCGGTAAGACAGAGTAGAGGATCGTTGGACTTCCACTTGCGCAGAGGCATCCTGGCGGAGGCGAGCTCTGCGGCGGCAACTTTCTTCTTAATGTCCAACGCCTCCTGAAATGAGTCCCCGTGAGGAGATCATTCACGTAGAAGTCGTGAATGATGATCTCTGAGATCTTCTTGTCACTGCATTTAAGGCCGATCTGCTTATTGTGGCCAGGTAACTAGAGCTGTCCGTCACTTAAGCAGTCCGCAGATTGTTTTAAGGGTACACGCACACAAAAACGACCATCAGCTAGACGTTTCCTATTTTTAACGAAATGTTCTTCACATTTTCGTTCCTCCTCGGAGTATGATGACTTAAGGCCAACTTCCTTCGGCTGCCAGAACCGCGACAGCAAGTTCTGAGTGTCATCAACGCCGAGATCAAGATCTTGAGAAATGTCTGTAAGTTTTGTAAAGTTGCACATTAGGGGAGCATATTCATGACCATCACTTAGATTCCCGGAAACCACCAACCAGCCAAGTCGAGTTTCCCAGAGGATCGAGATGTTATCTCCCAGATTGATCTTTCGCGTCCCGAGCAGATCCCAAAAGATATTAGATCCAATTATCATGTCAATTTCTGACGCCTTATAAAATTGGGGATCGGCTAAAATAATATTAGCGGGAATATTTAAATGCGAAACATCAAATGAATGGCAAGGCACGTCGTCAGTTATGGACGGCAATACATAACAAAGAAGAATATTTTGGAATAATTTTCAGTGCGTGAACTGAAAGAAACATAACACATTTTTGAAGTGTTAGTTCTAGTCTTATCGATGCCGAAAATAGGTTTATCTATATCAATATACTTGGCATTCAATAAGCGACCCGTTTTCTCACTAATTATGCAAGACGAACTCGCACAATCCAGAAGAGCACGTATGATGTGCTCGTGACCATTACTATCGACAACTTTAACGAGAGCCGTCGCAAACATACCATCTTTACTAATCTCTGAAGGTGCGGCGGCAGAATACGTGGCTAACGTTAGGCCGTGGTTACCAGGAGGTTCAGGCTGGATGGCGGAGGCGATTGCCGTAGTGTCACGCTTAGGAGCGGGGTGATTAATTCTCTGTTTATTATTAGAATAGGTGTGCAGCAGCGTATTATGCCTACGCTTACATAAAGTACAACCACCTTTTCTGCAGCGATTCGAATAATGACCACTACGAAAGCAGTTGTAACACACCTTGAGCTGAGGAATTAATTCCCATCTCTGCTCACTATTAAGGCTCAAAAATTTATCGCAATTATAAAAATAATGCTCACCCTTACAGTGTGGGCACGATGTTGTACCGGAACCAGAAAAAATACTAGCGCCGCCACTCGACGAGGGCTGCGTTCCGGAGACAGAAACTAATGTTTTAATTTTCTGACCTTTAGGCGACTATGGTGGCTGAACTTGTGTGTGAGGAAGATTAGAGCGAGTAAATTCCATCGTTTCTAATAGATCGGCCCGGTTACGAATGAAATCGAGAAATATGGACAAAGAAATGGGCTTTTCTTTATCAAGACGACCTTTGCACTCTTCCCATTCACGCAGCGTCTTCTGTTCGATTTTACGACTCATCATGTGGATGAGAAGAGTGTCCCAATGATCAGTCGGTTCACCCAGCGACTCTAAAGCTCTCAGGCTTTTATTCAGCTGATCTATGAAACGTCTTAAATTAAACGAAGATTCACTCTTTATTGCGTCTATATTAAATAAATTATTAACGTGTGTTTGAATTAATAGGCGCTTATTATCGTACCTCTCACATAACAGCTTCCACGCCACAGAATAGTTGCTGGCAGAGAACTGAATCTCCTGAAGCAGTACAGCAGCAGAGCCTTCTAGCGAGGCCCTGAGGTAGTGAAATTTATTAATTTCTCCTATCGCCTCGTTCGAATGTATAAGACTACTGAAGGTGTCATGGAATTCCAGCCAGTTGCTATATGAACCATTAAATTTGGGTAGACTAATGGTAGGCAATTTAACCAGGCTATGATTACTCACATGAGAGCAACCCTCAAAACTATGCACTTGGGTTTGTAACAATTTAGAATTACGAGAAAGAATCTCCTGAGCCTGTGAAAGGGATTTGTAATAAATTGATTCAAAATCTTCTCTCTCTGTGCTTTGCGAGCTGAAATCGTCAGCGAGGCATTCTATTTTAGTTTGTACTACGTCATATTGTTCAAATAATAATTCGATCTTACCGATTCTTAATTGCAATTCATTGACTTGTTGCTGATTCAACGTACCGCTCAATTCCTCGATGTACTTTCTGAATGTAGTCAATCGGCCTTTTAGACTAGCTCATTTTTTAACTAACTCCTTTTCTTCTTTCTCACTCATTTTGGAAGTATTTGGGCAGAAGCGGGCTAGTTAATCTGGCATTGATAGAAGTTACAATTGAAATAATGAACTATAATGACAACTAAAATGAACTATACAGTCACACTATTATGTACGCACCTATAATTAATAAATAAGTAATAATTTTAGAAGTGTGACTATTACCAAAAAAATGCCAACAAAAACACATTAAACAAACCACATAGTTAACCCAGCTTGTAATATGATAAATATAAATAATCTAAACAAAAAACAGAGTAATGGGTTACACATCACTAATATGTCCTGAATATCAAACTTTGATCACTTCCCTTATTTCCTGGGTATCCGGCTCGAAGGACCATGTAACGGACGGTTTCTTATTTAGATATTTATATTTTCTTTGGATTTGTTAGGAGGAAGATTTTTACAATAAAATAAAATAAAATTATGATGCAACTTTCATGGCTGACAGTTTATTCCTACTGACATTAGAAACAAAATTTAAAAATTATAAAAATATAAATGACAGCTTTGCAACTAAACTTTTTACTGCGGTTCCGAACACATAGACATCTACAACGTAAATGCGCCACACACCTCGAGATATAAGTTCTAAGGTCTCAGTATAGTAACAACGGCTACCCCACCCTTCGAACCGAAACGCATGACTGCTTCACGGCGGAAATAGGTGGGGTGGTGGTACCTACCCGTGCGGACTCCCAAGAGGTCCTACCATCAGTGAAAAGGTATATATAATATGTAAGGTATATATAAAAATGAATTGCTGTTCGTTAGTCTCGCTAAAACTCGAGAACGGCTGGACCGATTTGGCTAATTTTGGTCTTGAATTATTTGTGAAAGTCCAGAGAAGGTTTAAAAGGTATATAAATATGAAAATCTCAAAAATAAACAAAAATAACTTTTTTTTTCCTTTGAAGTGTCCCCCGTCGGACGTATTCCTTTTGTTTGTTTTGAATTTATTTTATACAAAAGTTTAGGTCTTTTATTTATCGATTGAGGCACTACGAAGTCTGCCGGGTCAGCTAGTTTGGTATAAAATTGAGGGCTGCCCTTGTTGCATAAGGACGAAATCTCATTCACTATGTAATAAAACTAGTATCCGGCCCTTCAAACCCAAAATCATAATTGCTTCACGAGAAAAATTGTTAGACGAGCTCACGGCCCACCCGGTGTTAAGTGGTTACCGATTAACGTAAATACCGCCACCAATCTTGAGACATGAGTTCGAAGTTACAGTTTTTTATTACAACGGCTGCACTAACCTTTAGACCGAAACACATTACTGCTTAACAGAAGATATAGACAGTTTAATGGTACCTGCCCGTGCGGACTCACAAGATACCCTACCCAACATTATCCATGATGGTTTGGACTTAATATAATCATACCGAATTAGTGCAATAAGGAGAATGGCTATGCGTGAAGCAGAGTTCATCCATATTATCTGGAACCGCTGCGTTCATCGACAGTACGTTTCCAAATATCTTTTTTGCCACGTACCATCCGGCTATGTAATGAACTCCCCTCCACGGTGTTTCCCGAGCGCTATGACATTTCCTCTTCAAACGAGGCTTGCGGAGAGTACTTAATGGTAGGCAGCAGCTTGGCTTTGCCCCTGGCATTGCTGACGTCCATGAGCGACGGTGACCACTTACCATCAGGCGGGTCGTATGCTCGTCTGCCTACAAGGTAAAAAAAAAAGAAAAAAATATATCAAAATGGCCGAAACGCGTTTACAAAATGGCGTCGCACTTAACTGACATTGACATAATGCTTAGTAAGATTTTCACAGTCCGCAAACATAAATGTAGAAACACTTAACGAATTAATAACGTGATCATTTAACTTTCGTTTGATTAATTGGTTTTGTTGTGAATTTTGCGTACGCGTAATGACGCGCCATAAAACATGATATACATATATGCAATATCAATGATAACTCATTGGAGTAACCTTTTTGTTTTTATTTATTTTAAATGGTTCTAAAAATATCTAACTTCTTCTTCTCCTTTTTGGTGTCGACCTTATCCCACTAGGTGGGGTAGGCACAGCGAATTTTTCTGTTCCATTCTTCTCTATCAGCCGTCATCTTAACCCTCACTCCTCTCTCTATCATATCGTCATTCACACACTCCATCCATGTCTGTTTCGGTCGACCTCTACCTTGCACTACCATTTCCATACATCTTCTAGTCACATGTATCTTCTCTCACATGTCCATACCACGCTCTTCGTATGTAAGAGAAGAGTAGAGTACAAATATTTGGTCTTAATTATTCTTCTCAGAAGAATGGTTACTTGAATAAAAAAAAATTCTCCTACCTACGCCGAAAGTTCGGTTTTCGTCCCGCTGTACAGGGAAGAAAGTCTAACTTTTCCTCCCTGGGTACTGACAAGTGCGCATGCGCGTTAGTGCCTACGTCTGCTCTCACGCACCTAACATTCTCCGCCATTGTTGTGCTCGGGTAATTTGCAATATGTGTTTAGTGTAAAATTGAAATAAACAAAAGGCAATAAAATTTAATAGTGAAGTATTAAACAAAGATGAGTTCATCAGACAGTTCTTATTCAATTAGTAGTAGTTTACTTAAAAATAATAAATAAACAGTTAAATTGTTTTATATAGTACTATTAAGTAATGTACTATTAAGAGGTGACAGCAATGCGAACCCGGAATTTCGCGAAAATTATTATTAGATCCGGTTCCCGAAATACACGTTACGGCTTCTCGCACCGGAATTTGTCTCAATCAACTCACAACGGCACTTAATCAGCAATTACCGTCAGCATTAGCACGTCTGCAATTAATTAATAATTTACGTGACGCACGCTGACGTCTTACCGCAGAATTCGCAATAAAGACGTAATTGAAATATGCTCTGCAATGAAACTCTAACCGTAATTGAGATATTCCATATGCGCTCTATACCTATGACCCAATTTCAATGTATTTACTACGTAATTTTTTCAATATCCTTTGACCTTTGTCCGGATCTTCAATATATATTTATGGGATGGGTAACAAAATGTAGTGGATCTTTTCTTTAAAACCTTATTTTAAACAAACAAAAAAAAAGAACTTAGCACCGTCATCTCAGTCGAAGACTGACTGATATTGACATTAATCTATACTAATATATAAATCTACAGTGGTTTTTACGGATGTTCCGTTATAACTACAGAACCGTGCATCCGCTTGACTTGAAACTTAGTATGCGTGTAGAAAATACATGTACTTAATGGATAGGCTAATATTTATATGAGTGATGGACTGGGTTAATGATGAGAATCGTTGTGGGGGTGAGAAACAATAATGTTAATCTTAAATGCCCTGCGAAGCGGGTGGGTACAGCTATTTTCTTTTAAAATAAAAATAGTGTGCCAGTGTTAACTAATGAAAAAATACCGATTTTTCCATCTATAGTACATTGATATATAAATAGGAATAAATATGTAAAATATCCGCTTCTGTTTCCGTATTACAAATCATATGTGAATTCTTCCAAATTATTTAATCGTTTTCTCTCGTTCGAATTTTTGTACAGTAGTTATTAGAGTTCATAGTTAAGTCGTAATGTGAAGAAATAGGAACTCACTTTATTAGATTAGTTAGAACGTTGGGGAAGTGCTTTCTCACCCCTCAAAGCGATACCGAAGATTACTTTTCGGCAGAAGTAGGCGGAATGATCCAATCCGTGTGGGCTCTATAGATTCAATGGTCCAGTCCCCTATCCCAATAGTTATTACGGCAGATTTTAAGTCCACCTATAATCTCAATACTGGCAACATTCTCAACACACATTTGATATTATAATCTGTAGTAGAGATACAGAGAGCCCGCCAAAATTTAATCATTTAAAATTAGACTCCTATTATTTTTATTATAATTGTTGTATAAGATATTGTTTTTTCGCTTTCCTCTTCTTCTTTAGTTTTTGGCTCTGGCACGGCTTGTGCATTAGCCAGCGTCAAGTAATAAGATTTTTATAATTCGCCGTTTTAATTATTTACATTTTATGAATAATAAACAACGAAGGAAACTCAGTCAATTGGCATGAAATTAAATGAAATAAAGTGAGATGATATAGGATGAAATATAATCTCAGTAAAATAGTGGTTATTTATTGAGATTTTTTCAGTGGATTTCTTGGATTGCACACCCGAGAAGTTACGTTCAGCGGCTTTGTTTCCCACATTTGTGCACTTTCACAGATACTAAACAGTTAATAAACCATGGTTATTACACATTTAAACATGAAGAAACACTAAATAGACAAAATAAAACAAATCACACAATTTAACTCCTCGCGTTCCCGCCAAAAAAGTCCGATAATTCGCTTTTAAAATGTATCGTACAACTTGCTTAATAACCGTTACCACGACATCCCTCAAAGCTACAGATAATTTATATCACATATCTGTCAAAGTGAATTGTAATATCATCACAGGGCCTATCAAAAAAAAAAAACATCGCCCTATGGAACTTACAATACATGTAGCAAAGTACAAATCATAATATGTTCATTCTACGTATCATATAACTTGATTAAAGCATTGTGTAACTTATGAGAATGTATGAAAGCCGAATTTCGCTCTATATTAATATGATAAACCGCATTTCCCGAGGCAGGCTGCATTGTAAATAATGTGTGGGCAATGTTTATGGTTGTAAGGCTTTAGGAGAAAGTTGCTAGTCGTCGAGGCCTAAAGGATAGAGCGCCCGGTGTTTTTACTATGAAGCTACCATGCCGTGATTCAAATTCTGTGCAAATTCTGAGAAATATGTAACAAAATTTATTTTAGATCCTTTTGCAATATTTAAAATATTTTCTTTGATTTTAGACGTAATATACGTGCATATTAATTTTATAAACTGGAAAGCATAACTGCTTCACTGCCACCATTTTAAAATAAACATATAGATACTTTATAATTTTAGAACGAAGACAATTTAAATGCACCTGATTTGTATCCAAATCCATCAAGAGATTTAGGCCGCAGAGTACCTAAGCCAAAAAATAACACATAATGTTATAATAACATGTATTGCAAACTAATTAAAACTTTTTTTTAAAGTTTTTTTTTAATGTTATTTTTTTTAAGGGTTTTTATGACCTGGTTACTGAGACCTTTAAGTCGTGTCTTATTTTACTTTATATTCTTATTTTTATGAAAAATGATATTATGGAGTGAAATGAAATGAAGATGATTAATTTGAGACATTAATCAACTGGGATGAAATAAATGAGATGATATGAGATGAAATATAATCTCAGTAAAATGGTGGTCTGTTACTGAAAGTTTTTCAGTGGACTTTTTGGAGGATCCCGAGAAGTTACGTCCAGCGGCTTTGTTTCATTTTACAACATTTGCGCACTTTCACAGATATTAAACAGTTAATAAACCACCGTTATTACACATTTAAACCTGAATAAACACTAAATAGACAAAATAAAACAAAATCACACAACTTCACTCCTCGCGTTCCCGCCAAAAAGTTCCACATTATCTGTCTAATGTACATAATATTCACAGATTACTAGAACGAAATGTTTTCGCTTACAATTTCACGAATAACACAATCTACGGAAAACAATTAATATAATCTATTTCCGCTAAGTTTCACAGAAAAGCGGATTTTACATGTATTCATGCGGTTAGCTAAACCATATTCACGTTAGCCGGTTTCCGTCTCATTACCCGGTCATGAGCCGGACCTGACCGGTTCGAATCTGACTTTGGGCGTAAATTCAAAATGGCGCCGTTAAATTTATCCAACTGTGAATCCGATAACTGCGCTCCGCCCCGACTTTTATCATTAGCACGGAATTAATGCTTTTGTTACTCTCCGTGTCTGTCTGTGCGTTGTAGTTAAATAAGATTTAAGAGCCAATCCTGGCGCAATGTATGCAATATTTTTTTTTTAGCTTGAGTTATACAACAGTTTATTGCAATTTGGCAGAGATGCTTTTATGGTTTATGTTTTGTTGTAAATTTGAATTGATGGCTGCTTGATTTTTTTATTTTGATTTTTTTTATTGCTTAGATGGGTGGACGAGCTCACAGCCTACCTGGTGTTAAGTGGTTTCTGGAGCCCGTAGACATCTACGACGTAACCGCGCCACCCACCTTGAGATATAACTTCAAAGGACCCAGTATAGTTACAACGGCTGCCCCACCCTTCAAACCGAAACCCATTACTGCTTCACGGCAGAAATAGGCAGGGTGGTACCAACCCGCGCGGACTCACAAGAGGTCCTACCACCAGTCTAGATTCAAGTCTAGAGGTCGAGAACAAAAAAACATGCGCACAAACTTGATTTAAATACAGCTTTTAAAACATCCAGAACCAACTGTACGCTCGGCATGTCGAGAAACTTGTGTATGTGATTGTATTTTATAATTAGCGCTTTTAAGGAACATTCACAGCTTTTTAAACCACATGTGCCACATTGCTTAAGATATGATGTAGAAGTTTTTATTTTCTATCGGACTACAACTCGGACTACTATTTCACAAATACCACAGTGTCTCAAGACGAAAGTCTTTGACCGGTGTGTGTTGCCAGTGATGACATATGGCACTGAGACGTGGCCGCTCACAATGGGCCTTATGAGAAGGCTCAAGGTCACCCAAAGAGCAATGGAGAGGGCTATGCTCGGAGTTTCCCTGCGAGATCAAATCAGAAATGAGGAGATTCGCAGGAAAACCATGGTAACCGACATAGCCCAAAGGATTGCGACACTGAAGTGGCAGTGGGCAGGACACATTGCTCGCGGAACGGATGGCCGTTGGGGCCAGAAGGTTCTTGAGTGGCGACCGCGTACTGGAAGACGTAGCGTGGGTAGGCCTCCCACAAGGTGGGCCAACGACCTATTGAGGTTCGCGGGGATCCGCTGGATGCAGGCAGCGCAGGACTGGTCTTGGTGGCGACGCTTGGGGGAGGCCTACGTCCAGCAGTGGACGTCCATGGGCTGATAGAATAGAATAGAATAGAATATTTATGGTATTTGTGTATGAATGTGTGTATGTGTATATATTGGATAGGTACACCGCGCGTAATTCGTTTCCAAATGATTCTTGTCCACCTGATGGTTGTCTGGAAGAGATCGTTCTTAGCGACAAAACTGCCAATTGTCCTTTTTTGTATTTAATGTATAACGCATTGTTTATTTATTGTTTTGGTGTACAATAAAGAATACTCTCTCTGTCTCTCTCTGTCTATTTCGAAAAATTGGCGCTTACTGCAGGATTTTACCGGTATTCCATAAAAAATGCACGGTGTTTTTATCCGTGTAGACTACACTTACGTAGACCAGCCAACAGCACCGGTTAAAATCAAACCCGAACGATTGCGCAAAAAAAAAAAAACCCGATGTGAAACAGAAAATAAAACGGTTAACCCTTTCAACGAAGGGACGCTATCCTCTCCATATCCGTTTTTATCACTTTTTATTGGCAACACTCGCACGGTTATCCGGGTCCGCGCCGGATACGACGTACCCCATTTTTATGCCGCCACAAAACGTACTTCGATATGTGCCACAATGTATGAGTGAAGGTTGTATTTTTGGCATGTTTTATGTGAATTCCGTGATTTTATTTCGTTACCCGGTTTTATGTTAAGTTGGTCACACTGTTTTGTATTTATCACCTTTATATATGTATATATTTCTTCTGTGCGTGTGTTTGTCACTGAACTCCTCCTAAGTAGTTATTCCTTACGAGTGATCCCTCAGTAATCAGCATTTTTAGCCGTAGCAGTGACTGTTATACCTATTATTTTAATTTTTCTGTGGAACTCTCATGTTCTTATGTCTGAGAATCGGCTACTATCTATTTTTCATACCCCTAACATTTATTTTTATTTTTGGACATTTTTTTGTCATAATGAGTCATTACCTAGGAATATGGTTGAATGAGGTTTTGTTATTTTTATACTCCCTAATCGTTCACAGCGCTACGTGCCTCTTTCACTCATTTACCACATCCTTACACACATACAATAAGTTACTTTTTTTTCTACACTAGAAATTCCTTAGAAATCTTATATATGGTAAGACAAAGTTTGCCGGGTCAGCTAGTAATATATAGATCATTTTTCTCAATGTACTTAGGCATGTGCTACACAACACAAACTTTTGAAATGCTTATCTTAAAAGGGACATAAACCGTCACTGACACATCTATAGCCCATCTCATCTCTTCATAATTGAGCCGGTTCCTTTTTGTATCGTATCGCGAGCCGGTGTTCCGTGTCCGGATATCGTGCGTCATAAAAGAATTTCCGTCGGCCATACGCCGGTCAAACACGCCGGCGGGTGTTGTGGTTGTAAAAACAATTTCTGCCGGTCACCATACATACGGTTTTTAAAGGGAATCGTTCCGTAATTTTTATTTTTTTATTTTAATTAATTTTGGAACAGGAAATAATGACTTCTCAACGTTCCGAGGAATCAGAAATAGCGAATTTCTATCCTAATGTAATGTAATATAAGTCGATAATTTGACAGAAGCGAATTGTGACATTTTAATATCGAACGTGCTTAGTGAATTTGATTCCTGCATGAAGGTTTGATTTGAAAGGCGACTGCATGCAGCAGAGATGCGAATGTTGCGATGGATGTGTGGAGTAACGAGAATGGATAGAATACGGAATGAATATGTTAGAGGAAGTCTGAAAGTGGCACCTGTGACAGAGAAGCTGAGAAGTGCGCATTTGGGATGGTATGGACATGTGATGAGACGAAATGAAATTAATGAGGTTGGTAAGAAAATGTTAACTATGAATGTGGAAGGATATAGAGGAAGAGGTAGATCTAAGAAGAAAGGGATGGATTGCGTGAAACACGATATGGGTAAGAGGGGAGTGAGCGAAGAAATAGTATATGATAGAAGAGTATGGAAGGAGAAAACATGTTGCGCCGACCCCAGGTAACTGATAATGATGATGAAGGTTTGATTTAACGGATTCAATTTTGTCATAGTATTCGAGAGGCGTTGTCTGAATCTCTGAAGTCTGAATGGTAGAGAATGCCTTATCCATGAAGTCCACCAATATAGATTCTACATGAAGTTCTACATAAAAATAATAATTATAGTATAGTACAAAGATCGCCCCGCCTTTTAAGCCGCTACGCATGACTGCAAAGAACAGATAAAATTAATAAATAAAATTACGCCTTATCATTAGTTTGGTTCTTTGTTATGTTATTACGACTCTGTTCCATTGAATTTGTTTTTAACAACACTCACTTTTTTCCTAGGGCTAGAGTAGGTGGGTAGGGTTGGTATGGGTAGGTGAGCTCACGTGCTCAAACCAAGAGAATTTTCTAATGCAAGCCCTAACAAGAGCAGTGCTTCGCAGAATCTACCACCGGATCGGAATCGCGACCCGCTGAGAAGATCCGAGGAGAAACTCATGGGGTTGTGTCCGTGGGTTCACTCAGACCAAGGACTTTTCGTTCACTAAGCGCATCCTGCTGTTTCACTCCCGGAAAATTGTTTTTAGCACGCGTTGTATTTTACCCGGATATGTGTTTTCCCATAAACTAACAGCCGTTTTGTAGAACGGTTTGTACGTGTTTGTAAAATCACGACCCAGCGAACGCGTTGTCGTATTTCTCACAGCAGATATACCCGGCGTTGCCCGGGTCACGACCCGAAAAAATATATAAGTGTTAATGCAAGTTGTAAGCTATCTTTGTGCCAAATCTCATCAGATTCGGTCTGCTATTTTTGCATATTTTAGTAATAATGCAAGCATCCGAGGATAGCAAATTTCATGTATCTATATATTAATACGTGAAGCAAAAACTTTGTATCCCTTTTTACGAAAATTGAGCGGACGGAGGAGTATGAAATTTTCCACACTTATAGAGAATATAGAGAGGAAGTGCACAATGCTAATATTTTTTTAAAATAATACTTATAAGATACATTAAATCAATAAAGAAAACGTTACACACACTGCATCCCATGTACTTGACGCACACACGCATGCATACTATTTATTGTCAAACTTTTGTTCTTGGCGTCTTTTTTTTTTTTTTTTTTTTATGATTGAAAGTTTACTGGTGGCCCGAAGGCCTTTCCAGTTTCACCAGGACAGGTGGGCGAGCAAAGGCTCAGCCAAGAGGGGTGGGATTTGCTAACAACTGCCCGAGCGCCTCCGAAGGAGACCTAACAACTCAAGAGCAATTGTTTCGCGAATGAATCTACTACCGGATCGGAATCGCGACCCGCTGAGAAGATCCGGCGAGAAACTCAGCGGGCTGATGCATGGGTTAGGTTGCACGTCGACCTCTTTGTCGAGTTCGACGAGTACGGTTACCGGGGTCCCTAAGCCTGCCCCTAGTATTAGAGCTGAAGGCATCTAATGCAAAGGTTATTGGATCTGATGGATCCGTAAGGACGTGTCTAGGGCGTCGACGGTGACTGGCTCTTGCATGATCAGGATTCGGGGAGTAGTCAGCGGCGGCAACGATAAGGCGATTATCATGACGCATAGCCTTATCGAAGTATCGTTCCGACGCTGACTTCATGTATTTCCGAATTGATTCGAGGCCCAGGTCGTCGTGTAGGTCAACGTTCCTCACGAACCACGGAGCCCCGACAGCTAACCTGCAAAAGCGGGATTGTAGGGATTGGAGGGTGTCTATGTGTGTGCGGGCCGCGTGAGCGAACACCACACTCGCGTAAGTCATGACGGGCCTTATGCAAGTTTTGTAAAGTGTCACCTTGTTCCGAAGGGACATTTTACTCCGCTTACAGATCATGGGGTAGAGTCTACCGAGAATAAACGCGGCACGGTCACGGACTGATTTTATATGCGGGCGGAATGTCATCGATGCATCCAGGGTAACGCCCAGGTACTTGACCTTCCTGGCCCAGGGTATGGGTTGTCTAAAGAGAGTAATCGGGGGTGTGAGATTCCTCCTCCTAATCCGGGAGGAAATCCGTGTGGAGCTTCCCCTCTGAAATAGCACCGCAGTACTTTTCGCTGGGTTGATGTCTATGCGCCATTTTCGGAACCACTGTCCTAGGGCTAGGGCTGCGCTCTGAAGCTTCTTCGCGATTAGGGACTTATTTCTACTAGAATAGTAAACAGTCGTGTCGTCGGCGAATAAAGCTAAATGGGTCGGCGGCGACCGGGGAATATCGTTGACGAATAAGCTAAATAGGAGGGGTGAGAGGACAGAGCCTTGCGGGACTCCAGCTGTGAGAGGTCGTGGGGAGGAGCGGGTTCCCTCGACTCGATATCGAAAAGAGCGGTTCGACAAGAAGTCCCGTATGATGAGCACGAGACTATCCGGCACGCCCATGTTGAATAGTTTGAAAATCAAACCATTGTGCCAGACTTTGTCGAACGCTTTTGCGACGTCGAAGAAGAGAGCTCCCGTGTATAACGGTTTTGGTCGATTAAGCCCCGCAAGAATGTGCTCCGTGAGGCGGTGCACCTGTTGAACGCATGAGTGATTTGTACGGAATCCGAATTGTTCATCGATAAGAATGCCCTTGGATGAGACGAAGTCTCTGAGGCGTTTGTAGAGCAGACGCTCATACAGTTTGCCTAGAGACATGAGGAGGCTAATCGGGCGGTAGCTCGTCGGATGATTTTTTGGTTTACCGGGTTTATGTATGCCGATAACGTCCGCTTCTTTCCACACCGCGGGAAGGATACAGTTCGCCATAGCGGCATTGAAAATAGATGCCAACATCACGATGAGTTGGACGGGTAGAAGTTTAATAACGCGGTTGGATATACCGTCGGAACCGGGAGCCTTGCGAGGACGTAGGTCTTTGATCAAGTCTTTAACTTCCATCGGGGTGACGGGTGGTAACGCAACAGAGGGTGGCAAGGAGGCTCTGCGTTCTACCTCACTGTCTACTAATTCTACATGAACAGGGTCCACGGATTGAGTGCTGGGCGTGCACTGGGTTTGCAATGTATCGGCCAGCAGCTCTGCTTTTTCGTCATCATCGAACGCCGCGAGTCGGCCTGAGGGGCCTACGAGGGGGGGCATAATTACTACCGTATCCGATTTGAGAGTACGAGCTAAGCGGTAGTAAGACCTTTGGGAGGGCGCGAGTCCTTCTAAGAAATCAGACCATCTGGCATCTCGGACTTCGGTGATGCGAGACTTTACGTCGCGTTGTAGGGCACGCATTCGAATACGATTTTCCGCGGTAGGATACCTGTCGTAGGCGCGTATCGAGGCGTTCTTAGCTCTAAGGAGTTCCCTAATATCGTCGGACAATTTGAAGCGGTGAAGGAAGTCCTCCGCTACAACTTGTTTCGATGACCTATCTAATGTCGAGGTGATGTGTGACGTTAAGATGTCTATGGCTTCAGCGGTATCCTGAGGAGACGGGATAGAGTCCGGGTTAAACGGGAGCGATGGTGGATCAGATTCAGCCAGGCTGATGCCCAGCGTGTGCCAATCCACCACAGTCCTCGTGACGGGAACGGAATCGGGAGCGCGACCGAGCTTCATAACGACGGGACGGTGGTCTGAATCTAACTCTGAAACTACTTCGATCGAGTGTAAGCGCAGAGTTACGTTTTTTAATAACGCTATGTCGAGTATATCCGGGCGATGCGCGATATTTAGCGGGTAGTGAGTCGGGGTTAGCGGAGCGACGATATCGAAGGCGAGATCATCGACTAACGCGTCAAGCCGCCTGCCATTCGGGGTTGTGGTGTGTGAGTTCCACCTGATGTGTTTACAATTTAGGTCGCCCGCCAGAATGACAGAGCTCCCCATACCGAGCAGCGCCTCGATATCACTGCTTAGAACGATCTTATCCGGTGGAAGATAAACGGACGCGATAACGATCGGCGCGTGTCCCGTCAGTGAGATTCGGCATACTGATGCTTCGATATTAGCGAGCGCGGGAGGATCGAGCGGGACGCAATGCAGGGCTCTTCTATAGTAAATGACGGTACCACCACCACGGGCAGAGAGCCTGTCGTTCCTGACCATGTTATAGTTCGCGATTTTAGGGTCACGGCGCGCGGGCTTAAGTAGGGTCTCCTGCACTAAAAAGATATCAATTTGGTGGTCACGCAAAAAGTCAGAAACCTGATCACGTTGATTTGCGAGACCGTAAGCGTTAAAAAATCCTATCGTTACGGATAGGGGCTTTATTCTACTTATATACGCCATTGATTACCGGCGGAGTGAGGGGAGGACGTACGTATTTAATGACGCGTATACGTCGGCGTATTCCTGCACAACGGCGATAAAGTGTTGTGCAGTGGAGGCAGCGCGAATGGCGTCGCCCAAAGCGTTAACGCGCTCAAAGTTGATCGACTGAAAGAAGTCGATCGCTAAAGCGAGATTGTCGGACGCGGTCGGAGGGCAAGTCGCGGGAGAGGGACGAGTCGCGGGGGCGGGACGAATCGCGGAGGAGGGAGTTGTAGCCGTGTTCGTGTACGGCAGCGGTTTTGCCCAGGCCGAGACACTGGGCACCGCCGCCGGAACGAACGCTGGCTTAGCCTGCGACGCAGAGGGTGCCGAGGCTTTGATGTCTGGGCCGGAAGCTCGGAGGCGGTTTTGGTGGGCGACGCGGCGATTTATTTTAGGGGCTCGGGGGCAACCACGGTAATTCGCGGGGTGACCCTGTGTTCGACACAGGACGCAGCTAGGCGGTTCCGTCGCGGTTTTTTGGTCGCGAGCGCAGAGGGCCGTGGCGTGATCGCCCAAACACTTAACACATCGGGGGCGCGCGTGACAGTTACGGGAAGAGTGCCCGTACAATTGACAGTTATGGCACTGGCTAGGAGTGCCTTTTTTATGGGGGGCTTCGACAGCGATACCAGAGAGCCTACAGACGGTCTGTGTGTTAAAGATTTTCTTACCCTCGGGGGTAGGCTGGAGAGCGACTAGAACCATATTATATGGCTCCCTACCGCGACCGGTGTGCATACGGTGCACAGAATTCACTGGTAGGCCTTGTTCTAACAGGTCGGCTTTTACGAGCTCTACATCTAACTCTTTAGGGATTCCGCGTATTACAACGCGGAGTTCGCGCTCCTCCTGGAGCGTATACGTATGGAAACTTATACGCTCCTTACGGAGGTAAGAAGAGAGGGCCCTATGGTCGTCGGGTGTTTGAACCTTAATTTGAATGCCGTTCGCGAGGTTACGGGCATTCGTGAAATTTATATTTTTGGCCTTAAGGGCCAGGCAAACTCGATCCCAAGCTGCCTTCTCCTGAAGGATAACCGGGGGAGGGGTCTGGGTTTTATTTTGTGCCACCGGACGCGGCGACGGAGTGGCACGGGCTGGGGGCGCAACGGGAGTCTGAGGGCGGGGGCGCGACGCGTTCACGGCTTTGCTAATTTTAGCGGCCGCGGGAGCTCGAGACTCCGCGGCACGCTTCTTACCCTTCTGTACCAGGGTGAATCCATCCGTCGATGAGGCGGGGGCGAGGTCGACCTCCATGTCCGAGTCAGAGTCGGAGCACGAGGAGGCGGGTGCAGGCGACCTACGAGCAAGTGTAGGTGTTTTAGAGGGCGCGACGGAGGCCGCGGATGATCGCTCAGCTGAAACGATGGTCACGGCGGACGACGCAGCAGCTTTTCTCGCCAGTATAGGCGACACGGGAGCGGCAGGCACGACAGAGGCTGCGGTGCTCAATGCAGAAGCTCTGCACGCAGGTACAGGCGACGCAGGAGCAGCGAGCGCGGCGGAGTCCTCGAGAGGGCTCGCAGTGTGATTGGCCTTGAAGGCCAAAAACTCCGAGGCGAGCTGTGAGTGGCGAAGTCGGAGGAATTCCGCGAATACAGCGTCCATGATCGCTGAGTACCCAGGTGGGGCGGCCCCGGGTCTTGAAAACACTCGCCTTGCGGCGAGGCCCCAACTTCTCGGACCTGAGCGGTTCTATTGAACACAGGTGGCAATGCGGCGCGATTACTACAGGACAAAGAAAAAGCACAACAAAACAGAAATTACGAAAAGAAACAAAACAAATAAATACTTGCAGGAAACCACTTTGTCGGCAGATGTACCACGAACACAGAAACAACAAAAGGAAACAAAACAAATAAAAACTTCCAGAAAGAGCACTTAGTCGGCAGATGTACCACAAACACAGGCCGCGCGAACAATGGCCGGGCTAACAAAAGCCGGGCGAACAAAGACCGGGCGATCGAGTGGACGATGAGCACGTCCGCACGTGACGGGTGCCTCTATCGGAATCGTTCTTGGCGTCTGTTGTCAAATTGAGATTAAATATTGTTTGTCTTTGCTAATATTTTGTATAGTGTAGTCTTGGCGAAATTTGTGATTATTGAAGTATAATAATGTACAAACTTACAATTCCAATTAATTATAGTCGAATTTCGACTACTGTGGGACCTCTAGTTTTATTAAAAACACGACCGCAGAGCAATTTATAAAACCGAGCACTACTTAACTTTAAGCGAGTGTAGCTTGATACATACTTTAATAACTTTATGTTAAATGATATATTTTATTTTCGATTATGATCTAAATTGTTAGATGCAAAATTATTATTCATTGCAAAACATCAGTGGCGTTTAATTGATCCGTGCACAATAGCAGATTCCTATTCCTTTTTTTATTTATTCCTTTTTTTTATTTATTGCCCTTGTAGACAGACGAGCATACGGCCCACCTGATGGTGAGTGGTTACCGTCGCCCATGGACTTCAGCAATGCCAGGGGCAGAGCCAAGCCGCTGCCTACCGCTTATTACTCTCCACAAGCCTCGTTTGAAGAAGGACATATCATAGCGCTTGGGAAACACCGTGGAGGGAAGCTCATTCCATAGCCGGATGGTACGTGGCAAAAAAGACCTCTGGAAACGCACTGTGGATGACCATACTACCTGGAGCCACTGCCTCCAGGTAGTATGGATGAACTCTACTCCGGTGGCGGGCGGCGCGATCGTAAAAACGAGATGCCGGTATCATCTCGAACAATTCCTCAGAGCACTCCTAATTGGAGGTAAAAAAAGATTATAGCCTATGTCACTCGAGAATAGTGTGGCTTCGAAAAAGAAAGATTTTTTCAAATCGGTTCAGTAATTTCGAAGCCTATTCAATATAAACAAACAAATCTTTCCTCTTTATAATAGAAGTATAGATGGTGTTGAGTGATTACCGGAGGCAATAGACATCTAGTTGTCACCCACCTTGAGACAAGAGTTCTAAGGCATCAATTTAAACAGTACAACGGCTGCTCCACCCTTCAAACCGAAACGCATTACTGCTTCACGGCAAAAATAGGTGGGGCGGTGGTACCTACCCGTGCGGACTCACAAGACAGATTTGATTTTTATTACACGATGTTATTTCTTTCACCATGGAAGTCAATCATCAACATTTTTGTTAAGTACGTATTTCATGTTTTAAAAATGGTACCTCTTCTTCTGTTTCTCCACCTTATCCCACTAGGTAGGGTCGGCACAGCAATTTTTTCTCTTCTATCAGCTATCATCTCAACCCTCACTCTCTCATATCATCATTCACACACTCCATCCATGTCTTCTTCGGTCGACCTCTTCCCCCTTCACCTTGGTACTACCATTTCCATACGTCTCCTAGTCACATGCATCTTCTCTCTGCGCAAGAAATGTTACCTGCTTGCGGGATTCGAACACCGTTGCATCGGTTCATACAAATGCATCGGACGTCTTATCCCATAGGCCATGACGACTTCGAAATCTTCTATCGAAATATCTTTCCCGGGAACGTTGAGATCTTCATAATATACCTTTTATATTCTTTGTGCCCTTCTCGTCCTATACATACGTTTGTGTCCTGACTTAATGGTGTCCCTTTTAAGGGCCGAGGATACAATCTAATGATGCCGTTTTCCGATCCAATGACTTTCTCCTCCGACAAATGTATCTAGTTATATATCTTTAAATCCATCAAAATATTTCGGTTGGAATTTTCAAGGCTTATCCTATGCTTCATTCTTCGCGCGTTAGTTGAATTTTGCGAATGTTATATAGTCGCCGCGATCAGCTGATGACAGAAAATGATGTCCTTATATTGAAGCGCACGGAGGGGTAAATAATAAGGCGTTTATTCAAGCAAAGACAGGAACTGTGTAAAAACTCTACACGTTAATAATATTTTTTTTTGTAATTACTTATCGCATTGTAAGCCTGCAAGGACAAGTCATAAAAACTTGATTATTTCTACCACGAAGCAACTATCCGTTTGGGTTTCAAAGGTGAAAAGAGACTTTACGAGCTTTTAAGTCTTAGGGTGTATCGCATTAAAGAAATGGTGTATGTTGGGTAATAACACACTGCACCATTGATATATATTTTTTTTTAATTGCTTAGACGAGTGGAGGAGCTCACAGCCCATCTGGTGTTAAGTGGTTAGCGGAGCCTATAGACATCTACAACGTAAATGCGTCAGCAACCTTGAGATATAAGTTCTGAGGTCTCAGTATAGTTACAACAGCTGCCCAACTCTTCAAACCGAAACGCATTACTGCTTCACGGCAGAAATAGGTAGGGCGGTGGTACCTACCCGTGCGGACTCACAAGACGTCCTGCCACCATAGAACTTCAATAAGAAACGTTCTTTAAGCGTATTTTCATTAGATAATCTTCTTGTTGGCCTTATCCCACATTGTGTGGGGTTAGCGCAGCCTATCCTTTTATCACGCTGCATAGGGATTTGGCATGCGCTTTAAGTCTTGCCGCTTGCCTGAGCTTGCCTTAATAATCCCCCTTAAGATAGCTATCGTTGGCATTAAATGATAGCCAAAATATTAGTCGCCTTTTACGATGCTCACAGCGAGAAATGGGTATATCCAATCCGAAGCCGCACGTCCGCAAAACAATCTTTCAGTAGATTCGTTTACAAGAAAATTCACATCAGATCTTCTGCGGTCCGATTTCTTCATGTTAAGTCCCTTTCCTTGTTAAAGGGTCGGGCCGGAAGGGCTCGGAGACCGCCTTTATGCGAGGGTCCAAGCTGCAACACTCCGCACTAACGAGTCCTGTTCGGATCTGGCCATAGTAAGGGCTATGCTATTTCAAATTCAGGACAAGATGGTGTTTGCGGCGCCTTATATGCTACGTTCGTGTGGTGTGAACGTTTTGTTTTATATGAAGAAAGATCTTTTGCTTAAATCTTTTTATATCGTACACTAATAAGGTTTCTAGCTGGTTTTCGGACTAGAATAGCAACCCTCCAAGTTTTAATTTATTTATTGCGTATATAGGTGGACGAGGTCACAGCCCACCTGGTGTTAAGTGGTTACTGGAGCACTTAGACATGTACAACGTAAATGTCGCCACCCAAATTGGGATTAGAGTTCTAAGGTCTCAGTATACTCGTAGTTACAACAGCTGCCCCACCCTTCAAACCGAAACGCATTACTGCTTCAAGGCAGAAATAGGCAGGGTGGTGGTGCCTACCCCTGCGGACTCACAAGAGGTCCTACTACCAGTAATTATGCAATTTATAATTTTTTGAGTTTGATTATTATTACACGATGTTATTCCCTCAACGTGGAAGTCAATCGTGATCATATTTTATTAAGTACGTACCAACGCAAGGTAGGTACCAACACCCCAAACTTGAAAATATTGTCAGAGTTCTGTCAGATTTCTTTCACCGATAGATAGAAGTTCTATTTAATAACATGCTAGTCGATACCCACCGTAATTTATTCGAATGGAAAATAAAACGCGATAGTTGAGAGAAAATGACCTCAAAAAACATTTGGAGTGTGAATTGTATGAGAAATCGTGTTAGGGTAACAGGTTAAATCTGCTTTTCATATTGTTTCTTTCGGAGCTTTGGGTTTGGGCTTTATTGACTCGGAAAACGAGGGGGAAGCGGTGTTTACAATTTAACTATTTTTATTGGTCGAAAATTGCTTTGACAACGCATAGATATTGTTTGTTTCGGTCTATTCTGTTGCTATCGCCTTCCTTGAAGATTGCCTCAACAGAGATCGAAAGAAATAGATTTCGGAGGTTCGAACTGAAAATCCAGAGGTTCAACAATTTCCATACTCACTAACCACACCAAAATAGGACCAACATAAATATGTATTAAAAAGAATGTTACATTGAAAATTTATTTGTTGCTGTTATTTTATTTATATGCAAAGTCGATCAAAATATGGAGAGTTTTCATTATTTTAAAATGTTTCTAAAACTTTAACAACATATTTATTGAAAAAAAAAAACGGTTTTTCCAAATAATTCATATGGCTTATGGAATAAAAATATTTATTCTCATGTCATTATACCGGGAAAAAACTTAAGTTACAGTGCACAAACAAAAAGGTTCGAATGGTGTGATATAAGAAAGTAAAAATGCAAATTAGATTTTTAAGAGTTTATGACCTTTTATCTCTAGTCAGCGATATTCACATTTCAATGTCTAAATAAAAGAACAGAGAAAGCTTTCCGCTTTAAGCCTGAACCCGTCCTTACCCGCTTCGGGGATTATATCGCGGGGTATTTTAATAAGGAAAAGCGATGTTTTTTTCTAAAACCTTCTGTTCCTATGGACGCATTTTGCGAAAGCCACGTTGATCTCCGGGCTTTTTCGGCTGTCGCACCGTCATCGTTCTGATCCCAGAGATCCAAAGAGCGAGACATTAAATTTTTTGTCAATTCTTATTTTTCTTTATCATAAAGTATCAATGTAACGTCCCATACCCGACGGTGGACCGAATGGTAAATAGTCAACATCGCCCTAAACACGTCATTACGGATCCTCCTGATCCATTAACGGTGCTTTTAGGTATCACAAGCACCGGTCACCGTCCTCGCCGAGCCCGTCGACGAGTAAATTAACTCATAGACACAGCCCACTGAGTTTCTCGCCGGATCTTCACAGTGGGTCGCGTTTCCGATCCGGTGGTAGATTCTGCGAAGCACTGCTATTATTAGGGCCAGTGTTAGCAATACTCCCGGCTTGAGAACCATGCTCACCTACTAGCTCAGTGCATCTAGAATAACCCCTCGAGTTTACTAGAATAGTTAGGCAAAAAAAGTAACGTCAATCTCACGTAAGAACGACCTAACTCAATTACAGCGAAGATATTTCATTCGTCAATCGAAACTCTTCGATTACATACCGAAATACATATCTATCGAATGTATTCCTAAAACGATACGTTCTAAACAGAAACAAATAAAAACGTAAAAACTAAAAGAGGTCTCTCGACTCTGCGAAAGGATACCGCTCGTAAAATTCCGTCGAAGAGAGCTGCAATGCGACAAAAAAATATATTATTATACATTTAATAATATCGAATCACTCGAAGTCAATCGAAACACATATAATTACTCATCATCATCATCATCATGGTTCCAAGCCGGTTTCGACCACGGCGACCAAATTTTTCAGTTTAATAACTTAAAGGCTAATTAATGTTCGCGACTCTCATGCGCTCCAATATGGCTACAGTAGCCTATCTTGTTCTTAAACGTGCGCAAACAGAAGCTACACGTAAGGACACCACCCACGAAGTTGTAAAAAATGGTGGAAGGCGGTCTATTTTTCAATTTATTTCGTCTGTCGTCCAGTTCGCGCCTCCTGTCGTTTTCAAAGACATGCACGCCCTGCCGTACCAAGCGTCTCCACTCTAAGCGATTCTGTGCTTGGGCTTCCCAACGAGAGGTGTCAATGATGCATTTCTTCATATGCCTCTTCTAAGTATTGTAAAAATAGCCATCAGCGAATCGAAATATTACAACCGAAGCCTCTGATTTAATTTTTTTTCTTCTTTATTGCTAAGGTGGATGGACGAGCTCACGGCGCACCTGGTATTATGTGGTCACCAGAGACCATAGACATCAACAACGTTAATGTCACCATCTCGATTTTTTTCCCTACCTATTTTCTGGTAACATAGGAGGCTATTCCAGCTACACTGTAATAGAATAAGTGTGCTCACGGCCTAAGCCTGAGAGAAATTTCTAACACTAGACCTAGTCGTGCTACCTAGTAGTGTTTCGCAGCATTTACCACCGAATCGGAATACCGATTATCTTAATTTTTTTTTATTGCTTATATGGGTGGACAAGCTCACAGCCCACCTGGTGTTAAGTGGTTACTGGAGCCCATAGACATCTACAATGTAAATGCGCCACCAACCTTGAGATATAAGTTCTAAGATCTCAGTATAGTTACAACGGCTACCCCACCCTTCAAACCGAAACGCATTACTGCTTCACGGCAGAAATAGGCGGGGTAGTGGTACCTACCCGTGCGGACTCAGAAGAGTGTTCTACCACCAGTGATTACGCAAATTATAATTTTGCGGGTTTGATTTTTATTACACGATGCTATTCCTTCACCGTGGAAGTCAGTCGTGAACATTTGTTAAGTACGTATTTCATTAGAAAAATTGGTACCCGCCTGCGGGATTCGAACAGTGAAACAGACATATCACTCAATACAAATGTACCGTCTTATCCTTTAGTCCGTGATGACTTCAGAATTTTCAAAACGTTCTTTAAGTACTAGCTACAGAATTCATTATATAACCCGGAGGCGCTATTAACCGGTTCATTAGGCCGACATCCGTGCATCCGGTTGGGTTATTGCCCGGATCGACGGAGCTGTGCGCGAAAACCGGATATGTATCTTGCGGTATGCAGTTATAGTGCCTATATCTTTGTATGTTTTTATTTCTTAAATATGCTTACGCAATAGTTTTATAACATTAAGGCATATATTATGTATATACAATATACGGGTTGGCGGCTCTGTCTATTTTTGCCACAAAACCATCACGCAGTCCGACATTAACAATGCGATATCTATCAGCTCCTTATACCGCTAAACATTGATTCATTTCCCCTTCCACTATTAATGGAATACATAAAAGAGCTGATGGATCTCATCAACTTAATTAATTTATTTTGTTATCAGAATACAAAAAAAATTTTTTTTGGCTTAAATGTAGTATTGAGTAGTTGAATTGTTATTTAAGCTATATTTTTAAACTATATTTACATTACATTGCTTTCTATTTTATTATAGAGCTATTTATGTTAAGGAACATTATAAAAAAAGATTGTGTACGCCTATTATGACGTGTAGTAGAAATAAAGACCGATCTTACAGTCGGTTTTTTTTCTGACAGTGACAACTGATAGTACTCCTTTGTTTTTGTAGGTTGGTAGTTTTCTAACTTTTATTACCACCTTTTATAATTGTTGTAAATTGTACAAAAATTAGCTTGCACTGTGTTTTTCCCAGTGAGTATTTTAGTTCTATTAACAGAATCATTGGAGTTATTGATGTTACTTTACTTATTTTTATCTTAGAATTGAAACGGTATATGATTCACTACTAATTTATTTGCTTATTTATTTATTTATGTACACACAGAAAAGAAGACATAGTACAGAGTAATAGAAAAATTATGTACAAAGGCGCTGCATATTTCTTTAAGAAATCTCTTCCAGCAGACCTGCGAGAGGATTATGAGAATAATAATTAAAAGTGATGAGTGTGTGTAGAACAAACAACACATAACTAAAATAACAAATACAACATGAGAATTATAGTAATGCACATACACATAGCAAGTATTTCCTTTTTTGCAGGTTTTCTTTAACTTACTTTAAGAGCATTGACAATCGACTTTGCTTTTTTAACACCGGAACTAAAAATGGATTTGGGTGAGGCCTATGCGAAAGCAAAACTGTCTTTACCGATGTCAAATGTTAAGAAAAATTACATTATTAGTATGTACCTAAATGTGAATTAAGATTGTTAATAAAGGCTTCTTTACCTTTATTTTAACTCATGCTTACAGTCGGCAGACTGATCAAAGTCACAAATACAGTTTACAACGTCTGTCATAAATCAAAAGCAAACAAAAAGACATCGTTCCTTCCTTCGTACTACCACAACCAAGAAATCTGTTTTCAAAGACGTGACTCTAATATAACGATTCCTCGGCAAATACGAACCGGTTAAGCTCGACCTGCGATCCGTGAGCCGGGCGAACCAACACCGGGCCTGCGAAACCGGTTACATTAATTATAAATCCGGATCAAACCGGATTTTACGAGCGGTTTAGATAATCCGATGCGTTATCTTTGCCTAATAGTAATAGGCTTCGCACAAATGCGTTGAATTTTAATTTATGGTTTCCTCCGATCTCCAGATCATGGGAAGTCAATTAGGAACTAGGAAGATTTGTGGAGTGAACAATGATGATAAGGAAATCAAGATAGGAAGGAACACGTGCGAATTCAAACGAATTTGCCAAAATTAATTATCTCTGTAGTAACAAAATGGCACTAAAGCCTTCTTGCCTTATGCAAAGATGAATTAAAAGTAGGATGTAATATTTCTAAAATTAAATTAAGTTACGTTACTGGTGGTAGGACCTCTTGTGAGTCCGCGCGGGTAGGTATCACCACCCTGCCGATTTCTGCCGTGAAGCAGTAATTCGTTTCGGTTTGAAGGGTGGGGCAGCCGTTGTAACTATATTGAGATCTTAGAACTTATATATCAAGGTGGGTGGCGCATTTACGTTGTAGATGTCTATGGGCTCGAGTAACCATTTAGCACCAGGTGGGCTGTGAGCTCGTCCACCCATCTAAGCAATAAAAAAAAGTTCTATTGAAAGTAATCGTTCATTTGAATATTGTACAGATTATACATTAGACAGTACGTCCGTGGTTATCGCACCATCTCCTTTGAGGCGGCGTGTGTACTGGCTGGGACGCCGCCTTGGCTTTGGAAGCGGAGGCGCTCGCCGCTGACTATCAGTGGCGGGTTGACCTTCGCGCCCGGGGCGTGGCGCGTCCCAGCCACAGTGTGGTCAGAGCGCGGAGGGCCCAATCTCGGCGGTCCGTGCTGGAGTCATGGTCCAGACGGCTGGCTGATCCTTCGGCCGGTCGTAGGATCGTCGAGGCGATTCGCCCGGTCCTTGTGGATTGGGTGAATCGTGACAGAGGACGCCTCACTTTCCGGCTCACGCAGGTTCTCACTGGGCATGGTTGCTTCGGTGAGTTCCTGCACCGGATCAGAGCCGAGCCGACGGCAGAGTGCCACCATTGTGGTTGCGACTTGGACACGGCAGAGCATACGCTCGTCGCCTGCCCCGCATGGGAGGGGTGGCGCCGTGTCCTCGTCGCAAAAGTAGGAAACGACTTGTCGTTGCCGAGTGTTGTGGCATCGATGCTCGGCGACGACGAGTCGTGGAAGGCGATGCTCGACTTCTGCGAGTGCACCATCTCGCAGAAGGAGGCGGCGGGGCGCGTGAGAGACGCTCAATCCCGCCGCCGTCGAGCGGGGGCCAGGGAGACGGATCTCGTCCAAACCCTGGCTCTCTAAGTGTTTCAGGTCCCCCCTCACATGTCGGTCTGGGGACCGGCGAGGGGGGCCTAAGAAGACGACGTGCAAGCTGCTCTGCACGCGTTTTACGCAAGAGCATCCGGGTGATGGAAGGCCGGCTATCCTCGACCCACGCTGGTTCTGACCCAGCGGGGTATTCCGTAGGATAGCTCACTCTAACCGGCGCCATCTAGGCGGGCTCCGGATAGCCTGCCGACCGAGAGGGCTGGTGGTCGTGGCGCCGACGACCGCCAGTCCGGCGTCCCGAGGGGGAGGGTGATGGGAGAGATGTGCTCCGCACTAAACGCTTCACTTTCCCCCCTTTGCCTCTTCATGAGTTCTGTCTCATGCGAGGTTTGGACGTTGGTTGTTGAGCGACAGGAGGTTTTAGTCAGTTCGACTCTGACATGCTCCGCCCTTTATCCCCAGTGGAGGGCGGAAGTCCGGCGATTTCCTCCGGACAAAAAAAAAAAAAAAAGACAGTACGTAGTCGCAAAGATTACCCCGTTGCTTAACTTAACTTAACTTGGTACTACAATAATAATAATAAGTCTTATCTTTCGTACAACAGATTAAAAACAGTTTTTTCCTTAAAAGTTACAACTTATCAATTAATATTGGAACCTCCCTCTGGCCTTGCATCTCTATTCTTCTCCATTCTTTTATCAGTCTCTGTTATCTATAAGACAGCAAATTCTAAATTTGGGCCGGATGATCATGCGTTATTTGTTTGAAGTTATATTGGGTTCCAATTGGGACTTGCAGACCGATGGATTGACAATGGGCCAATGCGGGGGTGGGATTACTCGTGGCCCTGAAGCCTTTCCAGTTTCACCAGGACAGGAGGTGTGGGATTAGCTAACAGGTGCCCGAGCGCCTCCGAAGGAGACCTAACAACTCAAGAGCAGCTGCTTCGCGGACGAATCTACTACCGGATTGGAATCGCGACCCGCCGAGAAGATCCGGCGAGAAACTCATCGGGCTGATGCATGGGTTAGGTAGCACGACGTTCCAAATATATTTAGCCTAACATATGGAATAATGTGTTTGTACATTTGTATTGTATGCTAGGTAATTGTGAAGCAGGGTCACGCTGTGACCACGACCAAATAGTCTATTATAAAAAAAAATATCCATAATAATAATAACTTCCAAAAAATAACGCACGGTCATCCGGCCCAAATTTAGAATTTTCTGTGTTATGGATAATATTTGTTTATATATGTTTTTATATTATTATGTATATATTTATGATACGTATATGTATATATTTATGTATATGTATTTATTTAAGTACGAGTATTTGTATCTATAAATATTATGTATGTTATATTATTATGTTTCAGTAATATCACCTTCACACTACACCTACCAAGCTTCATCTCTGCACTCCCCTAAGGTAGACTGTTAGAGAATGCCTATGGCATTAAGTCCGCCTTTATACTTTATAGTATAAGAAGTTATAAATAATATATAATATAATAAGTTACTGGTGGTAGGACCTCTTGTGAGTCCGCACGGGTAGGTACCACCGCCCTGCCTATTTCTGCCGTGAAGCAGTAATGCGTTTCGGTTTGAAGGGTGGGGCAGCCGTTGTAACTATACTGAGTGAGACCTTACAACTTATATCTCAAGGTGGGTGGCGCATTTACGTTGTAGATGTCTATGGGCTCCAGTAACCACTTAACAACAGGTGGGCTGTGAGCTCGTCCACCCATCTAAGCAATAAAAAAAAAAAAAAAAAAAAAAAAAAAAAAAAAAAAAAAAAAAAAAAAAAAAAAAAAAAAAAATATAAATATAATATAATAAGTGGATACCGAAGCGCATACGTAGATGGCACTAGCTTCAGACACGAATTCTAAGTCTCAGTTTTACAGTACAACGGCTACCTCAGCGTTCAAACCGAAACGCATTACTGCCTCACGACAGAAATAGGGAGTGTGGTGATAATTAACCGTGCGGACTCATAAGACGCAATGCCATCATAAATCGATAATTTCACGGTATTAGAACATCCCTACTTGTTCATCAAAAACTGGACCAAGGTGGTCACGACCCTCAGTAATGAGGAAGCGACAAAGAAAGACTTGTTCATCATGATCGCTCCATCAAAACTGTAAGAAAATAAACCACGAATTTCTCTGCATTTCCCAAAAACGTTATTTCAAAGGTAATGTTGTACCTTTTTTGTCACGGAACACCAAATTAACTTTTCGTACACCAAACAAGATTATCAGAGTGCGAATTACATTAATCTAACGAAGAACTTGTGGAGGAAAACCCAAGAGGATACATTCCAAGGTAGACCGAGATAACTTCTGACGAATGACATCAAAACGATTTTATACTTAATGTTAGTAGTATGATAAATTATTCAAGACTTCATAATAACTTTACCATAATATGTAAATCTCAGCCTCTTCTGAGTTGATATAAATGTGAAATGTATTTAATGAATACGCGAGTAAAGTTAATTGGCCCAGCTTATATGAATGAATTGTTAGGCAGCGGATTGGCTCCGCCCCTGGCATTGCTGACGTCCATGAGCGACGGTTACCACTTACCATCAGGTAGGCCGTATGCTCGTCTGCCTACAAAGGCAATAAAAAAAAAGAATAGCGGATCTAGGGGAGATTAAAAGAATGAGTTCATGAGACAAGACAAAGATACTAGACTAGAGGATATGGTAACAGAAACGATGGACCAAAAGACTAGACTAGAGGATATTATGATAACAGAAACGATAGACCATAAGACTAGACTAGAGGATATGCTAATAGAAACGATAGACCATAAGACTAGACTAGAGGATATGATAACAGAAACAGATGATAAAAGAAATAAAATGGTGTATCAATATGTGTCATCATCATGACCTTCCACTGGCGGACAAAGGTTCGTCATAGCTTATGTCACTGTACCCGGCTTTCGGCTCTGACCTACCCGACTTTAGTGGTTGGTCTCTCTAATTTGTGAAGAGCGTGGACTGTATTTTAGACTGGTCGCTTCAGTAAAGCTATATTCAGAGCGAAGGTTATTTTTATTTATTTTTAAGGTACAACACGTGCACGTCCGACTAGAATTTTTAAATTTTTTATTGCCTTACACTGACTGTGTTACCACACTTATTAGTGTGTTCCCGCATTCAAAAACAGTCATACAAAACTTCATGTTTAGGATTGCCCTAAGCACAGTGAACCCATCCAATCCATTGGTCCCATTCTCCGATTTTACAGTACGCTTATCGGCCACTTCAGGTGACAGTTTCAATCGTTTGTCAATAACTTTTTGACAAAGATACACCAGCTCATATTAAGTTTAATTTTTAATTAAAATCCTTCAACTATGTAGTAATTGTTGTTACAATTAACAATTTACCACACCACTAAGTAATATAATCAAAAACGCATATTAGATACAAAACTACTTCACATTTAATACTGTTACGCGCTGGGGCTCAGGATAAATAAAACTTCCACCGAAGTACAAACTAAATTCACTTCTTCCGCTTCGCTTCAGGTGATCCGTTCGCTGTTTCGCTTCGAGTATTTCCGATTACTAACTACCTCCGTGTCTGCAACGCTTTTACAGTCGATACGACATCCCTAGAATTATCTAGAACATTCTCAATAAGGCCAGTCTTTACGATATGCGTTTCCACTATTTGATAATAGATGGCGGTGTACTTCTCAATCGTTCTCGATTTTACTAGTTCTTTTGATATTCGTTTCTGCCATTCGATGATAGATCGCGTTACTCTTACCTACGTAACAGTACATAGTCGCTTCGCAGGTTCGAGATATTTATTCCAGATATTTCAATTATAGTTTTACATAAATTGGGAGGAAAAGAGTTCTTAGATTCGTATGACTGTTGAAATTCGACCAAAAAGTACTGCCTAATCAAGCAGTCGACACCGCGTTGGCTATAACAGATTAGGGCCTGATGTTTCACGCCTGAGGAGGGCACTAACAAATAATGCTGATTCAGCTATTATTAAAGCGCTACATTGGTGTTTCTCTTCGAAATACACCACGTAATAAAAGATGCCTAACACCATTTCACTTTGTTATTTCTCCTTTTATGTTAGCCGACTGGGTTGCGTCGAAAGATAATCACTTCAATACTCCTTATCAAGTATGTAATGCTGTTTATAAACATGTATGTTTGTAAGCCGGTACCAAAATGCCGCAGTTAAAGAACCATTTTTCTGTAGAACTTAATATGAACTTAATACATGTTAATATTAATACGTGAAGCAAAAACTTTGTATCCCTTTTTACGAAAATTGCGCGGACGGAGGAGTATGAAATTTTCCACACTTATAGAGAATATAGAGAAGAAGTGCACAATGCTAATATTTTTTTAAAATAATGCATAAAAGATACAGTAAATCAATAAAGAAAACATTACAAACACTACATACCATGTATTTGACGCACACACGCATGCATAATATTTATTATCAAGCTTTTGTTCTTGACGTCTGTGGTGAAATTGAGAATAGATTAAATATTGTTTGTTTTTATTAATATTTTTTTATAGTGTAGCCTTGGCGAAATTTGTGATTATAGAAGTATAAATAATAGTGTACAAACTTACAATTCCAATTAATTATAGTCGAACTTCGATTACTGCGGGACCTCTAGTACATGTTAATGAACGACTCTTGAGATTAAAATATTCCTTAGGTTTCGTGTATTCCATTCCATATATTGGATAAGGAATACAATGGAACTCGCAAAATTTGTACATCATTACTGACTATAAGGCGTTCTATAAACCAGAAAGTTAGGCAAAACTTTACGGTCTATGTAGCGGTAGCCATAATACAACGCAAGATATTTGACAGATGCCTGAATCTCGCTTACGACGTTTTCAAGATAAGCTTGCATGAATACAAGTTCCGAACAACAACTCCAGGACCGTCGGTCTACCGAGCAATATCAGCTGCTCGGTGGAAGGTCTTCCCTTTGTCGTATACTCCCACAGTCCATATCCGCTGCAAGCCAGTCATTCATTCAGGTTCGAAGTGAGACAGTCGTGGTTCAATCCTATTGTGATTACCACCTCAAATCACAAGGCAGGTGGCAGAATTTACTTCTTAATTTACGTGCTCTCTGGCTCCGCACTGGACTACAAATAATTGATAAAAAATTGGATCAACATTCCATTCCACAACACATCTCTAAGTCTAAACCAATCAAAAGGCAATTCAAATGTCAATTTGTCACAAAAAAAAAACACGTAATTTGACGTCAAACCAATTTGGGTTTTCGTTTCAGTAATTTTGCTTCGATCTTATTAACTTTCGATTGGATCAGCAAAACCGTAAATTAGATATTTTATTGGTGGTATTGTTGGTGACGGTTGAGGATTGAGATTGCACTAAAATAATCAACCAAAAAAACGCGATTCGTGATTTTGTTTCCTTTGGGCTTAAGTGAAACTTAAAAGTCTAGAAATAGGTAGTTTCTACAAAAAAAATGGACACACGTGACCATAAAGCCTGTACGTACTGCAAAGATCTATGGATTACAACTGTGAAATTATCTATAAAGATTCTTTATCTTTATTTTTTTATTTTTTATACGGGTGGACGAGCTCACAGCCCACCTGAAGGGGTTACTAGAGCCCATATACATCTACAACGTAAATGCGCCACCCACCTTGAGATATAAGTTCTAAGGTCTCAGTATAGTTACAACGGTTGCCCTACCCTTCAAACCGAAACGCATTACTGCTTCACGGCAGAAATAGGCAAGGCGGTGTTACCTACCCGCGCGGTATCACAAGATGTGGTATTCTACCACCAATGAAAATTATCTCCAAAAGATTCTCTCCAAGTTGTTTTCGAAGAAGGACAGAGCTAAAGAGATACGGTCGAAGGGAGATTATTCCTCCACCACACACATCACTCTGTACAAATTTGTCTCTAAGTCCTGGTGCTATAGTGAAATCACCAAAATAAATCCAAGTTAATTGACCGGCTTCGTAACGCGTACGGCTAATGATTTTTCGGGCCGTTTTCTGATAGCGATCAGTTTAATTGAATCGCCCTAATTGGATTTGCGAGTGTTGTATTGAGCGAATGATCGGGTGACGCACGGAGGGATAGGTCCGCTAACAATTCTAGTACAGTTTTCTTCTTGCTTCGCTTTCCTCATTACTGAGGGTCGTGACCACCTCCTCGCGACAAGAGTTTATTACGGACCATTCCACGCCATTTGCCTGAACTGTGGTGTCGAGGGTAGTGCGAATCTGGTCAGTCCAACGTGTCGGACCTTGCCAGTCACCATTAGCTTCTCCATACTGCCGTGATCCTTTCTTGCAATGTGGCCAAAGTATTCCAGAACTCTACGTAGGCAGATGGTAGAAAGCCTCGTCTTTATCTGGAGCTCTTGGAGGATCGACACGTTGATGCGATGTGCTGTAGTACAAGTACCAGGCAATAAGTATTGCACGTCGATATTTAGAATGAGGCAGTCGTCTAATTTTGTTTTTGTTGTAGGGCGTTACCTGTGTGCGACTAACGATCCGGTATCTATGGTGACCAAATGCCAATTAGGTAATTTGCGACAGATATAACGCTCTACGAAGCAAACAATTATCCGTCTCTTTTCCAGGGTCGATGTGCAATATTTATCGCCTGGTACTGTAAGTTTATCTTGTGTGTTTCACTGCGAAATTGACAAATTACGCGCTGTAGATTTTAAACACTACCTAATGACCCTAGATTTATAAATATTGAACGGTTTTCTGGTTCGTTTTGTCATCTATTTTATGAACATATGAGAACGGTCAATTCAGTCCGTCTGGTGTAGTGGTAAGTGACATGGTCACTACACTAGGGGGTCGCGGGTTCGAATTCCGCCAACGGGAGATATTTGTATGATAAATATAAATGTCTTTTCCAGGGTTATGGATGTATATTAAAATATTAAATATATGTATGTGTATAATAAAAATCGTACATTTATTTCCGTTATCTAGTACCTGTAACACAAGTTCTATACGAACTTAGCACGGGACCAGTTAACGTGGCGTGATTGTTAGTAAATGTTAGTAAATGAGTCGTCTATTATCAAAGGCGGCAATCTGTACATTTGGACAAAAAAAATTTATTGATATGTCAATACAGATTTATTTGAATATAATCGTCTCCTTCAAAGAATACGGTTCAAAACCTGCATTAAATAAAGGTTAATAGTTAACCTGTTATTTATCTAAGATGTCGTTCCGAAGAGTTTTGTGACTGCCAATGGAATACAAAGTCAATAATTCGTTTTTCTGATTTACCAATCATTGTCCAAAAGTCAGATTGCCGCCTTTGATAATAGTCGACTCAAATATTCCTTGTCGTCTGGTTCGTGTTAGTTTTTTAGGAAGGCTCTTTTTATTTTTTTGTTTAGATGGGTGGACGAGCTCACAGTCCACCTGGTGTTAAGTGGTTACTGGAGCCCATAGACATCTACAACGTAAATGCGCCACCCACCTTGAGATATAAGTTCTAAGGTCTCAAGTATAGTTACAACGGCTGCCCCATCCTTCAAAAGTACTGCCTGCTGCTAGTCACGTGCGCCCATTTCCCTCTATGTGTCTTTACTAATTCTTGTCAAGTCTCTGTCTCTTGGTCTATGTCTAGTCGTTATAAGTCTTATGTCCTGTCAAAGAGGTTTCACGCCACGACAAATATATTATATATACTAGCGACCCGCCCTCGCTTCGCTTCGGAAACATTAAAACACACATGAAACAAAAAAAAAAAAAATTAAAAAAAAAAAAAATTGCCTATGTTCATCAGGGACAATGTCGGCTTCTAATGGAAAAATTTTTTTTCAAATCGGTCCAGTAGTTTCGGAGCCTATTCGAAACAAACAAACAAACAAATCTTTCCTCTTTATAATATTATTAAGTACTAGCGACCCGCCCTCGCTTCGCTTCGGAAACATTAAAACACACATGAAACCAAAAAAATAAAATAATTTTTTTTTTAAAAAAAGTAGCCTATGTTCATCAGGGACAATGTCGGCTTCTAATGGAAAAAGAATTTTTCAAATCGGGGTCCAGTAGTTTCGGAGCCTATTCGAAGCAAACAAACAAACAAATCTTTCCTCTTTATAATATTAAGTATAGATATAGATATTTTTCCACCTTATCACTGGTAGCCTAAGGACCTGTTCCAACTATGCTCGAGCTGGGAAGTAAGCTCACGGGCTCAACCTGAGAGAATTGCTAACACTGACCCTAGCAAAGAGCATTGCTTCGCTGATTCTACCACCGGATCGGAATCGCGACCCACTGAGAAGATCCGGCGAGAAACTCAGTGGGCTGTGTCTATAAGGGAATCATTAGTTGTAGATACATATAATACTGCGAAATGATCTATATAATGATTTTAGAACAGGCTATGATGAAATTTAACAAATTCTCTTTTTTTTTAATCATAGCGATGATCTCTGTAAACAGATCGCAGCGTCAAAGAGATAAGGATAATTTAAGGATCTATTAAGCACAATTTACGATTTTTAATGTCAATTAATTAAAAATGTTTAAATTTAAAATTGCTCTGTATGTATTTGTAATTTAAATACAAATGACTAGACTAATTTTGGCAAAAAAAAATTCATTTTTATGAAATTCCCCGAATGACTTAGATTCATGATTATCAATAGGTGGCGTTGCGATCGGCTTCAAAGTTTTATGCATTCAATTCAAAAAGTCAATTCAGTTATCAGTATAAAAGCAAATATTGCATAAATTGGTTCAAATGTCAATTAATATAGTTTTTATTTATTACATACATACATGGGTGAACAAGCTCATCGCCCGTCTAGTGTTAAGTAACACCAAATTATATGTTAACATATGTACCTACAATTTGTAAACCTTTATATAAAAAAAAAAGAAAAAAAAAGGAAGTTCGTTGAACAATCAAACGCTGTGTAGTGTCATGGATAATTCATCCTATTGGCGACCAGATAACTGCGACCTGTTACTTGTTTAATCCCTTTAAATGTTCCACAGAAAAAACAGACGGTCCCATTAAGGCAGAGCTCTGTTTATAATGGCAGTTTTTCTTTTAAAGGTCATTGCAATCGAGTTTTTCTATTATCTACGAGTTAATTTGTTTTAGTACTATCTTGCGATTTTCTGAACACTTTTAATATTAACTGCAAGATAGCTTTTTTTTCTACCTATGCTGATAGCCTTGAGAGGCTATTTCAGCTTCACCCTAGCGTGTAGGTAAGCTCTCGGGACTTTTGAAGTCGTCGTGGCCTAGCGGATTAGGGGGTCCGTGTTGAGCGATGCATCGATGTCTCTCAGGCGGGTACCAATTTTTCTAACGAAATACGTACTCAACAAATGTTCACGATTGACTTCCACGGTGAAGGAATAACATCGTGTAATAAAACTGAAACCCGCAATATTATAATTTGCGTAATTACTGGTGGTAGGACCTCTTGTGAGTCCGCGCGGGTGGGTACCACCGCCCTGACTATTTCTGCCGTGAAGCAGTAATGCGTTTCGGTTTGAAGGGTGGGGCAGCCGTTGTAACTATACTGAGACCTTAGAACTAATATCTCAAGGTGGGTGGCGCATTTACGTTGTAGATGTCTATGGGCTGCAGTGACCACTTAACACCAGGTGAGCTGTGAGCTCGTCCACTCAACTAAGCAATAAAAAAAAGACATTTCCTATTTTGCCGCTACGTCATAACAGATACAGTTTAGGCAGTTTCTTCCGATAATATTATAAAAAAACCAGTTATCCCAATCTAAAAGCCAGAATTAATCTCTCGCTTCGCAAAGTAAATTATCAGAACTGTGGTATCTAATCTACCTTTGAGTTTCATCACTCATTCTTTTTCCTTCATCTTGGAAATATTCATGGAAACGTGATAAGCACTTATATTCCTTTGAGAAAAATGTTATAGCACCGTTATTTTCGCGTCGCTTGACAAATGTCTGATCCTTTAAGCCACGCCGACTTCAAATGTATCATTTCCATTGCCCTAAAGATTTTAGCAATATGAAACCCGAACCTTACTTTTCATCCGACATTTTTTAAATGCCACTATAGGCAGACGAGCATAGGGCCCACGTGATTGAAAGTGGCAGCGTCTTAAACATCAGCAATTCCAGCACAAGCAGCTGGTTATTGCTGAGAAGTCTCATTAAATCACGTTTGAAGATGGACATGTCCATAGCGCTCAGGGAATACCGAGGAGGGAACTCATTCGTAAGCCGAATGATATGATATGATTCCAAATATCAATATTGAATTTTTGTCTTTTGAATCAGACATTGGACACATAGCTCAAAAAGAGTCACAATCTCAAACAGCTGATGGTGACTGGCAAGATAAATGGTAAACGTCGCAGAGGACGCAGTCCCACGAGATGGTCGGACCAGATTCGATTTTGTCAGAACATCAACTTCCACGATGTCCTCCATGAGACATGACCTGTACTTGAGAGCACGACGCAGCTGGGGAGTCACGACCCTCAGGATAATGAAGAAAGCGACTCAAAGTGGAGGAATCAGAGACAAGCGTTTTGCAGTCTGGCAATATTATCGTAGACATAAAAAAATGGTGCGCGTTGATGCACGTGAAAGAAGTTTCACTTCTTTTGCGGTATGTAGTATTGTGGTTTTCTTCATTTTTAAATCAAATTGCTCTGGTAATAGGGAACGCTGTGTATAAGAGATGCGATATCTCCAACATTTATATTGCGACCTAGCTCGCTTTGGCCATTCCCGCTCTTCACGGTCGAATGGTTTGCGAGACGCCCTGTCTATATCACTCTAGTTCTTCCTAAATTGTATCTCTTCTCTCTAAGCGACCCTTTCAGAAGTTTCACTTCAAAAATGTTGTGGAAGATTACTGGAGCGCTGTTCTGAGTGATTAACTAGTTACGGAATCTTCGACAGGTCGACTCGGGGATTACTGAAGCGATCCCTCTATTCGGGTTAGTTTCAAGTGTGTCGAGTGCCGATACGGCTAAGAACTTAATCTCCGGACGTCTCTTGGATTCGAATTTTTCGGGTAATAATTGAAGTAAGTATGTTCAAGTTTTAATGTGGTTTTACTGGTGGTAGGACCTCTTGTGAGACCACACGGGTAGGTACCACCACCCTGCCTATTTCTACCGTGAAGCAGTAACGCGTTTCGGTTTGAAGGGTGGGGTGGCCGTTGTAAATATACTTGAGAACTTAGAACTTATATCTCATGATGGGTGGCGCATTTATGTTGTGAATGTCTATGGGCTCCAGTAACCACTTAACACCAGGTGGGCTGTGAACTCGTCCACCCATCGAAGCAATAAAAAAAAAAAAGTGTGTGTGTCCGCTCCGACGCACGACTGGAGTTTACTGGATATAAAAAATTAAACGAAACAATACGAGAAATAGTTCTATATTACGACAACACGATACACTACAGATTATTAACAAATTAACGAGACACAAAACAAACGACTAACAAATATATGAAAAATATATGAAAATACAATAATGAGAGAAACGCGCGATCAGTACGAGGCTTTGTGGCGGACTGCCGGCGCAGCAGCCCGGCGTCACCTGCAATAACGCGGCCGCGCGTTGGCTCCTGATTGGCGCGCGCACGCATCACGCAATCAGGAGCCAATCAGGCGCATAACGCATTTCGTGTGACATGCTAGTACGATTTTGATTGGCGCGCGCACGCATCACGCAATCAGGAGCCAATCAGGCGCATAACGCATTTCGTGTGACATGCTAGTACGATTTTGGTCCCCATAATTTTCATACCCCGGGCCTATATATGTAAATCGATTCTAAAGGAGTAAACTCCAAAAATAAAAATAAAAATGTGGTAGGAAAAACTAAAATGATCGAAGGGCGCAATGTAAGCCAAGCCACCTTAGGTACCACTATCCTGTCTAGATCTATTGCGAAGCAGTAATGCCTCTTAATTTTACTGGTAATACGGGGTCTTGTGAGCCCGCACGGGTAGATACCATTATCCTACCCATTTCTGCCATGAAGCAGCAATGCGTTTCGGTTTGGAGGTGAGGAAGCCGTTGTACTGTAAAACTGTGACTTAGAACTCATGTCTCAAAGTGGGTGGCGCATTTACCTTGTAGATGTCCATGGACTCCAGTAACCACTTAACACCAGGTGGGCTGTGAGCTCGTCCAATCTTAGCAATAAAACTGTGGCATAAACTGATCCGTCCTTCTATTTGCTTCATGAATCACTCTTGTATTAAGTTCAGCGTGCTTAGTGTGAGTTTTTTAACATTCTCGAAATCGTAAAAGTTAACTCAAATTTGTATGCAGTTGGAACAGCGCCCCTAGCGGCCAACGTAGCCAAACATTCCAAGTTTGAGTTAACTTTTACGCTATCGAGAACGTTAAAAAACTCGCACTAAGCACCTCCTCGCGTCGTTTTCCTCATTACTGAGGGTCGAGACTCCCCCGCTGCATCAGTTTCTCCCATACGACTTCCCTCCATCTGCCGCGATCCTTTGCTTCATGAAGGGCATTATGGAAATTGATGCTCAGAGAAGATCGTACTTGGTCCGACCATCTCGTGGGACTGCGTCCTCTGGGACGTTTGCCATCTACCTTTCCTGTCACAGCACTAAGCACACTGAACCTTAAATATCTCCACTGAAATTGTTCTTGTCTAGCTGATCGTTGTTTGGAAGTGGTCGCTCTCAGCAATAAGATTCTACTCTTTATTAGCGCGCAGTAAGGGGTCATCCATAAATTACGTCACACGTTGATGGGGAGGGGGGTATCACCGAAATGTGACATAGTGTGACAAGGGGCATAGGGAGTCAATAGTTTTGTGACGCGTCACATGTTAAAATTTAAAATATTAAAACTCGAAGTTTAGATGTAAATAAAAAGCTTCAAAAATCTACGAACTTGAACTATAGTTATTAATAATTTAGCATTCTCGATATGAGATTATCTCTCATGCAACGCCATTTAACTTATAATTTAACTTACAAGCGTAAATTGAAAAAATGTGTGACGTCACATCAGGGGTGGTTATAAAAATGTGACAGCCTGTGACAAGGACGGGGGGAGGGGTTCAAAAGTCCTAAAATTCGTGTGACGTAATGTATGGATGGCCCCTAACCAAAAATATCGTTCCTTCGTATCCGTCCGTATCCGTTCGGTCGATACACGAGACAATACTGTCATTAAAATAGCATTAGTGTGATTGCACTATTACATTTAGTGGACCGCAACGCCGACGCGAATAAACGACCTCTATGGAGATGCAAATCATTGATATTTTTCAATGGCATCTCTTCTCCGAGATCACGGTTCGAACATTCGTCTCTAGCGGCCCCGAGGGAGGCTGCGGTACAAAGATATATTACGCTTATTTCACGAGTATTACGAGCTTTCGCTTTTAGGGCTTTTCATTCGACTGTGGAGCTTCCAAGTTTTTTTTTAGTTTGTGCTGCGTTAGGGATCTTTGTTTGTTTATTTAGTGGCTTTCGACAATATCAATATTAGATGTGTGGCGGGTAGCCATCATACAACGCAAGATAATTGACAGATGCCTGAATCTCGCTTACGACATTTCCAAGATAAAGCGCATATATACAAGTTCCGAACAACAACATTCGGACCGTCGGTCTACCGAGCAATATCATCCGCTCGGTGGAAGATCTTCCCTTTGTCGTTAAGCTCCCCAAAGATGTAAATAAATAATAACTAGGAATAAATCACGCATGTGTTATGGGTACCAGGGACTGATATACATGCTTTTTTTATTTTTTGCTTAGATGGATGTACGAGCTCACAGTCCACGTGGTGTTAAGTGGTTACTGGAGCCCATAGACATCTACAACGTAAATGCGCCACCCACCTTGGGATATAAAGTCTAAGGTCTCAGTATAGTTACAACGGCTGCCCATGCCCTTCAAACCGAAACGCATTACTGCTTCACGGCAGAAATAGGTAGGGTGGTGGTACCCACCCGTGCAGACTCACAAGAGGTCCTACCACCAGTAATTACGCAAATTATAATTTTGCGGGTTTGATTTTTATTACACGATGTTATTCCATCTAGTAACAAATAGATAGTCCTTTATTAAAATAATCAACCTTTTATTTTGAAACATCATAGGCTCATAGTGCTTTAGTATTACAGATAACTTTATAACTATGTTAGTAAATAAAAATATTAAATCATGATAAATCAAATTTGTCCTTAGCAGCCCCATCAAGCATTGTCATCATCAATCATCCCTTAACTAAATACTTATACTAATACTATACTTATATTTACTTATACTAGTACTAGGTATTTAGGTAAGGGATTAATCGGATAATAGGTAGTATCGCCTCCGGGTACTATACCAGATTACAGTTAATGCACGATCTGGTTGTATAACTGTAAGCTAACTGGGTACCACCACTGTGTTTCTGCCTTCACAGCTATCTAGAGCTTTCGACCTCATGTCTCAAGGGCTGTGGAATCCACTGTCATATGGGCGTTGTAATAAAAATGATTATTTTTTAGTAAACGCCAAAAATGTAATTGAAAAATTTGTAACTCTTGTAGTTTCGATTTTAATACTATAAACCTTAAAACGCATGTCTTAAAGTTTAAAGTACAAGCTTTATTTAAAAGAGACAGTGAAAGCGCACTTTGTACTTTTAAAAGCTAAAATTCAAATGAAAATTTTGAATTTCAATTTTTTTTTTACGTATAGAATACATGCTTCTATAAGTCGTTCAAAGTTTAATTTATTATTTGATTTTCTTAAAATTAATTATTAGTAGTAGTATTAGTAGTATTATTAGTGGTAGTATTAGTACTAGTATTAGTAGAAGTAGTAATAAGTTACGCCACTACAATTCTAAAGGTTCGATGTGTGCTCACCAAGCAACATACGAGTATTGGTAAGTGTCCATTTTCTTATTCCCTTGGCGCTGTTTACGAATGACAACGATTTATACGCGTGCCAACGTGCGCGGTGATAAATAGCCGGCTTTAGCACCTCGCGGTTGCGATTATAAAACTACAATCGACTGTATACCTTACGGCTACGGTAGTAACGTACAATATTCTTTGAATTATTTTAAGTTGTTTTCAATCGGCCGTGTTGATGCATGGGCTCTGTATATAGATAGGTTTTTAAACAAGTTGCCTTTTCTCTATAATACCTTTTTTTATTTATGGCTTCGATGGGCGGACGAGTTCACGGCCCACCTGGTGTTAAGTGGTTACCGGAGCCAATAGACATCTACAACGTAAATGCCGCCACCCACCTTGAAACATGAGCTCTAAGTCTCAGTTTTTGCAGTACAGCGGCTGCCCCGCCCTACAAACCGAAACCCATTACTGCTTCACGGCAGAAATAGGCAGGGTAGAGCTACGTACACGTGCGGACACAAGACAAGCGTCCTACCACCAGTAAAAACTATTTTATAGTGACGATAGCCCATTTAGATTCTCGCCGGATCTTCCCAGTGGGTCGCGCGATTCCGATCCGGTGGTAAATTCAGCGAAGTACTGCTCTTGCTAGGGCCAGTTTTAACAAATTATTTTAGCTTGGTGTCAGGTTTTTGTTAAGTTATAATATTGTTACGCCGGTAAGAGTAACGCCATCTATCGCCGAATAGTCGAACAAATATCGAAGGATCCAGAATGCTCGAGAATTACAACGCCATCTACTGTCAGATAGCGGGAACTACGACTAGAGATGTGTGGAATATTCTCGATGGTTCTAGGGATGAGGTATCGGCTATAAAATTTAAAGCGTTGTAGGGATGGCGCGCAGTCAGTCAGTAATCGGAATTACTCGAAGCGAAACAGCGTACGGATCACCTGAAGCGAAGCGGAACAAGCGAATAGAGAGTTTTAAAGTGTTTGTTGAGTGTTTTAAGGTGCTTGTGAAGTGTTGTAAGTATGGAATACAGTTTTTAGTTGTACTTTGGTGAAATTTTATTTATCCTGAACCCCATCCCGTAACAATATTGCCACGTACCATCCGGCTATGGAATGAGCTCCCCTCCACGGTGTTTCCCGAGCGCTATGACATGTCCTTCTTCAAACGAGGCTTGTGGAGAGTATTAAGCGGTAGGCAGCAGCTTGGCTCTGCCCTTGGCATTGCTAAAGTCTATGGGCGACGGTAACCACTCACCATCAGGTGGGCCGTATGCTCGTCTGCCTACTAAGGCAATAAAAAAAATATATTCAAAAACCCTTAAACAATTTCTACAATAATATGTGGAATTAAGCACAACACTAAACAGGTTAAATTGAATTTAATGATATTCCAGTTAAGTTGAAGTCAGCTTTATGTTTTATCTAAGCTTGATTTCGAAGGAATCCCGTACTTTGTTGAAAGGGAAGATAATAATCATAAACAATGGTGATTTTCGTTTCGCTCGATGTTGTGGTGCGATATTGTTGTCGATAAATGAGTTTCACAACAAAAAAAATGCCCTCCTACCTGTCTCTGTTTGGGGATGCCTACGAAAACATCATAACAAAATATCATCAAGATTTTCCGTTAATAAGATCTTGGTGATTAATGATTTTGCGTGTCATATCTTAGCCATCTTATCTGCCGCCGGTACAAGCCTACTTCCGGTGTTCTCCGATGGGTTCCGTTTCCGTTCGGAAGTGACGTCAGTTAGGTTTGCGATTTACTCGACTTTTCGCATTATTGTACTCTATATTTATTGCGTAGCTGTTATAGACAAACATACGCACAGACACCCGGTAGTAAATAGTGCATGTAGGATGTTTAACGACAGAGGGAAGATCTTCCACCGAGCGGGTGATATTGCTCGGTAGACCGACGGTCCGAATGTTGTTGTCCGAAACTTGTATATATGCAAGCTTATCTTGAAAATGTCTTAAGCGACATTCAGACATCTGTCAAAAACCTTGTGTTCTGTGATGGCTTTTTTTTTTTTTTTTGGTCAGGAGGAAATCGCCGGACTTCCGCCGTCCACTGGGGATAGAGGGCGGAGCATGTCAGAGTCGAACTGACTAAAACCTCCTGTCGCTCAACAACCAACGTCCAAACCTCGCATGAGACAGAACTCATGAAGAGGCAAAGGGGGGAAAGTGAAGCGTTTAGTGCGGAGCACATCTCTCCCATCACCCTCCCCCTCGGGACGCCGGACTGGCGGTCGTCGGCGCCACGACCACCAGCCCTCTCGGTCGGCAGGCTATCCGAAGCCCGCCTAGATGGCGCCGGTTAGAGTGAGCTATCCTACGGAATACCCCGCTGGACCAGAACCAGCGTGGGTCGAGGATAGCCGGCCTTCCATCACCCGGATGCTCTTGCGTAAAACGCGTGCAGAGCAGCTTGCACGTCGTCTTCTTAGGCCCCCCTCGCCGGTCCCCAGACCGACATGTGAGGGGGGACCCGAAACACTTAGAGGGCCAGGGCTTGGGCGAGATCCGCCTCCCTGGCCCCCGCTCGACGGCGGCGGGATTGTGCGTCTCTCACGCGCCCCGCCGCCTCCTTCTGCGAGATGGTGCACTCGCAGAAGTCGAGCATCGCCTTCCACGACTCGTCGTCGCCGAGCATCGATGCCACAACACTCGGCAACGACAAGTCGTTTCCTACTTTTGCGACGAGGACACGGCGCCACCCCTCCCATGCGGGGCAGGCGACGAGCGTATGCTCTGCCGTGTCCAAGTCGCAATCACAATGGTGGCACTCTGCCGTCGGCTCGGCTCTGATCCGGTGCAGGAACTCACCGAAGCAACCATGCCCAGTGAGCACCTGCGTGAGCCGGAAAGTGAGGCGTCCTCTGTCACGATTCACCTTCTGTGATGGCTAGCCTTCACAATATTATGAATAAATCTTTGCTAGGTTAAGTCTTTTTTTAAATTTAATACATTTACACATCTGAAGAAAATGTACACACATTAATATTCAACACGAGTATTAAAAACGTGTACACCTTCTGGGTGTGAAAAGAACTTACACACGGTCGTTTGTATTAAAATAAAAAAACAATTGGTACTGCATAAAAATAGGTCAATGAACTCTCGGTAAATCAGGTTCAGTGATTATTGGAGTCCATCAACATCAAAAATCTCGCTACCTTGATTTAAGATCGATATTTTTATTTAGTTAATCGATTCAAGGAGATTCAGGCATCTGTCAAATATCTTGCGTTCTGTGATGGCTACCCGCCACAGTGCCTATAGATGATTATCACCATCGACATCGAGTGATTATGTTGAAATAGCTTATTGTATCAACTGACTCGGCTGTGAAGTAGTTAGCGCTCCTGACCGGTGAGGGTCGTGGGTTTGAGTCGTGTGATTAACAGTGTTACGCCGGTAAGAGTGACGCCATCTATTGTCGAGTAGCAGAGACGTAAATCAAAAGAACTAGTAAATTCGAGAGCGCTCGAGACGCGCAACGCCATCTATTATCGAATAGCGGAAACACATATCGAAACGACTAGCCTTCCCGAGAATGTTCTCGATAATTTTAGGGATGTCGCATCGACTGTAAAAGCGTTGCAGAGATGACACGGAGGCATTTAGCAATCAGATCTACTCGAAGCGAAACAGCGAACGAATCACTTGAAGCGAAGCGGAAGAAGTGAATTACGAATTGTAAAGTGTTCTGGTAAAGCTGAATAATCAGTTAATAATGTATTTTTTATTTGATTTGTTTTGATAATTTTAAGTATGTTTCAATTAGGTATACTATGTACCCATATGGACTTGTTGTTATCTGAAATAAAATAAATCATTCATTCATTCATTCATCAAAAAAAATATTGAGATATCAGTAAGTAGTACTCTACAGTTGCAAAGAAGAGCTCAAATCTCTCAAAGTGGATGGCGCCAATCGCGTTGCGTTTTCCATGGGCTTCGATAACCAATTAATATAAATAATACATTCTCAACAAATGTTCACGATTGATTTCCACGGTGAAGGAATAATAACATCGTGTAATAAAAATGAAACCTGCAAAATTATAATTTGCGTAATTACTGGTGGTAGGACCTCTTGTGAGTCCGCACGGGTAGGTACCACCACCCTGCCTATTTCTGCCGTGAAGCAGTAATGCGTTTCGGTTTGAAGGGTGAGGCAGCCGTTGTAACTATACTTGAGACCTTAGAACTTACATCTCAAGGTGGGTGGCGCATTTACGTTGTGGATGTCTATGGGCTCCAGTAACCACTTAAAACCAGGTGGGCTGCGAGCTCGTACACCCATCTAAGAAAAAGAAAAAACAGGTGCGTTATGACCTTCATTCACTTGGTTTGGCTTTAAAGAAAATTGTTTACAAAGTTCCCTCACATTTGAGACAGGCGGGTTTTGACATTTTAATCAGTTTTGAAATAAACGTGGATAAATAGCAATAAAGATGAAATCAAACGCCAAAAACACACAATACAAACACGGCCAGACATTAATATTCATGTATCGAAATGAATTCTGATTAAACCGTTTGAAAATACCAATTTGTGTTCGCCGAAAATGATGCATTGTTTCAGCTTAATTAGCGAAAGGATTTTTTTGTTCATTGTCTAGCTCGGTGATGCAGTGTATAGGGCCCCTGACTGTAACGTCCCATGCCGTGAGTCCGCACGGGTAGGTACCACCGCCCTGCCTATTTCTACCGTGAAGCAGTAATGCGTTTCGGTTTGAAGGGTAGGGCAATCGTTGTAACTATACTCGAGACCTTAGAACTTATATCTCAAGGTGGGTGGTGCATTTACGTGATAAATGCCTATGGGCTCCAGTAACCACTTCACACCAGGTTGGCTGTGAGCTCGTCCAACCAAAGCAATAAAAATAAATAAAAAAGTACATGTCTGTTTGATCTTTGTCTGGGTATTTATTATCTATCTGAAGTCGTCGTGGCCTAAAGGATAAGACGGTGCATTTGTTTGCAGCGATGCATCGGTGTTCGAATCCCGCCGGCAAGTACCAATTTTTTCAATAAAATACGTAGGTACTTAACAAATGTTCACGATTGACTTCCACGGTGAACGAATAACATCGTAATAAAAATCAAACCCGCAAAATTATAATTTACGTAATTATTGGTCGTAGGACCGTCTTGTGAGCCCGCGTAGGTAAGGACCACCACCCTGCCTGCGTTTAAGAATTAAAAAAAGCAAAAAAAAGAGTTCTTCGCTAATAACCAATCAAAAAAGAAGAAACGCTTGACAATCGGCCAAGAAAATGGTATTTGATTAGTTTTGGGTTTGCCTGTTTACATTTCTTACTTTTGTAACAATAAAATCTGCGTGATGCGGCAGTTACGTGGAACTTTTCGGGATAATATAACGGGAGCCTTATTTAGGGGGACATTTTGTTACTTACTCCACTTCTCAGAGTTATAAAGCTACAACTTCTAAGCGACCATGCCAAATCGCAACCACTTCTAGTGAATGTAGACATGTTTATTATTATTACTTATTCTAACACGTTGACTGCCATGCATGATGTAGGTTACCGGTGTCCTACGTGGCGCACTGAAGTAATTATGAAATATATCTGTTACTAAGGCGCCGGAATATCTAGCAGACTCTGGGAGAGACGAATCCGAAGATACTGCGAATGAATCTATTTCTCAGAGACCTAAAAGACTAAAACAAACAAAAAAAGGCAAATAAATAAGCAAGTGAAACTTTTTATATTTTATATTATATTTATATTTTATAAAATATATATAAATGGTGAAGAGATCGTTTCTCTTATACACAGCATTCCTTATTGCAAGATAAATTTGATTTAAGGATGAAAATTGAAGAAAACCACAGTACCACACACCGCAAAAGAAGTTTCACTTCTTTCACGTGCACCAAGTTGCACGTGTATCATTTTTTTTAAGTTTAGGCTATAAGAAAAGAAGAATCTTTAAAATAAACAATATTTGTAGGGTTTGAAGGGTGGGGCAGCCGTTTTTTTTTTTTTTTTTTTAAATAAATATTTACTAACAATCACGCCACGTTAACTGGTCCCGTGATAAGTTCGTAAAGAACTTGTGTTACAGGTACCAGATAACGGAAATAAATGTAAGATTTTTATTATACACATACATATATTTAATATACATCCATAACCCTGGAAAATACATTTATATTTATCATACAAATATCCTCCCTTGGCGGGATTCGAACCCGCGACCCCCTTGTGTAGTGACCATGTCACTTACCACTACACCAGACGGCCGTTAAACAATATGTGTCATTTGTTTTAGTAGCTGCTTCATCTCGACATCCCGAGTTCTCAATTATCTTCTCATTCGACATTATGAGCCCGGAAATGGTATTGAATAACTTGGTAATGTTACATTGTGCTTAATTTACGTGATGCCAACGCGCCTTTATTATATGTGCGTTTGATTAAGGTCTGTCGTGTTAACCGAAATTAAGGGCGCGGTTTGATGATAGAGCTCACGCCCGTGTTAGTTGATTCCGTGCCTCTATTTGGTTATTAATGTAGGAACGGAACGGTATGGATGAATACCAGTTAAGGAGCATGACTGAGTGAGAGGGATAGGAGATAGGTCGTGTTAGGAACTAAGAAACAGGACCCTGAAACTGCAAGACTTGAAGACAAATATTTTTTCTGTGTGGAAACTAGCGACATCTTGTAGCGCATGCCCCTAAACTTATATGTTGTTAAAGTTAAGGCATTTAATTATGGTATAACTTTTTTTTTTTTTTTTTTTTCTATCCTGCAACTTAGCAATCTGTTTCTTGAAAAACAATAATCTAATCTGTTGTCAGATTTTCATCAGGAAAAGTTGAGTCAGCTGAGTTGTGTCCCCAGTGGTACCATTCTCATCTTATATCTGCAAATCTTTTTGCTAGGTCTGGTATACTACTCCTTTTCAGGCGAGAGTATCTTAGGCTGCCCTCCCCCTGCAGCTCTGCAGCCAGCTGATTAATGTGTTGGTCAAGTCGTGTTTGGTAATTCTTGCTGTATGTTTCAATTTCTTCCTTCACTGTTCTCAGATTCAAATCAAGATTTACATATTTGTTGCTTATGTATGGTGGAATGTTGAACATGGTTCTCATTGTTTTGCTCTGAAAACGTTCTAGTATTTCTATATTACTGTGACTGGCAGTGCCCCATACCTGTATGCCATATGTCCATACAGGCTTCAGTATTGTTTTGTAAATTGTCATTTTACTGGCGTCTGAAAGCTGCGACTTGCGTCCAATAAGCCAGTACATGCCTCTGAGTCTGCAGTCCAGCTGTTTCCTTTTTGTCCATATATGTTTGCACCACGTGAGCCGTCGGTCGAGGTGCATACCCAGATATTTAGCATCATCTGATTGTGTGATTTCTACGTCACAGAGTTTTACAGGAGGACATGTTTTCCTTCTGAGAGTGAAGGTTACTTGAACCGACTTGTCTGTGTTGACCTTTATGCGCCACTGTCTGAGCCATTTCTCGATCAGATTTAAGTGATGTTGAAGCCTATCGGATGCTGAATCTTGATTTTCATGTGTTGAAAGAATCGCAGTGTCATCAGCATATGTCGCAGTAGTAGTGGAAGCATGAGTGGGTAAATCCGCTGTGAATATCAAATAAAGAACCGGTCCCAGTATGCTACCCTGAGGCACCCCAGAATTAATTTCGTACATGTTAGATGTATCGGAATTGATCTTCACTTCAAAACACCTATTTTCAAGGTATGATTGAAGTAGTGGGAAAAATGAATGTGGCAACTTTTTTTTAATTTTGTAAAGCAGCCCATTATGCCAAACCTTGTCAAAAGCCTGGGAAATGTCTAGGAAGGCTGCGCAACAATATAATTTGTTTTCCAGCGCTCTCCCAATGACATCAACCAAACGATGCACTTGCTCGATAGTGCCGTGACCTTCTCTAAAGCCGAACTGGTGGGTTGGTATTATTTCTGCTAGGTGTTCTCGCATTCTGTTTAGCACAATCCCTTCAAGTATTTTTCCAACAACAGGAAGAAGACTTATGGGTCTATATGATGTCACATCTTGAGGTGGTTTTCCTGGCTTCTGTATCATAATGACTTGGGCTATTTTCCACTGGCTTGGATAGAAGGATAATCTTAGACATGCGTTTAAGATAGCAAGTATGAGCAGAAGTCCCTTTTTTGGTAGATGTTTTAAGAGGTTAGCGTCAATGAGATCATAGCCGGGGCATTTACCTTGTTTAAGTTTTCGGATGTCCCGTCTTAGTTCATTAAGCGTGACATGTTTCAACGGTAGGCACATCTGATTTGGAGAACTTAAGTATTCGTCTATTTCATTGTCTAGGCTTTGGTCGTTGCTAGGAGGTGGCTCAAATACTTTTTGTAAATGCTCTGCAAATGTAGTAGCTTTCTCACCGTCGGAGCGAGCCCAGGTCCCTAGTTGTGTTTTTATAGGTGTAGCCTGTTGTTTTGGACGCTTCATGTTTTTTGTAGCTTTGTACAGAGAGTAATTTGTGTTACTAGTAGGTGTCAGATTTGTGAGGTAACTCTGTAAGTTCTCATTTGCCCATTGTTTCGTTAGCGCCTGTAGTTGTTGCGATGCTTTATTAAAAGCAGTTTTGTCTCTTTTGTAGTGGTTGTTTTGCCATTCTCTGCGGAGTCGACGTCTTTCAGTTACTCTGTCCCTAATGAACGCAGGGTATACATGCTCTTTAACACTACTAGCTTTACCTTGGGGTGTGGACCTATTAGCTGCGCTATGGATCAAACCATTTAGGTTTTCAATGGCTTGTTCAACTTCTTCTACTGTTTTCAGTGACACCATGAGCTGTACTTCTGCTGTGATAATATTTTTGTATTCTTCCCAGTTTGTTTTTTTATTGTAGATTCTGGGTGGTGCATCATTTAATATTATCTTATTATTCAGGTTAAGAATAACTGCAGAATGGTCTGATGTGAGATCTAAGTCAGATTCCACACTGGTGTTATTGATTATAGTATTTTTTGTTATGAAGAAGTCCAGTAGATCAGGAGTTTTTCGTGGATCAGTCGGCCAGTAAGTAGGTTCACCTGTTGATAAGCAGTCAAGGTTGAGATCCTTAACAGCTTGGTAGAGTTGTCTGCCTCTAGTTGTTACAAGCCTGGAACCCCAGAACGTATGTTTAGCGTTCCAGTCGCCTCCGCTTATATAACGGTGTCCGAGCTTAGAGAAGAAATCATTATAGTCTTCCCGTGATATCTGAGGTTTGGGCGGGCAGTAGACTGCAGCAATTGTAATGTCCGAACTTTTGTCACTGACTTTGATGAGTGTAGCTTGTATCTTGTCTGTCGCGAATGGTTCGAGCGGGTGATGTTTTATGTTAGATTTTATAAGTACTGCCGTTCCTCCATGTGCACTTCCTGATGGATGATTGGTGTTGTAGATAGTATAGCCCCTTATTGAGAAAAAACTTTTACTTGTAAATCTGGCTTCGGAAATTAGTGCTATGTCAATTTTGTTCATGTTCAGGAACATTTCTAGCTCTAATCTGCGTGCGACTAGTCCGTTAGCGTTCCAAGTGATTATTCTGAGATTGGAACTAAATTTTTTTTAGGCTGCTCATTAGCTGGACAAACCTGTCCATCATGTTGTCTACCATGTTGATCATCATGGTTTGAATTCTGTTGAACATCTTATCCAGGATGTCACCCAGTTGTTGCACTTGAAGCGGTTCGTTTGAATTAATTAAGTTGTCTGTTTTAGATTTTATTGCTTCAGCATAAGTTAGTCTATTTTTATTACTGGTACTAAATTTCTTAGGCTGTGAAATATCTACATCTGGGAGTCTCGTTTGTCTGTTTATTATATTTTTGTGCGTGTTTTTCGGTTGAATTTTCAGTATATGCTCCTTGTATTGTTTATATTTTACACATCCCCTATAACTAGCAGGGTGCTTTTGCTGACAGTTCGCACATGTAGCTTCTGTGTCTTTAGTTTTTTTACAGGTGCTGGTGGGGTGGTCTTCTCCGCACTTGACGCATCTGAAAGGTCGGTAGCACTGATTTTTAGAGTGACCAAATCTTTGACACCTTTTACACTGGATAATTTCTTTTTTCTTGTAGGGCGGTTCGAATGATACCTTCATGTGATTTAAGAATTTTAAATTAAATATATCTTTATTGCTTGCCTTGGGTTCCAGGTCTACATAGAACAAAGGTAGAGGTTCTTTTGAGGTTCGGTGGCGTACATTTACAATTTGCCTTACTTCGTGCCCGTGTTCTTTGAGTTTTTCCTTTATTTCAGTAGTATCCTCTGAGCTATGGAGGCCTCTTAGTACAACTCTGTATGGTCTTTCGCTCTTTAACATGTATGTGTAATGGCTAATATTGTCTGAGATAAAATTTTCTCGTATTGATTTATATATTTCTATACTTGCTGGCATTATTTTCACAATGTGTCCTGACTTGAGTGTTGTCATAGTGTAGTCGTCTGCTGATGCAATTTCTTTTAATTTATTTCGGAGGGCGCTGATATCCAGGACACCAGTAACAAATATTGGTTCTGGTTTTGGTGGTTTTTCTATTTCTATATTGTCTGTTGTAGATTCCTCACTGTCTAAAATATCGAATTGATTCTTTGTAGTAATTGCATAAGTGGTTGTGTTAGGCTTTTTCTTTACCTTTTCAGTCTGTGGGGAGTCGGTTTCCACTCTCTTTCTTTTGGCTGGCGGAATTCTGTCCTGTTGCCAGTCGTGCTTGATTTGATCTTTCGTACTAAATATTATTTCAGGGACGTTGATGTCTTGCGGTATAGTACCGAGTGAGTTGCTGCGTGCTTTTGTAAACATGCTCTTGTGCAAGGTTGATTGAATCATAGTAGGGTTTGTTTTATTTTTTTGTTTTTCATTCATTTTGTTCCCACGAGTATTGGACGAAGTACAAGGTCACTTAGGGGTGACGCCATTCCCTAAGAAGGCAGAGTACAACTACGTTTGCCATGTCCGTAGAGGTCGATCGCTATCGACTGATCTCCCATCAGCCATGCAGTCCCTTGGCGCGAGGTCTCACCGTGGACTTGGGGTGATTTTTATAGAAGTTTTCTTCTTCGTGGCCCAGACAATGAAGCCAAGACCGCCGATCCTGTCGTTACAGGGTTGCGGCTAGTGGGGGTCATTTCCTACTCCCACTGATAGGCCAAGCTTGCGCTGGTTTGGTCGAGTTAATTTACCGCCGCTCGAGACCCGGCGTTGTTATTCATTTAGCACCACCCAGGGGACACGTGTAGGGTTATGGTTAGGTAATTCCTACGGACGCGAATAACACTATCCCCCTTGGTATAACTAAAGACAAAAAATAAAAAAAATAATAAAACATACAAGTCTTTATTTGTTATAGACAAATTGATTGAATTTTATCAATTTGTGGCTTCTGAAAATTTACAAAATTTGTCATTAAAAATAAAATATAAGTAATATGCTACTGCCATCTACAGGAGCAATGGGAAACTAATCGAAGCGAAGCCACCTAGTGGCCGACGCCCGTAAACATTTTTGTTGAGTGCTTGAATTGCTTATCTATAACTAATTTATGTGTATTATCTATGGTAAGAAAGACGGCGAATGAATGCTGAACACATTGTTTTATATTTTAAGTGAGAAGAGGGTAAGTTAACTGACGCGACGGCAGACAGACGCGGTGTAACTCTGAAGATGTAAGACATTTATGTTTTAGTTACATAAATTAAGAAAGACGTAATGAAAATTAAGTTTGTGTGAAGTCATCAACTGTTTCACTGGCCCGACCCGAATGTAAAAACCCACATTAATAAATCCATTTGCAGGGTAAAAACTTAAAAGAGTTGCTAGTTAACATTTTTGATTTGTTTTATACGAACGTGACGGTTGTCACTGGCTATAAAAAGGCAGTGCGCCAAAGAATCGCGCCCCGATCCTGTAGACCGAATGGTAAATGGTCGACGTCAAAACACGTCATTACGGATCCTCTCGATCCGTTAACGGTGCTTTTAGGCACCACAAGCACCGGTCACCGTCCTCGTCGAACCCGTCGTTTGCGACGAAGGGCTCGACGAGCGAATTAACCCACAGACACAGCCCACTGAGTTTCTCGCCGGATATTCTCAGTGGGTCACGTTTTCGATCCGGTGGTAGATTCTGCGAAGCACTGCTCTTGCTAGGCTTCGTGTTAGCAACGTCGTCAGGTTTGAGCCCCGCGAGCTCACCTACTAGTTAAGGTTACGCTGAAATAACCTCTCAAGGCTATCAGCATAGGTAGGAAAATAAAGCGTGTAAAAAAAAGAATCGCGCTTTTAAGCTTGCGACGCGGTCTTGTGCGGAAGCTCCCTCGATTCGGCTCGGGGCGACTTGTAAGTCCGTTCTGTTTTACTTTTTGATGTCTCGACTTTATTAAAGTTTCGTTGTTAGGAATTTGTGTTCAGAACGACACAAAGGCAAGACCTACCCCTGCGGGCTTGCAATACGACCTACCATCATTAACAACCCCAATTAATTCCACGATCAAAACTCGTTTTGTTAATGTAAAGAATATAAAGAAATCATTCCTTGTATGTATTTTTATTTAATTACTAGTGATCGCCCGGTTGTCGAAATTCGACTATAATTAATTGAAATTATAAGTTTGTACACTATTAAGATTCTATTTTCAAAGACTATTATACTTCTATAATTACAAATAGAGCCAAGACTACACTATAGAAAAATATTAATAAAGAGAAACAATATTTAATCTATTCTCAATTAGACAACAGACGTCAAGAGCAAAAGTTTGACAATAAATATGATAGTATGAATGCGTGTTGCGTCAAATACATGGTATAGTGTGTGTAATGTTTTCTTTACTGATTTAATGTATTATTAATGTAATGTAATAAAAAATATTAGCATTGTGCACTTCTTCTCTATATTCTCTATGAGTGTGGAAAATTTCATACTCCTCCGTCCGCGCAATTTTCGTAAAAAGGGATACAAAGTTTTTGCTTCACGTATTAATATATAGATTCTTACTTTTCGAATTTGAAGACGTTGCCAACTATTGCACTGTCGATTGCACATAAGATTGAGTTAACATCTGCTATTGACAATTTGTCAATGTTATATAATGTTGATAATCATTTTGGTTGCAATGTTTACGTTTAAGCTTACTGGTGGTAGGACCTCTTGTGAGTCCGCACGGGTAGGTTTAACAAGGAAAGGGACTTAAAATGAAGAAATCGGACCGCAGAAGATCTCATGTGAATTTTTTTGCAAACGAATCTACTGCAAGATTAATAAAATATATATATGTCGTGGATAACGACTTTTAGTAATATTAAGACGGTGGTTTTGATTATTATTTTAAATGATGAAATGTTGTTTTGATAAATATCACAAAATGAAGGGTAGACTCCGTAACGCCACAGTATAAAATGGCGGTACGTGGACAGAGTCGTGGCATTCGGTGTCAGACAGTCATTCCGTCCGTCTCAGTCAGTGAGTTTCTGACAGTCAGTCAGTCAGTCAGTCAGTCGGTCTGTCGGTATGTGGAACGAAACTGTCGGTTTACCCTGTCATTGTGAAAGTCGTGTGTGTTGAGTTTCAATAATTATTATTGAAAAGCTTTATTGACTAAACTGAGTTCAATCGAATACGAGTGATGACGGAACCTACCGCTCAGCCATCCCTGACGTGTGCTGACATATAAATAAATACCAATTGGATGACTTTGCTAACTGTCTGAGAAACATTTCTCGAACCCTCGTCTTAAACGCTTCACGTGTAGTGGCCGGCCTTATTTTGAGTGGGAGCGCGTTCCATAGAAGAATAGATTGCATGCATTGATGCAACGCCTTCAGCTCTAACACTAGGAGCAGGCTTAGGAACCCCGGTAACCGTACTCGTCGAACTCGACAAAGAGGTCGACGTGCAACCTAACCCATGCACCAGCCCTTTGAGTATCTCGCCGGATCTTATCAGCGGGTCGCGATTCCGATCCGGTAGTAGATTCATTCGCGAAGCAATGGCTCTTGAGTTGTGAGGTCTCCTTCGGAGGCGCTCGGACAGTTGTTAGCAAATCCCACGGCTCCTGGCTGAGCCTTTGCTCGCCCACCTGTCCTGTTGAAACTCCTCCGGGCCACCGGAAAGGCCTCCGGGCCACCAGTAATCTTTCAATCATAAAAAAAAAGACTAGATTGAATAGTGAAGGAAGAGAATGTAAATGCATTGTAGCTACAATGATAGTTTTGATGGTTTTATTAAGTACGGCGCCGGAAGCTCGCTGGTATGCGAGTGCGTCTACAAAACAGTTTTCAATGACATCTGCATTCGGGTTCCGCGTGTCGCCTCTAAAATATCTGACCTATTTATGTTGGCTAAATCGGCGTGTGACTAGGCGTAAGGCGGGCGGTTGTTACGAGATTAAATTATAAAGCTTCGTGTTGTTTTACGCATTTTCCTCGAAGTAGGTACTTCACTAAATCTTTATTTATAATAGGGCTATTCGTGCTATTTATAATATGCACCCGAGGGAATCCTTGAGGGACAAGTTTAAGGAAATCAAAATTCTAAATTTAGCGTCCCAATACATTTTTGAAAATTTATTGTACGTGCGTAAAAACATTGTAGAATTCCCCAGAGTCTGCGATTTGCATGTGAACACTAGGAACAAACATAGGCTTGCGTTGCCGGCGGCTCGAATTAAGAAAATAAGCAACTCTTTCAGGGGGCTGGGTGTACAACTTTTCAACAAGATCCCACAAAATGTTCAACTACTACCTGTTCATAGATTTAAGAAAACTGTCAAGGAACGTTTGTGCAACAAGGCATATTATAAAGTTAAGGATTATTTACTAGATGGCACTACGTGGGAATGAGGCGTTCGCTCCTGGCCTTTTCATTTTTCATTATTATTATTATTTATTTGAATTGTATTTTTTTGACTTGTTTTTTCGTATACTGTAAATATGTTTTCTTCTTTAAAAAAAAAAAGAAAATAGTTGAGAAAATACAAAAAAAAAAAGGCCGCCGAGTTTGTTTCGCCGGTTCTTCTCAGGACTGTGGCTTTTTTTGGAACCGGTGGTAGAGTTAACATTTTCTTTTACATTTTGACATTCAACAAGTGTGTTTTTGATGACATCCAAGTTGAAATAAATGATTTTGAATTTGAATTTGAATTTAAATTAATACGTGAAGCAAAAACTTTGTACTCCTTTTTACGAAAACTGCGCGGACGGAGGAGTATAAAATTTCCCACACTTGTAGAGTATATAGAGAAGGATTGCAAAATGCAAAAAATTTTTTAAGTTATGCACTAAAAATACTTTAAATCAATAAATAAATAAAAACATTACACACACTACCATGTGGGTATTTGCTACAACACATATACTCTTTATTTATGGTCAAACATTTGTTATTGTATAGTCTGTGATCAAATTGAGAATAGATTAATATTGTTATTTGTCTATAGTATAGTCTTAGTGATATCTGTAATTATATAAGTTTAATAATGTTCAAAGTTTTAATTAATTTTAAAGTCGAATTTCGACTATCAGGGGACCCTAGTTATCTTAACTATGTGAAGTATCCCTGGAAATTAGTGAGATGCTGGACCATATTAAGCCTACCTGAGATTTCCGCGGGCAAGTACCAATTTTGTAATGAAATACGTATAAATAAATGAAAATAAAATAAGAAATTAAATATATTAATATAAATATAATAAATTAATTATTAGTGGCAGGACCTCTTGTGAGTCCGCACGGGTAGGTACCACTACCCCGCCTATTTCTGACGTGAAGCAGTAACGCGTTTCGGTTTGGAGGGTGGGGCAGCCGTTGTAACTATACTTGAGACCTAGAACTTATACCTCAAGGTGGGTGGTGCATTTACGTTTTAGATGTCTATGGGCTCCAGTAACCACTTAACACCAGGTGGGCTGTGAGCTCGTCCACCCAACTAAGCAATAAAAAAAAATGGAACTAGTAACGTCGAACTCGCTCGAGAAGTACAACGCCATCGAAGCTACTAGACTTCTCTCAGAATGTTCTCGATAAATCTAGGGATGTCGTATCGACTATAAGCGCGTTGCAGAGATGGCACGAAGTCACGGATCTCCTGAAGCGAAGAGGAAGAAGTGAATTAAGAATTTTAAAGTGTTCGTTACGTGTTCTAATTGTTGAATACAGTTTTAATTTATACTTCGGTAAAAATTTTATTGATCCCGATCCCTAGCGCGTACTTAAAACTATCCATGGACCCTAGTAATAATAATAATAATAATAATAATAATAATAATAAGCTCCCTAAAATCCTACCTTACGTCCGAGGCGAACATCTGTCCACGTGGGGAGCGGAAACGCGTACTATCGAAACTTACGCGGCTAACAAGGTAAAGGTAACCCATTAATATGGAGACAAGACTAAAAAGAAAATTGAGAGGGCCGCTTCCCGGGGGCGATCGCCGGGGCACACCTGGAGCTGGCGCTGGGTGTTCCAGCATAGGATCCGTCAGCGGCGGAGAGTTGAGCAGGCGGGCTCTCGCCGGGGATTTACAACCCGAAAATGCTACAGCCGCCAACAGAAATCACGATGTAGAAAGTAGGAGCAATAGCCCATGTGAACCTTACAGCCCGAGTACCGGTTCATACAACCCCTCGGTACAATCATCACCATCATCCTCGGGTCATAGAGGCTCACCAACGTCGACTATGGATGTTGCGCAGGGGGCGAATGCCTTTTTACCTGCGTCCACCAAAGCTGGCAAAACAAGGGTGCGCATGAAATGGAGCAGAGAAGTAAACCTATTTATCATGCGCACCTACTACTACGTCACTAAATTAGAAACTGATCTGACTATTTACAGAAAAAAGCTGCATGAACATTTTTCACTAAAATACCCTAATGTAATAATTTCACAGCAAAGAATATCTGACCAAAAAAGGGCAATAGAAAGAAATAAACTACTATCTCAAGAAACCCTAGACCGACTAAAAGAGGAAGTGAGAAAACAGCTCGAAGACGAACAAACCAATAATGTTGAAAATGAAAAATTAAATTCAGAAACATATTCACACGAATATACGACACTTACTCCACAAACTATTTTAACGAAGAAAACACAGCAACATACAAATATTATCTCTAGCACACAGACCTCTCATTCATCCACTCAAACCGAATCAATAACTCTGCTGTTAGAAAATGAAGTCGATATTTTAAATACTAACCCCACAGAAGGGGCAACACAGACACAAGAAGTTAAAGATAAATTTGAAACGAATTTAACAATGTACTCAGGCATGGACCCTAAAGCAAGGCCGCCATTGCCTAAACTTAAATATAGCTCTAAGCTAAATGAACTGATACGTCTATTTAATAATGACATACTTGTAGATTACATCTCACCAGACACACAACTATCAGATGTACATACATTAACATATTGCACCGCCGTAACTATTTCGGAACAACTAAAATATAAAATTATAGCAATAGAAGGAAACGCGAGACATAAAAAAAACTTCAAACCACCGTGGCAACAAAGATTGGAGAAGGATATAGCAAAATTGAGAGCAGATATTGGTAAACTGACCCAATACATAAATAATAATAGATCTAAAAAAGTAGTCCAAAGCGTTGAACAAATATTTAAAAACACTAAAATACACACATCACACGAAAATGGCAATAAAAAATCTCAAGAATTTTTAGACACACTGAAACAAAAATTAGCTCTAAAAGCCCACAGACTAAAAAGATATAACAACTCACAGAAACGAAAGAATGAGAACACTATATTTCTAACAAATGAAAAACTATTCTACAGAAACCTAATAAAGCCGAAAACTGATCGAGACAATAGTAATATAGATATACCAACAGCAGAACAATTGGAAATGTATTGGGCTAGGTTATGGGAAAATAGTGCAAAACATAATGACAAAGCAAATTGGATTACTGAAGAAAAAGAAAGATGGGATACAATAGAAGAAATGCAATTTGATGACGTGACAGAGGAAGAAATAACTACTATAACAGCTAGACTACATAACTGGAAATCCCCAGGTATAGATAAAATCCATAATTTTTGGTTTAAAAAACTAATTTGCTTACACAAAACAATAGCCAAAAATCTAACAGATATTATCTCTGGAAATCAAAGTATTCCCGAATTCATAGCGACAGGAATCACTTATATGATACCAAAAGGTGACTTCTCTATAGAAGCATCCCAATATCGACCAATTACATGCCTTCCGACTATTTACAAAATTTTAACAACAGTTATTACAAAGAAAATAAATTCACATATAGAACACAATAATATCTTAGCTGAAGAACAGAAAGGGTGTAGACGAGGCCACATGGGCTGCAAGGAACAGCTAATTATAGACTCAACCATCATGAAACACGCCACCACAAAAAATAGAAATTTACACTGTACATATATTGACTACAAAAAAGCTTTTGATAGCATCCCACATTCATGGCTGATCCAAGTCCTAGAAATCTACAAAATTAACCCTATAATAATAAGCTTCCTACGCAATATCATGACACATTGGCAAACCACACTTAAATTAAAAAACCCTCCTAATTTTGTAACAACACGACAAATAGCCATAAAAAAGGGTATTTACCAAGGTGATTCTCTCAGCCCTTTGTGGTTTTGCCTCGCCTTGAACCCACTATCCCATCAATTGCATAATGACCGGGCGGGATACCGCATTAAACAACAAGATAACACCGAAACAATAATATCACACCTGATTTATATGGACGACATTAAATTATACGCAAAAAATGACAAAGAAATGAAAAAGTTAATAGATACTACCACGATATTCAGCAACGACATCAGTATGCAATTTGGACTTGATAAATGTAAAACCGTACATATAATAAAAGGAAAAGTCCAACCCGGTGATTATACAATAGATGACACAAACACAATAACGGCGATGGAACCTAGTGACCTTTATAAATATCTGGGCTTTCAGCAGCTCAAAGGACTCGATCATATAACAATAAAGCAATCATTAACTTCAGAGTACAAAAAACGTATCAATGCCATTTGCAAAACGAAATTATCTGGAAAACATCTTATAAAAGCACTGAACACCTATGCAATACCCATTCTAACCTACTCATTTGGAATAATAAAATGGAGCAAAACTGACATAGAACAAATAGAACGCATAACAAGGACTACATTAACAAAACACAATAATCTTCATCCAAAATCTGCAATAGAAAGATTGACAATTAAAAGACAAGACGGGGGTAGAGGCATGATAGATATTTGGCATCTATGGCGTAAACAAATACACAGCTTAAAAACATTTTTCTACATAAAATCAGATTTAAGTGAAATTCACAGAGCCATAGCACAAAATGATAACAACTACACACCGCTAAATCTCAAACAAAAAGAACTAATAGATAATACAGAAAACCTAAGAAATAGAAACCCACAAAAAGACATGGAAGAAAACTGGAAGAAAAAAGCGCTACATGGACGACACCCTCATGACCTAAGCCAATCTCACATAGACAGCAAGGCATCAAACATGTGGCTCAAAACAGGAAGTCTGTTCCCCGAAACGGAAGGATTTTTAATTGCCATACAGGACCAAGTAATAAACACAAAAAATTACAGAAAATATATTATTAAAGATCCCACTATTAGAGACGATAAATGCCGCAAATGCAACACCCAGCCAGAAACAATACAGCACATAACTGGAGCATGTTCAACCCTTACACAGACAGATTACACTCACAGACACAACCAACTTGCTAATATTATCCATCAACAACTGGCTCTCAAACATAAATTGATACAAAATATAAACACACCGTACTACAATTATAAACCACAAACCGTTCTTGAAAATGACTCCTGTAAACTTTATTATGATCGCGCTATTCTTACCGATAGGACGATTCACTACAATAGACCGGATATCACTTTACAAGATAAAAACAATAAAGTCACCTACATTATTGACATTGCAGTCCCGAATACCCACAACATTCAAAAAACGTTTACAGAAAAGATGACAAAATACACAGAACTTAAAGAAGAAATAGTTAGAATTTGGAAACAGAAAAAAGCATACATAGTCCCAATAATAATCTCAACCACTGGAGTTGTCCCAAACCACATCCACAACAGCTTAAAGCTTCTAGATTTAAAAGATAACATATTTATTTCACTACAAAAGGCAGCTATCCTAAATACATGCAGAATAGTGAGAAAGTTTATGCAGCTTGAAGAAAACCAAACTTACTACACGCAATAAAAACTAGCATAATTATTAACTCATAACTAATGTATATTACTTGGCCAAAAGCCCGTATATACAGTTCCACCGGCTCTGTCGACAGACTGAACTGAGAAAGGGGAAACATATGTAAATAATAATAATAAACATTTATTCCAAACACAAATTAAGTACAAAAAATAAATAAAAAAGATAACAAAAATAACGAGGCTTGGAAATGGTTACCGGCTCAGCAATGCCTAACAGTATCGAGACAATCGGTACTGCGGCGCTGATCTTCCGCCGGCACCTGCGGAGTGACGCGCACACCAGCATCAGACCGACCAATACACATCATTGTAAAATATATTAAAAAATAAAAAGAACATGAATAATAAAAAATAAAAAAAAACAGTTATGAAAAGGACAACAAAATGACATTATTAAATTAATTAAATAAAAATTAGTAGGTATTATATAGAAAGTATTCTTTCCATTTGGGACTGCTTTTTTAAGCAATAACTTTGTGCAAAAACATCCAGTTAAAAGACTACGAAGACCACGTTCCATTTCGTTTTAACGTCGCGTTCTTGTCGCGCAGACCACGTAGAAATTACTTTACGTGACAAAGCTTCGTCCTAAGCAAATAATCGGTATGCTATAAAGCTTTTCTTGCGTGAGTACCTCGGAAATAAGTTTTCCATTTGTCGGCCGTGCACCTGTTGCTTTTGAATACGTTATTGCTACAATTTTTATTCCCTAAAATAAGTTTATTGTATTTCACTACTTAATGTGTTCAAATAGTCGCCGATCTGAACCGAATCGGCTGGTGGTTAATGCTAAATTGGGACTTACTTACTGGTGGTAGGACCTCTTGTGAGTCCGCACGGGTAGGTACCACCTATTTCAGCCGTGAAGCAGTAATGCGTTTCAGTTTGAAGGGTGGGACAGCCGTTGTAACTATACTGAGACCTTAGAACTTGTATCTCACGGTGGGGGGCGCGTCTACGTTGTAGATGTCTATGGGCTCCAGTAACTACTTAAAACCAGGTGGGCTGTGAGCTCGTCCACCCATATAAGCAATAAAAAAAAACCTTTTTTTTTCCTACCTATGCTGATAGCCTTGAGAGGCTATTTCAGCTTCGCCCTAACAAGTAGGTGAGTTCACGGGGCTCAAGCCGTAAGTGTTGCTAGCACTGGCCCTAGCAAGAGCAGTGCTTCGCAGAGTCTACCACCCGATTGGAAACGCGACCCACTGAGAAGATCCGGCGAGAAACTCAGTGGGCTGTGTTATGGGATAATTCGCCTCGCAAGCGACAGGTTCCACGAGGACGGTGACCGGTATCTTCCCATGCAAGCTCATAGACAGAGCAGTTTTACTATTACTTTGTCTTATCTGTATCTCTATAGGCAAAAGCTACCAAAATCACACATCCACGAAAACTGTAAATTATTTTAAGCCTCAGCTATAGACGTAGTGAGAAATTATTTTCCTTCGGGAAAACTCGGATCTTTATCGGAATACGATGACACCCCAACTGTCAATGAATGATCGTATTAAATAAGTGACATTTTCCATAGACCTTATAATTCAGTGACATTTTCGCATCCATTAATATCATAGACTTATATAGTATACTTCAGTGATTAATATGGAACTTTATTGTTTAGTGTCAAATTTCAAAATAAATAATGTCATTGTATCTATATATTAATACGTGAAGCATAAACTTTGTATCCCTTTTTACGAAAATTGCGCGGACGGAAGAGTATGAAATTTTCCACACTTATAGAGAATATAGAGAAGAAGTGCACAATGCTAATATTTTTTTTAAATAATGCATAAAAGATACATTATATCAATAAAGAAAACATTACACACACTACATACCATGTATTTGACGCACACACGCATGCATACTATTTATTGTCAAGCTTTTGTTCTTGATGTCTGTTGTCAAATTGAGAATAGATTAAATATTGTTTGTCTTTGTTAATATTTTTATAGTGTAGTGTAGTCTTGGCGAAATTTGTGATTACAGAAGTATAAAATACAATCATAATAGTGTACAAACTTACAATTCCAATGAATGAATGAATGAATGAATGATTTATTTTATTTCAGACAACAATAAGTCCATATGTGTACATAGTATCATTGAAATATACTTAACATTAAAAAAACCAATCAAATAAAAAAAAAATATAAATATACATAATTATAGTCGAATTTCGACTACTGTAGGGCCACTAGTAATATAGAAATGTTACAACCATAATAATTATGAAATTAGCACGATAAATACGAACTTTTCCGAAAAAATACGAAGGTAAATCTTTTCTCACTATATCTCTAATGACAAGTAGAAATGCAAGATTTGTTAGTTGTATTAATTATGTTTAAGGCTCTTTAAAACCGAAGATAATGCTGTATCTTTAAGAATTACATCTTGACCTTGGCTTTGACCTGACGTCAAATGATGGCACAGATAACTTGAAGTGTATCGTTATCTTCGTATTTCCATAAATATTGTACGAAGGCATTTTCATGGGCTTTTGACTCTTCGAAGAAACTGAATTGGTTTGTAAGAACTTAAGCGTTTTCGTCTCGGGGTCTTATAATTGTACTCTAAATAAATCAAATTGAGATTGACTCGTATTAGTGTGTTCAATAATTTCTACGAAACTTATTTCATGTCGTTAAAATTAAAATAAGACTTGACCTAAAGGTCTTAGTTACCAGGTCATAAAAACCTTAAAAAATTTTTTGTTAAAAAATGGCGGAATTTTTTCCCTCCATATCGATTCTTACTTTAAAGAAGACATTGCATGTGCATTTGACTGATAGCTTTGATTTATTCTTTTAAGTACATAAGTACCTACATTATTATAGTAAGGAATCCACGAACAGAAAATCATAAAGCCTATTTAAAATTAGGATGTTAATAATTAAACCTATTGCCAAATTTGACAGATAATAAATAATTTACACTTGCATATTGATATCGAATTTCAACGGAAGGCGAAAGGTTCGATATCGAAAATTCAATTTGTAAACGTATTAGAATTTTTTATAACCTAACATATTTTACTAGTTTAGTTTGTTTGTATGTGATGGAATCTTTGACTGTCATTTTCACCTACTTCAAGGGGTCCGATTAATTTGATAATTTTCACACGCGTCAAGGACCGACGACCATGCAATACTCTTTATGCTCTGATATCCTGACCAGTATCAACAGGATACAAAAAAAAAATGAAATTAGTTCGGTTTGCTATTTCAGCATAATTTTTTAAATTACCTACTTTTACTATTTTTAAGATTAGATTGATAAACATGTACATATTAAAATTGGAATCCCCAAGTCGATTCCTTCGCCTCTAGCGTTAAGAGACATTCTCAATGTTTAATAAGTACCTACAAAAATTAGTAACACGTACGATATTATTTAAACTATTAACACATTACCTTTTATCTCGTGAAATCCCTATACAAAATCCAATTAATCACAGCAAACTATGTTGAAGTCGGCTAGCGGCATACTTTAGTGTCCGCTACGAAAATATTCAAACGTTTATTTTAATCTTAATAATTTGGCAAACGACCAGTTCAACTGGGAACCGCACTAACAAAACTGAGCCGTTCAAAATCGAACCCTTTGCACTAAACTTGACGGAAAAAAAACTTGATACGTCACTTTCGTTTGTCGAACGCGCGCTTTGTATAAATTTTCGTGAGCCACCGCGACACGTGCTCTCTCTTTCGATTCTGAAGCCGGACTGAATTTCTGAAGCGGGTCCGGTGAAACGGTAATCTCAGTGCAGAACGAGAGGCATCGGACGTCTCTTTCTGGCGGCTTCAGGAAATTGCTGAAAGCGCCGTCTGCATAGACGTGTAGGCGACTCGGATACGTTCAGTATTTTATCTTTTTTTTTTTTATTTTTTTTTTTCAAGCATAGACATCAGAACGCCATCATTTAAACTCTTAATAGTTCACAAAATTAAATGAGAAGACATTGCATTTTCGATATTTAAAACTGAGAAATGTAATGCGTTTATTTTAAGGAAACTTAAGCCCATAAAATTTCACATACAATCACATAATATTTAAATCAAATACCTACAACATAATTAAAATTATAATTTATCAGAATGATTAAAAATAAAAATAAACAAAAATTAAATCAAATCAAATGAAATTGAATCAAAATTATTACTGTTGCCAATTGTCGGTACTATTTGATATTTATATACGTAATGAAAAGATTTCTTATTTTACCAAACAATCATACACATCATTTGTAGTATTAAGCGGTAGGCAGCGGCTTGGCTCTGCCCCTGGCATTGCTGAAGTCCATGGGCGACGGTAACCACTCACCATCAGGTGGGCCGTATGCTCGTCTGCCTACAAAGGCAATAAAAAAAAACAAAAAAAAAAACATAAACTTTGTTTTTACTCTCACGAAAACTATTGATACATCTATCTATCTTTGCCGTTCGTTAGTCTCGCTAAAACTCGGGAACGGCTGGACCGATTTGGCTAATTTTGGTCTTGAATTATTCGTGGAAGTCCAGAGAGGGTTCAAAAGGTGAAAAAAAATATGAAAATAGTCGGAATTAAATAAAAACAAACAATTTTGTTTTTCCTTTGATGTGTCCCCCGTTGGACGGATTCCTTTTATTTTTTTACGTTTATTTTATACAAAAGTTTAGGTCTTTTATTTATCGATTGAGGCACTACGAAGTCTGCCGGGTCAGATAGTTTTTTTTTTATAAAAACTAATTCAAAAATATCGGCTGATCCAAAATGAGAGTCAGTGTCGAGCCTTATCCGCACAGAAATTACAATCTTGATTGGATATTAAGCTATAAGCCTCGAATGATATAAAGAACGTGCCGAGGAGTTATTAGCGGGCCTACAGCGTGGGGAATCTTTATATTACAGACTCGCATTGGGACCAATTTTGTAAACTTTGAGAGGTACTATAACGTAATGACGTATCTATACTTGAGACCTTAGAACTTATCTCAAGGTGGGTGGTGCATTTACGTCGTAGATGTCTATGGGGTCCAGTAACCACTTAACACCAGGTGGGCTGTGAGCTCGTCCACCCATCTAAGCAATAAAAAAAAAAAAACTTCTCGAAAAGGTACTCGCTTTTGAGGCAATCCAAGGCTGCACATTCAGGACGTCTGCCGTATGATTTTGCAGTGAATTATCTTTCTTTCACTCTGTAAATAATTATACAAAATCGGCATGTAGTTCATAAATAAGGTAACGTTAACAGTTATTTTTAACAGTTGCTTATTATTATTACACACTTTATATTAGCTTCACTTGTATGTATGTTTGTCTGTTTGTAACTGACTCCTTTAAACGCGATTTTGACCCACTTCAAACGACCAGATTTCATTCAAACTTTGTAGATTTATCGAGGACCGATGACAATACACTAATTTGATAAGATTTATTCCATTATTCAATTTGCAAAATAAGATTTTTTGCCAATTTATATAATATTTATCTATATTCGATAAGGCAGGAATCGATGTTCAAGTACTTAATAGTTTTAAAAATACGCTTTTATAGAAAATTTAACTAAAATATTAAAAATAAATAATAGTTTAAAAAAAAAACTAAAAAACAAGCTTTGTATATAAAATTCAACTAAAAAATAGAAAATAAATTTTAGTAAATTTAAATTGAAAATAGTGTAATATATTTTATTAAAAAAAAAAAAGCGTGGATTACAATCACAGAGAGTTCCAACACACCACCCGCTAGCTCATTATGAGAGTCCCCAGAGACTTTTTTTTTTATTGCTTAGATGGATGGACGAGCTCACAGCCCACCTGATGTTAAGTGGTTACTGGAGCCCATAGACATCTACAACGTAAATGCGCCGCCCACCTTGAGATATAAGTTCTAAAGGCTCAGTATAGTTACAGCGGCTACAACGGCCCCACCTTTCAAACCGAAACGCATTGCTGCTTCACTGCGGTAATAGGCGCAGGGCGGTGGTACCTATGGATGCTGACTCAGATGAGGTCCTACCACCAGTAAAAAACTAAATAATGATTTCAGTTGGCTCTGGTATCAGATCTATAGTTCTTATCGCTAATTGTTCAACAAATTCTTTGAGAATAAAACTCGGCAATGGGGGAAAATCACGTCGATTGTCTAGACTCAAACTAGTATTCCATGTATTGGAACCAGAAATTGCCACAAAAGATTGACCCTTCAAACCAGGACCCAAGTTTTCTTCGCATTATTGTGGTACAACAGCTTCATAATACGACATCTATGGGCTTCGGTAAACATTTAATACCAGGTGGGCCGTGAACTAGTCCAATCATCTAAGCTAAAAAAAAAACTCGCGGGAGCCAAACGTTTCGAATTCTGAGATTGTGTATTTTATTTCCTACTTTAATAACTTAATTAGTTTTTTTATCTATTCAATTATTTTAGATAAACTGCTTGTTAATAATTGTAAAATTACTTTTTTTTCTTCTTCAAAAAAGACGTTCGCCGAGTCAAGTGTAACGGGTCTCATGTTTTGTAACACTGTGGGGACAACGGTACTCTTATTTGTAATTATAAGCTGTAACAATTTTTTCAACACAAAAAAATACAACCAATATTGCTAGTTACCACGAATAAGGCTTTGTTTACGAGCATCGTCAGCCCGCTGAGTTTCTGAGCGGATTTTCTGAGTGGGTCGCGATTCCAATCCAGTGATGCATTCGCGAAAAAGCGGCCCTTAAGGTGTTGGAGCCCTAAAGTTCACCCAGATAAACCAAAAAGTTATTCGAACATCTCGGTCTGTGCCTTTCATCACAAAAACCACAACCTCCTCCTTGTTTTTTTTTATTACCAATGAATTCTTGCACTACTACTAAATAATATACCCGCTTTAAGTGGAGCCACACATGATTCACCTGCGTGACAGCCGCGTGATGTATGAGAACGACGTTGGCAGTGTTATTGGCTTGATTCAATCTCGCGTATTTTAAGGGGCGCAACTGATTGTTCTATTACTGTTTATTTTAACATTTGCGAATCATTATTGTACGGGAAGCCCAGTGAGTTTCTCGCCGGATCTTCTCAGTGGGTCGCGTTTCCGATCCGGTGGTAGATTCTGCGAAGCACAGCTCTTGCTAGGGCCAGTGTTAGCAACATCATCAAGTTTGAACTCCGTGATCTCACCTACTAGTTAAGGTTACGCTGAAATGGTCTCTCAAGACGATCAGTTTAGGTAGGAAAATTTTTTTTTACGGGCGATTAAGTGGCAAATAAATGTAATAAATACCTGCCTTGAGACGTTTATTTATATTCGTGGTCCCTCAGTAGTCGATATTCGACTATAATTAATTGAAATTATAAGTTTGAACATTATTGAGGTTCTATTGTCAAAGACTATATTATAACTTCTATAATTAATAACTTTTTTAAGGGATTTTATGGCCTGGTAACTGAGACCTTTAGGTCATGTCTTATTTTAATTTATATTCTTATTTGTATGAAAAATGATAATATGGAGTGAAATGAAATGAAGATGATTAATTTGAGACATTAATCAACTGGGATGAAATTAAATGAAATGAGATGAGATGATATGGGATGCAATATAATCTCAGTAAAATGGTGGTCATTTACTGAGATTTTTTCAGTGGACTTTTTGGAGCATCCCTAGAATTTACGTCCAGTTTATTTATCTATAGCGTGGCCTTGTCGAAATCTGTGATTATAGAAGTTATAGTCTTTGACAATAGAACCATAATAATGTTCAAACTTATAATTTAAATCAATAATTATAGTCGAATTTCGATTACTTAGGGGCCGCTAGTATAACAAAAAAGGAATTTCATTACAAAAATTGATGCCTGCTTGCGGGATTTGAACTGTCGCATCGCTAATTACGGGTACCCCGGACGTGTTATACTCTAGGCTGCGACTACGCAAGCCATCGCGAGCAAAGAGCTTAACGCTGAAGCTTATGAGAAACAATATGTTGGCCACACAAAACAAGTTAGTTATAAAGCTGTTCTCAAATATTGTTTAAGTTGAGAGAAACTGAAATTCTCGACTTCATTCACGGAATTTATGGGAGTTTTAAAATGTTCATAAAAACTCACAGCCCACCTTGAGATATAAGTTCTAAGGTCTCAGTACAGTTAAATTAAGCAAATTATGATTTGGCGGGTTTGATTTTTATTACACAATGTTATTCCTTCACCGTGGAAGTCAATCGTGAACATTTGTCAAGTACGTATTTCATGAGGAATATTGGTACCCGCCCTGCGGGATCCGAACACCGGTGCATCGCTAAATACGAATGCACCGAACGTCTTATCCTTTAGGCCACGACTACTTCATATTATGTATCTATACTAATATTATAAAGTTGAAGAGTTTGTTTGTTTGAACGCGCTAATCTCAGGAACTACTGGTTCGATTTGAAAAATTCTTTCAATGTTAGATAGCCCATTTATTGAGGAAGGCTATAGGCTATATAACATCACGCTAAGACTAATGCAAGCGGAGCAACAATAAATAATGTTTCAAAATCGGGCTGCGGGCCGTTGCATTCGCTACAGAAATGATTAAAGTTTCGCTGAAATAATGTAGAACAGAATTGTTCCTCTTTAAAAGATCTAAAAAAAGTCCGCGACAGCATATGTCTATATGTTAAGGTTGGCTCACTATAACGTTTTTTATGCTAACCAAATTTGTTCTAAACTAAAGCATTATATTTTGTGAACTATTCCACGCGGACGAAGTCGCGGGCAAAAGCTAGAGAGAGAGAGAGAGTATTCTTTATTGTACACCAAAAAACAAATAAACAGTGCGATACATTAAACACAAAAAAGTGCAATTGGCGGTCTTATCGCTAAGAGCGATAACTTCCAGACAACCATCAGGTGGACAAGAATCATTTGGAAACGAACTACGCGCGGTGTACCAATCCAGTGAAATACATATGCATATAATATGTACACATACATATACACATACATGCACACATACATATCTCCGTAAATATACATACAACTAATACACAATGTATTATAATATAATAATAATAAGCTAGTCTATATATATATTGAAAAAAAATTCGATATTCGTCGTAAGAATATTCAAATGTATAGCTATACCGAAGACAGCCAAAACAGGCGCGCGTCGACATTAGTAGGCGACATTCAACGCGTTCGCGTTAAAAATTTCCCCGCCCCGGAATACCGCGGCGTCAATTTGCTGGTCGTTCACGCGAGAGGATGTCGATACACACGCATTTGTATTGCACACATGAACGCCGCGTTAAATTTTAATAGCAATCGATTTATATTTTCGATGTTTTTTTTCCTTGAAAGCCTTGAGAGAGTATTTCAGCTTCGCACTAACATGTAGGTGAGCTCACGGGGCTCAAACCAGGAATGTTGCTAATACTGGCCCTAGCAAGAGCAGTGCTTCGTAGAATCTACCACCGGATCGGAAAGGCGACCCACTGAGAAGATCCGGCGAGAAACTCAGTGGGTCTATCGGTTAATTTACTCGTCGAGCTCTTTGTCGCAAGCGACGGGTTCAACGAGGATGGTGGCCGGTGCTTGAGGTACGTAAAAGCACCGTTAATGAATCCGTAATGACATGTATGATTTCGAATAGTAAAAGCTGGCATATGTATGTAAATTCGTTTTCTCTGTCCGTACGTTATAGCAAATTTGGAGCCCATAGACAATAACAATGTGATTGCGCCGACCCACCTTGTGATATGAGATCTAAGTCTCAGTTTTATAGTAATTACATACATAAGAATTGCTAACTTAATTAGAGTATTCGAATTATAATTATTTTAGCACCACTGTTTTATTTACTTCAAAGGAATCCATGAAGAATTCAGAATTCAGAAGCCACCCAGAACGTGGCCTCAGTTTGGCTACTAGTGTCGTATTCATTTATGCGAGCTAAAATAAAATAATAATAGAAAGTGTGTGTGTGCGCACACACGCACACACACGCCCACCCACACACACACACACACGCACACACGCACACACACACGCACACACGCACGCACACCCGCACACACGCACGCACACACGCACGCGCGCACGCACACGCACACACGCACACACGCGCACACACACGCACACACGCACGCGCACGCACACACGGTAGACGTGAAACTTTAACAAAATAAAAATCTTCGCAAGGGTCAACCAGCAATGACCAGCATACAATGGAGCATTCTCACCCTAGGGGAACCGCCTGCAATTTGCATGATCACGGCATCCCTACCCCGGTAAGTAAGATTTAAAAAGAGAAATACGAAAACGTTTATCAACTGTGTAACATATCGTCACCGCGATTCAGGAATTGTTGAATTTACGTGCAGCGACATCTGTTGATAACAAACTAAATAGAAATAAGATATCGTCGGTTAAATAGAAAAGTGACATTTCTCAAAAATATTGTAAATTAATATTATCTGTTAAAACGTTTTTTTATCGTATGTATTTTAATAGAAAAATGACACATCATCAAATTAAACGTCAAAAACTCCGTACTGCCACAAGTGTCACTTTGATACTCTGTGGTAATTCGCCATTTTCATTGTTGAAAAACGTCACTCTGCCATTTGCAACGCAAACGCGAACGTGCGAACACGGACGCTTCTCAAGAACAGTGACATTTTCCAAAAAAGTGCTTGAATACAACTGTAAAAGGTAAGTAATATCTACGAAATAATGTATTTTTTCGAGAAACGACGTTTTTCAATTTAATTTTGGTTTTAGTTGTGCCAAAAGTTTTAAAGAAGAATGTATTTTTTTGACATGTGACATCAATTTGAGAAATTATATGAAAGAAATACGACCGATTTCTACTTAGGACATTTATCTATATAATTATACATTTAGCTGTAATATAATAGATTCAATAGAAAATAGTTACAATTTGAAATATGACTGTAAGGTTCAAAAAATAGATTATTGTTCATGTTTTTTTTCTAAATAAAGATTTATCTTTTGCAATATTTACTTAAAGGCATTTTACAAAATTGAAAGTGCAATGTTTTTGAATGGACTTAAAAACAATGTATTTTTTTAAATTAAATCTTTATATAAATATATTCATTTATTTTTAGGATGAATCGTAGTGCGCAAATTTTGAAAATGGTGTTCTCTGAAGACCAAGAGAATCCAGTTGTTTATAATAAGCCCATTTTCAGTCCTTTAGATACTGTTCGCAGTCTTGTAAAAAGCGATGTTAATAATATATCAAATTTAAATAGCCACAGTTATGTTTCGGATTCACAAATTGTGCCATATTTTATGAAGAATGATCTACCTGGACCAAATAATGTTGATATGGAACCTACAGTAAATTATTCAGAATCAGTATCAAGTAACCAAATACAACTTTCTGACCTTCAACGTCCACGATTGAATAAAGTAGTTCCAGAATCTAATTGTTCTTCAGAATACAATGATGATAATTCTAAATCTGAATATTCTAATAGTCAAAATGACTTTTCATCTGATGATGTCGATAATGACCCCGATTTTTTATATAAAGATCTTGAATTATCTTCTACATCTGAAGATGAAAGCATCACAATGAGTAATCGGCGAGAAAAAATAATTGAAATTGAACAAGAAAAGAAAAAAGGAAGAAAACGGAGAGCTGTACCCAAAGAATGGAAAAAAAATAAAGCAAAACTATTAAGGAACTCTGGAAAAGCGTATTTATCGTCATCTAAATCAAAAAAGCTAATGAAAGAAAGGGAATTAAAACCAACTTGTAATGATAAGTGTAAACTGAAATGTTTTAATAAGATAAGCGAGGAAAAGCGTCAAATTATTTTTTCGAACTACTGGAAGATGGCAGACTTAGAAAAACAACGTCAGTTCATTAATAAATATGTAAAAGCAATTAAACCTAAATATCGCTATATTCGTGAAGGAAGTACTAGAAAAGATTATAATCACGCATTTTATTTTGAAGTAGACAAAGAAGATATCCGGGTTTGCAAAACATTTTTCAAAAATACATTAGGCATATCAGATAGACCAATAAGAACGGTGATTTATATGCAAAACTCTGTAGTTGGAGGTTTTCTAGCAGGTGATAACCGAGGGAGACATGGAAACTACAATAAACTTGACAGCACAGTTATTGAAAGGATTAAAGAACACATCAATTCCATTCCTAGAATCGAGAGTCATTACTGTCGGGCTACTACAAGTCGAGAATATATTGAAGGAGGGCTTTCCATTGCGCAATTGCATAGAGACTATGTTGAAAAATGCCGAGCAGAAAGTCGATCGTATGCTGACTATCAAATATATTATAATATATTTAGCAAAGAATATAATATTTCGTTCTGATCTCCAAAAAAGGACCAATGTGAAGATTTTGCAGCTTATGATAATGCAGAAGATAAACAGCCATTAGAGGACAAGTATTTTTCTCACCTAGAAGAAAAAGACTTAGTCAGGAAAGAAAAAGAACTGGATAAAAAAAATACAAATAATAAATGTATAGCTGCCACCTACGATTTGCAAGCCGTAATGCCATGTCCTAGAGGTGACATCTCCAATTTCTATTACATTTCTAAACTGAACGTACTCAACTTTACCATTTACGAGCTTGGCTCCAAAGATGTGAATTGCTACGTCTGGCACGAAGGTGAGGGATTAAGAGGGGTAAATGAAATAGGCTCCTGCGTTTTAAATTATTTAAGAAGGCTCCAGGAGCAAAGTAAAGAAGACTTTCAAGTTATATTTTACAGTGACAATTGTTGTGGACAACAAAAGAATAAATTTATGATTGCAATGTATATATACGCTGTAACTAATTTAAAAAATTTGACGTCAATCACTCACAAATTTTTAATAAAAGGCCACACCCAAAATGAGGGAGATTCTGCTCATTCTACTATTGAGCGCAATATTTCCAGATCTCTGAAATCAGCTCCTATTTATGTACCAGAACAATACATAACATTGATTAGAACCGCAAAAAAAAAGGGGAATCCCTATAAAGTCCATGAACTAAACCACGAAATTTCTTTGACATTAAAAAGATTGCGGATGGCATAGGACCAAATTATACAACAAATGAAGATAGAGAAAAGGTAAAGATGGGTGATATTAAAGTTATTAAAGTGGAGAAAAGGTACAAAGACCGATTTTTTACAAGTTATCTTATAAAGAAAATGATTTTAAAACTGTTGTCATCAAAACTCGAACAACCAAGAAAAATACAGAGTTCACAGAATTAGAACGTCTTTATTCCTCAAAATTAGGCGTTTCTAATAATAAAAAAGCAGGCATACTTACACTAATAGATAAAAATATTATTCCTAGGTTTTATAAAAGCTTTTATGAAAATCTATAGATATCTAAATAATATCTTATTTCTAAGATTGTATAGATAAGCTTAAGTATTTGGGTTTTGGAATCCATGAGATATTGTTTAATGTTACTGGAATTTCAATGTTTGTGTTTTTTAATACTTTGGATAAGTTTGATTCTATAAAATATGCTTTATTTGATTTTTGAGACTGATAATATAATTTAGTCCTATACTAACTAAACAAGCATTCATATTGAAATGTGATTAAGATTATTAGATTTAGAGTATTATATATAATAATAAAATCTTAATTTAAATCAAACTGAACATTATTTACTTAAATATTATAAGAAGACTTCACTTTTAACTATTTGATCTCAATGTTGTTTCCATTGATAATTTAATAAGTTCATTTGCGACAAGATACAGATTTGTTAATTTTCGAATTACTATTGAATGTTAATTCATAACACTTTTTAAATAAATATTTACTTTTATACCACATTTTATCTTATTAAAACTGTTTTTCGACTACAAAAACGTTTAATTTTTGAAAAAATACTTATTCAGTGGTATTCATTTCATATGTGGAAAAACGACACTTCCAGCTAGAATTGCCATATTTTTTATTAAATTATTAAAAACAAATAAATCATCATTATCAGCATTTAAATACCTATTAAATGATATACAAAACTTATTAGTTAAAATCTAACAGATGCCGAAAAATTAATTTTAATAAAATTCAATACTTTTAACTATGTGTACTGTAAAGTTTGGTCTTTTTGATTTATGTCACTTTTCTATTTAACCGACGATATATGGACTTATTTTTTCGTTTCATCGAGTTTGAAATCACAACGATTCTAAAGAAGCTTCACTCCAATAACGCTTCGATACAGCGCACAATTTCGATCCGTATATCCGTTAGAAGAATCCGTTGAATCGGGTAGAAATTCAATTTGCTATGCATTTAGTTCGCTCGACGTTCTGATAATTGAGTCAAATTTATTTTACTAAGACTCCCTTTTGAGGATCTTCTCTAAGTTTCCTTATTGCAGTACTAATGATTGCTTCTTGTGTCGTTATTTTAAAAGACTTCAAAACGCAGAGAGGACGGTTCTCTGCTCAAAAGCGCCTCATTGTTTAAGTCGACTGACATTACGTATTTGCTCGGATCACAATGCAGCTATTTCACAGCCAAAAGATAACACAGCTGACCGCAAGCTTCAGCTTTGATACACAACTTCGTGGTCCCAACGGTGTGCTTAGTGCTAGTTTTGTAATGTTCTCGATAGCGTAAAAGTTAACTCATATTGCATTTGACATCAATTTGCCTACGTTTGCGCTCCGCTGTTCCAACTGCATACAAATTTGAGTTAACTTTTACGCTATCGAGAATGTTAAAAAATTCGCATTAAGCCCACGGAACACAGTATTTTCTATCCTTCGTAATAGAAGACACAGCTCCTTTGCGCCTACAGATATATTACCCAAAATCAGCTGAACTTAACTTGCTTAATTCTGTGCTGGTTTCAATCTAGAAGAAGGATCCGGTGTCGGTCTAGAATCGAGAAAGGGAGAGCCTTCATTTCAAAAATAAACGCGTTACTTTTTTTCTAATTCCCCTCCGAGGTAAATATTTTGTCGGAGGATAAGACATCCTTAAAACAGACGGAAGGTTGATTATTATTATATTTAGGAGGGGATTAGCAAGAAAACAGCAGTATAAGTTCGACAGTGGTACGAATAAGCGGTACTGAAGATTATTTTTTTTGCGTGTATCATCCACCCGATCTCACTGGAGTTCGATGAAGTCGGAATAAGGAAAGCGGTGAGGTGGCTACCCCTACGAGGTCACAGGCAGCTCTAAGGGTATAATTCTGCACGTCAAGAGACTGTGCTCTCGTCTATGAGTGGTAAATTGTGGACTCGTGAGCACAGGAGTCCATGGTGGTCATTGAACTTCGGGAATCGTTGAAATATGTAGACTGTAGCGTTGACTTTTCACTATTTTAGTTACACAGACGATTAAATTTCACAAACATAAATAATAGTTTCAAAAAAACTAAAAAAATACGCTTTTATAGAAAATTCAACTTAAAAATAGAAAATAAATTTTAATAAATTTTAATTAAAAATAGTGTAAGAAAAAGGGGGGCGTGAGGTGCTTTTCGGGATATTATCAAAATAACCCTTCTACTCATATCTGTTCATAAAATATTTATAACTACTGATACCATGCACTCCACGCTTTTTTTACAATAAGATAATTTTTAATAAAATTTATTTTCAATTTTTTTGTTGGATTTTCTATAAAAGCGTTTTTTTTTAACTATTTTTTATTTTTTATTTTTTAGTTGAATTTCAATTATTTCAATTTTATAAAATGTCATCTGAATCAGTCGGTAACTTATCCGAAAAATAGGTGATCGACGCGCCTGGTAGTTTCCCTTCTTAGTCTTGACACAGACAAACCGGGTCTCAGGTAAACACAAAATCGCTAATCCTGATTATCCTAGAAAGGATAACGGATGAAACTGCTTAAAATATTGAATTGTCATCGGTCCTTAACAAGTATGCCAAGCTTCGAGTTAATCCGACGTTTTGAAGGGGGTCAAATCATGTTCAAAGGTTCCGTTACATACTAACATACGTATGAAGCTAATAAAAGCGTATTAAAAATCAGGGATTACAACAATAATTAGCGATTTAGAGCCAATGGGTTTGTCTGTGACCACCGCATGCGACCGCTGTCGGCAAATGAGTAGAATGACTTGACGTTTGCCCGCCATGACACACGCAGCTCCGTTTAGTGTTACCAGCTCTTAATTAATATTACCATTTAGTAGAATGCAAAAGAATTAATCGTTTTTAAAATAACAGAATAATAATCTACCAACGATTTTAAAAACAAAAAATAAATTACTATAACTAAAAAATTAACTGATATTCACAATAAAAGCTTTTGCGTTTAAATAAACGATCAAATTCATAAAAAAAAAGATCACAGATACAACAATATTGATACAAAGGAATAATCGAATTTTTTTTACGAAATCTTTGTACAAATAAAGCAAAATAAATAAGAAAATCTATTCCTCACGTACTAACCGAAGGCAATTGAATAGGGCCAGTGTCACGTGTCGCGATAAATATCACAAAACTCCAGGTAGCGTATTGTGTCGCCGTAAATATATCTACAAAGCAATCTCAAATGATCAGATCTACGCAGATGCGACGCAGCTTCCACGGGACATTTGTTTACGCGGGTTCGAATAAGCATAAATAATATTATTTTCTTCGCTTTTCCCGAACCGTGGACACAACCAAAATTACTTTTACGATTTGTTCTGGCCTTCTTTTTGTTGTCATTGTATATTTTTATCCGGCGTTTCGTTTTAGAGTTTTCGTGATGAATTTGACCGACTACTAATTAGTTTGATAACACGCGCCTATGTTATAAGTGCCTCGACGGAAGCAAACATGTCAACGATCGCCATGCCGCACGTACAAGCGCTGGCATCACCACTCGCTACACAACAAGAAGCCGGAGACAGAGCCAGCAGAGAACAGGGAAATCGCGAAGAACGTGCGACTTCCCATCAACTGCACACAGATCAGCAGGGCGTACTTGAAGATGGTGCCCGTTGAAGTATACAAGCCATCGGAATCGACGACGGTGCTGGCCCTACTGGACGAAGGCTCCACTGTAACTCTCCTGGACTCGAGCGTGGCGAAGCAGATCCGGCTCGAAGGACCAGCTGTTGGGTACGCAGCATGTTATACGTGTCAATAAGGCGAGTGACGTCAACTCGGGTTGGACGGGTTTATTTTGAAATCACTTGGAAAAGAACCATGCACAGAGCGTAGGTATGTCATGTTGAATTTAAGGTAGTTAATACAGATTTGTTTTCAATTTGAATTGGAATGTTTTATGAAATGCATATTTATTCGATATATGTATGTGGGGTTTTACATTCAGTTTGGGCCAGAGAAACAGTTGATCCCGGTCGGCGGTGTATCGCGTTCCAACCCGGCAGGCCTGGTAGGGCTGCCGCACCGCGGAGAACGGCATCATTGGTCGTCGACTATCGCCTCGACGACCCGTCGGTCGGGCATCCTCGGGTGGCGCGGCGTGTCTGGTTGTAGTATTGACCGCGGGAATCCCCCTACTCTGACCGGGTTTTGACCCCGAACGGAGATCGGACGTCGGGTGTAAGAGTGCAGGGGAGTCGTTTAGTGGGTAGAGCCCTAAAACTCCTTGAGCCCGCGGTCTGCTCCCAACACCTTGCAGATCGTCGAGTCCCTCATACCCCGCGCGCCCCCTAGGTGCGGGGCCTTGTAGGAGGTTCGGACCCGGCCCGAAAAAAAAAAAAAGGGAAACAGTTGATGACTTCACACAAACTTGATTTTTATTACATCTTTCTTAATCAATGTAACTAAAAAACGTCTTAAATTTTCAGAGTTACACCGCGTCTGTCTGCCGTCGCGTCAGGTAACTACCCTCTTCTCACTTACAAAATAAGCAGCGGCTTGGCTCTGCCCCTGGCATTGCTGAAGTCCATGGGCGACGGTAACCACTCACCATCAGGTGGGCCGTATTTTCGTCCGCCTACAAGGGCAATAAAAAAAATAATCTATATATTAATACGTGAAGCAAAAACTTTGTATCCCTTTTTACAAAAATTGGGCTGACGGAGCAGTATGAAATTTTCCACACTTATAGAGAATTTTTTTTTTTTTTTTATTGCCTTTGTAGGCAGACGAGCATACGGCCCACCTGATGGTAAGTGGTCACCGTCGCTCATGGACGTCAGCAATGCCAGGGGCAGAGCCAAGCCGCTGCCTACCATAAAGAACTCTCCGCAAGCCTCGTTTGAAGAAGGACATGTCATAGCGCTCGGAAAACACCGTGGAGGGGAGTTCATTCCAAAGCCGGATGGTACGTGGCAAAAAAGATCTTTGGAAACGCACTGTCGATGAACGCAGCGGTTCCAGATAATATGGATGAACTCTGCTCCGATGGCGGGAGGTGCGATGATAAAAAGGAGATGAGGGAATCATCTCGAATAATTCCTCAGAGCATTCCCCATGGACCATGCGGTATAAAACACAGAGAGAACCGAAGTCCCTCCGTAGACCCAGAGGTTCCAAGCGATCCGCGAGAGCAGGACTATCGACCATCCGAACAGCCCGTTTCTGTATGGAGTCAAATGGAAGTAGCTGGTATTTGGGAGCCCCGGCCCAGAGGTGAGAGCAGTACTCCACGCGAGGTCGGACCTGCGCTTTATAAAGCGCAAGTCTCTGTCCAGGCGTGAAATACCGCTTCGCTCTGTTGAGAACTCCCAACATTTTAGAGGCCAATTTGGCTTTACCTACCAAATGACTCCGAAACTGGACATCGCTCGAAATATCGACCCCCAGAATCCGAAAGAATATAGAGAAGAAGTGCACAATGCTAATTTTTTTTTTAAATAATCCATAAAAGGTACATTAAATCAATAAAGAAAACATCACACACACTACATACCATGTATTTGACGCACACACGCATGCATACTATTTATTGTCAAACTTTTGCTCTTGACGTCTGTTGTCAAATTGAGAATAGATTAAATATTGTTTGTCTTTGTTAATATTTTTTATAGTTTAGTCTTGGCGAAATTTGTGATTATAGAAGTATAAAATACAATCATAATAGTGTACAAACTTACAATTCCATTCCAAATAAAATTAATTATAGTCGAATTTCGACTACTTCGGGACCTCTAGTAATAATAAAACAATGTGTTCAGCATTCATTCGCTGTCTCTCTCACTTCCTAACACGACATCTCCTATCTCTCTCTCTGTCAGTCATGCTTCATATCTGTCATTCATAATGGCTCTCCTGTAAAGTTAGAAAAATGTCACTTAAACCAAATAGCCTTTCACCTCTCGATATAATCTCTCAATGTAGACCGAAGACTTGTTGAAGGTCACGGAAACCTGCTGGATGCAGGCAGCCTAGGAGCGGTCGTTGTGGCGAGGTTTGGGTAGGTCTATAACCAGCAGTGGACGTCTGTGGGCTGAAAGATAGAAGATAGGTATAATCCAATGCACTCGGACAGTTATTGTCAAAACCCTTTCCCACCCATGTTGAGCCCACAGCCTCGCCTCAGTTATTGCCAAAACGCTTCCCACCCAGATTGAGCCCTCAAACTCGCCTACCTGTCTGGGCGAATTAGAACAACCTCATTAAAAAAACATCCCGATCCCATTGTTTAAAATAATTACTTAGATTACATTTACAATTACTTAGATTAATTACAATTATTTACTAAAAGAAATACGTCAAACACTTATCCAAATTAACATTCACATAAACTCTATTCACACGTTGGAGAAAGAAAAATCCACTATGGTTTTTCTGGGTAAAAGGGGTCAATTTTTCACGGGCCCAGTTATAATCATTACCGCTAAGCGTGACATGTGTCGGTTAACGAGCGGGGCAGCCGCAAACTTGACAAATGACGACCGGGAGCTTTCACACGAAAGCTCGTTGCGCGAAAGACTTTTTATACGCAACTTCAGAGTTTTTTGGCAGCGTATGAATAAAGTTTTACGAATATAACATGAATGATATCATTCATTGTTTTGACGTTTTGTGTATTACTAGTGATCCCACGGTAGTAGAAATACGATTATAATTAATTGAAATTATAAGTTTGACGACACTGTTATGATTCTATTGTCAATATTATACTTCTATAATCACAGACTTCGCCAAGACTACACTTTAGACAAATATTAATAAAGACAAATAATATTGAATCTATTCTCAATTTGACCACAAGCAATAAGAAAAGTTTGACAATAAACAAATAGTATGCATACGTGTGTGTGACAAATACATGGTAGTAATGTTTTTTGGAGTTTACTCCTTAAGAATCGATTTACATATATAGGCCCGGGGTATGAAAATTATGGGGACCAAAATCGTACTAGAGAGTATAGCATGTCACACGAAATGCGTTATGCGCCTGATTGGCTCCTGATTGCGTGATGCGTGCGCGCGCCAATCAGGAGCCAACGCGCGGCCGCGTTATCGCAGGTGACGCCGGGCTGCTGCGCCGGCAGTCCGCCACAAAGCCTCGTACTGATCGCGCGTTTCTCTCATTATTGTATTTTCATATATTTGTTAGTCGTTTGTTTTGTGTCTCGTTAATTTGTTAATAATCTGTAGTGTATCGTGTTGTCGTAATATAGAACTATTTCTCGTATTGTTTCGTTTAATTTACCGACATCGTTTTGCTTGTGGCCGGACGCCGTTCGGGTTCGATTCCTGAACGTATCAACTGTTAGTGGGTTGATACCCGAATATAACCCGCTACAAATCATTTATTAATAAAGCTTATTAAATATAAACAATTCCTTCTATCAGTGAATGGACAACTTATATATTAATTGTAAAAGTGAATTATATAGACTTACTTAATTACCGCATCCACGTGTTCCGCAACTCCCGGATCATTCTCACTAGAATACGTAACTTCCATATTTTACTGTATTCAACTGACACAAATTTATATTTATATCCAGTAAACTCCAGTCGTGCGTCGGAGCGGACACACACACTTTTTAATTGATTTAATGTATTTTTTGTGCATAATTTAAAAAGATATCAACATTCTGCACTCCTTCTCTAAGTTCTCTATAAGTGTGGGAAATTTCATACAACTCCGTGCGCGCCAATTTTCGTAAAAAGGGGTACAAATTTTCTGCTTCACGTATTAATACATAGATTATAAATAGAGCTGGTTCTGCGTACTTAGCAAAGGCTAGTAGGACCTCTTAGTTTACAGCTCTTTCTTTTAGTGAAAACCGTATCAAAATCGGTTACGTGACTTAAAAGAAGAAGAAAGGTTTTACTAGTCGTAAGACGTCTTGTGAGTCCGCACCTGTAGCACGCATCGGCCTGCCTATTTCAGCCGTGAAACTGTAATGCGTTTCGGTTTGAAAGGCGGGATAGCCGTTGCACGGGTGAAATTGAAACCTTAGGACTCTTGTCTCAATGTAGGTAACCGTAGTTACGTTGTAGATGTCTATGAGCTCCTGTAACCACTTAACGCCATGGCCGTAAGCTCGTCCACTCATTTAAGCTATAAAAAAGCGAAAAGAGACAAAAGTATATAACTACGTTATTTTATTCTATTTAAAAACCTAACACGCGAGGTACTTATATACGTCGCGTAAGAAATAAATTCATTTTCCGATGTCATATTTTGACACGGATCATTTGTGCGATCCGTTCTGAATGTTCATATAGTTGTATGTATATTGTCATTGTTATTGTCATCGATTTCAACTAGTTACACCCAAAAATAACCTAGAAAGAGGGTAAACAATTTTTTCCGCTCTTAACCCCCTACTCGGAGTCTTCAGTCAGAATATTTGTATTACTAATTCGATTAATAGAACACCAACGAATGTCTCTAGTTGAGCGACGCTATTATTTTGTGATGACCATGGGCTACAGTGCCTTACTACCAGGTGAATTCACATACAAAAACTTTCCAAAAAAAAATTGGTACACCTGAAACAAAAACATCAAATCAGCTTCAAAGCATTTAGAATAACCAGACACGGTGTTATAGTAAAATTAACCTAAAACATACGCGTCGTAAGGCTCATATCAAAATAATAATGCCTGTATATAGACAGTTAAAGTCAGAAACACATTCAAACAGCATTAGAGCAGTCTGAAGACTGAAAACTTATCGAATCTCCTGCATTCCAAGTGTAATTCTCATTTTAAGAGTTCGATGAGATGAGACGACTTTATATCTAAGGTACTAAAGTCGATATTTGAGCGGCGTGTAAAGATAATTCAACTTTACTGGACTTTAAAATAGATAGTGAGTTTGGTTGTACTTTCGCCTTATTCGTATATGGCTTGGCGCAAGTTACGAGAGTTTGGCGGTAGCCATCATAGAACACAAGATACAAATATTTGAATCTGAATTTTTTAAATTATACTTCTTTAGGCGCGTTACGAAAAATTGATGAGAGTGAAATTTTCCGACGCGCGCGCACCGTGACACAAAATTAACAGAATGAAGTTGCCCACTAAATCGCTCATTACAATACGACCGACGTAACTTGGCGAGTCTGAATATAGCCGCAGGTGAACTTTCCGAACCGTACCGAGAATTACCGAATTTATACGATGTCAAGAAAAGGGATGTCCAACATGCGTGTTTGAGGATGTTGTATAATCGAATTTTTTCAAATTGATTAAAATTTAAATAAAAAAAATATATATATGTCAGCTCACGTCAGGGATGGCTGAGCGGTAGTTTCGTCATCACTCGTTTTCGATTGAACTCAGTTTAGTCAATAAAACTTTTCAATTATAATTATTGAAACTTAACACACACAACTTTCACAATGACAGGATAAACCGACAGTTTCGTTGCACATACCGACAGACTGACTGACTGCCAGAGACTCACTGACTGAGACGGACCGACCGTCCGATACGGACTGAATGACTGTCTGACACGGAATGCCACGACTCTGTCCACGTACCGCCATTTTATACTGTGGCGTTACGTAGTCTACCCTTCATTTTGTGATATTTATCAAAACAACATCTCATCATTTAAAATAATAATCAAAACCACCGTCTTAATATTACTAAAAGTCGTTATCCACGACAACTAAAAGTCGTTATCCACGACATATATATATAAAATAAAGAATAACTTCTTACGCGCGTACATAAGTACACGCACCCTTTTTTTATTCCTGCCTATTCTAGTAACCTCGTGGGGTTATACTAGATTCGCAGAATTAGTAGGTGAGCTCGCGTGGGTCGAATTTGACGACTTTGTTAACAATAACGCTAGCAAGAGCCGTGCTTCCCAGAATCTACCACCGGATCGGAAACGCAAGCCACTGAGAAGATCCGGCGAGAAACTCTGTGGGCTGTATCGGTGTGGCGTGTGTGTGGCAGTAGCCATATTGAACACAGGAGATTGACAGACTTGACAGATGCTTGAATCTCGCCTGCAACTCGACAATTAAGAAGACAACCTCAGGTCACAGGTGAGCACAAAGCAAGTGGTTTGTTGACCGTGGCATACGTATATTTTTTACTGGTGGTAGGACCTCTTGTGAGTCCACGTGGGTAGGTACCACCACCCTGCCTATTTCTGCCGTGAAGTAGTAATGGCTTTCGGTTTGAAGGGTGGGGCAGCCGTTATAACTATACTGAGATCTTAGAACTTATATCTCAAGGTGGGTGGCGCATTTACGTTGTAGATATCCATGGGCTCCAGTAACCACTTAACACCAGGTGGGCTGTGAGCTCGTCCACACATCTAAGCAATAAAAAATAAAAAAAATATGAACGCCCATATCCGTTTATACAAAACCCTTAAAATCCTCCAGCTTCAGCCTATGACTTGATACGCCAAAAAGCCCAAGGTGTTACTTATTTCAGCATTACAAAGTTTGATGCTGTAAACCTGAATGTTTGGATAGGCTGTCTAGGTTAATGGTACATTGACTAACCTTAGTTACGACTCCAGCCAGGGTTACTGCGGCTTCAGGATCGTTTGTTTTGCGGCTGTGCAAAGCTCACGGGAAACATTAGCGAATTTGTTTCACGCAACCGATTTGACTGGATGTTTACACACGTCCGAAGCCTTGAAACTGTGTTTTTTTTTATTGCTTAGCTGGGTGGACGAGCTCACAGCCCACCTGGTGTGAAGTGGTCACTGGAGCCCATAGATATCCACAACGCAAATGCGCCACCAACCTTGAGATATAAGTTCTAAGGTCTCAGTATAGTTACAACGGCTGCCCCACCCTTCAAACCGAAACGCATTACTGCTTCACGGCAGAAATAGGTAAGGAGGTGGTACCTACCCGCGCGGACTCATAAGAGATCCTACCACCGGATGATCTATGATGATACGTTGCTGAAATGGCTTGAATTGAGCTCTTCCAGAGACGACCCCATACGGCCCTTACCCTGGGGCATGACAGAGTTTTGTATGGCCTTAATTTTTAAAATTTATTTTGTTAATTTGATATTTATTCCTCCAAATTATATGATAAAATGCGATATTAAGTACCTAACCTAAGTGCTCTAGTGGCATTTAAATAAAATTTAATTGAAATAAAAACCCCTGATCATGTGTTTATTATTAATTTTCCTCAACGTCCCCTTCTGTGTATTTACCTTACGTCCCTGTTCCCCTACTTACTCCTGCCCCAAAGCAGTCATGGACTTCAGATCGAAGGTCGGGCCATTTGCGATGCCCAACTTCAAAAGCAATATATGTACATCATCCCTAGGGAAATACTTCATTAGCTAGAATGAGGAGTTTTCAACGTAGAATTATAATTTACGAAGGGTGAAATGACTTCGGGACTTGATAAATACGATTTGAATTCGATAATTTCAAATATTTAACTGGTAAAATACTTGAATCTATATACTAAAGAGAGGTGGTTGTTCATTTTTGGGTGTTGTTCTCTATGCGTTCCTAAACCATTCTTCCGATAATCGCTCTCGTCGTGTGAGTCAATGTCTGAAAAGTTGCGTGTATGTAACAACGACAAAATTGATGTATTTTTTAATCTAGAGATAATCCTAGAGGAGTTTAACTACTAGTTCACTACTAGAGTAGTAGATAGTATAATAATATTAGAAATAAGTTTATATTATTGATTTTTTTTTTTTTTTTTTTATATTTTATTTAATATTAGTATAATAATATTGAATTTTTTCGTGACCCAAACGATAAGACGCCTTGTCTACGTCGAGCGATACGACTATGCCCGTATTCAAATTCCACAATCGAAATTTTTTTTTTTATTCCTCACCTTTTTTTTTCAATTATAGTTACAACGGCTGCCCCACCCTTCAAACCGAAACGCATTACTGCTTCACGGCAGTAACAGGCAGGGTGGTGGTACCTACCCACGCGGACTCACAAGCGGTCCTACCACCAGTAACCAACTTCTTACAGTTTGTTACATTTTTGTTTTATATTACGAAAATTTCAATTCCTTAGTATTCCTAAAGTGCATAGAACAGAATTAGCTCATTGAATAAATCATTCGACTGATTTGACAGCCCTATATATTTATTACTATAGTCTATCTCAACGTGATTCTCTTAGACATTCATCAGTGTTCTCTAGCTGTTACCCAGGACGAACATATCGACAGGTGAAAGGTTATTTAATTTTACGACACTTTTGCAACTCTACCGAACATCCATTCAAAGTTTAAGCTTTGGAAGAGATGTCATAACAAAACAAGCAATAGTTTAAAAAAAAACTAACAAAATACGCTTTTATAGAAAATCCAATTAAAAAATAGAAAATAAAGCGTGGGGTGTTTTTCAGGATATTATCAAAATAACCCTTCTACTCATATCTGTTCATAAAATATTTATAACTACTGATACCATGCACCCCACGCTTTTTTTGCAATAAAATCATTTTTTCTTACACTATTTTTTAATCAAATTTCTTAAAAAAAAAAAATTATTTTTTAGTTGAATTTCAATTTGTTCATATTTTTTTTCATATTAAGTTGTCATCGGTCCTTAATAAGTATACCAAATTTCGAGTTAATCCGACGTTTTGAAGGGGGTCCAAATCATGTTCAAAGATTCCGTTACATACTAACATACCTACGTCTGAAGCTAATAAAAGCGTATTAAAAACGTCTTCAGCGGTTTGAATGAACTTAATTGAAGTTCAATTAAAAAATCGATATGTTGATGTTAATACTATATAAAATGGACCATAAATTACAAAAATAAATGTCGCGTGTTATGTGAAATGTCACTTAAACCAAATGTCTTTTACCCCTCGATATAAACTTAGTGATTTTCGTTAAAAAAAACATCTCTCTCGATTTCCTTCCTGTCATCCGTAGTAACCTCTCCTGTTCCCTATCCAAAACCTCTAGTTGACTCAAGATGACTGATGTTAGGACCTCTTGTGAGTCCGCACGGGTTGGTACCACCGCCCAGCCTATTTCTGCCGTGAAGCAGTAATGCGTTTCGGTTTGAAGGGTGGGGCAGCCGTTGTAACTATACTGAGACCTTAGAACCTATATCTCAAGGTGTGTGGCGCATTTACGTTGTAGATGTCTATGGGCTCCAGTAACCACTTAACACCAGGTGGGCTGTGAGGTCATCCACACATCTAAGCAATAAAAAAAAAGCAAAAGAAAAGATGAGCGGTCGTTTAAGCGCTAACCAACTGGTACGAGGGCGGCACTGAAAATTTCGGGAATTAACGAAGTGACACAACATCACTATTTAAAAATGTATTTATTGCTTTTCGAAGTATTCTCCGCGAAATTTGACACAATTTTCCATACGATGGAACCAATCATTGAAGCAACCATTCCATTCGGAAGTTGGGGTCTCCAAAATGGCCGTTTTGTAGGCGTCCACAGCTTCTTCAGGTGATGAAAATCTCTGTCCACGTAATTTATTCTTTATTTTAGGGAAAGTATAGAAATCATTAGGGCTTAGGTCGGGGCTGTACGGCGGATGGTCTAATAATTCTATGTTTTCTTGCTCTAAAAACTATTTTGTTCTGTGCGCGGTGTGAGAACTCGCATTGTCGTGATGGAGGATGATGCGGCGGTTGCAGTTCTCTTTACGGAGTTCAAAAACGACCTGTGGCAAACAAATGCTAGCATACCATTCTGCATTAACCGTTCTTTATCCCTCAAGAGGAATAGTCGTAACATGGCCGGTTTTGGAGACAAACGTGGCCACCATTTTTTTTGCAACACTCCGTGAACGAACAATTTTTGTTGGCTTTAACTCATTTTCGAACACCCAAACTCGTGACTGGTTTTTTGTTTCGGGTTCGTACGCATATATCCAGGATTCGTCACCTGATACAATGTTGTATACAGCATTTGAGGATCCTGCGTGGAATCTTTCGAGAGTTCTGACGCAACAAGTAACGCGAGCCGCTTTTTGCTCTTCACAGAGCGAATGCGGTATCCATCGGGAAAACAACTTTTTTACACCTAATTGTTCATGCAAGATTATTTCTATTTGACTCATGCCAATGTCTAAAGTTGCCTGAATTTCGCGGTATGTCACATGTCGATCTTCCTCAATCAGCTTACGCACAGCATCAACGTTTTCTTGGGTGACTGCAGTTTTTGGACGACCTTGACGGGGATCATCACTGAGCTTGACGCGTCCACGTTGAAACTCAGCAAATCAGCGATAAATTCTGGTTTTGGATGGAGCTTCATCACCAAATGCAGAAATCATCCGGTCAACATACTGTTTTTGTGTTAAACCACTTCGAAAGTCATAATAAATCATCGCTCTTGAATTTTCTCGAGTCAATTCCATTTTCTCAACGACTAAACAAGTTTGACAAAACCTCGTGACAAGACCGAGAATCTTTTTTAAAATAAATAAATGGTATTCGATTTTTAAAACCAAGGAGTTTTCAATTGAAAAGATTTTAATATGACAGGAACGGTGGAAATATTCCATTCCCGATACTTTTAGTGCAGCCTAGTAGGTCGTGAGCCAATGAGCTATGTTTAGGTAATAAAAAAAGATGTGTGATGTCGTGGAACACCGGATAGGAACGAAGTTCCTTATTATAAAAATATTAATTTTAAGTTCTATTCGAGGTATAAAGAAAATAAAACTAGAGGTTTCGCAACAACCCACGGTCATTCGGTAGCGTGCGAACTTATTGTGGTACACTTCATTCACGGTTGTTTGCATAAGGTATTGCGCAAACGAACGCTCTGAGATCGTGGTCAATGAATGATAAAAAAATATGTTATTTTTTGTACGTTATTGCAAAGTTAAGCGTACACTGTGCGCATTACTAATAAAAATCTTACGTTACGGACGTTTTTTCCCGGTTCCCATAAGGAACTTCGTTCCAAAAAAATTAGACAAAACTTTTTTTTATCTAAAATCAACAATTAGATTTATATATAAATGCTAGGAACTAGAATCTCTAGAATTTGCTAATACTATCGCTAGTAAGGCAGTGTTTCACAGAATCTACCACCAGATCGGAATCGCGACCCAGTGAGAAGATCCGGCGAGAAACTCAGTAAGCTGACTGTGATATGACGGGGGCGAGAACGGGTTCCTTCTCCTCGATACCGAAACGAAGGGTCCGACAAGAAGTCTCTTATGATGAGCACGAGACTATCTGGCACACCCATTTTTTACAGTTGGCAAATTAAGCCTTTGTGCCAAACTTAGTTGAACGCCTTCGCGATATCGAAGTAAAGGGCTATTATAATAATAAATAATAAAACCTCAATTTTTTTACCTAAACGCGCGAATAACAAAAAAAATCTCCACATTTCCTCATTATGTTCGTCTCAGAAAATTAATTAATGCCAGATTAAGAGTAATAAGTCTACTGATTTATAGAGGTTATATTAAAAGATACCAGGCCCTTTTAGGGGTCTTTTTTATTGCCCTTGTAGGCAGACGAGCATATGGCTCACATAATGGTGAGTGGTTACCGTCGCTCTTGGACGTCAGAAATACCAGAGACAGAGCCAAGCTGTCTTCTGGTTAATACTCTCCACAAGCTTCGTTGGAAGGATATGTCATTGCGCTTGGGAAACACCACGGAGGGGATGGTACGTGGCAAAAATCTATGGTAGTCTATGGTCTATGATGCATGTGAAAATTTTAAAGTTAGTCCAACACTTTAAAACCATTGAAGAAGACGTTCAAAGATTTACTTTTCTGTAACATCGATCATATCCTAAGGAGTGTTTCATCATCTTCGCTCTGTAGACAGTTTCCGTGGCTATAAAAAAGCCTACATTGCTAGAAAAAGCCAGATGGTACGTATGTAGCCTTCTCGATGGTGTTGGTGGTCAATAAACACACACATGCTTACTGTAGCCCATAGACATTTACAGCGTAAATGCCGCCACCCACCTTGAGACATGAATTCTAAGGTCTCACTTTTAACAGTACAACAGCTACCCCGCCCTTCAAACCGAAAGGCATTACTGCTTCATGGCAGAAATAGGCAGGGCGGTGGTACCTACCCATGCGGGCTACAAGCCGTCCTACCACCAGTGAATGCACCAGATTAGCCTAGATTAATACATACATTATTATAACAGCTCTTAAGAGGGAGTACACATTCATGTCACGTCATCTATGTGCTTCGGTAACCAGTAATCACCAGATGTATTTAGAAGACATAAAAACATACAAATAACCAAAACCAAAAGAAGATTGAAATAGTGTAAAGACACCTTAAAAAATCTGTACGGAACCCGGATATAATATCGTATTCGCGCTTGCTCCATTTTTATTTAACTTTAATTAAACCAGCCGTGTCTTTGTTTAGACCGTAGAAAGGTTAGCCTCTTAAAACGACCCACTTTTAAAACATCAGGCATCCTTTTTTGTCTTTAATTAAAATTTAAATTTTAAGGTTAGTATGATTACGGTTGCTTGGCGAACGAACCTTTTGAGAGGATCCTATTAACATCTTGCCTTTTGGCTGTTGGAAAACATAAGTTGATCACTGGATTGAAATGATTCATCTATACTAATCTATACTAATATTATAAAGGGGATTTTTTTTTGTTTGTATTGAATAGGCTCCGAAACTACTAAACCGATTTGAAAAATTCTTTCACTGTTTGGAAGCTACACTATTCCAGAGTGACATAGGCCATAATTTATTTTAAAAAAAATTACGGATCCTTACTAAAACTCCAATAATGTAACCCTAGATGTTAAAAAATGACCTAAAATATTCATTACATCGCGTGCCCCTGCGAAAACTATTGATGATAGAGTAAAATAATGCTCTACGACTTTGTAGAACACATTATTATTTACAAAAAGTGTCGCGACAGCATATGTCTAACTATTATAGTTATGCCGCAATAAGTGTTCTTTTGTTTAAAAAAATAAAATAACGTCTAATATCGATGAAATTTTTGTTAAAGACCCGAGTGGAGCCGGAGCGGGCCGTTAGTACAGAATAAAGTGGATATAATTTATAATAAAGCCAAATTATAATTAAAATAATTAACAATAAATATCCTATTAAAGAGTTTTTGGGCAGGATTTATGGAATTAGGATTTAAAACTAGTGGTCACCCACCGAAATTCGATCATTATTATTAATTTAAATTATATGTTTGAACATTATTATGATTCTATTGTCCAAGAGCTTACTTCTATAATCACAGGTTTCGCCAAAGTTACACTATAGACAAATAATATTAGAGACAAACAATATTAATCTATTCTCAATTTGATTAGATTTTTTTTTGGTACAATTTTTCCTTGTTAGGAAAGACAAGGGGATCTAAGCCCATACAGCCTTTCAGCAATAACAAAAGTTTGACAATAAACAAAAGAGTATATATTATGAGTGTGTGTGTAAAATATATGGTAGGGTGTGTAATGTTTTTTATTTATTCATATAATGTATTTTAACACATAATTTAAATTAAATGTTACCATTCTGCACTACTTCTCTATATATCTCTCTATAAGTGTGGGAAATTTCATACTCCTCCGTCCGCGCAATTTTCGTAAAAAGGGGTGCAAAGTTTTTGCTTCACATATAAATATATAGATAAATAGGACTGACTACAATTTGAAGAATCAGATTTGGTACAATGACCTACCTGATGTTTAAATTAAAAAAAAAAAAAATTATAAAAAATTACAAAACCCTCGCGATTTTCGAATCACGTGATCACAGAGTCTCTCTAAATTTTTTAGGCACGTCTTAATTTATTTCCAATTAAATATAGGTACTGAAACACCTAAAGATTTGAACAAAGAACCTAATTTGAAGAATATATGAGAATTATTAACTATAAATTTTATTAATAGTTCAATGTATTTTATGAGGCGAAGTCGTTAAAATTGCATTAGGGCACTGCGGAACCGCTCTGCAAGAATGCAAATTTTTAAATTATGCAGCAAGCTCGGTCTCATGATAAATATTAGTAATATATTGTGGTCTCCGCGGTATGGGTGACTGTAGATCCGTAGGTCGCTGGTTCATATCCGGCTCGAAGGACCACTAAACCATGTATAAATAAAGTACGGGCTCGTATATTGCATATTTGCGTTTATTCTTTTTTTTTTTAATTTATAAACTTGCCATGCACGGTGCTAAAAAGCAGGAACGGAAGAGAGGGTTGCCAAGCGCCAGACTTAAAATTAGCAACTTAGAACTTAGGTGTTACCATTACTTTCTTCTTAGTCGAATACTTCAATGCTGAAGGTCGTGTCCCTGAAAGCCAACCAATACAATATTACAAAATAATTCTAATGTTCGCTTCCCGTAATCTGAGTAAGTAACGCCTTGCGATTGCGAAATGTACAGAGCTTCTCGAAGCAGAAATCGGAAAAAAGTATCGCTCTATAGTAGTTAATATAAAATAATAGTTACTAGAGGTCCCGCAGTAGTCGAAATTCGACTATAATTAATTGGAATTGTAAGTTTGTACACTATTATGATTGTATTTTATACATCTATAATCACAAATTTCGCCAAGGCTACTCTATAAAAAATATTAATAAAGACAAACAATATTTAATATATTCTCAATTTGACCACAAACGTCAAGAATAAAAGTTTGACAATAAATAGTATGCATGGGTGTGTGCGTCAAATACATGGTATGTAGTGAGTTTAATGTTTTCTTTATTAATTTAATGTATCGTAGATGCATTATTTTAAAGAAATATTAGCATTGTGGACTTCTTCTCTATATTCTCTATAAGTGTGGAAAATTTCATACTCCTCCGTCCGCGCAATTTTCGTAAAAAGGGATACAAAGTTTTTGCTTCACGTATTAATATATAGATTATAAGTTTGAAGTATTATTAAGGATCTATTGTCAAGGACTATTATACTTCTATAATCACAGATTTCGACTACACTATAGACAAGTAAATATAAAGATAAACAATACCTATTAACTTATTCTCAATTTGCTCACAGACTTGAAGCAATAACAAAAGTTTGACAATAAACAAAGAGTATATATATGTGTGTGTGTGTGTGTGTGTGTATGTCAAATACATGGTAGTGTGTATAATGTTTTTTTTATTGATTTAATGTATTATTAATGCATAATTTAAAGAAAATATTATTATAGCATTCTGCACTCCTTCTCTACATTCCTCTATAAGTGTGGGAAATTTCATACTTCTCCCTTACGACATTTTCAAGATAAGCTTGCATATATACAAGTTCCGAACAATAACGTTTGGGTCCCATAGACACAGTCCACTGAGTTTCTCGCCGGATCTTCTCAAGCTCTCAGTGGGTCGCGTTTCCGATCCGGTGGTAGGTTTTGCGAAGCACTGCTCTTACTAGGACTAATGTTAGCAACACTTCTGGTTTGAGCGCCGTGAGCTCAGCTACATGTTCACAACCCAGGGCCACATCTCCATTCCAGCTGCGCTTGCTGCTACGTGTAGAGGACAAACCGTTGGATCCTTGACCTGGTCAGTCTACATTGAGGAAGATCTACTGCGCGGCGCAACACCCTCTACCCTGCTCCTCACCACCAGAAGATCTATAGTGGCGTATCCCAACGTGGAGCCCAAGCCCCACAAAGCCGCAATTTGACAATTAAGGGGGGCTAACGCACGCAATTAATATAAAAAATCTGTATTAAAATTATTTTGAATTTGAATTTCAGTTTCTTATTATTCGTTTTGAAATATTACTTTCTGTGTTTTGATAACAATTTCATAGTTATTTCTTCCTACAACCTATCATTTATGTTTATTAAGTGAATAAATATATTTTTTTAATGTTAATAATTATGTATGTCTCACTCCTTTATTTACGGTTGCAAACTTAGCTACATTCAAAACTCAGTCAGTCAAAACTCAGCGAGAACCGAAATAAAGTTATTAAAACGTTGAAATATTGAAATTCAATCTGCGCAATGCCGCACACGACCGCGACGTTCCCTCGAGACAGTGCGTCATGTCATTTTTGATTCTGTTGCATTGCGTGCCTGCAATGTATAGTAAACTATTGTTACGCTCCTAATAGTAACGCCATCTATCGCCGAATAGCCGAACGAATATCGAAGGATCTAGTAACACCTAGAACGCTCGAGGAGTACAACGCCATCTGTTGTCAGATAACGGAAACACAACACTCAAAATATGTTGAATATTCTCGATAATTCTAGGGATGTGGTATCGGCTATAGAAGCTTTGCAGAGATGGCACACAGTCAGTCAGTAATCGGAACTACTCGAAGCGAAACAGCGAACGGATCACCTGAAGCGAAGTGGAAGAAGCGAATTGAGAATTTTAAAGTACTTGTGAAGTGTTTCAAGTGCTCTAAGTGATAAATACAGTTTCAAGTTGTACTTTGGTGGAACATTTATATATCCCGAACCCCAGCGCGTATTAATATAAAAATAGAACGCAAAGTTTTAGATCGTCTAACTAACTTAGTGGTTATTGATACTGACTAAGATATCTCGGACTTGGGTTTGCGATTGGAGATCTTGGATATAGATGTTTGGTGTTCAGGTAATGACTTTGCAAGTGCACTCTAAAAAAAAAAAGTGCGTGCGTACAAAGTACACATGTCAGAAGTGAAACTTTTTTCGCGAACTAATTTATAAGTCTTGCTTATATTTATACAAATCTAAAACTTTAGATTTCCGAGACTTAGAGGAAGGGAAAAAGGAAGATATGTTCCCGCCAAAAGTCTGTCAAATGTCAATCTCAAGCCTCAGTGTTGACAGTCACATTATGTTTAGATTTCTAAATTGTAAATGACTAATATTTTGTCAATTGAATTGACTAATTTAATTTCATGCTATTTGATTAATGTTCCAAATTCTTTTCATTTCAATTCCTGTTAACATTTTTCACAAAAAAATTATAAAATATTAGGCTGTATGGTATGATACATTTGCCTTTCCTACTACTGACATTTGACAAGTACTTAATTTCAATAGTAGTTTGATGTCACTTCCGTTGCATACCTGCGTGACGTTCTGTAAAAATTTTACCCTCATGCGCCTAAAGAAGTTTTACTTCAAAAAACATTGAAATACAAATTAATTTAGTTCGTGATCCGAAATATGATAAGAAAGAATATTAGATTAGAAATTACATTACATACATTGCAACCTTGCGACAAGAGCAACGAATAGGAGCCAAACTGCAAGCTATTAGTCTCACTTTTAATCTGGCTTAAAAGCAATTTTAACTACAAATCTTTATGATTGAAGGATTACTGGTGTTCCGGATGCCTTTCCAGCTTCACCGGGATAGGTGGGTGAGCACAGGCTCAGCCAGGAGGGGTTGGATTAGCTAACAGCTGCCCGAGCGCCTCCGAAGGAGATCTAACAACTCGAAAGTAGCTGCTTCGCGAATGAATCTAAAATGAGTCGGAATCGCGACCCGCTGGGAAAATCCGGGAAAAACTTAAATTTGCACGTCGAACTTTTTGCCGAGTTCGACGAGTACGGTTACCGGGGTCCCTACTCCTAGTGTTAGAGCTGAAGGCGTCTAATGTAAGAGTTATTAGATCTGATGGATCCGTAAGGACATGTCTAGGGCGTCGACGGTGCTTACAAAACTAAGATGTACGTATTACCATATTTTTTTTTAGTACAGTCTACATGATTTGAACACCGGACACTCGCATCGCTTATTACGAGTGTACCACGCATCTTATCCTTTAGGCCACGACGACTACTATAATTTAAAATTTTATCTCCCCCTCAAGACATTACCCCGGCAATACATTGCAGGCTTTAACATTAAATGGGATCGCATTACGACCGTGGTGTTTCGAACAAAGGCTTTTAAAGTAAGTCTAAATTGGAACCCTTTTGTTCAATTTAAGCACGGGCCAACTGGAAACACCGGCGGGAAACTGTCCCGAGAATTAGTAATTTAATTTGAAATTGCGCCATTTGGCGACAAGGGTTTAACTAGTTTTAAATCGACATACAGACGGTTTATTAAACCCGGAAACGAAGACGGCAGTCGAACTACCTAGCAAACCTAGATAGCAAGCCCATAGAACCACAGTGTGCTTCCAGAGATCTTTTTTGTCACGTACCATCCGGCTTTGGAATGAGCTGCCCTCTACGGTGTTTCCCGAGCGCTATGACATGTCATTCTTCAAACGAGGCTTGTGGAGAGTACTTTTTTTTGTTATTGCCTATGTGGGTGGACGAGCTCACGCCCTTAAGTGGTTACCGGAGCCCATAGACACCTGCAACGCTAAGCAGCAAGTAGGTTGGTTCTGCCCCTTGCTAGCTGTCGTCAATGGGCGACGGTAACCATTCACCGTCAGGTGGACCCTATGCTCGTCTACATATAAGGGCAATAAAAAATACTAGGGTTTTTTCTACTATTTTTTCTCCACCTTATCCCACGAGGTGGGGTAGGCGCAGTGAATTTTTCTATTCCATTCTCCTCTATTAGCCGTCATCTCAGCACTCACTCCTCTCTCTCTCTCACATCGTCATTCACACACTCCATCCATGTCTTCTTCGGTCGACCTCTTCCCCCTCTACCTTGCACTACAATTTCCATACATCTCCTAGTCGCATGCATTTTCTCTCTAGGCTAAATCATCCGAAAAAAAACTCCAAATTAAAAATTAATACTTTGTACTTACTATGTAGTATTGTTAGTGTTTGTTGAGGTTTAAATTTGTAATAATAATAACCTGTTAACTTTTTAGTTCATTTGTGAAGGTAATGTGGGAAACTGATATCGCAATATAACATGTATCTTTTAGGATTCTTCCAAACAGTCCACTGAATTTTCAGTAAATTCCCACAATTTTACTGAGACATATTTCAATACATCCCTTCTCGACTCGTCACAATATTTCGTCTTGTTTTATTTCATTTCATTTCATTCAATTTCATTCCAATTTACTACGATTTCAGAAAATATCAACTTCGTGTCATTCCAGTCGAATTCACTGCGACATTGCAAAGTATAACAATAAAAATTTGTGAATATTTTGCTTTAAACAATTTACCCTTTAACGTATATACGTATAGAAGATTGCACAAAGTGGGAATGAGTTGACCGCTCCGGGCATTTCAATATTGCAATAATTGTTACTTTATAATACTCATTGTAAAAATGAATTTAAAAAAAATTATCTAATATTTCAAAAAATTACATGCCCGCTGAGTTTCTTGCCAGTTCTCCTCAGGACGGAGGCTAGTTTTTGTGAATCGGCGGTAGTTCTTTTTGACGTTCAACAAGCATGTACTTTCATTTATGCTGAATCATTTTTTTTAAATTTGATTTGATTTGATTTCAATTGATTATAAATGAAAGACAAGAAATAATTCACAGAGAAAGAAACTGGCTGTCGTACTGACGAAGAAAAGAAAAGAAACATTCGTATTATTGAAACATTAAGTGAGAAAATAGGTTTAATAGACGACACAGCTCACTTGGTACTAAGTTATCACGAGACCACGTATATACCTCCTAAATGCCTTCACCCACCTTTAAATATGAAGTATAAGGGTAATTTTATAGTATCAATGCTGCCCTACTCTTCAAACCGTTACGCGTTGCTGCATCGCGGTCGCAATAGGCAGACCGCAGATCTGTGGTACCCGTGCGGACTTCCAAGACGCTCTGCCACCAGTAATGTAATCCACCTTGAGTTTTGAGGTCGAAAATGCACTATGTTATTCATCTACCCCCGAAACTGGGACGCGAATAGAATTCGTAACCAAAATATTAACTAACTAGCTGTACCCGTCCGCTTCGCTCGACATTTAAAATTAGCATTATCATTTCTCACCCCCACAAAGATTCTCATCGTTAACGTCCCCGCAACTGGTGTAGGGAGTCCAACACTCATATAAATATTAGCTTATCCATTAAGTACGTGTATTTTCTACATGGATACCAAATTTCAAGTCAATCGGACGCATGGTTCAGTAGTTATAACGGAACATCCGTAAAAACTACTGTAGATTTATATATTAGTATAGATTAGTTTTATCCAAGAAAATAATATCAAATAATCATCGATCCCATAATCATCAAATATGTATTTTAATAAAAACTATATGTAGTTAAAACAAACCTATAATTCCCTTCCCTATTCTAGGCAGACAAAAATTGTCGATGCTACTTATAAAAGTGGATGATCTGGATCTAATTTAACGGGAACCCCGAACTCCAAGTCCATACTCAAGTCAGCGTTATCGGGCTGTGAGTCGAACCTTCGCTTCAATCATGAAACTTCTGGCATCCAATCACACTTTATGTACACCATGTGCTTACTCTTATATCCATTACCGGATCTGACTATTTTCTTTTTTCCATTACTAACTAGCTTTTGACACGCGGCAACCCGTAGAAGTAAAAAAAAAAAAAAAAACTAAAAAAACTAAAAAATAGAAAATAAATTTTAATAAATTTGAATTAAAAATAGTGTGTAAGAAAAAATGATTTTATTGTAAAAAAGCGTAGCGTAACTAGAATAACTAGAGGTCCCGCAGTAGTCAAAATTCGACTATAATTAATTGGAATTGTAAATTTGTACACTATTATGATTGTATTTTATACTTCTATAATCACAAATTTCGCTAAGACTACTCTATAAAAAATTTTTACAAAGACAAACAATATTTAATCTATTCTCAATTTGACAACACGCGTCAAGAACAAAAGTTTGACAATAAATAGTATGCATGCGTGTGTGCGTCAAATACATGGTATGTAGTGTGTGTAATGTTTTCTTAAATTCAAGACCAAAATTAGCCAAATCGGTTCAGCCGTTCTCGAGTTTTAGCGAGACTAACTATAGATGTTATTCCTTCACCGTGGAAGTCAATCGTGAACATTTTTCAAGTACGTATTTCATTAGAAAAATTGGTACCCGCCTGCGGGATTCGAACACCGTTGCATCGCAAGATACGTATGCACAGGACGTCTTATCCTTTAGGCCACGACGACTTCAACAGTGTGAAATACGTACACTCTACAAAAAAATACTCTTTGGCAGGAAGGTGGTAGGACCTCTTGTAAGTTCGCACGGGTAGGTACCACCGCCCCGCCTATTTCTGCCGTGAAGCAGTAACGCATTTCGGTTTGAAGGGTGGGGCAGCCGTTGTAACTATACTAAGACCTTAGAACTTATATCTCAAGGTGTGTGGCGCATTTACGTTGTGGATGTCTGTGGGTTCCAGTAACCACTTAACACCAGGTGGGCTGTGAGCTCGTCCACACATCGAGGCAATAAAAAAAAAAGAATGCTCCAAATTTTAATATTAAAAGAACGTATCTTCGGCAAACTGTCGCTACTGGATTCCCTGTTCATGCAATTGTTTATTTTGCGTTGCTTATAGATCAGTCACCCAGGAATTTACTTGGAAAAATAAATAAATAAAAAAAAACCCCTAACACAGCCGTGCCTTGTTTTCCTTGTAAATATTCATCAGTTCAATGAATATCGTATCAAGTACAAATGTACCCAGCTGAGAATTACACATTGCGCGAAACGTCATAGAATATGACCGTAATATGCAGAGAAGTCGAAGTCGTCCTCCACTTCGATAAAGTGGCACGACACGAGAACCCTCTCATCGTGGCCGCCGGTAACTACATTCCCGATCCTGCGGAAAGAATGGAAAGCAGTCGACGTCGCCCAAAACACGTCATCTCGGATCCTCCCAATCCACTAACGGTGCTTCTAGGTACTTCAAGCACCGGTCACCGTTCTCGTCGAACCCGTCGCTTGCGACGAAGGGCTCGACGAGTAAATTAACTTTCAGACACAGCCCACTGAGTTTCTCGCCGGATCTTCTCAGTGGGTCGCGTTTCCGATCCGGTGGTAGATTCTGCGAAGCACGGCTCTTGCTAGGGTTCGTGTTAGCGACGTCATCAGGTTTGAGCCCCGTGAGCTCACCTACTAGCCACGGTTACGCTGAAATAGCCCCTAAGGCTGTCAGAATAGGTAGGAAAAGAAAAAAAAAAAAGAAGTCGTCGTGGCCTAACGGATAAGACGTCCGTTGCATTCGTGTAATAAAAATGAAACCCGTAAAATTATAATTTGCGTAATCACTGGTGGTAGGACCTCTTGTGAGTCCACGCGGGTGGGTACCACCACCCTGCCTATATTTGCCGTGAAGCAGTAATGGGTTTCGGTTTGAAGGGTGGGGCAGCCGTTGTAACTATACTTGAAACCTTAGAACTTATATCTCAATGTGGGCGGCGCATTTACGTTGTAGATGTCTATGGGCTCCAGTAACCACTTAACACCAGGTGGGCTGTGACCTCGTCCACTCATCTAGCAATAAAAAAAAGAACATTTTTTTCATAGCAAAAACAGCACGCAATGGAAAGGCAATAAAATTAGCATGTGTAACGATAAATTTTTATTACTTAGCTGAAGAGTCTAGAAGTTTTGACCTAACTAATATTAATTATTAACTCTTAGCTTAATAATTCGACTCTAATATTCCAACCACTATCAAAAGCGGATAAAAAACAGATTATATTAATTAATTTTATCTTCGGTTTGTTATTTGTTGAAGCATTTTTTTAATAAGCTACACATACTATTTAAAGAGTATTTATTATTAACATGTTCACGGATTGTATAAATGATGCATTATAATCTGTTACACCTGGTCATGATTACTGATTCGAATTAACAAAAATAATATCGTTACGTCGGTAAGGGCAACGCCATCTATCGTCAAATAGCAGAAACTAATTTCAAACGAACTAGTAACGTCGAGAACGCCCGGGAAGTACAGCGCCATCTATTATCAAATAGCGTAAACACACATCGAAACTACTCGACTTATCAGGAATGCTCTCGATAATACTAGGAATGTCGTATCGACTATAAAAACGTTGCAGAGATGACACGGAGACAGTTAGTAATCGACTCGAAGCGAAACAGCGAACGGATCGCCTGAAGCGAAGCGGAAGAAGCGAACTACGAGTTGTAAGGTGTTCTGTGATAAATTAAGTGATAAATAGAGTTTCAATTTGTACTTTGGTGGATTTTTATTTATCCCGAACCCCAGCACGTAACAATATGCCTTACACAAAATTTTGCCCTTTCCGTTGAATCGTCCGTGACCGCGAGAACTGTAAAACTGTATTCGGATCGTCGGGAATAATGTAATGAGATTATGAAAACGCTAGATTGAACTGTAAAAGTATTTAATTTTAATTATACCTACGACTCGGAAAAATTGCAGAACACATTTAAAGTTATTTACATTGCCAACGCGCGAATTATCGCTTAGCGCATCTATTCAGTCGTTGTAGTCTCAAAATATTAATGAAAAATAATCCCAAGATTGAGAAAGTAAAGAACAATGGCAATTTTTTACCTGAATGTTTTAAAAGGCGTCTAAGATTAAGACATAAATGAAACTTCATCATTTTATTTGCTCGTTTTTTATACGACGTTAGATTTACGTGGCAAAGCCACGAAAAAATGTTAATTTAATAAGCTTTTAATTCGATTTTTGTGTACTTCCGGTTTAATACATTTGTAAAGGATGGCATTTATACTATTGGCACAAAAAAGCAATATTTTTTGATAATTAATAATATTCAGTATTTAAAATGAAAATAATAATATTAATTATCTTTTGTTACAATTAGTACTTAATTAAATAACTAAATATGTAATAGTAATGGCAGCACTGCAGATGAAATGATTTTAACAGTATGACAACTGACATAATGCGCATCACTGTGCCCGTCCATAAGGCTCGTGAGTGGAAGAGAGAGGGAAATACTCGCTTCACCGCTCCGATTTTTTATGACCCAAACTGCATGGACAAAATAATTCTACTAGGTATAGTAAATTAGCTTTGCAAGCCTTCGTTTGTCGCAAATATGTGACTAATTCGTTCAAAAGGTTAAAAGTACCTATCTCTGACACACATTTTTACACATTTACAAAGAAGAAAGAACACACTATATAATATGTATATGTACCTAGGTAGCTTTGCAATTGCTAAGGGTACCTACTCGAGTACTATTAGAGGTGTATCCTTGGTTCATCTATGATAATGAAACTAAAAATGTTATTTAAACATATCGTTTACTTATTTTTTCAATTTGTTATAGTCCGTGCCTACAAAAATCAGAGACATCTCTTATTGATAGATAACCTCAAATTATAAAGTAAACACGTTGATATCTTTTTTTTGTGACTTTCTAATACCAAAAATATTTCTGATTAAGCTTAAGCTATGTTATTCCTATCGTTTTAGTATTTTTTTGTTTCAAGACGCCTCAAATAGATATCAGGTAAAATGTTGTATAGAAAGCTGCCATTGTTCTTTGCGTTACAACATACAAACAAATATCTGTTTAACATCACAGAATTTTTAAGCTATTGCATAGATTTTATCGCGCACCTTGAGCCCGAAATCATGAAATTCCATAACGAAAAAAACCTTCCACCCCTCACTCCGCCTACCATGTAGCTCGCGTTCAACACATTCACACGTTGCGCTTGTGTAGTGTTTGTGAACAAGCGCGTGGCGTGACGTCACACTGCATTTTGTTTGTTTTATTGCATAGATGGGTGAACGAGCTCATGGCCCACCTGATGTTAAGTAGTTACTGGAGCCCAGTAACCATTTAGCATTTACAACTTTTTTTTTTTAATTATTATTTTAATATTAAATTATCATTGTCTAATTATAATTGCATAAGTTGATAAAAAATGCTATGCAATAGCTTTAGCGCGGCAGTTCCCGAGTGCCACAAGTTTTTTTTTTTTTATGTGAAACATCTATAGCCGCACGTAAAACCGATTTCTGGCGTGGCGACGCATGCCGTGGTGACGCGTCGCCATGTGCAATCGACTGTGCGATTCTCTCCCACTCGATCCGGCGTTAAGCCATCTCTCTCGCTACACTGAGCTCGGATACCTATAGTGTATACTCCGTAGTGTATACAGTGTTGCTTACTACAGTACACATAACCTGTGTTTTACTTGAAAACAAATTATTTTTTCGTAATATTTTATTTTATCATTATGACATATTTAGTTCCTATCACAATCTGTTCTTTTCTGCATATTACTTTTACAAAATAATGTCGATGTTTCACATCTGCCAGGCGTCCCGTGACGGCTCACATTTTTTTTTATTAGTGAATTTCTATTACTTGATTATGGATGAAAATTTGTTAATGTCTTCAAAGGAAGACATGGACAGGGAGAATGTACAGGCCACTTGCGAATGAGCTTCAGCGCTCATAGATGTCACAGTAATGCTCAAACCTCGTTTAAAAGATAACAAACATATAGCTCAAATGAGGGTACAATATGTTTTATTGGGCAACTAGCTGACCCGGCAGACTTCGTAATGCCTCAATCGATAAATAAAAGATCTAAACTTTTGTATAAAATAAACTTAAAACAAACAAAAGGAATCCGTCCGACGGGGGACACATCAAAGGAAAAACAAAATTGTTATTTTTATTTAGTTCCGAGCATTTTCATATTTATCTTTTATCTTTTAAACCTTCTCTGGACTTCCACAAATAATTCAAGACCAAAATTAGCCAAATCGGTCCAGCCATTCTCGAGTTTTAGCGAGACTAACGATCAGCAATTCATTTTTATATGACGGAAAAGGGACGTCCGTAGTGTTTTTAAAAAGTGTGACGTCAGCACCGCTGACGTCGCGGTCATCACTTTCTTGACGAATGACTCATGTTTGGGTTTCCGAAACAAAACTTCACGAGAACTTCACGAAAACTTCGTATATTGCACGAGAAGCATAACAACGTTACAGAGATATCCGTACAGTACAACGGCTCGGACACGAATCAATCAGTGCCTTTTTTTGGAGTTTACTCCTTTAGAATCGATTTACATATATAGGCCCGGGGTATGAAAATTATGGGGACCAAAATCGTACTAGCATGTCACACGAAATGCGTTATGCGCCTGATTGGCTCCTGATTGCGTGATGCGTGCGCGCGCCAATCAGGAGCCAACGCGCGGCCGCGTTATCGCAGGTGACGCCGGGCTGCTGCGCCGGCAGTCCGCCACAAAGCCTCGTACTGATCGCGCGTTTCTCTCATTATTGTATTTTCATATATTTGTTAGTCGTTTGTTTTGTGTCTCGTTAATTTGTTAATAATCTGTAGTGTATCGTGTTGTCGTAATATAGAACTATTTCTCGTATTGTTTCGTTTAATTTTTTATATCCAGTAAACTCCAGTCGTGCGTCGGAGCGGACACACACACTTTTTTTTTCCTACCTAAGCTGATAGCCTTGAGAGGCTATGTCAGCGTAACCCTAACTTTAGTAGGTGAGCTCACGGGGCTCAAACCTGACGATGTTGCTAACACGAACCCTAGCAAGAGTCGTGCTTCGCAGAATCTACCACCGGATCGGAAACGCGACCCACTGAGAAGATCCGGCGAGAAACTCAGTGGGCTGTGTCTGAGAGTTAATTTACTCGTCGAGCCCTTCGTCGCAAGCGACGGGTTCGACGAGAACGGTGACCGGTGCTTGAAGTACCTAAAAGCACCGTTAGTGGATCGGGAGGATCCGAGATGACGTGAATCAGTGCCAGACAGCACGGCCGTATTTATGGGGCTTCGTACCCGTGAGCGTGTTGACACGTTTTAAACACGTGAGCGTGTTGACACGTTTTAAACACGTGAGCGTGTTTACACGTTTTTCAAACACGTGAGCGGGTTTACACGTTTTTCAAACACGTTTTAAAGTATTGAAATTACAATAAAAGGAACTGTTTAACATCAATTTCTTATCACAGAGTAATTAGTTGATGATCAGTAGGTAAATAGTCATATTTGCGCCGACATATATATTTAGAAGATATAGATAGATAATTCGAAGAACTTCTACGATTGTGTATTCTATGGCGTTCTTCCGACGAATTGTCTCGATGACGTTCGTGTCCCGTCGTATTCATTTGCATTCGAAATATCTCCCCGTCCTTATTTACTTTATTTATAATTCAACGTGTGAGTGAGACAACAGCTCGTGCTCATTGAAGCGTGCAAATTAAATGAACCAATTAAAAACCTAGACGTCTCTATCACACCGAGGTAGTAGCTTTAAAAAGATTTAGTGTAGGAAAGAGATGAAGATAAATCTAAAACTTCCTATTAAAGTGAGTCTTCCACTTGATTGACTTCCACGGTGAAGGAATAACATCGAGTAATAAAAATCAAACCCGCAAAATTATAATTTGCGTAATAACTGGTGGTTGGATCTCTTGTGAGTCCGCACGGGTAGGTACCACCACCCTGCCTATTTCTGCCGTGAAGCAGTAATGCATTTTGGTTGGAAGGGTGGGGCAGCCATTGTAACTATACTTAAGACCTTATAAGTTAAATCTCAAGGTGGATGGTGGATTTACTTCGTAGATGTCTATGGGCTCCAGTAACCACTGAGCTCGCCCACCCATCTAAGCAATAAAAAAAGTCTCGCTGTTATAATGCTAAAGCAATGAAAAAGGCACTTAAACTTCCGAACAAGTATCTCCGGGAGAAACAGATTGACAATGCAGCTGCCCTTGAGCTCTTAGATTTCCTTCGGAGCAAAGTTCGGCGCTCAAACTTACCCTCCTGTCCTGGCGAAACTGGAAAGGCCTCCGGACTAACAGTAATTCATCCCGGTCAAAAAAAAACCCAAATGTGTCCGAAGACTATATAATATTATATAATAAAGCTTATCTTGAAAATGTCGTTAGCGAGTGCTGCGTCTATTAAAATTTCTTAGAGGTATCTTGAGGTGGCCAGGAAAAAGAATAAATGCGCTTACTTCTTTAAATACTGATTATATTTGTTCGATTCGAACCCAGCGACCTCGTGGCAGCCTAGGGCTACGGAAACCAGCACGAGGTGCGCGTCGAACATGTGCCGCGATTCGCGGCGCCGTATGTACTATTTTAACAAAATATCATGCAATCACTCACCGGAACCGATGCCTTCGTCTTCTCACGCCGTATCACTTAGGGAGAAGGGTATGGGGCAGGAATGGATAAGGATTAGCGATGATACACAACTTTAGCGTAGACCGTCAATATACAGGTACCGTCCCGTTCGAGAAGCAAGACAAGTGACAGATGTCAAATCGCGACGGCACCGTCAAATCGCGACCCGTGTTGCCGTGGTAAAAATTCAAAAACTAACGGATTGGTTTCGAACAGTCACCCGCCCGGACAGGTCCCCTACCTGTCCCTAATCAACTGGCAGCCGGGACAACGTTGTGACCGCTCGTTTGAGAACCGAGTCCCCGACCAGAACCTCTGCAGACCGAGGGGTCCCATCCTTACCGGGAAACAGATTAACAATGCGCCCCCTACGCCAACGCAGTGGCGGCAGGTTAGCATCCTTAACCAACACAAGGTCACCGACGTGAGGGGGACAGGTTCTATCCGTCCACTTAAAGCGCTGCTGGAGCAGATGTAAATACTCAAGGGACCAACGTTTCCAAAAATCTTGGGACATCTGCTGCAACATCTGGTATCGCCTCAACCGTCCAGGCTTGATATCCGAGAGGGGATACTCCGGCAACGCATTGAGTGGCTGTCCTATCAAGAAATGGCCTGGAGTTAACGACTCCAAGTCATTCGGGTCTGAACTGAGCGGGCACAACGGCCGTGAATTAAGTACCGCTTCAATTTTACAAAATACCGTAGTTAACTCCTCAAAGGTGAGCGAGGTTTGCCCTATCACGCGCATTAAGTGAGTCTTAGCCGATTTTACTACTGCCTCGAAAATTCCACCCCAGTGGGGGCATCCTGGAGGACTGAAGGTCCACCGAATACCGCGACGAGAGAGGGCCGTTTCAATATCCACCTGGTTATTGTTCAAGAAATTTACTACATCCCGCAAGTAACGGTCCGCACCTACAAAATTCGTTCCGTTATCGGAGCGTATCAATTCGGGTAAACCTCGACGGGACACAAATCTATCCAAGCTCGCAATAAAGGCTTCAGTTGTAAGGTCGGCAACAACTTCAAGATGTACAGCTTTGGTTGAAAGACAGACAAAGACGCACAGATAAGCCTTAATTAACCTAACATTCCGCAAACGTGAAGCCTTGATCATGAAGGGCCCAGCGAAGTCCGTACCAACTCCAGAAAACGGCCTGATCTTCTTCACTCTGTCTGGGGGCAGATCTCCCATCTGAGGCTGCATTGTAGAAGCCTTAAGCCGATAACAGGGTAAACACCGGAAAAGGACGCTCCGAACCGTACGACGCCCTGACAGAATCCAAAATTCCCTCTGGAGGGATGCCAGCAGCGCATTGCAACCGGAATGCGAATTTGCGATGTGGCGATCCATCACCAACAGGTCAACTAACTGGCTCTTCTTGGGAAGTAAAAGAGGATGGCGCGCCGAATAAGGTAAATTGGAGTTACTTAATCTACCTCCCACTCGAATCAGCCCCTGGCCGTCTACAAAGGGGCTAAGACGAGCGATAGCTCCACGAAGCTTAGGGCGCTCAGTCCTTAGCGCCTTCAATTCTGAATGAAAACTGGTGGCTTGCACAACTTCAATTAATTTCAGCAGCGCCTTCTTCCGCTCGATGGGACACACAACAGGTGTCATATTGCGTTGAGACACCGGCAAACGACAATTCCGAATAAACCTCAAAATCCAGGCGGTAACCTTAACCAGCTTGTCCAAGGAGCTATAACGGTTGATGAGCAGATCCAAATCCAACCCCTGAATCACTCCTCGATCCTCGAACTGCGCCGGTGCAGCCACGAGACCTGGAGGAACTTCTATGCGAGAGGGAGGCCACTGAGAAGCTTTCTTGGTGAGCCACTGGGGACCCCACCATAACTGATGATCAACTATTTCCGATGCTAAGCATCCCCGAGAAGCGCAGTCCGCCGGATTGAGCTCACCAGGCACGTGTCTCCATGTTAGAGGGACCTCAGAACCTTGAATCTGGGAGACACGGTTGGCCACGAAAACTTCAAGTGTATGAACCGAAGCCTTCAACCAGCACAACACTATCTGGCTGTCTGTCCAAGCATAGACAGTGTTTTCTAAATCAATAACCGACCGTAAACTAGTAGCTGTATGGTTTAACAACCTAGTCAACAGAGCGGCACCAGACAACTCGAGCTTCGGAATCGTCATGCGTGTCCGAAGCGGAGCGACCTTACTCTTAGCTAACACCAACCGTATATCAACCCTTCCAGTTGAAGAAACCGTTCGCAAGTATACCGCAGCTGCGAATCCGCGTTCCGAGGCATCCGAAAACCCGTGGAGAGACGCCTTGTATTTGCCCGCAGGAACCAGCTTCCGAGGTATTGACACGTGGTTAATATCAGGAAGAGACGAGAAAAAGTTCAACCAATCCTTCAATAGGTCACCAGCAATCCCCTCGTCCCATGACAGGTTAGCAGACCACAGTCGCTGCATGAAGCACTTTAAGAGAAAAGTGACAGGAGCGATCCAACCGTTTGGATCGAAGGTTCGAGCAATTGTGGAAAGCACCGTTCGCTTAGACCATACCTTTGGATTTTCCAACTCCACCCGATAGGTAAATTCGTCTTGAATCGGACGATATTGAATCCCTAGGACCGACAGCATGTTAGGGTTATCGACATTCTCGAAAAGATGGGGATCCTGTTGATACTCCGTTGGCAAACCAGTCAACAACTCAGGACAGTTAGACAGCCATTTTCTCAACTCGTACCCGCCCCTGCTCAAAAGGCGGATCAGTTCATCCTTGCGTGATAAGGCCTCTTCGACACTGTCGGCGCCCGTACATACGTCATCGACATATAGGTCCCGTTCCAAAATGTCCGCAGCACGAGGGTAGTGCAACCGTTCCCTCACTGCCAACTCCCGCAAAGAACGAACCGCTAAATATGGACTCGACCGCAACCCGTAAGTGTTCGTGTTCAGTTCATAAATTTTTATGGGCTCATCTGAGCTTTCACGCCAGAGAATGAGTTGATACCGCCTATCCTCCGGATGAATCACCGTTTGCCTGAACATCATACGGATGTCTGCCACGAAAACGATCTGGTGCCTGCGGAAGCTCGTCAGTATGTCTGAAATGTCCCGGTTCAGCTTTGGACCCGAATGGAGACACTGATTTAAGGAGACGCCGGAGGAGGTCGTGACCGAACCGTCAAACACGACCCTAATTTTACCGTTAGGAGTTTTCAAAACCGCATGATGAGGCAGGAAACAGTGCTCCGTAGCACTCCAATCTACCTTGGAAACCGACATGTGACCTAAAGATTCATACTCCCGCATAAACTCTACATATTTCTGCCGGAACACCGCGTCGCGCCTCATGCGTCTCTCCATTGACAAAAGTCTGGTCTCTGCTGCCTTCCTCGAACTGCCTAGCAGTGGGCGATTCGCCCGAAAAGGAAGTCTTAACAAGAACCGGCCCGAATAGAGACGACCCGTATTATTCTGGTAAAACAGCTCACATTCCTCCTCATCCGGGTTAACTCGATAAGCTGTAGGAGGTTCTTCTAGTTCCCAAAACCGTTGGACTACTTCCGAAAGCGTAGACCCGACCAGAAAATTGTCCGATTTCCTCGCAGCGACCGGCCGGAACGCAGGACCCAACAATACATGCCCTAATTTTGTGTCCATTGCAACCAAACCCTCCGCATGAAGAACGCGCTTCCCAGTCAGGAGCAGCTTCCCTAGTACATCCGCCCCAAGTAGTACGTCTACTGGCCCCGGGGTGTCAAACTTGGGGTCCGCTAGCCGTAAGTCTGAAGTCAATGACCGTATGTAACTGTTTACCTTCACCGGAGGGTGACGACCTATCACCTCAGGCATCACCAAAGCTGAGACTCTAAACTGTAAGCGAGGGTTGGGATTCGATGAGAAAATAAATGAAGTGTGACCGATCACGTCCGAAATTCTAACATTGCCCACTCCACGAATAGAATAAGAAGACTTGTAAATAGGATTGCCCAACCGTACTGCAAGGTTGCTCGACATAATAGTGCCCTGTGCGCCGGAATCCAACAGAGCTCGAGCAAACACAGTGTTGCCATCCGAATCCAACACCCGAACAGAAGCGGTAGGAAGTAAAACAGCTTCTGGGGCTGGGGCAACACTGCAGTGAGCGGCAATTTCCTAGCGGGGGCCCGGGTCCCCGCTATCCCGGTCGGCGCGCGACGGAAGGTCGTAGAGTGCCAGCGGATCCCACGCTCCCACATAAGGCCCTCGTTTCCCGTCCCGCCTCATATACCTCCGCGTACGATGGCCAAACGGGCCAAACACTGGAGGGAGTCGCTCCAGCGTCGGCCGCTCCCTCAGCGGAGGAGAAAACCGTACTTCTGAGGGAGGGGGAGACGAGTGAGCAGGGCTACTCGATCCAGCAGGCGAACACGGCCCCGCACGGGGGGACAACGTGGCCACCCCGGCGTAGCTGGTGGGCATCCGCTGGCACCCGCCCGCAGTACCTAACCCGGCGCCTCCCTGCGAAGCCTCTTTCCGAGGGTTCACGCCGCCGAATTGGCGAGGGCTACGACCGGTGCGCTCACCGGTCGGCGAGGCTGGATGACTGCGTCCGGATGACCTCGGAGTGGCGGCAGACTCCAGACACAGGAGGGCATGGTGCCGACCGTCGCAATTAGGGCACAATTGTGGCTGTGGACAGACGCTCGCCGTGTGCGGCCCAAAACAAAAAAAGCACCATCGCCGCTGGGCAACGATGTTGCGTCTACCCCTGATGCGCGTCGACCGGAACCTCGGACAGGCGGCTACGTCGTGCCCGCTCTCATGACAGAAGGCACACCGTGAGCCTCCCACCGCTGCCATGAGCGCAGTCAGTCGTTGAGACGGCCCCCTCTTATCCCCTCCCCCTCCCCTCTGAGCAACCGAAACGGCGTGGCCGGAAGCCGGCACACGCGACCCAGAGGAGGAGGGTGGTGGCATAATCTCGTGTCTGCGACTTTCGGCTTCTAAAAATGCCAGCAGATTGGCCAGGGTAGGCAGTTCGTCCCTACCTGCGTTGTCCTGCTGCTCGAAGCGAGTGAGCACCTCAACCGGCAGCCTACCTGCAACAATATAAAAGAGCAGATATGACCATTGGTCTACTGGTAGACCCAAATTGCCCAAGGCCTTAGTGGCCACCGTAACTGGATTCAGTACCTCGGCTCTGATATCGGAAGCCCGAGAAAGTTTTGGTATCGCAAACAGCCTGGCCAGCTGAGCGTCCACCAACCGTCGTTGATTTTGATATCGGTCGAACAGGATCTGGCGTGCGACCGCATAATTGTCGTTGGTGATAGGCAAGTGTGCCACCAATTCACCAGGTTCACCTCGCAGAGCACCCCGAAGCTGAGCCATCTTATAAGAGGCAGTCAAGTCCGACCGACCATGGACCAGGCTGTCAAACAAATTAATAAAGCCGACCCACTCGTTCAGATCACCGTGGAAGATCGGCAGGTCGATGGAGGGGAGGCGTGATATGACGCCTGACGAAGTTCCCGAACCTCCATTACCACCGGAAGACGACTGCTTCTTAATATCGGCCACCCGTTGCAGAATGGCATCAGCGTACTCCTGACACTGGTCCACGTCAAGACTGATGGCATGGATCACCTCCTTCTCCACTTCGGACCCCAAAGCAACGAGGTCAGACAACCGATCGTACACTACCTCCAACCGTCCGTGCACCTGAGACGCCCTATCGAGCAATGCCGCATCCCTATCTGTTCTGTCAACCAAAGCATGAGCTGATGCGAACCATCGGAGCTCACTAGTCACCTTCCCGCGAATGTAGGACACCGACATGTTACTTGCAGTTTACAACCAGAACAAAAAAAATTCAAAAAAAATTCAAAAAAAAATTCAAAAAAAAATAAAAAATAAAAATAAAAAAAATTTCAAAATAAAAATTCAAAAAAAATCAAAGGAATTATTTAAAGTAGTGTACGAGTGAGCCCACCAAAATATTCCTACTCCTAAGTATTTAGGTAACCTAGACCTCACCACTGTACCAAGGACACCCCAACAATTAAGAACAAACTTAAAATTAAAAGTTATAAGATAGAAAATTGCTGATATCAGGTTTTGAGTTGAAAACTAAACTCAAGCACACCTGGCCTCTAGACTATAACTAGAAGCCAGTCACCAAGCAGGACCCAATCAACAATTTACTATCACAAAGTATTCACACCGTTCAACGGGTAAGTCAAATAACAAAATTAAAATTAAAAATTAATTATATGATAGCAAATTGCTGATAAAAATTTGTGAATTAATTTTCAAACACTGATGGCCTCAGGACTATACCAAAGCCAGTCACCAAGCAGGGCCCACAGTCAGCAATCCACTACCACAAATTCAAACAAGTAATTTAAATTTAGAACAAATTAAAACAAATAACAAAAAATATATATAATAGTAAATTGCTGGTATAAGTTTTGAAATGACACTCATACACCGTTGGCCTCTGGACTATAACTAAGCTAGTCTCCAAACAGGGCCCAACCAGCAATCTACTACTACAAGTTCAACAAGTAATCCAGTTATATTCAATTACAAATGTGTTGCAGCTCAATTATACTAAAATATAAGTAGGAAGTGAGCTACAATCATACACAAATTAATAATAAATTATAAACCCCAACTGTAATAACATTCAGATTGTTACACACAACTATGCTTAAATAGATGTGGTAATCTACTGCTATGATGAGCAGAATTAACATAAATCTGTAGTAATAGTATGAAAATAGCTGACCACTGTAGCAGCTGTGTGCTAGGTCATAAACTCAGCCAGCACAGCTGTCCAACTCACGTACAATTAGTCAGCTATGCGCAGTGGAAGCTAATAAATCAGTCTTACTATTACTAACTATTACTACTCACTAATTTTCTTAACCAGGTGGATAGAAACACACTAAACGACCTGACCTAGGTCAGCAGAATGATAGTTTAAACAGAACCGAACCCTATGCCTACACTACTTCTGCTGACTAGTAACAAAATTAAGTGAGGTTAGACGTAAAAAATTTTACATTCGTGGTAATTACTATAGATTTCAGAAATCTAACCACGCTCTGCTACCAGGAATTGTTCGATTCGAACCCAGCGACCTCGTGGCAGCCTAGGGCTACGGAAACCAGCACGAGGTGCGCGTCGAACATGTGCCGCGATTCGCGGCGCCGTATGTACTATTTTAACAAAATATCATGCAATCACTCACCGGAACCGATGCCTTCGTCTTCTCACGCCGTATCACTTAGGGAGAAGGGTATGGGGCAGGAATGGATAAGGATTAGCGATGATACACAACTTTAGCGTAGACCGTCAATATACAGGTACCGTCCCGTTCGAGAAGCAAGACAAGTGACAGATGTCAAATCGCGACGGCACCGTCAAATCGCGACCCGTGTTGCCGTGGTAAAAATTCAAAAACTAACGGATTGGTTTCGAACAATATTATTTTTAACTAGTTGACAAGGCAGACTTCGTAATGTCTCAATAGATAAATAAAAGACCTAAACTTTGGTATAAAATAAACTTAAAACAAACAAAAGGAATTCGTCCGACGGGGGACGCATCAAAGGAAAAACAAAATTGTTATTTTTATTTAATTCCGAGCATTTTCATATTTATCTACCTTTTAAACCTTCTCTGGACTTCTACTAATAATTCAAAACCAAAATTAGTCAAATCGCTCCAGCCATTTTTGAGTTTTAGCGAGACTAACGAACAGCAATTCATTTTTATTTATACTAGAGGTCCCGCAGTAGTCGAAATTCGACTATAATTAATTGGAATTGTATGTTTGTACACTATTATGATTGTATTTTATACTTTTACAATCACGAATTTCACCAAGGCTACACTTTAAAAAATATTAATAAAGACAAACAATATTTAATCTATTCTCAATTTGACAACAGACGTCACGAACAAAAGTTTGACAATAAATAGTATGCATGCATGTGTGCGTCAAATACATGGCAGTGTGTGTAATGTTTTCTTTATTGATTTAATGTATCTTTTACGCATTATTTAAAAAAAATATTAGCATTGTGCACTTCTTCTCTATATTCTCTATAAGTGTGGAAAATTTCATACTCCTCTGTCCGCGCGATTTTCGTAAAAAGGGATACAAAGTTTTTGCTTCAATTATTAATATATAGATAGATTATATTACAAAAATAGATTAATTGACATGCGCGTCCATATTTTTTCTTCGAATAAATAATTTTGAAATTTTGACAATTGGTGCCACTATTGCGTTTCCTGACATGTGATTGGTTCGTGCGATATGACGTCATCGTTGACCAATCACAGCCAGCAATGTATGACGCGAAGTTGATTCGTTAACAGCTTCGATCAATAATACTACTAGATTAGGGATCAGGAACAAAAATAAGACGCTCGAGTGGCCACGTTTTCAGACCCGAAAACATCTTCATTTCTTAGAAAAAAGGTTAATAATGTTAACGACTTCAGTTTATTATAAACCTTAATGCTTAAACATAAAGTTTAATTACCATTGCAAAATATATTTATTTAGGTCCTTTCGTCAGAGAAAGAATATTGTGGCATAAATTTAAAATGTCACTTGAACATAAAAAGTCATCAGTACAAAAATATTTATTCTAAAGTGATACATAAAGACTAATCAATAAGGTTAAAAATATTTGTTTAAAATTTCGTGCTTATTGTATTGTGGAACTAGATGTAGTTCTTGGTATTACATTTCAATGCTCAGAACACAGTAAGTATTGAAAGACGTAGAGTTGCAGAATATATTTGTTTTAGGTTTGTTTTGTATGGTCGCAACTATTTTTGACCGATTCAAAAAAGTTGTAGATAATATTTTACATTGCCGCTATTACAACAAATAGGTAATAAATAATAAAATTGAATAAAGTAAAAAAGAAAAGAAAGGAAACAAGGGAACAACAACGTTTTCCACGTATTCTTTATACAGAAGTAATTAAAACAATTTTTTTTTTGTTTAATTACCTTTAAACAGATTCAGCTTGTTATAAAGCTGTTTTTTAGAAGTCATTTTTATATGAGCGGTTTCTTTTTTACAAATATAATGTAATCTTATATTAAAGAATTTTTCTATAATCAGTTTAATTTAGGCTTATTTTATGGCTGTGTTCGTTTCCCCCAGAAAACAAATCCTTTTCAGCATATACGCTTAAAATATTTACACATACATATAAAGTTTTTATAATACTTTTTTGCATTGATTTGCCACCACCATTGAACAATTCTAGAATTTTTATAAGGGTTCTATATTTCTTATCCTCCTTCTTTCGTGAAAAGGGGCTACTAGGAAATCTACAAACAAAAATAACATTATAAAATAACAAAACTACTCTATGCATTCCCTGTTCAAGAATAGGTGATGTTTGTTACAATAGTTGGTGCCTTGTTGCAAACATTGGCCAAACAATTACAATATTCGTAAATTGAATTTTATTTACTATATAATTCTGTTTATTATTTTATGAAATTCACTTAATAATATAAACTTACCAAAAAAATATATTCCTTCCAAAACCTTGGTGTTACGGTGGTTTTTTACTCCGTTTTTGAACGCGCAGTGCAGCGGTTTGACGTCTTAGTGTTGGCTATGATTGGACCATACTAATTTGAAATAAGACCACAAATTGATTTGTGGTCTTATTTTTCGGGCCGTTTTTGAAGCGCTTATCGCGAATCTAGTAGTATTATTGATCGAAGGTTAACAGCGAAATTCTAGCATCTGTCAAATATCTTGAGTTGTATGATAGCTACCGCAACACTTCATAGCTTCATAATATCCATATATTAATACGTGAAGCAAAAACTTTGTACCCCTTTTTACAAAAATTTGCGCGGACGGAGGAGTATGAAATTTTCTTATAGATAATATAGAGAAGAAGTGCAGAATGCTAATTTTTTTTTCAATAATGGATACATTAAATCAATAAAAAAAACATTAAACACACTACCATGTATTTGTAAGTATAACTAAGTATTTGTTTATTGTCAAACTTTTGTTATTGCTTAAAGTCTGTAGTCAAATTGAGAATAGATTAATTACATATGATTTGTCTTTATTATTATTTGTTTTTAGTGTATTCATGGCGAAATCTGTGATTATAGAAGTATAATAATTAGTCTTTGACAATAGAATCATAACAGTGTATAATTTTAATTAATTATAGTCGAATTTCGACTACCGGAAGACTACCTAACTATTATTTTCTGTTAACTATAGAGCGGATCTTTATTCTCGTTTCAGCTTTGAGAACGGCCGAAGCCCTTCTACATTTCGCAATCAGCCCACGAGGCGGTACTCAAATTAATTTATTTACTGATTACATGCCGTGGAGTCTATTAATACAAAAGCAACATCTTCCCTATCAGACTACACTCAGCACTTTTAAGCCATTCTAAAAAATGTTTAAAAACGTTGTCAATAAATATTAATTTAAATTAAAATTAAGCAAGAGAAGCAACGGACAAAAGCCATATACATTCTTGATATTATAGTGAAGAGTCAGTAGGGTTTGCAATACGACTGTTTTTTGTTTTAGTTGTTTATTAAATTGCATTTAATAGTCTCACTCGGTGCTAAGTGGTTGTCGGAGCCCATATACATCTACAAAGTTAACGCTTCTCCCTACCTGAGACATAATAAATAAATAATAAATAAAATTTACTAACAATCACGCCACGTTAACTGGTCCCGTGATAAATTCGTAAAGAACTTGTGTTACAGGTACCAGATAATGGATATAAATGTAACATTTTTATTATACATATACATATATTTAATATACATCCATAACCCTGGAAAAGACATTTATATTTATCATACAAATATCTTCCCTTGGCGGGATTCGAACCCGCGACCCCCTTGTGTAGTGACCATGTCACTTACCACTACACCAGACGGCCGTTAAAGACATGTGTCTAAGTCCAGTTTACAGTACAATTTTGATTTTGATTTTGAATGGCTGGCCATCCTTCAAACCGAAAGGAAGAACTTCTTTACAGCATAAGTAGGCAAGATATTTGGCGGACCCACAAGACGTTCTACCACCAGTAATTACGCAAATCATATTTGTTTATATTTTGATTTTTATTAGACGATGTTATTTCTTCATCGTGAAAGTAATTTAAGGACATTTGCCAAATTACATACAAAAATTGGTATCTGCGGTAGCATGCAGGTACCAATTTTTGCATGTTGCCTGTTTTTTTTTCCTACCGAAGCTGGTAGCCTTGAGAGGCCAGCGTAACCTTAACTAGTAGGTGAGCTCACAGGGCTCAAACCTGACGACGTTGCTAACACGACATGTTGCCTGCTGCAAGCTACGGGGTTCAAGCCCTGTCACCATTGCACTGCCCAATGCGAATGGACCTGACGTCTTATCGTTTAGGCCAATCTAGTCTAGATATGTAAAAATAAATTGCTGTACGTTAGTCTCGCTAAAACTGGAGAACGGCTAGACCGATTTGGCAAATTTTGGTCTTGAATTATTTGTGGAAGTCCAGAAAAGGTTTAAAAGGTAGATGAATATGAAAATGCTCGGAAATAAATAAAAATAACAATTTTGATTCTCCTTTGATGTGTCCCCCGTCGGACGGATTCCTTTTGTTTGTTTTATGTTTATTTTATACAAAAGTTTAGGTCTTTTATTTATCGATTGAGGCACTACGAAGTCTGCCGGGTCAGCTAGTCTTCTTTTTCTATATATATATAAAAATGAATTGCTGTTCGTCAGTCTCGCTAAAACTTGAGAACGGCTGGACCGATTTGGCTAATTTTGGTCTTGAATTATTTGTGGGAGTCCAGAGAAGGTTTAAAAGGTAGATAAATATGAAAATTTGGATTCCTTTTGTTTAAATTTATTTTACACAAAAGTTTAGGTCTTTTATTTTTCGATTGAGGCACTACAAAGTCTGCCGGGTCAGCTGGTACCTAATAAATAATGTGTTCAATAAAATTCAGAGCGCACCGACCCTGAGCATCCAAAAGGGCGAGTCAATATTGACATTGCGGCCAAAAGACCTTTGTTGTTCGAAATTTGCATACGAGAGCATGTAATTTGATAACCGCACTACTTGACAAGGTTACGGCGACCTGTCAAATGTCACGCCTCCAATTCGGGTGCTTGTTCGAACGAAATCAAAATAATATTTCTTTTGACTATACACGCGAAAGACGTATTCGTGAAGAGAATGTAGCCCGGAGTGATGTTTGCTTTGTGAAACGAAGTGAAATAGGACTGGATGAATTTAAATTAAACCAGTGGTCCCTCTGTAGTCGAAATTAGACTATAATTAATTGAAATTATAAGTTTGAGCATTATTATTACATTGCGTTTCGGTTTGAAGGGTGGGGCAGCCGTTGTGACTATACTGAGACTTTAGAACTTGTATCTCAAGACGCGTCTACGTTGTAGATGTCTATGGGCTCCAGTAACCACTTAATACCAGGTGGGCTGTGAGCTCGTCCACACAACTAAGCAACAAAAAAAAAAACAAAGTTCTATTGTCAAAGACTATCATACTTCTATAATCACAGATTTCGCCAAGACTACACTATAACTATAGACAAATATTAATCTATTCTCAATTTGACCACAGCAAAGTCTGTGCAGCAAAGGTAATGACAAAAGTTTGACAGTAAATAAATGGTATATATTATATATGTGTGTGTGTGTGTGTCAAATACATGGTAGTGTGTGTAATGGTTTTTTTATTAAATTAATGTATTTTATAATTTTAAAAAAATATTAGGATTCTGCAGTCCTTCTTTATATTCTCTATAGGTGTGGGAAATTTCATACTCCTCCGTCCGCGCAATTTGCGTAAAAAGAGCTACAAAGTTTTTGCTTCACGTATTATTATATAGATTGATTGTTATCGAATTAATAACGAAATGAAATGATATCGGAACGAGGTGAGATGAGACGACATCGCGTATAATTGGATGATGGTGGGAATTCGCTCGGAGGTCAATGGACTTATTGAGAAATATCTTATTGAGAATAATATATGAAAAGAAGAAACATCGTGTAATAAAAATCAAACCCGCAAAATGATAATTTGCGTAATTACTGGTGGTAGGACCACTTGTGAGTCCGCGCGGATAGGTACCACCGCCCTGCCTATTTCTGCCGTGAAGCAGTAATGCATTTCGGTTTGAAGGGTGGGGCAGCCGTTGTAACTATACTTGAGACCTTAGAACTTATATCTCAAGGTGGGTGGCGCATTTTTTTTTTTTACGTTGTTATTTTTTACGCATTTACGTCGTAGATGTCTGTGGGCTCCAGTAACTACTTAACACCAGGTGGGCCGTGAGCTCGTTCACCCATCTAAGCATTAAAAAAAAGTAAAAGTCACATACAGCAGCTGTTTTTTCTTATTCCCATGCTTGTGACATTTTACACATTCTAAATGGTTAATTTGCTACTTTTCACTATACGCATTAAATACCAAATAAAAAAAACACGTGTGGCACTCGAGGACTGCCGCGGCAAAGCTATTGCTGAGCATTTTCTATCAACTTATGAAATTATAATTAGACAATAATAATTTAATATTAAAACAATAATAAAACAAGACCATGCTATATTTATAAACATTAACAAAAGCAAAACATTAACTGTCCCCTTCACACTCATAAGCTAGACCGCGCGACAGAGAGATGGGCAGACTTTTCATGATGCGCATGCAGTGCGACACGCCGCGCGCTTATTCACAAACACTACACAAGCGCAACGTATTAATGTGTTGAACGCGAGCTCCATGGTAGGCGGAGTGGTGGGTGTTAGGTTTTATTTTCGTTACGGAATTTCTTGATTCTGTCGCCATGTCGCCGCGCTCAAAGCCCGCGATAAAAGCTATACTTAAAAGGACTTAGGAAATCTACCGTGGAGATAAGGGTCGTTGGTCGTCGTCTATCATCTTGACGACCCGTCGCTCGGGTGCTCTCGGGGTGGCGCCGTGAGTCCGGTTGTAGTGTTCACCGCAGGAACCCCTCTACTCTGTCTCCGGGTGGATATCGGACGTTGGGCGAGAGAGTCCCAGGGGAATCGTTTGGTGGGTAGAGCCCTAAAAACTCGCGTTGTGCGAAATATAACCTATCATTTCCTAATAAAGCTCTTCTAAAACCTTGTTTCAAGACATACTATAGGGACACAGTTTGAGTAACGCATGCGGTTGAACATCGCTTATTAAAGTCAGTCGTAAATAGCTCGCCCGACACGGCAGACACTTTACAATTTTTTTGGTTTTTTTTTATTGCCATTGTAGGCAGACGACCACATGGCCCACCTGATGGTGAGTGGTTACCGTCGGCCATGGACTTCACCAATGCCAGGGGCAGAGCCAAGCCGCTGCTTACCGCTTAATACTCTCCAGAAGCCTCGTTTGAAGAAGGACAAGTCATAGCGCTCGAGAAACACCGTGGAGGGGAGCTCATTCCTTAGCCGGATGGTACGTGGCAAAAAGACCTCTGGAAACGCACTGTGGATGACCGCATTGGCTACAGGTAGTATGGACGAACTCTACTCCGATGGCGGGCGTTGCGATGGTAAAAACGAGATGACGGTATCATCTCGAACAATTCCTCAGAGCACTCCCCATGGAACATACGGTACAAAATACAGAGGAACCGAAGTGCCTCCGCAGACCCAGAGGTTCCAAACGATCCGTGATCCAATATGCGGAGTAAAATCAGAACTAGCTTGTTTTATTTATAAAAGACAGCTATCATCTTTACCACGCCTTGTAAGTCGTTCAGTGTTCCTTATAAACCGTACACATACAAATTGTGATCGTAATTCAGCCGCAATCTCTTAATAGAAAGACGAATATCCAATTTCACAATGAAGTCATCACCAAATCAAGTCCTTACTAAGCAACGTACGTATGGAACACTACAATTGTATTCGGGTTTTTGAAGTGAAAACTTCTTTAGAATCGTTGTGATTTCAAACCGGATGCAACGGAAAAAACGACAGGTAAGAGACACAAATACAAAAATGTGTAGGATGAAGCCAGCAAAGAATGAGACAGAAATATACATACTATTTAATACAGCGCCATCTGTGAGATTTTTTAATACTAACGTGTGTACGAAAGCTTGTGGCGTGCTGCCCTATTTGAAACACAATCGCAGAATCCCGGGATGGCAGCGTCTCCTTAGTGCAGCCCTGTACATCTCGCCACTCAAACGAATGTACAGTGAATGCTGCGGTGACCGAAACCGGTCGCCAGTCGAGGCAACCACACCGAGACGAACGCACGTCGCTCCGCGCTCCGCCGCTCGCAGATATTCAACACGATACAACAACAATTTACCGACCAGCAGCTATAAGCTCTTGTAGTGAATTTTAATTTAGGATTATACGTGAAATTAAAATATCAATTCACAGAGGGCGCTACCTTCTAATTATTTACTAATGACAAAATTTTACATATACTTAAGACGTTTAGGATAATTGTATTTTAATTTTGGAAGGTTTCACATCTACCACGTGTGAATTGCACACATGTATTTTTTTTTAAAGAAAAAGCAATTGATATAAATACATTGAAAATTATGTATTCCGTTCACGGCGTTTCGGCCCAGCGTTGTCATACAAGCGACGTGCTCTACATCTCCAAGTGATCCGTGAACCTTCATGTCACCCGAAGAACGGGTGCTTTAATATAAGCACACCATTTCAATAATAATTCGTGATCTGTATCGATCTGTCCTCAAAACCATATTCGTTGTCTGTATAGACGGTTCACGGACGATAGTGTAACGTGATAACGTCAGTAGCAGAACTATTCTAGCTCTGACGTCACGCGAGAACTTACTGGTGGTAGGACCTCTTGTGAGTCCGCACGGGTAGGTACCACCACCCTGCCTATTTCTGCCGTGAAGCAATAATTCGTTTCGGTTTGAAGGGTGGGGCAGCCGTCGTAACTATACTGAGACCTTAGAACTTATATCCCACACTTATATAACCCACAAAACCGTAAAGCATGCTTGCTTCACAAAAAAAATCTCACTGTCTACTTTTTAATATAGAGCTGCACACTGCCGAAGCAGAGCTCATCCCTAGCACATAGAACCGTTGCGCTCAACACCAGTGTTTTTCCAGAGCTGAAATTCTCTTTTTTTTAACCTAAGCTTTTAACCTTGAGAGGCTATGTCAACGTAACCGAGTTAGATGAGCTCTCGTAGCTCTAACATGGGGGCGTTGCAAGAGTAGTGCTTCGCAGAATCTACCACCAGACCGGGAACGCGACCCACTAAGAAGATCCGGCGAGAAACTCAGTCGGCTGTGTCTATGGGTTAGCTTACTCGCCGAACCATTCGTCGCAAGCGACGAGTAAGTACGGTCACCGGTGCTTGAGGTACCTAAAAGCACCGTTAATGGGTCCAGAGGATCCGAAATGACGTGCTTAGGGCGACGTCAGCTGTTTACCATTCGGTCCCCAGGATCGGGTATATAGAAATTCTCACTACGTACTATCCGACTCTGGAACGTGTTCACGGGGGTGTTTTTTTTCAATGCTGTCAGATTTACTACAAATAAAGATTGCAATGAGCTCTGAGCGTTTGGCAGCGGCCTGACTTTAGCCTTGGCATTGTTAGTGTCAATGAGCGATGCTGAACATTTACGATCCTTTAAGCCGTATGCTTGCCAGATTTTGTAGGTATTCAAAGCAACGAGTGTCTAAGTTTTTTATCAACATTTGATTTTCGGTGCGAGTGGCAATGAAAACATTCTAAACTAGCCGCGTTTTTATTATTTGCATTCTACAATTTCGTACGTTGGACCTTACGAATAGTTCAAACTTTAAAGTTTTTATTACCGCGATTTTTTTTTCTTGTTGTATAGGCAGATGAGCGTGCGGTCCATCTGATTGGTGAGTGGTTACCGTTGCTCATGGACATCAGCAATGCCAGGGGAAGAGCCAGGCCGCTGCCTACAGTTGCTACCCTACCGTATCAGGTGGAAAAACTATTGTCACTTAGTTCACTTACTAAAGATAAATTGTATGTTTTCTTAATGAAGTTCTTTTGTCAACACAAAAAAAAAATACTATCAAACACCTTTAAGTAGCCTATTTAAACGAAATCAAAAGGTTTCGTGCGAATGGCCACAATTTATATCAATAAACTTGACTTATTATGATAAAAGTACAATTTAAATTGTCGGTTTTGAAGCTAAAGCTTTTTCTGAACCATTTACTAACTACAATGAACGATGTACATAATTCATTATTTGCTTATAATAAATGTAGGGTGGATATAAATTATGAATACATACGAGACATTTTTTAATAATTATCTATTTATATATAAGTGAATTGCTGTTCGTTAGTCTCGCTCCTCCTTGCGTCGGTTTCCTCATTACTGAGGGTCGTGGTCATGGCCTTGAAACAGTTTAAATGTTTCTCTGTCTATGACTCTCTTGGGATGTAATTGTGGTGGGTTCCCACGTCCTTCCACATCAGTATTTCGAAGGGATTTAGTCCTTCACGGCAACTGGTCCCGCTCCGGGTCTCTGGTTGGATCCGGGGGCTGGGTTATTTCCCGCCGCCCAGTGCTCGGCGTTGACGTTTTACGGTAGGAATGTCCAGCTCTACTCAACCCTCCTCTTTTCTCATCCGGGCTTGGGACCGGCAATGGCAGAGTCTCGCTAATACTCGAGAATTATTTGCGGAAGTCCAGAGAAGGTCTAAAAGGTAGATAAATATGAAAATACTCGGAATTAAATAAAAATAACAATTTTGTTTTGTCATGTGTCCTCCGTCGGACGGATTCTTTTTGTTTGTTTTAAGTTTATTTTATACAAAAGTTTAGGTCTTTTATTTATCGATTGAGGCACTACGAAGTCTGTCGGGTCACCTAGTTTGCAATATAAGTTTAAATATGCAGTTAAAAAACCCTGAAGTCATCGTGGCCTGGTTTTTCCCCCGCCTAATCGTTGGGAGCTTAAAGCTATTCCAATTACGCGTAGACTGATGGGTGGACGAGCTCACAGCCCACCTGGTGCTAAGTGGTAACTGGAGCCCATAGATATTTACAACGTAAATGCTGCCACCCACCTTGAGATATGAGTTCTAAGGTCTCAGCACAGTTACAACGGCTGCCCCGCCCTTCAAACCGAAACGCATTACTGCTTCACAGCAGAAATAGGGTGGTGGTACCTACCCGTGTCGACTCACTATACGTCCTACCACCAGTAAGTAACCTAAGAGCACCGAGGGTAGATGCATACGAAGACCTAAATTATGTACTCGTATTGAGCAACGCCAGACCCACCACCTGGGGCCTACGTTGTAGATGTCTTTGGGCTCCGGTAACCACTGAACACTAGGTGGGCCGTGAGCTTGTCCACCCACCTAAGCTGTGGGTTCTGAATATTAAAACTTCGTTGTCTTAACGGTACTTTTACAAATGTCAGTTTTTATTATTGCTTAAGTGGCCCACTGAGTTTCTCGCCGGATCTTCTCAGTGGGTCGCGTTTCCGATCCGGTGGTAGATTCTGCGAAGCACTGCTCTTGCTAGGGTTCGTGTTAGCAACGTCGTCAGGTTTGAGCCCCGCGTACTCGCCTACTAGTTAAGGTTACGCTGAAATAGCCTCTCAAGGCTATCAGCTTAGGTAGGAAAAAAAAACACTCACTTAAAAGCTGGTCACCCTAGTCCGGAATAAATCAACGTGGCGGTCCTAATCCCCCGGACCATTAGCGTCGCATTATGCTCCTGTTTATAGACTGAGTGTTTTTGCATGTCATCCTTGAACAAGATAATTAGGGGACAATTTTTTTTGTTCAAATACAAATTCTTATTATTTATTTGCCAGAGACACGGTACATAAATGATGGAATTAGAAAATTTTAACATTCCAGCATTATTATTTTTTATAGCCCTCGTAGGCAGACGAGCATACGGCCCACCTGATGGTGAGTGGTTAGCGTCGCCCATGGACTACAGCAATGCCAGGGGCAGAGCCAAGCAGCTGCCTACCTAAGAAGGACATGTCAAAGCGCTCGGGAAACACCGTGGAGGGGAGCTCATTCCATAGCCGGATGGTACGTGGCAAAAAAGACCTCCGGAAATGCACTGTTAATGAACGCAGCGGTTCCATATAATATTAGATCCGATGGCGGGAGGTGCGATGATAAAAAGGAGATGAAGGGATCATCTCAAACAATTCCTCAGAGCAGTCCCCATGGAACATACGGTACAAAATACAGAGGGAACCGAAGGCCCTCCGCAGATCCATAGGGTCCAAACAATCCGTGAGAATTCACATATGAAGAGACCTGCACTCAGTATTGGATGGACATGGGTTGAAGATAGACAGAAATTACACCCGCGTCATGTCTTTAAATTGTATTGCCTACTTTTCAAGATCAATTCTTTGTTCATAAACCTATTGGTATTAGGACGTATTATAAAGCTGTTGTACCACAATTAAGGGAAGAAAACTTGCGTCCCGATTTGAGGGGTCAAGCTTTTGTGGCTATCTCTGGTTCCAATACAGGGAATCCTAGTTTGAACCCGCTGAGTTTCTCGTCGGATCTTCTCGGATAGTAGATTCCTTCGCAAAACAGCTGCTCTTGAGCTGTTAGGTTCGGAGGCGCTCGGGTAGCTGTTAACAAATCCCACCCCTGGCTGAGCCTTTCCTTGCCCGCCTGTCCTGGTGAAACTAGCCTCCGGGCCACCAGTAATCTTTTAATCATAAAAAAAGAGACTAGAGGACCGGCCTGATTTTCCTCCGATTATTTATCTTATTATTATACAAACTACATTAGCTCAGCGAAACGCACTTATTAATACTGTGATAAAGCATAATTTCAATTTGAACAGATTCTCACAGAATCCTTTGGTACCGTATCACATTACTGGAAGTTAACCCCTCAATCGACCATTACTTTCCTTCCCATTGTATTTAATTACAAAGCAACGTTTTGTACTCGCAAACAATAAAGTTTCAATTACCTTAACAACAAGACTTTCGTGTTTTATTCGTTGCTCTGTGCGATCTTGTTTCCTTGTCTCCTCATTTACAAAATTTAATCCACAGACACAGCCCACTGAGTTTCTCGCCGGATCTTTTCACTGGGTCGCGTTTCCGATCCGGTGGTAGATTCTGCGAAGTACTGCTTTTGCTAGGGTCAGTGTTAACAACAATTCCGGTTTGAGCCCCGAGAGCTCACCTACACGTTAGGGTAACGCTGACATAGCCTCAAGGCTATCAAGCATAGGTAGGAAAAATAAAAATTATTGATCTATTGATTATTGATCTAAATCTGGCCTTGACAGTAACAAACGCGAAAAAAAAGATCATAACAAACAAAAAATCTAATCTTTCCCCTTTTTATATTCGTGGTTCATTAATTTCGCAAAATGGCATACAAATAAAAGATAGATAGATATTATGCTGAGTTTTTTTGTAGGACTATTTAAAATAAACATTTTAATTTAAATTATATACGTATAACTCCAACAGTTTTTGCGGCGCACGCCAAGATAGCTCGCAGATGGCAGATTTTTTCCTTTCTTACTTATAACAACTTATCGTTATATTTTGGGTAATTCAAACTACTAGAGGTCCCGCAGTAGTCGAAATTCGACTATAACTAATTGGAATTGTAAGTTTGTACACTATTATGATTGTATTTTATACTTCTATAATCACAAATTTCGCCAAGGCTACACTATAAAAAAAATTAATAAAGACAAACAATATATTTAATCTATTCTCAATTTGACCATAGACGTCAAGAATAAAAGTTTGACAATACTATATTATGCATGCGTGTGTGCGTCAAATACATGGTATGTAGTGTGTGTAATGTTTTCTTTATTCATTTAATGTATCTTTTATGCATTATTTTAAAAAAATATTGGCATTGTGCACTTCTTCTCTATATTCTTTATAAGAGTGAGAAATTTCATACTCCTCCGTCCGCGCAATTTTCGTAAAAAGGAATACAAAGTTTTTGCTTCACGTATTAATATATAGATCTATACATATAAATAAAATTGGAGCGTCTGTTTGTTCTATTGAAATAACCGCTTTTTACTACATGCATATGAGTATATACGGTACATACCTACACCAAAAAACATTTTTTACAGTTTTTGTCCGTGTCTCTCTATCTAAAGTTTTTTGCATCTCGTGCTGTTGAGTCCCTCACTACGCTCAGGATTCTAACTTTGAATCATTCGCTACGCTCGTGAATCAATCATACTACGAAATCAGCACTCGAAACAAAAAAAACAAGTGGGCTGTGCCTGTGGGGATCAATAATAAATTGCAGTTCCCGAAGCAAAGCAAGGGCGAGTCGCTAGTATAAAAACAAATATCACCAATGATCCGCTGTTCGCATTTTACGTCGATATAATATACAATAAAATCTGGAGACTGAACGAACCACGGCACATGGATGCGTCTTTTGTTTCGATCCCTTTGGCAATAACTTTTGTATTCGTATGCAAATGATATTGTCCTAAGACCGCAGAGTAAACAGCAATACAATTTATCTTAGAGTAATAAACTTCAAAGTTTTAAGATCGAATCATAAGCACAATATTAGCTTCAATTACATGCTAGTTATACTGTATGTTCGATCCGAATCCAGCGCCCTCGTGGCAGCCTAGGGCTCCGGAAACCAGCACGAGGTGCCCGCCGAACACGTGCCGTCATTCACCAAAATATTGTCTATTCACTCACCGGAACCGTTAACCTCGTCGACTCACGCCGTATCACTTAGGCTTTAGCGCAGGGATGGATAAGGATTAGTGATAATGGAAAACCGTAGCGAATACCATCACACATGTGGGTACGCCGTATGTGGGTTGTGGGTAACCCGTCCCCACATATTATTTATATTACAGACTAGCGACCTGCCCTCGCTTCGCTTCGGAAACATTAAAACACAAATGAAACCAAAAAAAAAAAAAAAAGTAGCCTATGTTCATCAGGGACAATGTCGGCTTCTAATGGAAAAAGAATTTTTCAAATCGGTCCAGTAGTTTCGGAGCCTATTCGAAACAAACAAATAAACAAATCTTTCCTCTTTATAATATTTATATTACAGATAGCTGACCCGGCAGACTTCGTAGTGCCTCAATCGATAAATAAAAGACCTAAAATTTTGGGGGACACATTAAGGGAGAAACAAAATTGTTATTTTTATTTAATTCCGAGCATTTTCATATTTATCTAAACTTTTAAACCTTCTCTGGACTTTCACAAGTAATTCAAGACCAAAATTAGCCAAATCGATCCAGCCGTTCTCGAGTTTTAGCGAGACTAACGAACAGCAATTCATTTATATATTACAGATTGGTTTCGAGCACTATACATAAAATATTATATGATTTCATTATTTTAATTGTATATTTTCGTCGTGTATGTATATAATTTAAAAAACTTCTTAATAAGGCTTAATCTTATGTTTTTAACCATCATAAAACTATTCCCCAGGTTTCGAATAATAATAATCTATATATTAAATACGTGAAGCAAAAACATTGTAGCCGTTTTTACGAAAATTTTCGCAGACGGATGACAAAAAATTCTGGATGTACTTTAATCACAAGTCAAGAAATAAAAAATCCTTCGCTCTGAATTTTTTTTATTTTTATTGCTTAGTTTGGTGGACGAGCTCACAGCCTACCTGGTGTTAAGTGGTTACTGGAGCCCATAGACATCTGCAACGTAAATGCGCCACCCACCTCGAGATATAAGTTCTAAGGTCTCAGTATAGTTACAACGGCTACCCTACCCTAAAACAACGTCAAATATCGTTGAAATTTTTGTTAAAGACCCGAGCGGAGCCGGAGCGTGCCGCTAGTGTTAAATAAATTTACTAAAATCTACAACCCTAAACAAGTAAGTATCGAGTATTAAGCCCTATTATTCGATTATTCTGTGGGTCGAAAGCGGATCGGATTCGAAATTGTTAATGTGGAATTTTCGCTCGTACCTACCATGAACCACCAATGGACGTTTGACGAGAATTTACGATGGCTTCGCGAATTTTACAGATTTTAGGTCTTCAGGTACCCGCACGGATAAATACCACGACCCTGCGTGTGTAAATGGGTGTGACTAAGCACAAGTTTGTACTAGCATTCGCCTTATTTTTACCGCGAACTAGTCATACGTTACGGCGTGGAAAATACCTCATATCTATGTACTTTATACCGTATGTTCCATGGGGAGTGCTCTGAGGAATTGTTTGAGATGATCCCCTCATCTCCTTTTTATCATCGCACCTCCCGCCATCGGAGCAGAGTTCCTCCACACTATCTGGAACCGCTGCGTTCATCGACAGTGCGTTTCCAGAGGTCTTTTTTGCCACGTACCATCCGGCTATGGAATGAGCTCCCCTCCACGGCGTTACCCGAGCGCTATGACATGTCCTTCTTTAAAAGAGGCTTCTGGAGAGTATTAAGCGGTAAGCAGCGGCCTGGCTCTGCCTCTGGCATTGCTGAGGTACATGGGCGACGGTAAACACTCACCATCAGGTGGGCCGTATGTTCGTCTGCCTACAAGGGCACTAAAAAAAAAAAAATAAAAAAAAATACGTAGGTATGTATGGCAGGCTCCGGTACCCATAACACGAAATCCTAATGTTTGGGCAGGACGACCGTGCGTGATTTGTTCCCAGTTATTTATTTATTTTGATATTGAAATTTGGACACTCATTAAAACACTGTAATTGGAAAAAAAAACAAAAATACACAATTCCAAAATTTAATATTACAATAACAAACAATAATTTTTCACATAACATATAGTTAGTAGGTATAATATTAATTAAAAAAACAAAACTATTACACGTTTATTGTACTTCGAAGCTCTCAAAATGCAATATTCATAACGCTCTAAAAATTAATTTATTAATATCGTTAGATCTATATCTATACTACTAAGCGGCACTGAAAATTTCGGGAATTAACGAAGTGACACAACATTACTATTTAAAAATGTATTTATTGCTTTTCGAAGTATTCTCCGCGAAATTTGACACATTTTTCCATACGACGATACCAATCATTGAAGCAACCATTCCATTCGGAAGTTGGGGTCTCCAAAATGGCCGTTTTGTAGGCGTCCACAGCTTCTTCAGGTGATGAAAACTCCAAACTTCCGAATGGATTGGTTGCTTCAATGATTGGTATCGTCGTATGGAAAAATGTGTCAAATTTCGCGGAGAATACTTCGAAAAGCAATAAACACATTTTTAAATAGTAATGTTGTGTCACTTCGTTAATTCCCGAAGTTTTCAGTGCCGCCCTCGTAGATAGATTGCTTAAGTGGGTGGACGAGCTCACAACCTACCTGGTGTTAAGTTGTTACTGGAGTCCATAGACATTTACAACATAAATGCCCCACCCACCTTGAGATATAAGTTCCAAGGTTTCAAGTATAGTCACAACGGCTGCCCCACCCTTTAAATCGAAACGCATTACTGCTTTAATTTATCATTAATCAATCAAATAGGAAGAACGAACTGAGGTATTTTTTATTGTAAACATAAGAGCCCATAACCATAGCACGCGGCACTGTGAGGCACAGATTCAAAATCCTAAATCACATAACAATTCTTGACAATCTAAAAACAACAAAATCAATGACCATACTCGGGACAACCCTAGCTAAATATCAACTGGAGCTTAAGTCATCGTCCTAAATCTCTTTACTATTATATGGTTCACGAAGTGTCAAAGTTCTCGAAATATTTTCAGTTTTCACGACGAAAAAGCTAATAATTCGCAGCTTCCACCTGGTCAGTTCGGTGCGCGCAAAAGCTGACTTGAAAGCTATTTAGGGCTGTCGGAAACACTGTAAATAACACCTTTTGGAATTTATTTTCTGTTTACGGTGCAGAAAATATATATCGGCGCAACATTACTATTTAGTTAACTAAGATTAGTTAAAGTTGACTGTTTCCTTAATATTGACGTTGTTGGTTAACTATTGTAAGTCCACCGTGTGTAAAATTGTTCAAGACTGTGTACATAGCAATTAATGACTAAGCTACCCCCACTTTCTACTATAAATACGAGTAACTATTGTCGCACCAAAAAAAAGGATGAGGAGAGGAGAGGCCACCACACCAAAGAACCAAAGAAGACGGAAGAAAGGAAGAAAGAAGAGTTAAAATGGAGACGAAGAAGGAAGAAAGAAAAGAAAAAGGGGTATCTGTCCTCAACTCCAACACACCGTGCCATTTTGTACCCAACCCGCATACATGGAACCATATCAGCAATCTCATCACCCCTGCCTCGTTAGGCAGGGAATCCAAGCCCAGACAGAGGGGATTGCCCCGAGACCCAATCCGTACCCCCTTAATTGTACACGAAGACCCAACGACGCACAAAACGTTCCGGCTGGAGCAGTCGAACCGAGCGGAGCCCTCGGTTGTTATCGTTGTAAACTGAAATGTAATCAATGGAATTCATTGGAAAAATTAGTATTATTTACTATCACTATAGAAGACAATGAAAACAACGACGAGGGTCGCTGACGTCACCATTAGGCCAGTAGCAACATCATCAGTCGTTGACGCTATCAGCAATGGTGACGTCACCATTTAAAAAACAATAAAATCAGTCACTCCGTCATATACATACATTCAGAAGCAGGCCGTTCGGAGAGTCGATAATCCCATTCTCACGGATTGTTTGACCTCGCTTCCCTCTGTATTGTGTCCCGTGTTGGAACGTTTGCCTACGATTACCGCTAGGGGCGCTTTTCCAACTGCATACAAATTTGAGTTAACTTTTACACTATAGAGAACGTTAAAAAACTCGCACTAAGCACACAGATCTTTGGCAACAGTACGATTTTTTAGGTTAGGAAATACTGAAAGGATAAAAACAATTCAATACAATGAAGCAGTAGTAGCAAAAACCTTGAAATTTCGACTTCGTATCTAAGTTGGGCGGCGAGGTGTACATACTTGTCAAATTAATGAAAATCATAATCGAAATCGACCCAAAACTATATTGAACCTTAAACACTCGTGTATAAAGTCGGTTCGTAAGTTGCACTGAAATTTCTGAAGCGCTTTAAAACTTTTTTTACATTGTTTTGATTTTGTTTTTATTACGTTTTTTTGGGCTGAGTTATATATTTTTTTTTTATTGCTTAGATGGTTGGACGAACTCACAGCCCACCTGGTGTTAAGTGGTTACTGGAGCCCATAGACATCTACAACGTAAATGCGCCACCCACCTTGAGATGTAAGTTGTAAGGTCTCAGTATAGTTACAACGGCTGCCCCACCCTTCAAACCGAAACGCATTACTGCTTCACGGCAGAAATAGGCAGGGCGGTGGTACCTACCCGCTCGGACTCACAACAGGTCCTACCACCAGTAATTACGCAAATTATAATTTTGCGGGTTTCACTTTTATTACACGATGTTATTCCTTCACCGTGGAAGTCAATCGTGAACACTTGTTGAGTACGTATTTCATTAGAAAAATTGGTACCCGCCTGCGGGATTCGAACACCGGTGCATCGCTTCAACACGAATGCTCCGGACGTCTTATCTTTTAGGCCACGACGACTTCTAATATTTTTTCTTATATTTTTTCGTCCTACAAATTTAGGCTACCCGAAGTACATATGTATATGTTTTGTGTATTTTATTTATGTAACGTCGCAAAACCCACGTATTGTATTATCCGTTATTGACTGACACGTGTAAATAGTGAAGCGACAGTTTGCTCTCATATCACATGGCGCGCTTGCTTGGTCCCACGTCAAATGTTGACGTTGACATCCCCTAATACGATAGTGACGGGAAAACTAGCGATAAAACGGATATAGGTATTGACAGACTGCATTATTAACGACATTCAAATTCAACTTTTACTGGTGGTAGAACCTCTAGTTGACTGGTGGTAGGACCTCTAGTGAGCCCGCGCGGGTAGGTACCACCACCCTGCCTATTTCTGCCGTGAAGCAGTAACGCGTTTCGGTTTGAAGGGTGGGCAGCCGTTGTAACTATACTTGAGACCTTAGAACTTATATCTCAAGATGGGTGGCGTATTAACGTTGTAGATGTCTATGGGCTCCAGTAATCACTTAACACCAGGTGGGCTGTGAGCTTGTAAACTCATCTAAGCAATAAAAAAAAATCATATTCAAAATTTGATAAGCACGCAAACTCTCTTCTTCTTTTTCTCCACCTTATCCCTCTAGGTGGGGTCGGCACAGCTAATTTTTCTCTTCCATTCTCTTCTATCAGCCGTCATCTCAACACTCACTCCGCTCTTTCTCATATCGTCACACACGCCATCCATGTCTTCTTCGGTCGACCTCTTCTCCTCTACTTTGCACTACCATTTCTATACATCTCCTAGTCACATGCATCTTCTCTCTATGCATCACATGTCCATACCACGCTAACACACAAACTGTCTTTTCAAAATTAACTATGCGTTTTTCGGAAATCTCGCTTGAAGGAAGCTACACGTGATGTTAAGGCTGGCTGGTACTTTGCACAGAGAGTGAGTCTGGCTGTCCAATGAGGTAACGATGCCAGTATCTTGGGAACTATGCCCCCTTCAAGCGCATTGGAAGATTTGTTCTACTGTATGAATTGATTTATGGTTAAATTATTTTGATTTGTTAACATTATTGACATAATTATTGATATAGGCAAAACGAACTAATTCTATGCAAAACAGTATGCGTTTTTGATTCGAATTCATTTTGTTTTTTACTAGGCCTTTTTTGTTTTGATGTTTTTTCTGTTTTTATGATTGAATGATTACTGATGGCCCTGAGGCCTTTCCAGTTTCACCAGGACAGGTGGGCGAGCAAAGGCTCAGCCAGGAGGGGTGGGATTTGCTAACAGCTGCTCGAGAACCTCCGAAGAAAACCTAACAACTCAAGAGCAGTTGCTTCGCCAATGAATCTACTACCGGATCGGAATCGCGACCCACTGAGAAGATCCGGCGAGAAACTCAGTGGGCTGTTTCTGTGGGTTAATTTCCTCACCGAGCCCTTCGTCGCAAGCGACGGGTTCGATGAAAACGATGACTGGTGCTTGAGGTACCTAAAAGCACTGTTAGTGGATCGGGAAGGATCCGAAATAACGTGGTTTGGGCGACGTAGAAAATTAGGTCCGCAGGATCGGGAATGCGGTCCAAATGTTGTTGTTCGGAACTTGTGCAAGCTTATCTTGAAAATGTCGTAAGCGAGAATCAGGCATCCGTCAAATATCTTGTGTTGTATGATGGCTATCCCCTCACTATGTATCGATATTGACGTCATCACCGCCCTATCCCCGACTCACTGTTTTGATCATTTGTTATACGTCATTCGCGCGGAAGATATTGAATGTTCACGGAAACAGTAGCACGTGCGGTGCTTGCCGATTTCCCACACGTGCATACACGCCCGAATGACCCGTAAAAACTCTGTAATATGTTGGCAATTTACTTAAAACACTATTAAAATACGGTTTTAGCTTGTAAAAGGTGTCACTATAAACTTGATTTAATAGTATTCTCTTCGATTTTTGTTATTCATAGACATAATTAGAACTGGTTTTACGGTTTGGACTCGTGTTTTTCTTGTTGTTTTCAAATAAACTATCGTGAAATTATCTTTAATTTTCAGCTATGTATTTCATCACATAATCAAGACGTGTTCATAGTTGGATAAAAAACCTATCGATGCCTCCAATGAACACTACGTTAACTCCAAATTCGTAGATTTACAGGAGGAGCGTTTAAACGAAAAAAGTTGATCAAATCTTTATTATTGCAGATATATTTATGGTTTTTTTGTGTAACTAGCTGATTTACTCTTATTTCGAACCCCATCAATAATGATTAATTGTAATACTTTTAGCATAGTGAAGCGATTTGTGTGAAAAACGAAAATTTCAAAATTTTGATTTATGCCGAGTTTACATTACGAAACTAGTGTCATGCATGTTGAGCTCAGTTTCACGAAAGTAGTTTCGATATATGCGAAAGTAATTTCGTTAAAAAATTAGTGTCGCGAAATCCACAGTATCGCAGTAACCATGGCGCCTTCAGCATCAAAGCTATAATTTGCTATATTCAATGTAGCTAAAGAAATGCTTATATACCTATAAACTTAAAAAAAGACTATCAAGAAGAAAAAAAGTTGGTAGATTCGAGGATGGTCAACAAGAAGGCATTTAGGTGCAATGAAGTTAGTCTCTGAATTAGCAGATGAAGATCCTGAGAGTTATAAAAACTATTTTCGAATGAGTGAAGATAATTTTGATTTTTTACTATAGGTGTTTCGGGACCCTTGTCATTGATATTCATTAATAAGATCTATATTTTTTTCTGTACTCCATCATTGGTTTGCCATTTTCAACGCTCGAAGCGCGTCCGAACTAACAATACACACGTCCGCACAGCGCAGGCCCTTTCGCGACATTAGTTTCACGTCGCGTCTACACTATGAAATTAGTTGCATGACACTAATTTCACCAAAAAATCGCGCAGGGCACGAAACTAATTTACATGCATGAAATTAATGCATGCATTACGAAAGTATTAAATTACACGTGAAACTGTTGGTAAAACTAATGTCACGAAATTAATTTCACGCCACTAATTTCGTAATGTAAATTCGCCTTTAGAGTAGTGTTCATTGGAGGCATCGCTATAAAAACTTAAAATCTTTATATATAAAAATGAATTGCTGTTCGTTAGTCTCGCTAAAACTCGAGAACCGATTTGGCTAATTTTGGTCTTGAATTATTCGTTGAAGTCCAGGGAAGGGTTAAAAGGTGAGAAAATATAAAAAAGGTCGGAATTATATAAAAACAATCAATTTTGTTTTTCCTTTGATGTGTCTTTTATTTGTCGATTGAAGCACTACGAAGTCTGCCGGGTCAGCTAGTAGATTAATAAATTTTCCGCCAGGCTAGAGCCCCCTGAGCTCACCCACTCGCTCGGTCAATCTAGTATGACCCCTACAGCTCACTGGAATAGGTATGAAAAACTTACTTGTGGTAGAACCTCTTGTGAGTCCGCACGGCTAGGTACCACCACTCTGCCTATTTCTGCCGTGAAGCAGTAATGCGTTTCGATTTGAAGGGTTGGGCAGCCGTTGTAACTATACTGAGACCTTAGAACTTATATCTCAAGGTGGGTGACGCATTTACGTTGTAGATGTCTATGGGTTCCAGTGACCACTTAACACCAAGTGGGCTGTGAGCTCGACCACTCAACTGTGCAATAAAAAAAAATTGTACGTAAATATTTATGGTTTAACATGTACATTAATTTTACAATATTAATTTGGCTCTAATTTCTCAGTTTGTAGCGGCACCAGGGTTGTGATTCCGATGGAGTTTGTTAACCTAATGAGAGCAGCTAGGCGACGAATCCTTTCAATAAAAATAAATTAAAAGGAACTGTGCTTAGTGCGAGTTTGCCGCTAGCGTCGCTGCTTTTGAGTTGCAAATTTGAGTTAACTTTTACGCTATCGACAACGTTAAAAAAACTCGCACTAAGCATACTGTTCCAATCAGTTTTTTTTTTCTCCTACTTATGCTGATAACCTTGAGAGGCTATTTCAGCTTCGCCCTAACATGTAGGTGAGCTCACGGGGCTCAAACCGAAGTGTCGTTAACACTGGTTCTAGCAAGAGCAGTGCTTCGCAGAATCTACCACCGGATCGGAAACGCGACCCACTGAGAAGATCCGGCGAGGAATTCAGTGGGCTGTGTCTGTGGGTTAATTCGCTCGCCGAGCCCTTCGTCGGTAGCGACGGGTTCGACGAAGACGGTGACCGGTGCTTGTGGTACCTAAAAGATCCAATTAGCAAACTGTCAACAATTTATATTCTTAACTAGCGACCCGCCCTCGCTTCGCTTCGGAAACATTAAATTTTATTATTGATTGGCGAGTCCCGCCATGTTGCGCGCAATACGACAATAGCTGAGGGTGACGCCGTGGGGCAAAGGTAGTCTAAAAAAAGTAGCCTAAGTTACTCCTTATATCATCAGCTACCTATCAGTGAAAGTCCCGACAAAATCGGTCCAGTCGTTCCCGAGATTAGCCGGAACAAACAGACAGACAGACAAAAATTGTAAAAAATGTTATTTTAGTGTATGTATATTCATATGCATGTAGTAAAAAGCGGTTATTTCGATACTACAAACAGACACTCTAATTTTATTTATATGTATAGATGAAACGGGCAACGGCTGTGTAGATGTTTATGGTCTGCGCGGGTAATCTTAAAAAAAAAGGAATAAGATATTCTACGTTTTAGTTAGACTTGCATATATCTTGTGTAGCTCCCTAGCTTGGAGCAAGACGGTGCAATAAAAACATTCTACGAGAATAGCTTCGTGGCTCACTTGCTTTATTTTAAACTTTATTAAAAGGCAGGTTGTTACGTGGCCGGTTAAAACTAAATGAAAATCGGTTAAATTTCTCCAATATATTTTAACAAATCTGCGTTTAAACAAGGATATTTTAAAGTAAAACTGCTGCTCACTTAAATAAGAGTTAAATCCAATCATCATGACTCATCTAGTCAGTTTCATAAATTGTCTTCTCAACACATTTACACAATGATTGGTTGGTACAGTATCCAAAATTTTGAACAGTCTGTATTGATTTAGTATAATTTCATGAATTATTGACAAAATATCAAAGCGCTACTTGTGTTATTTATTTTAAATATGTTACACTATATGTAAACGCTATCTGTATAGAACATTTCAGAATTATATAACTATTTGTATCATAGTTTATACGTATTTAACAATACTAGAGGTCACGCAGTAGTCGAAATTCGACTATAATTAATTGGAATTGTAAGTTTGTACACTATTATGATTGTATTTTATACTTCTATAATCACATATTTCGCCAAGGCTACTCTATAAAAAACTATTAATAAAGACAAACAATATTTAATCTATTCTCAATTTGACCACAGACGTCAAGAACAAAAGTTTGACAATAAATAGTATGCATGCGTGTGTGCGTCAAATACATGGTATGTAGTGTGTGTAATGTTTTCTTTGTTGATTTAATGTATCTTTTATGCATTATTTAAAAAATATATTAGCATTGTGCACTTCTTTTCTATATTCTCTATAAGTGTGGAAAATTTCATACTCCTCCGTCCGCGCAATTTTCGTAAAAAGGGATTCAAAGTTTTTGCTTCACGTATTAATATATAGATATGGCAGCATATGTATTTTAATTACGTATGATGTCTTATATTTACCATCAGTAAGTATATGCAGTCGACATTAATGGGCCATTTCGCGAAAGCGCCACGACACTAGAACTCTCTCAACGTGGTCGCCGGTAACTACATTCCCGATCTTGCAGACCGAATGGTAAACAGTCTATGTCGCCCAGAACCCGTCATTTCGGATCTAACCGATCCACTAGCGGTCATTTTAGGTACAAACATCGGTCATCGTTCTCGTCGAACCCGTCGCTTGAGACGAAGGGCTCAGCGAGTAAACTAGCCCACAGACACCTAACTGAGTTTCTCGCCGGATCTTCTCAGTGGGTCGCGTTTCCGATCCGGTGGCAGATTCTGCGAAGCACTGCTCTTGCTAGGGTCAGTATTAGCAACACTCCCGGTTTGAGCCCCATGAGCTCACTACTTGCTCGGCGAATTAAGTATAACCCCTCGAGGCTACCAGAATAGGTAGTAAAAAAAATAGATTTGGTACTCTAAAAACGGCAATCTTACAGAAACATACGCTTCAAGGTTTTTTTTATTGCTTAGATGGATGGACGAGCTCACAGCTCACCTGGTGTTCTGTGGTTACTGGATAGATCGGGTAATGCATCAAGACACTAGTATACAAACGTTCTCTTAAATCTAACAAATAAATATCCACAGTCACGCATTACATACTGCACGCCATAACTGATATTCACACGTTTAACCAATGATTAGACGTCGTTTTAATATTGCAGTGTAACCCGCCGTCGGGCGCGCGTTCCACGTTGTTTTTCTAAAGCGAAATAAATTCTGTTTTTATAAAACTACGTAAAACGCTTTGCACGTGTTCCTAAAATGATATAATACCCTGAAACAAGATTCACTGAAAGGGGAATCTTTTTATTGAAACCGTCTGCATTTTTGCTTTGAGAATTTTAGTGTGCTATATTCCGAGCAATATTGTACTAATTGAAAATGAACTTTATTTTGATTGACTCCGTGGTGATGTAGTTAGCGTCGCTGACTTTTGCGCTGAGGGTCGTGGGTTCGATTCCCACATCGGTGTAACATTCGTGCGATGAACAGGTTTGCTTGCTCTTTGTCTGGGAGTTTATTATCTTTATTACTTATTTACTAGTGGTCCCCCGGTAGTCGAAATTCGACTATAATTAATTGAAATTATAAGTTTATACAGTCATCACCATTTTAAACAAAATATATTAATAAAGACAAACAATATTTAATCTATTATCAATTTGATAACAGACTATATGCAATAAGAAAAGTTTGACAATAAACAAATAGTATGCATGCGTGTGTATCAAATACATGGTAGTGTGTGTAATGTTTTTATTTATTGATTTAATGTATTTTTATACATAATTAAAAAAAAAAAAAACAAAATGTGTGCAATTCACACGTGGTAGAAGTGAAACCTTCCAAAATTAAAATACAATTATCCTAAACGTCTTAAGTATATGTAAAATTTTGTCATTAGTAAATAATTGTAAGGTAGCGCCCTCTGTGAATTGATATTTTAATTTCACGTATAATCCTAAATTAAAATTCACTACAAGAGCTTTCATACACACGTTAGTATTAAAAAATCTCACAGATGGCGCTGTATTAAATAGTATGTATATTTCTGTCTCATTCTTTGCTGGCTTCATCCTACACATTTTTGTATTTGTGTCTCTTACCTGTCGTTTTTTCCGTTGCATCCGGTTTGAAATCACAACGATTCTAAAGAAGTTTTCACTTCAATATTAATATTCTGCACTCCTTCTCTATATACTCTACAAGTGTGGGAAATTTCATACTCCTCCGTCCGCGCAATTCTCGTAAAAAGGGGTACAAAGTTTTTGCTGCACGTATAAATATATAGATTTATTTAAACTTAAATAAGTATGTATGCATGGACAACCGTGCGTGATTTGTTCCCAATCAATATCATTCCCGGTTTTAATTTTTTTATTGCTTAGATGGGTGAAATAGGACTAGGACCGTATGGTTCGTGATAAAAATAAACAGAATGGTGTGGATCTAGATAGATCTAATGGACATAATAACCGTTACTGGTGGTAGGACCTCTTGTGAGTCCGCACGGGTAGGTACCACCGCCCTGCCTAGTTCTGTCGTGAAACAGTAATACGACCTTAGAACTTATATCTCAAGATGGGTGGCGGCATTGACGTTGTAGATGTCTATGGCTTCGGTAGCCACTTAACATCAGGAGGGCCGTGGTCAGCTCGTCCACCCATCTAAGCAATAAAAATAAAAAAGAAATTCAGGCATCTGTTTTTTTTTTCTACTTATGCTGATAGCCTTGAGAGGCTATTTCAGCCTTCGCCCTAAAGTGTAGGTGAGCTCAAGGGGCTCAAACTGGAATGTTGCTCACACTGGCCCCAGCAAGAGCAGTGTTTCGCAAAATCTACCACCAGATCGGAAACGCGACCCACTGAGAAGACCCGGCGAGAAACTCAGTGGGCTGTGTCTGTGGGTTAATTCGCTCGTCGAGCCCTTCTTCGCTAGCAACGGGTTCGACGAGTACCTAAAAGCACCGTTAATGGATCGGGAGGATCCGTAATGACGTGTCTTGGGCAACGTCGACAACATCTGTCAAAATTAAATGTCTTGCGTTGTATGATGGCTACCGCCACATCTTCATAATTTTTCATCTCCGTCACCGCTGCTTTATTGACCTCCTCCTTGCATCATATTCCTCGGTGCTGAGGGTCGTGACATTTACGGAGCACTTTTGCTTGGACTACGTTCCTCCGTTCCTTCCTGTCTTCTGCGCAGTGAACAACGACATCGATGTTGGAGTCCAATGTCGTTTCAATATGTTCAGACCAGCGCATGGACTACGCCCCATTTCTCTCTTTCCTTCCACTTTGCCGGTGATGAGTAGTCTTTCGAGATTGTCACTATTTTTCTGCTGTGGAAGGACGAGGGAACCCACCCATATTACTGGTGGTAGGACCTCTTGTGAGTCCGCGCGGGTGGGTACCACCGCCCTGCCTATTTCTGCCGTGAAGCAGTAATGCGTTTCGGTTTGAAGGGTGGGGCAGCCGTTGTAACTATACTGAGACCTTAGAACTTATATCTCAAGGTGGGTGGCGCATTTACGTTGTGGACGTCTATGGGCTCCAGTAACCACTTAACACCAGGTGGACTGTGAGCTCGTCCGCCCATCTAAGCAATAAAAAAAAGCCCAGTACTAGTAATTTTCTCAAGAAAACCTTTAGGTATGAATGAGTTCTAATATTGATGCTTCATTGACATTAGACATTCATTCGATGGTGCTTTTCGAACAGTGCAAGCAGGGAAAAGCTTTACATATATACAAATATAAAGCTCAGTAAATACTCAGCGGAAGTCGCCCGTACTCCATTACAACTTTTACTTTGTATCCGAACGCCCCAAGCATTTCGATACTCAAAAGTTCCACTGGGACTTGTTTGTAGGTTTGTAATTGTATTTTTGTTCTACTGTGTAACTTTAAAAAATGTTCAGAACATGAAGCTTTTTTTTATTGCTTAGTTGGGTTGACGATCTCACGTCCCACCTGGTGTTAAGTGGTTACTGAAGCCCATAAACATCTACAACGTAAATGCGCCACACACCTTGAGATATAAGTTCTAAGGTCTCAGTATAGTCACAACGGCTGCCCCACCCTTCAAACCGAAACGCATTACTGCTTCACGGCAGAAATAAGCGGGGTGGTGGTACCTACCCGTGCGGACTCACAAGAGGTCCTGTCACCAGTAAAAAGTCACATTGCTATTGTTACAACCTGGATAAACAAAGAAAAAGAATTGTTCTAAATTAAATCACATCACAATCGCAAGTAGCCTTACTTACTAAACAATGGGCACTGCAAAATGACACCGAGGATGAGATAGGCCATTTGCAAATTTAACGGGTAAGGATTATTAATTAAATTTCCTTATACAAGTACTTTCAAAGCACCCCAGAGCTTTACCACGGGCTCTGAATGTAATTTCGTCAGTTTGAAGTATCGGCAGGTTATTCTGGGTTTGCTCATTCCCAAACTATTACTTGCTTAACTAACTTATTATTTGCTTACTATAACATAACTTTTAGCATTCTACTAACATAGCAGAAAACTTTGCTAACCATCTCAAATCAAATACAAGTTACAAGTAAACTGGTGGTAGGACCTCTTGTGAGTCCGCGCGGGTAGGTACGGTGGTACCCTGCCCTGCCTATTTCTGCCGTGAAGCAGTAATGCGTTTCGGTTTGAAGGGTGGGGCGGCCGTTGTAACTATACTGAGATCTTAGAACTTATATCTTAAGGTGGGTGGCGCATTTACGTTGTAGATGTCCATGGGCTCCAGTAACCACTTAACACCAGGTGGGCTGTGAGCTCGTCCACCCATCTAAGCAATAAAAAATAAAAATAAGCACTTTCAAAGCGCCTCAGAACTTTACCACGGACTCGGAATGTAATTACGTCAGTTTGAAGTATCGGCAGGAAATTCTGGGTTTGCTCATTACTTGCTTAACTAACATATTATTTGCTTACTATACATAACTTTTTAGTATTCTACTAACAGAGCAGAAAACTTTACTAACCATCTTAAATCAAGTAGGTACACGCTACAAGTGAACCTTAGAAATAGACGAAACAAATCTTCGTTATGGCATTCTGTACAGAAATGCGATTCGCGCGATTTCTGGTCCAATACCAAACTCGGACGAATGAAACTAATTAAGAGAACTCTAATTGTACTATTGGGCTCTTAGTTGGGGCCGAAGGACCGTGTGTCACTTGCTTCCTGATTAGTATTTTAATAATGTTACGCGCTGGGGTGCGGGATAAATAAAATTTCACCAAAGTACAACTTAATAACTGTATTCAACACTTAAAACACTTTAAAAATCTCAATTCGCTTGTTCCGCTTCGCTTCAGTTGATCCGTTCTGATTACTGACTGACTGCGTGCCATCCCTACAACACGGCAACGCTTTTATAATCGATACCTCATCCCTAGAATTATCGAGAATGTTCCACACAACTCTAGTCTTAGTTCCCACTATCTGACAATAGATGGCGTTGTAATTCTCGAGCATTCTGGATCCTTCGATATACGTTCGACTATTCGGCGATAGATGGCGATACTCTTACCGGCGTGACAATAATACAAAAGTCGTTCTAATAAACCGACACCATTAAAAACTCTTTACCAGTTACAGTTCAAATGGTGATGGTCTCATCTATATATTAATAAGTGAAGCAAAAACTTTGCACCCCTTTTTATGAAAATTGCGCGGACGGAGGAGTATTAAATTTCCCACACTTATAGTGTATATAGAGAAGGAGTGCAGAATGCAATTTTTTTTTACGTTATGCATAAAATATACATTAAATCAATAAAAAAAACATTACACACACTACCATATATTTGACACACACACACGCATATACTCTTTGTTATCTGTTTATATCTTTTGTTTATTGTTAAAGTATGTGGTCTAATTGAGAATAGTTGTTTAAATATTGTTTGTCTATAGTGTAGCCTTGACCAAATCTGTGATTATAGAAGTATAATAAATAGTCTTTGACAATACAACCATAATCATGTTCAAACTTATAATTTCAATTAACTAGAGTCGAATTTCGGCTATTGGGGGAGCACTAGTTCTAATAAATTTCTCCCTGCAGCTAGAGACTGCGTTACTTCTCGAAGGCATCCGCCAGACAATCACAGCACTGAACTACAGACTATATGAGAATCGAAGTAACAAATTATGATTTTCTTTGAAATGTTAAATTATTTTATGAGATATCGTCCTAAAGCTACGTTTCGTGTTAGTGATGAGCGGCAGCGATAAGCGCAGCGGTTAAGGGTAATTGAGTCGCGGGATCTTCCCGGGGATGGAATCCCGTTCTATTGTCAGGACGGGTACCGGCGACGGCGAACCTTCGGCGCGCACTGTGCGGTACCGTGGGTTTCTTGGAGTCGGAGTGGTGGGCCTCGATGGGGTTTAGTCGGTAGTCGGTTTTGCGGGGCGGGTCCTGGGTGGTCGACGCCGCGCAGTGCCTCGCGTGCCCATCTCAAGCTGTAGTCTCCCGGTAGGAATTGGAAGAAGAGGAGGACTTTGGACTACCTCTTCTCCCTCTTCTTCTCTGGAGGTGCCGGAGTCCAACATAACCCGGTGCGTTACCCCTCTTGACCGGGTAAATGGGTAAACGGATTCCCCAGCGTTAAAAAAAAGGGGGGTAATTGAGTCGAGTCGATACCTGATTACCACGGGACGCAAATTCCTGTGAATATTTCGATTCTAGGTGTACTTGTCTCGAATTTATTTCCAGGATACATACCACAGATGGAAATACTCAGCTTGGATAATCGCAAGCTTAAAGCTTCAAGATAAACATACTTTTTTTTCATGGCCAAATCAACGCCCAGACCGATACCAGGCCAAGATATTTACAGATCCTATCTCCGACGCTATAGCAAAATCTAGGCAAGCTGTATTTGGAGAAGTGGAAGAGGATCTGGGGCCTAAACATATATTTCTACGAACCGGAGTTCAGGATAAATAAAAATTCTACCGAAGTACAGATTAAAGCTGTATTTAACACTTAAAGTGCTTACAGAACACTTTATAACTCGTATTTCTCTTCTTCCACTTCGCTTCAGGTGATCCGTCCGCTGTTTTGCTACGAGTATATCCGATTACTAACTGCTTCCGTGTCATAACCGCAACGCTTTCATAGTCGATACGACATTCCTAGAATTATCGAGAACATTCCTGACAAGTTGAGTAGTTTCGGTATGTGTTTCCACCATTTGACAATAGATGGCGTTGCACTTCTCGAGCGTAACAATATCCTTATGGGTCGATTATACGAGGGTCCATTAATCCAGTCCCTCGAGTCAAGATAGATCATCTCTTCTGTTTCAAGATTAGCATTGATTTTATATATTCCTTTAATTATATATTTTTAATTCGTTCACACGCTCCCGCTAACGCTCATGGTGTAAGCGCAGGTTAATCAACAAAGCGCTACAGGCGATGTCATTTGCCACACTAGACGTTGACGTCGCGCCCGTATCAAATTTCAGTTCTCTCGTTAACTATAGCATATTCGATGCCTTAGTGGAGCTACTAGAGTGGGGGTTGATTGCTTCCCGCTTCCGTAGGTTTAACCCGCGATTCCCTACAAGTGACCCCTGGGTGGTGCAAAACGGGAGCCGAATACATAATCGGTGGTAGGACTTGTCCGACTGGCTGGCGACCACCCTCCAACTAGAGTCCGCCGCCAAATAGCCTAGCTGTGTTCCGGCGTGTGGGTTGGAGAGCCAGTGTTATTCCTACCCTTTCCTCTTCCTTGTTGGGGGTGAATCTTGGCGATACCTGGAACATGCGGAGCAGACGTGCGTGTGAGCTCGCGGGACGTGATTGTTTGACGGGGGTATAGGGAGACCCAGTGAAACGGTGTTCGCCGCCGCCCGCCGGTCAGTTGGGGACCTGAACCCGGGTGTCACTACTAAACTCCGCCCCGGGAAGCTGTCCCGCCAACCGGTGTAAAATCCTGTCGTGCGGTCGTCGTGCCGGAGTCGGAGACCGGAGTGGATCCCGGCGATCGCACGCAGGGTGGACTGGGGGCCCTTCCATGCCCTGCGTCAGTCGCTCACGCAACCCGTGGTCGAGCACGTACTGTGCTCCGCGCTTTATTCAGGTATTGTCACGATTTCGCCTCGAACATCCTACCCCGCCCAATCCCACTCTCCAAATAAAAAAATATAAAAAAAAATGAAAGTTCGAAAAAGGAAAAGGGTTTTGTCGGCGACTCCCCATTCCACATTTAATGTGGATTTCAGCAATGTAAGGGGTCTACATAGCAACCTCGACGCCGTACACCACCATCTTGAGACGGCGCAGCCTGCCCTTCTTTTTCTGACGGAGACGCAGATATCTGCTCCGGATGATACTTCGTACCTTGAATACCCCGGCTACGTATTGGAGCACAACTTCCTGCGTAAAGCCGGGGTGTGTGTATTCGTCCGGGCTGATGTCTGTTGTCGCCGTCTACGAAGCCTCGAACAACGGGACCTGTCCCTCTTGTGGCTGCGCGTAGATCACGGGGGCTGTACCCGAGTCTACGCGTGCCTGTACAGGTCCCACAGCAGTGATGCAGGTTCAGCTCTGATAGAGCATGTGCAAGAGGGGACTAACCGCGTGCTTGAGCAGTACCCATCTGCGGAGGTGGTGGTTCTTGGAGACTTTAACGCTCATCACCAAGAGTGGTTGGGGTCCAGAACCACTGACCTCCCGGGTCGGGCTGCCTACGATTTCGCCTTGGCCTACGGCCTCTCCCAGCTGGTGACACAGCCCACCCGTGTCCCAGATATTGAGGGGCACGAGCCTTCTCTGTTGGACCTTCTGCTGACCACCGATCCAGCCGGATACAGTGTGGTGGTCGACGCTCCACTTGGATCGTCTGATCACTGCCTTATCCGTGCTGCCACACCACTCTCTCGTCCTAGTCGTCGAACGACGACCAGGTATCGAAGAGTTTGGCAGTATTTGTCAGCAGATTGGGATGGATTGCGTGAGTTTTACGCATCCTACCCATGGGGGCGGTTCTGCTTTTCCTCTGCTGATCCTGACGTCTGTGCGGACCGTCTTAAAGACGTGGTGCTCCAGGGGATGGAATTGTTTATTCCCTCCTCTGAAGTGCCCGTTGGGGGTCGCAGCAGACCCTGGTATAACAATGCCAGCAGGGATGCTGCACACCTCAAGCGGTCCGCATACGTTGCATGGGATGATGCTAGGAGACGTCGGGATCCTAACATCTCAGAGGAAAGGCGGAAATATAACGCCGCTTCCAGGTCCTACAAGAAGGTTATTGCCAGGGCGAAATCGGAGCACGTTGCTAGAATTGGCGAGCGACTGAAGAGCTATCCCTCTGGGAGCCGTGCTTTTTGGTCGCTCGCCAAAGCTGCAGAAGGTAACTTTTGCAGGTCTAGTCTCCCACCACTACGCAAGTCCGATGACAGTCTGGCCCATAGTGCGAAAGAGAAGGCTGACCTTCTGGTCAAACTCTTCGCCTCGAACTCGACTGTGGACGACGGGGGTGCCACACCACCGAACATCCTCCGGTGTGATAGTTCCCTGCCGGAGATCTGCTTTACACAGTGTGCAGTCAGGCGGGAACTCCGACTCCTGGACGTCCATAAGTCGAGCGGGCCAGACGGCATCCCTGCAGTGGTTCTGAAAACGTGCGCCCCTGAGCTGACGCCTGCGCTAACGCGTTTGTATCGCCTCTCTTATTGCGCTAACAGGGTTCCGTCTTCATGGAAGACTGCCCACGTCCACCCTATCCCCAAGAAGGGTGACCGGTCGGACCCATCGAGCTACAGGCCTATCGCGATAACTTCCTTGCTTTCCAAGGTGATGGAGCGAATAATTAATATACAACTCCTGAAGTATCTGGAGGATCGCCAGCTGATCAGTGACCGACAGTACGGTTTCCGTCACGGTCGCTCAGCTGGCGATCTTCTTGTATACCTTACTCACAGGTGGGCTGAAGCCTTGGAGAGCAAGGGCGAGGCTCTTGCTGTGAGCCTTGATATTGCGAAGGCCTTCGACAGGGTCTGGCATAGGGCACTTCTGTCGAAGCTACCATCTTACGGAATCCCCGAGGGTCTCTGCAAGTGGATCGCTAGCTTTTTGGATGGGCGGAGCATCACGGTCGTTGTAGACGGTGACTGTTCTGATACCATGACCATTAACGCTGGCGTTCCACAAGGTTCGGTGCTCTCCCCCACGCTTTTCATCCTGTATATCAATGACATGCTGTCTATTGATGGCATGCATTGCTATGCGGATGACAGCACGGGGGATGCGCGATATATCGGCCATCAGAGTCTCTCTCGGAGCGTGGTGCAAGAGAGACGATCAAAACTTGTGTCTGAAGTGGAGAACTCTCTGGGGCGAGTCTCCAAATGGGGTGAATTGAACTTGGTTCAATTCAACCCGTTAAAGACACAAGTTTGCGCGTTCACTGCGAAGAAGGACCCCTTTGTCATGGCGCCGCAATTCCAAGGAGTATCCCTGCAACCTTCCGAGAGTATTGGGATACTTGGGGTCGACATTTCGAGCGATGTCCAGTTTCGGAGTCATTTGGAAGGCAAAGCCAAGTTGGCGTCCAAAATGCTGGGAGTCCTCAACAGAGCGAAGCGGTACTTCACGCCTGGACAAAGGCTTTTGCTTTATAAAGCACAAGTCCGGCCTCGCGTGGAGTACTGCTCCCATCTCTGGGCCGGGGCTCCCAAATACCAGCTTCTTCCATTTGACTCCATACAGAGGAGGGCCGTTCGGATTGTCGATAATCCCGGTCTCACGGATCGTTTGGAACCTCTGGGTCTGCGGAGGGACTTCGGTTCCCTCTGTATTTTGTACCGTATGTTCCATGGGGAGTGCTCTGAGGAATTGTTCGAGATGATACCGGCATCTCGTTTTTACCATCGCACCGCCCGCCACCGGAGTAGAGTTCATCCATACTACCTGGAGCCACTGCGGTCATCCACAGTGCGTTTCCAGAGGTCTTTTTTGCCACGTACCATCCGGCTATGGAATGAGCTCCCCTCCACGGTGTTTCCCGAGCGCTATGACATGTCCTTCTTCAAACGAGGCTTGTGGAGAGTATTAAGCGGTAGGCAGCGGCTTGGCTCTGCCCCTGGCATTGCTGAAGTCCATGGGCGACGGTAACCACTCACCATCAGGTGGGCCGTATGCTCGTCTGTCTACAAGGGCAATAAAAAAAAAAAAAAAAAACATGAATTTTCGTTATTTCGTGATTTAGACTTGTCGAGACGTACAACAAGAAGAAATAATTTTTATTTTACTGTTGGTAGGACGTCTTGTGAGTTCGCGCGGGTAGGTTACCACCACTCGGTACCTCCCGGCCTATTTTTACCATGAAGCAGTAATGCGTTTCCGTTTGAAAGGTGGGGCAGCCGTTGTATTGTTAAAAGTGAGACCTTAGAACTCATGTCTTGAGGTGAGTGGCAACATCTACGTTGTAGTTGTCCATGGGCTCCGGTAATTACTTAATACCAGGTGGGGCGTGAGCTCAGCAATAAAAAAAAAAAAAAAATATTAGGATGATACGTATAAATACAAGTTGCTTAAACGGTGGAGGGTGGTGGTGTCAAGAGCCACTGATAGGTACCACCATCATAACATTGAAGGATGGGCATATTATAGAACATAATTAAAATATTGACCCTCATATCTCAAGGTGTCAATCCGTGAAAGACGATATGTGCAAGAGGGAAGTGAGTGAAGAAATGGTATATGATAGAGGAATATGGAAGGATAAAACATGTTGCGGCGACCCCTGGTGACTAGGAGAAGGGCAGGAGAATAATGGTGATGATAATCTCAAGGTGTCTATCACGGGTCCGGTCACCAAAGCTCTCGGAGATGAGCTCCATCACCGCATCCCAAAAGTATAACTCGCGTATAACGGCTAACCCCCCACCCTCCAAAACGGAACGAGTCGTGGGGCCTTTAAATTCCCCCAAACAGCAAAAATGCGGGATGGATGTAATATGCTCTGCGTCAACCCTATCCCACCATCTCAATAGCCCCGACTGGGCTCCGACCCGGTCTAAGGTAGGACGCCGGCTGTGAGCGGCAGGAGTTTTTAGTGAGGTTCAACTCCCATATACCCCACCTGCCGCGCGGGTGGGGATCCGGCGATTTTCTCCTGGGAAAAAAAACAACAAAAAGTGTTGCCAGATCAGGATTTGTACGAAATACGACGACCTTAACACGTAAACCAAATGTAGACATCAAATTATCTTCTAGACGATTGTTACGCGAATCGATAGACGCGCCTTTTTTACTCCTAAAACTAAATTAAGGGGGATGAGGGGGGGGGGGGGTTTACTTCAAGCATCCCTGGGCTTAGTGTCTACTTTAATTTAGATTGGAGACGAGATATACTCGTGTTTCTGAGACTAAAATAATACCTACGTGATTACTAAGGAGCATTGAACAAACATTTATTTAGTAATGTGTTAATTTGGAACGCACAGACGAACTTTTAGCCGATCTGGTGATAACTGGCTACCAGAGTACGTAGGGCTTAGAACTTAAACTTGGCCTTGAGACGTGAGGTCGAAATCTCAATTACATTTAAGCATGACTGGTCCTTTCAAACCGAAAACGATGACTGACTGAATATCTTTAATATGACATTCAGGTTTGAAACTGTTGAGAGTTAGATCTCCAGTGGATAGTTTTTAAGTTCTTTCGCAGTCTGACTCTCCTGGATGCCGCTGTGATTATCAGATCATTAGACGCTTCGTCATTGGAACATTTGAAAGTTGATAGAACAGAATATAATATAAATAATATAAATATAAATATTTACTAACAATCACGCCACGTTAACTGGTCCCATGATAAATTCGTAAAGAACTTGTGTTACAGGTACCAGATAACGGAAATAAATGTAAGATTTTTATTATACACATACATATATTTAATAAACATCCATAACCCTGGAAAAAACATTTCTATATTTATCATACAAATATCTTCCCTTGGCGGGATTCGAACCCGCGACCCCCTTGTGTAGTGACCATGTCACTTACCACTACACCAGACGGCCGTTCAAACAGAAAACGTATATTAGCAAAGCCTTTTATCCATAACAAACATCTTTCGATTTAACGAGACGCAAAAAGATACATCACCCTTTATCTCTGTTGGAAAAACAAAAAAACGATTTTATTTTATTAACCAACGGGTGAGCGACATCGCGAATATTTACAAAACCCTTTTTTCATTAAACAGAAAACTCATCTCGAAAGTCTGCGAAAAACAGCTTTCTCGAAGAAAAATTAGAGAATGTTGAAGCGTGTTCGTTCAGACACGCTTTAGATAGGTTTCAACTTAAGACAGGCAACGCTGAATAATTCTGAAGACATTTCTATATGCTCTCTCATTTCTATATCTACTAGTGGTCCCCTAGTAGTTGAAATTTTACTATAACTAATGGAAATTATAAGTTTGTACACTATTATGATTCTATTGTTAAAGACTATTAAATACTCCTTTAATCACAGATTTCGTCAAAACTACACATTAGATAAATATTAATAAAGAGAAAACAATATTTAATCTATTCTCAATTTGACAAACTATAACTTACAGACTGCAAAGACCAGTTTGACAATAAACAAATTGTATGCATGCGTGTGTGCGTCAAATACATGGTGTAATGTTTTCTTAATTGTTTTAATGTATCTTTTATGCATTATTTAAAAAAAATATTAGCATTGTGCACTTCTTCTCTATATTCTCTATAAATGTGGAAAATTTCATACTCCTCCGGCCGCGCAATTTTCGTAAAAAGGGATACAAAGTTTTTGCTTCACGTATTAATATATAGATATCTATATGTTCAGTACTTCAAACGATTACGTCTTATAAGTAAAGTCGTAAGAACCACCGTTCATCAATCTTAAAGCAGAAAGATTTAACTGTCGCATTGAAGAATACAAATAGATCATGAAAATAGATGAAAAGGGCACATTGATTTAAATCGAATTCTAAAACATTGATTGATGTTTCTTGTCATTTGGTTTTTTTTTTTTATCGAAGCCTACTCTGGGGATAAACGACAAAAGATCTTCAGTCGAGCCGATGAAATTGCTCGGTAGACCCCTCCTAATATTATAGTTGGGAATTTGTATTATAAATGGAAACTTATCTTGCAAATTTCGTTGGCGATTTTCAGGCATCTGTCAAATATCTTGTGTCCCGTGATGGCTGCCGTCACACTAAACAGCAAGCTAGTTGCCAAATTTTAAACTTTTTTTTTATTGCTTAGACGGGTGGACGAGCTCACAGCCCACCTGGTGTTAAGTGGTTACTGGAGCCCATAGACATCCACAAAGTAAATGCGCCACCCACCTTGAGATAGATAAGTTCTAGGGTCTCACGTATAGTTACAACGGCTGCCCCACCCTTCAAACCGAAACGCATTACTGCTTCACGGCAGAAATAGGCAGAGTAATGGTACCCACCCGCACGGACTCACAAGAGATCCTACCACCAGTAATTACGCAAATTATACTTTACTAAATTTATTTATTTAAACTGTAAAAACTCTCCTGTAAAGTTGCTGAAAAGTCGCTTAAACCAAATACCTTTTCACCGCTCGATATAATTATCTCTATTTATATAAATGAATTGCTGTTCGTTAGTCTCGCTAAAACTCGAGAACGGCTGGACCGATTTGGCTAATTTTGGTCTTGAATTATTCGTGGAAGTCCAGAGAAGGTTTAAAAGGAGAGAAAATATAAAAAAGCTCGGAATTATATAAAAACAAACAATTTTGTTTTTCCTTTGATGTGTCCCCATGATGTGTCTTTTATTTATCGATTGAGGCACTACGAAGACTGCCGGGTCAGCTAGTTTCTTAAAAAAAAACATATATCATATGTTCGGCCTTTTTCTCCTGCTGTTTATGATGACCCAAGTGAATATAAAGCTTGTACACACTGTATAGATCTTTGGATTACATCTGTGAAATTATAGCTTAAGCCAATAAACATCGCTCATACATAACGCAGCCCCTCATTAAGTTTGAAGTTGCAATTTTTCGCGGCGCCTCCGAGACCGTTTTTACGATCTTTCCAGAAACAAGTCCGCGCGTAAACCTTTTATAGCGACTCAATTATGATACCGGATAGCAATATGAAGATTTTGAAGTCATCATGGCCTAAGGGATAAGGCGCGACAGGTACCAACTTTTCTAATGAAATGCGTACTCAACAAATGTTCACGATTGACTTCCACGGTGAAGGAATAACATCGTGTAATAAAAATCAAACCCGCAAAATTATAATTTGCGTAACTACTGGTGGTAGGACCTCTTGTGAGTCCACGCGGGTAGATACCACCACCCTGCCTATTTCTGCCGTGAAGCAGTAATGCGTTTCGGTTTGAAGGGCGGGGCAGCCGTTGTAACTAAACTTGAGAACTTAGAACTTATATCTCAACGTGGGTGGCGCATTAACGTTGTGGATGTCTATGGGCTCCAGTAACCACTTAACACCAGGTGGACTGTGAGCTCGCCCATCCATCTAAGTAATAAAAAAAAGATGCTAAATTCCTTTAAGACTTAAACAACATTCGCATAGAGTTTTTCCGCAAATCTTGCTGCAATTATTTTGTTTTTATTTGTAAAATACTATTCGTGACCACGCCAACGGTGCCGGACTATTTAAATATAACTAGAGGTCCCGCAGTAGTCGAAATTCGACTATAATTAATTGGCATTGTAAGTTTGTCCACTATTATGATTGTATTTTATACTTCTATAATCACAAATTTCGCCAAGACTACACTATATAAAATATTAACAAAGACCATCGATATATCGATGACAAAGACAAACAATATTTAATGTATTCTGAATTTGACAACAGAGGTCAAGAACAAAAGTTTGACAATAAATAGTATGCATGCGTGTGTGCGTCAAATACGTGTGGTATATAGTGTGTGTAATGTTTTCTTTATTGATTTAATGTATCTTTTATGCATTATTTAAAAAATAATATTAGCATTGCGCACTTCTTCTCTATATTCTCTATAAGTGTGGAAAATTTCATACTCCTCCGTCCGCGCAATTTTCTTAAAAAGAGATACAAAGTTTTTGCTTCACGTATTAATATATAGATAATCGTAAAAGAAGTAGCAATATGGTACATATGACTTAAAAAAAACTGTTAATTTATCCAGAAATCCGTATTTACAGCCAAAAATTTGCACGTGCTCCAGGATTTGAGACACGGTGGCATAGCTCGATGTGAATGCACGTGTCTTCCACATACCACCGAGATTTTAAAATACTAGGCTTCTTCAAGCATAACTGGTATTTCGATATCAAATAATCGTGTGAATATGTATTGCAATGGTTTTTTTACTCTTTATTTTTACAGAGCAAGAAGTACAGATGCAATACAGAACAGATGCCATACAAAACCAACAAAACCTTGGCATAATTTTTCGAAGACGCATCCTCGTCTCGTCAGTGTCGTCATGAAAACCAGTATACTATATATTATGTCAGCGTTACGCCAGGTTTTTCACACGTAAGACCTTTTACAATGAAAATACTAAACAATTCTAAAAAACCTTAACATTACTTGTTTATTACAAAAGTTTATGACAAAAAGCCACGTCTTAGTTTTTACACAATTAGCGGCGTTTGCGCCCATATATGTATATTACAGTACAGAGAATCAGTAGATTTACTCCTACAATGACAGCAGGCACTGGTTTTGCTCTGCCCCTCACATTGCTGATGTCCATGACCAGCGGTAATCCACAACTATCAGGTACGCCGTATCCATGTCTACTTACAGGAGCAATAAAAAAAACACATTACTGTTACGCCGGTAAGAGTAACGCCATCTAAAGCCGAATAACCGAACGAATATTGAAGGTAAAATCGAGAAGTACAACACCATCTATTGTCAGATAGCTGAAACACATATCGAAGTTACTCGACTTGCCCAGAATGTACTCGATGAATCTAGGGATGTCGTATCGTATAAAAACGTTGCAGAGATGGCACGCAGTCAGTCCGTAATCGGAACTACTCGAAGCGAAACAGCGAACAGATCACGTGAAGCGAAGAGGAAGAAGCGAATTGAGAATTTTAAAGTGCTCGTCAAGTACTCTAAGTGTTAATACAGTTTTAAGTTTTACTTTGGTTTAACTTTTATTTATCCCGAGCCACAGCGCATACGTAGCATTACTATAATTGATTAACTCATTTAAGGCAGAGAAACAAGAATTTACCATCCCCATTTTTATAGTATGAAATTAAATTGTTGATTATTGAGAATCTAAGATCATAGCAATAGCGGTATTCCTATTGCCAAACGTAATTACGAATGGAATCTGTTTCACAGTAAAGTGCCGTTGTAAAATTATTTTACAACGACAACAGAGAAATACGATTTTAATAAATATTTTAGAAGACATGTTCTAAATCTTTCTGAGATTGAATATCGTGTTTTTAGTTAGTGTTAAAGCATTTTAATTATTAACCCGCAGTAGTCGAAATTCGACTATAATTAATTGGAATTGTAAGTTTGTACACTATTATGATTGTATTTTATACTTCTATAATCACAAATTTCGCCAAGACTAAAAAATATTAACAAAGACAAACAATATTTAATCTCAATTTGACAACAGACGTCAAGAACAAAAGTTTGACATTAAATAGTAATAATAGTATGCATGCGTGTGTGCGTCAAATCATGGTATGTAGTGTGTGTAATGTTTTCTTTATTGATTTAATGTATCTTTTATGCATTATTTTAAAAAATATATTAGCATTGTGCACTTCTTCTCTATATTCTCCATAAGTGTGGAAAATTTCATACTCCTCCGTCCGCGCAATTTTCGTAAAAAGGGATACAAAGTTTTTGCTTCACGTATTAATATATAGATATGGCCGTCTGTTTATTCTAAAGGATCAAGATCTTAAGGTGGTCGCGTGAGTTCCAAAACGACACTGGTCCGTGACTAAACTCTTTATTTTTATTTTATAGCTTAGATGTGTGGACGTGCTCACGGCCCACTTGGTGTTAAGTGGTTACTGGAGCCCATAGACATCAACAACGTAAATGTGCCACCCACCTTGAGATATAAATTCTAAGGTCTCAAGTACAGTTGCAAAGGCTGCCACACCCTTCAAACCGAAACGCATTACTGCTTCACGGCAGAAATAGGCAGGGTGGTGGTACCTACCCGTTCGGACTCACAAGAGATCCTACCACCAGTACTATGTCTGTACGATGCCATGAAGCTACCGGCCACAAGCACTCACGATCACACTACTTCAAAATGACAACGTCTCAAGGTCAATCACATTATAAGGTCTTTACTTATGGTCGTGGGCTATGAGAATCACCTCAACGTCCGTCGCAAAATTTAACCATACAACCCACTGAGCTTCTCGCCGGATTTTCTCAGCGGGTCGCGATTCCGATAGTAGATGCATTCACGAAGCAGCTGCCCTTGAGCAGTTATGCTTGAGCTGTATAATCCTATATCTCCTGGCTGAGCTCCTGATCACCCTCCAATCTTGATGAAACTGGACGCCTCCAAAACACTGGTAATCCATCATTCAAAACAAAAAGATACAAGGTCTTTTTTTTATGAGGCAAATGAAAATGTTAATCAAAAACATAAAAAATATATTTGGCATTGTGGAATTAAATGCTTTTGCCGAGAAAAAAAAAAAAGTTGTAAAAAATGGCGACAACCAAAACATGGCCGCGGTACAACGGTTTTGCTGTTCAATTTATTTTACGTGTTGCGTCCTAGGGTTCCGCAGGTGGATAATTAAATTCCTATAAAAATAACCTTCAGGAAGGCCTTTTTCTAGCCATGGAAATCGTCTATAGATCGAAAATAATGATGATCAAACACTCCTAAGGATAATATGATCAATGTTACGGAAAAGTAAATCAGAAAATCGCCGTGAAAATAGTCTATACTATAGGCACATACATACAATAGCTACAGACTCTATAGCTATTGCATGTTTATTTGTACTAGACTTTAGGCAAATATTAATATGGACAAACAATATTTATTCTATTCTCAATTTGACCACAGACTATAAGCTATAAGAAAAGTTTGACAATAAGAAAATAGTATGCATGCGTGTGCGTGCGTCAAATATATAGTAGTTATGCATAATTTAAAAAAATATTAACATTCTGCACTCTTTCTCTATATTCTCTTTAATTGTGGGAAATTTCATACTTCTCCGTCCACGAAATTTTCGTAAAAAGGGGTACAAAATTTTTGCTTCACGTATTAATTTATATAGATGTAACGGAATCTTTGAACGTCTTCTTCACTGGTTTTTGTACTCGCATTATTGACCATCGACTACCATAGATTTTTTTGCCACGTACGATCCGGCTTTGGAATGAGTTCCCCTCCACGGTGTTTCCCGAGCGCTATGACATGTCCTTCTTCAAACGAGGCTTGTAAAGAGTACTTTGCGTTAGACAGAGACTTGGCTCTGCCCCTAGCAATGCTGACGTCCATGAGCGACGGTAACCACTAACTGCCTAGTGGGCCGTATGCTCGTTTGCCCACAATGGACATGAAAAATAAATATATAAGACCGATGAAGATTCAATAATTTCATTACTTCGTTCTAATATCCTAACCAGTATCAATGGGAAAATAAAAAATAATATTAGCTTAGTTTTTTTTTCTGCCTATGCTGATAGCCTTGAAAGACTATTTCAGCTTCGCCTTGACGTATAGGTGAGTTCACGGGGCTCAAACCGGAGTGTTGCTAACACTGGCCCTAGCAAGAGCAGTGCTTCGCAGAATCTATTCAGAATCCACCGGATCGGAAACGCGGCCCACTGAGAAGATCCGGTGAGAAACTCAGTGGGCTGTGTCTCTGTGTGTGTCCTCGAGCCCTTCGTCGCTAGCGACGGGTTCGGCGAGGACAGTAACCGGTGCTTAGTGCGATTTGCTATATAAGTGTGTTTTTTTAGTTTTTAAGCTATCTATACTAATATTATAAAGCTGAAGAGTTTGTTTGAACGCGCTAATCTAACTATAACGTTTTTTATGTTAAACAAATTTGTTCTAAAAAAAGTATTTTTGTGAAGGTGTTTTCGTAAAGATGATATCAATCCTTATCCAAATAAATACGTTATTCGTTACGAGGCTTTAAAAATTTTAGATTTTTCTGGATTTCTCCAGGATCTCATCATCAGATCTTGATGACTACAGGACCATTCGGGAAGTCTACTCTTTCGAACAAAAAAAATTTTTTTTTTACCAGAATCGGTTTAAGCATTCTCGAGAAATCGGTGAATATATTACATAGATAAAAACTTATGGTCGAATTGATAACTTCCTCTTTTGGAGTCAGTTAAAAAGCGTGATTTTGGTACCTTAAATAGCTCCTTAACATTCTTTTATTCAAAAATATTTTCACTTTCTACGTAAATGAAGAGGCGGGTAAAGTTTAGTGTTATGCCAAAGTAACTATTCCACGCGGACGAAGTCGCGGGCACAAGCTAGTATATATATATATATATTATCATTTGTTTATTGATGGAAACACATTTGCATTCAGATCATAAATCATCATCATTCATTATATTGATTGTTCTTTACCGAAGTTATTAAATATTTCAATTAAAATTAATAGCACAGTCCTATAGCCATCTAGAAATCTAATGATTTTAGCCTCCGTACATAATATACGGAGCTGAGCTTCTAAAAAAAAAATATTTCGAACGGAACCCAACTATAGCATCCATATTAAATGATCCAATTAGCGGCATAATCCGGTCAGGATTGTAGGAGTCCGGCCCGTTCGAATTGAACGAGTCCAGTGATGAATTCAAAATGTTTTCATTTCACTCAATCTCCCGAGCTGGAGGGCTACTACACGTACGTAATTAATTAAACTTCAATCCAAAGGTCGTGAGTGTGTTTTTTTCTTATTAACATGTCCGAATCATCGCTTTTAAATATCTCGCTCTTTTTTTACTGCATATCTCTTTTTACTAGTGGTAGGACCTCTTGTGAATGAACACGGGTAGGTACCACCACTCTGCCTATTTCTACCGTGAAGCAGTAATGCGTTTCGGTTTGAAAGGTGGGGCAGCCGTTGTAACTATACTTGAGATCTTAGAACTTATATCTCAAGGTGGGTGGCGCATTTACGTCGTAGATGTCTATGGGCTACAGTAACCACTTAACACCGGGTGGGCTGTGAGCTCATCCACCCTCTAACCAATAACAAAAAAAATCGTTGTTTTAGCCCACTTAGTTTCTTTCCGGATCTTCTCAGTGGGTCGCGTTTCCGATCCGGTGGTAGATTCTGCGAAGCACTGCTCTTGCTGGAGCCAGTGTTAGCAACACTCCCAGTTTCAGCCCCGTGATCTCACCTACACGTCAAGGAGAAGCTGAAATAGCCTCTCAAAGCTATCAGCATAGGTAGGGGAAAAAAAGAAAAAAATAACCTTTGCGTGTTCTGCGTCGAAATAATATAATAGTAATAATTTAGTTTTTTTTTTTTAATTGAATTTGTCGGAGCACTACTTATGATTGCGAACACGAGCTACCTTGAACTTAAATAATTATAGTCTGAGCTAAATAAGAAACGATTTTAACTTTAATTTAAGTTTAACATTTTTTCATTCCTAATCTAATAAAAAATATATATCCGGTTGCACATTTTTTCGGATTTGTGTAATGATTCTCTAGATCTTGATCTTGATTGATGATCTTTTAAAGTGTTCGATAGCAATAAAAAAACTCATATAATAATAACCAGTTTTATTCAAATGCTGGCTCCATGCAAACGATCAGAGCTGGTTTTTCGATAATGAAAATAGATTCACAACAGCCAATGACGAAATAGGATTTAGTAAAATAAAAACGCAAAACTAAAACCGATTTGTTTTATTAAAAACTAAATCACAGATATTTATTGCCGCAACACAACTTATAAAGCACAAAACAAAACATCAGATTAACAAAACGTGTTCTTCATTGATTTGCAAGATTATATAAAGGTCAATAAAATAAATATAATGAATCACATAATAGCGCTTAGAATAATTTCAATAATTCAATATACAGTCGACTCTCGTTAATTCGAAACTTGAGGGACTCTTAAAATATTACGAATTATCGAATGTTTGAAATATCAAATGGTTCGAAATTTTTGAGAGAAAATAAATAAAACTTCGAATTACTAACTATTGATCAATAATTATTTATTAACTGCTATTCTGTAACAATGAAAAAAGTTTAGAGTATACATACATACGTATACCTACATTCATATACATACATAAACCTATTCATAATGTAAATTAATTAATGTTTCGAAAGAACTCTGTTAGACTGGTTTGCTTCAAAACACATTGCTGCTGCTCAGACTGCTCAATAACTTTTTTAAGAGAAAAAGTGCCTGAAATGCTTTTTCATCACTTTCGTTACAATCATTCGACCTCTTTCTCTCTGTATCTTTGAATTGTCGAGCGTTGGACGCCGATGAGTTCGAATTAACGCGTCGTTTTGTTATATAGCAATGATTTTTTCGTTCGAATTATCAAGTGCATAAAAATGTATTGATTTAGTTCGAAATATAAAGAGATTTTGTAGGGAACTCGTGATAACTTTGAATTTTTTTATTTTATTTTTTTATTGCTTAGGTGGATGGACGAGCCCACAGCCCACCTGGCGTCAAGTGGTTACTGGAGCCCATAGACATCTACAACGTAAATGCGCCACCCACCTCGAGATATAAGTTCCAAGATCTCAGTATAGCTACAACGGCTACCCCACCCTTCGAACCGAAACGCATTATTGCTATAGAGAGGTTCTAATTATCGCAGGTTGGAATTAACGAGAGTCGTCGACTGTATATATATATTTTTCTTGACATTAAATCTTGCTCCAAATCATCAGAAAATTTATTTTGAACAATAAACGCCGCAATGGAACTCAAATTGTCTTCTTTATTTGAATGTTTGAAATACGTTACCATAGTGTAAGTTCAGGACGTTGTGATATAGTTATCTGTACCAACATCTACTTATAAGCTAAGTATAGACTTTTTGGCGGGAACGCGAGGAGTGAAGTTGTGTGATTTGTTTTATTTTGTCTATTTAGTGTTTCTTCGGGTTTAAATGTGTAATAATTGTGGTTTATTAACTGTTTAATATCTGTGAAAGTGCACAAATGTGGGAAAATGAAACAAAGCCGCTGGACGTAACTTCTCGGGATCCTCCAAAAAGTCCACTGAAAAAATCTTAGTAAATGACCACCATTTTACTGAGATTATATTTCATCTCATATCATCTCATTTAATTTCATCCCATTTGATTAATGTCTCAAATTAATCATCTTCATTTCATTTCACTCCATAATATAATTTTTCATAAAAATATGAATATACATTAAAATAAGACATGACTTAAAGGTCTCAGTTACCAGGTCATAAAATCCCTTAAAAAAAAAAATATTTAAGTATAAAATACTTGCTGTTTTAGTAATAGGCAATGGATCGTGAAATAATTTACGACCCCACCGTCCCTGTAAATATCACAACGCGACTGCGGTCACTCGCCTTAAAACCATGAGATAAATGAGATCTAATTGTCAATTGAATTACATAAAGGCAATGATTTTTTATACAACAGATATGTTATCTTCATAGTAACTGACTCTTCAAATCTGATCGCGTCATATATATCTACATACCTACCGATATAGTACACACACATGTTGACAAGTAGCATTAATGAAAAGTACAAAAGATGGGATAAGCGCGTGAGTAAAAAAGATAGCTATAATTGGAACGATTGCACTTGTTATATTATTATTGCATTTGTTTAGACGCGACTAAAGACGAAACGTCCATATCTGCTTCTTTTTACATATAAAATATCATTGCATAAAGGCATTTATTTATTAAGTTGCACCAAGTTGCACCAACAAAGTGGTCATCAATACAAAACATTGACAAAAGTTCATGACAAAGGTCACCTCAATTATAAGTGCAATCGACAGTGGATTGACCAACAAAAATAAGAAAAATAACTAAAACTTAATTACATTTGATTACTTATGATTAATTTATATTTAACTAGATATGACCGAGCTTTTGTTCGGTTTTTTTTTATTATAAATTGTGTTTTTTTAGAAATTATATTTCAATACGAATTACTTATTGATAAAATGATGAAATATGAATAATATTTTTCTATCTTACCGACAGAATAATACGAACAGAAGAAAAATATGAACTGGTTATTTAAAGTAAAAATCAAAATTATCGATAAAGTTGATAATTGAAAACACGAATAAAACAACATTTTCTGAAAATAAATCGTAGCTAGATCGATTTATCGCCCCCGAAATCCCCTGTATACTAAATGAAAATCGTTGGAGCCGTTTCCGAGATTGAGATTATTTAAATATATTTATATACAAGAATTGCTCTTTTAAAGATATAAGAATGATCCGCGACAGATTTTTCCTGTAAAGCTACTCCACACATCAACTGGAACACATGACTACTTAACGGCAGAAACGGGAGTAATAATGATACTTATTCTCACGAGCTTTAAGCATATAGTAAAAAAAAAACGAGTCTGTGAATGTCCTGAACATCCCCTAAGGATTCCAGCAATAAAAAAAAAGGAATATTATTTATCAAATAACTTTTGCCCGCGACTTCGTCCGCGTGGAATAGTTTTTTTTTTATTGCCCTTGTAGGCAGACGAGCATACGGCCTACCTGATGTTGAGTGGTTACCGTCGCCCATGGACTTCAGCAATGCCAAGGGCAGAGCCAAACCACTGCCTACCGCTGTTGTTACTTGGGCATAACGCTAAATTATACCCGCGACTTCATTTACGTACGAATTGAAAAGATTTTTGAATAATAGAATGTTTAGGAGCTATTTAAGGTGCCAAGTGATGTTATATAGCCTATAGCCTTCCTCAATAAATGGGCTATCTAACACTGAAAGAATTTTTCAAATCAGACCAGTAGTTCCTGAAATTAGCGCATTCAAACTCTTCAGCTTTAGAATATTAGTATAGATTTTACTAAGCAAGACACTAGACGGAACGTGAGAATAACATTTGAAGCTTTAAGTCCTCCTACATAAAGTCTACATAAAGTTTATTTTATTGAAGGACGTAACACGCTTTTTGACGACGCTAGATTTTATTGCCCATCAAATCGATATACCGGACGGGAGCTTTGAATAAAATCGATTCTTAAATAGCAAAATTATAATTTGCGTAATTACTGGTGGTAGGATCTCTTGTGAATCCGCGCGGGTAGGTACCACCACCCTGCCTATTTCTGCTGTGAAGCAGTAATGCGTTTCGGTTCGAAGGGTGGGACAGCCGTTGTAACTTGAGACCTTAGAAGTTATATCTCAAGGTGGGTGGCGCATTTACGTTGTAGATGTCTATGGGCTCCAGTAACCACTGGGCTGTGAGCTGGTCCAACCACCTCAGCGATAAAAAAAAGCGAATTCCGAAGATGTCTTATTAAGTCAACGGTCTCTTTAATTACAATGTACACACGTCGGCTCCGAAGTCCATTTATGTATTTGCAAATAAAAAAATACAGTAATTAATCGAAAATAAAAACAAGATAATTACAGACAAAACTGGTGCAATAAACTTCCATTCTCACGGATCGTTTGGAACCTCTGGGTCTGCGGAGGGACTTCGGTTCCCTCTGTATTTTGTACCGCATGTTCCATGGGGAGTGCTCTGAGGAATTGTTCGAGATGATACCGGCATCTCGTTTTTACCATCGCACCGCCCGCCACCGGAGTAGAGTTCATCCGTACTACCTGGAGCCACTGCGGTCATCCACCGGGCGTTTCCAGAGATATTTTTTCCACGTACCATCCGACTATGGAATGAGCTCCCCTCCACGGTGTTTCCCGAGCGCTATGACATGTCCTTCTTCAAACGAGGCTTGTGGAGAGTATTAAGCGGTAGGCAGCGGCTTGACTCTGCCCCTGGCATTTCTGAAGTCCATGGGCGACGGTAACCACTCAGCATCAGGTGGGCCGTATGCTCGTCTGCCTACAAGGGCAATAAAAAAATAATAATAAAAATAACTCGAGGACAAACTATAAATCTAACGAAGATATTTTGTATACAAAAAGCATTTCCTAAATAGGTTTTGGATTAAAAAAAGCATACGCTGTGCGGAACGGAAAAAAAAAATTTTTTTGTCTAATATATTCAAACTAATTACCATTATTTTGCATAATACTACAGTAGTTTAAGCTTGATATTATAATTGAGGAAGAATTGAATTAGCTAAATTGTTCATGTCAAAACTTGATTGATTAAACACAGGTCACGGTGCACTGGCCGTGAGCGGACACTGCCAATGGACATGGCCAGTATCAGGGTTAAAACGAATTCGAAACTAACAGAAAATAATTTGCAAATCGCGTACGATCGCACGAAAAACAGACCAGGGAATTCTGCTTTTTATTTTAAGTTTCATAAAAATACATGCTGCTGCAATTTTTACATAGATATATTAACAGAGCATAGATATCGTAACCAACTTTTCATAAAATAAAACAAAAACACAAATTTGACTTTTTTTCCTATAATCCCGATCACAAGCAAATATTGATAATGAATCTTATCCAAAATAGTGCCACCAATATTCATAATACATTAAAACCAATTTTTGCGGTAGGCAGCGGCTTGGCTCTGCCCCTGGCTGAAGTCCACGGGCGACGGTAACCACTCACCATCAGGTGGGCCGTATGCTCGTCTGGCTACAAGGGCAATAAAAAAAATTTAAACATTTTCAATTGTACAATTTGAGAAGATAGTTCCAGGCCGCGTGCCTCAAATAACATGGAAAGAAATTCAATTGAAACTTATATTAGATCACGTATCTCATACGAGCGACGAGATTCGCGCTGTATCTACAGACTCTGGTAGCTGACGTTATCAAACCAATCGGCTTTGAAGACGATATAACAGGCGAATCAAAAAAAGAACTGTTTCATATCGCACATCACATTCGGTGCTATAAAGTAGCTTATGCAATTTATGTTTTTTTTTTTATTGCTTAGATGGGTGGACGAGCTCACAGCCCACTTGGTGTTAAGTGGTTACTGGAGCCCATAGACATCTACAACGTAAATGCGCCACCCACCTTGAGATATAAGTTCTAAGGTCTCAAGTATAGTTACAACGGCTGCCCTACCCTTCAAACCGAAACGCATTACTGCTTCAAGGCAGAAATAGAAAGGGTGGTGGTATCTACCGGTGCGGACTCACAAGAGGTCCTACCACCAGTAATAAGTGACGTTATCGCACCGTATGTGTGATATATCAATTTCCGATTAATATTTTTTTCCTTAAAAACCAAACATTCTTAGGCTTCAAACAAATCAACCGCGTTTATCTGCTTAGTAATTGACGTATATATTTCGTTCTCGGCTTTTAAGCCAGCTTTGCCTCTGTAATACGGAAACTCATTGTGCGTGGGCAGATAATAAATTCCACTCTTACTAAAATCAGTTTCTAGGCCCATGTAAACGATATCCGTGTTGTTGAAGCAGTTCGCCAATCTAGCCTCCTGGATGCTAGCGCATTTCACGCCTATGAACTTCTTCGGGTGCTCTAAGGCTTGCCACCAATATAATATCGAACGTATGTGACTGCAAACCACAAGGCAAGGGATGTAGGGGATGTCGCCGGGCTGGTACTCGCCGCCATTGACGTAGACGTCTATATGACCAAGCCTCTCGGCGATACCAAAGCCGTCTATGTTTGTGTGGATGACGTCTACATGCTGACCGTCATTTGGAGACAGTTTAAATTCTTCTGGAAGCGATCTAAAGCACGGGCCGGCGGGGTCCAGGCCGGTGACGCGAAACGGTTTGAAGCCAGTCTTCTCGTATATATATTTGGCGGCCGCTCCGACCAGATGACCCCCAAGACTGGCCCCGACTAACTCCAAATCGTCGGGAGATAAGCCTTGTTCCATTAGCTTAACGAGGAATTCGCCGACCTTCATTCCGATCACTTTGGTAATACGTACTGATCTGAAAAACGGGCGATATACATTTACAGTTCATTGTAAATAATTGTAAAATCACGTATTAAATTCTTTACAGTTTTTTTCATTATTTATTTATTAGATAGATAGAGACGAGCTCACAGACCACCTGGTGTTAAACATTTACAACGTAAATGCGTCACCCACCTTGAGATATGAGTTCTAAGGACTCAGTATAGTTACAACGGCTGCCCCGCCCTTCAAGCCGAAACGCATTACTGCTTCACGGCAGAAATAGGTAGGGTGGTGGTACCTACCCGTACGGACTCACAAGAGACGTCTACCACCAGCAATTACGCAAATTATAATTTTGCGGGTTTAATTTTTATTACACGATGCTATCCGTTCACCGTGGAAGTCAATCGTGAACATTAGTTAAGTACGTATGTCATTAGAAAAATTTGTACCCGCCTACGGGAATCGAACGCCGGTGCAATCGCTAGATACGAATGCACCGGACGTCTTATCCTTTAGGCCACGACGACTTCAGTTACAGTACCCGGCGATAAATATTACACATCGGACTTTGGAAAGAGACAATCGGCCGGTTGCGGATTCGTAGAGCGTTATCTCTGTCGCACGAAACGTTCCGACAACACACTACCGCACTTGAATAACGACTGAACTGTGGCGGGTAGCCATCATACAACGCAAGATAATTGACAGATGCCTGAATCTCGCTTACGACATTTTCAAGATAAAGCGCATATATACAAGTTCCGAACAACAACATTCGACCGTCGGTCTACCGAGCAGTATCACCCGCTCGGTGGAAGATTTTCCTTTTGTCGTATATTCCTACAACTGGTGACCTACGACGGAACAATCGCAACCTTCTGATTCATCATCAGCGCATCAAGATCTTCGGCTACCACAATCCCCGCATTCTCGCAGATAAAAGCAAGTCATCGACAGTCGTCCCACAGCAAGCCAGCATCGCAGCCTCAACAGGACCATCGCAGCCGACTCACCGCGCTTCCTGGCCCTACGGCACGCACCTACACTGCCTCATCGCGCAGCATTCAAGCTCAGTCTCGACTCACCGCAGACTTCGAGCAGCACTGGCGACAATCACGCAGCATTCAAGCTCAGTTTCGACTCACCGCAAACTTCGAGCAGCACTGGCACTTGCAAGCTAATCTCAGCACGGACAACGATAACTAAAATGACACGACCTCCGGTCTCGGAGGGGAGTGATGTGGCGGGTAGCCATCATACAACGCAAGATAATTGACAGATGCCTGAATCTCGCTTACGACATTTTCAAGATAAAGCGCATATATACAAGTTCCGAACAACAACATTCGACCGTCGGTCTACCGAGCAGTATCACCCGCTCGGTGGAAGATCTTTCCTTTGTCGTCAAGCCTCCCCAAAGAACAACGTCAAATAGCTTGCAGTGTCTAAGTTTATCTATATATTAATACGTGAACCAAAAACTTTGTATCCCTTTTTACGAAAATTGCGCGGACGGAGGAGTATGAAATTTTCCACACTTATAGAGAATATAGAGAAGAAGTGCACAACACTTATATTTTTTTTAAATAATGCATCAAAGATACATTAAATCAATAAAGAAAACATTACACACACTACAGACCATGTATTTGACGCACACACGCATGCATACTATTTGTTGTCAAACTTTTGTTTTTGCCGTCTGTTGTCAAATTAAGAATAGATTAAATATTGTTTGTCTTTGTTAATGTTTTTTATAGTGTAGTCTTGGCGAAATTTGTGCTTATAGAAGTATAAGATACAATCATAATAGTGTACAAACTTACAATTCCAATTAATTATAGTCGAATTTCGACTACTGCGGGACCTCTAGTTAAAATGAAAACCGTATTGTAACCATAATCTCCTTTTTACTATCGCACCTCCCGTCTTTAAAGCAGAGTTCATTCATACTACTTAGACTGCGTGTTTCCAAAGATCTTTTCACCACGTAACTTACGACTCTGGAATAAACTCCCCTTCATGGTGTTTCCCGAGCGCTATTTCAACGGTAGGCAGCAACTTGGCTGTGCCGCTAGCATTGCTGATGTCCATGGGCGACGATAACCACCCACCATCGGGTGGGTCGTGTACTCGCCTACAATAGCAATAATAAAAATAATAATAAAACATGCCCTCCATCAAACGAGGTTCGAGACGAGTCCTCAGCTGTAGACAACGGTTTCGCTGCGCCTCTGGCACTGCTGATGTCCATGATCAACGGTGACTACTTACCAACAGGTGGACCGAGCAAAAATGCATTACACATACTTAACCACTCCCTCTATTATGCCGATTTACCCTCTATTATACCGATTTACAAACTTTAAATAGTTGTGGGTTGCAATCTCACACAAAAATCTGTACAATTTAATTTACCTATGGATAGCAATTTAAAAATAAAATTATGTACTCAAATATGTTAAAGATCAGTTAATAACTCCACGTTCACAATCAAAGGTCACGATAATTTTTTTTTATTTTTTATTGCTTAGATTTTTGGACGAGCGCATGGCCCACCTTAAGTGATTACCGGAGCCCATAGACATCTACAACGTAATTGCCGCCACCCACATTGAGACACAAGTTCTAAGGCCTCAGTTTTTATAGTACAGTGGACTGCCCCAAAATTATTTATATTTATTGCTTGGAGGAAGACATTTAAAGGGCGCTTTTGCCCACACTGCGATGAATTTCTTATTGACCTTTCCAAGGTAAATACGTATAGGTAATACCTTAGGTATAGAAGAATATGACCCATTTACCTCAAGGTAAACACGCGATTTGCAATAACATGTCGAACGCGACAAAAGAATTGACGGTAATATTTAACGAGCTCACATATTGAATCAGATAAATTATTCATTATGTTATTACAGTTGCATTCGTTCGTTTGAAGTATCTTGCACCTTATACACGGACTGCCTTTGACACCAATGTGTCAATCTTACAAGAATTTAATATTAAAACTAGACTTTCCACGATATGCCTTCGCAGAGTACTGGGATTCTTTGGACACATGGCTCGAAAGGAGAGTCATAATCTTGAACAGCTGATGGTGACTGGCAAGATAGATGGCAAACGTCCCAGAGGACGCAGTCCCACGAGATGATCTTGTCTGAACATCAAGTTCCACGATGTGCTCTACAAATCGGATCGCAGCAGATGGAGGGAAATTGCATATGAAAGTATGATGCAGCGCCGGGGCTCCCAACCCTCAGTAATGAAGAAAGCGACGCTAAAAGGAAGGGAGGCAACTGGTAAAACTACCAAGGCGTTCGGTTTAAGAATAACCAGTTATAGCCGAAAATAATCATTATCCTGATTTCACCCTTGATTGATGGGCGAGCCCACGGGGCTCAGTCTGACAGAATTGCTAACATCCACCCTAGCAAGGGCAGTGCTTCGCTGAATCTACCACCGGATCGGAATCAGTGAGAAGATCCGGCGAGATCTGGTGAAAGGATATGTCTAGGGCGACGACGGCTGTTGGCTGTCACGTCGTCTGGGTCAAGGATGTAACTTGAACTAGCTACTAGATAGACTAGAATAAAGGCTTATAGTGCCGCAACGCTTTTTTGAAGAATCAATAATCAAGGTCCTTAAACTAGAATTGGGAACTATTCGAAAAATTAAATCGCATTATCTCTCTCAAGTTAACCTGAATGTGAGTCGACTATTATCAAAGCCGGCAATCTGACTTTTGGACAATGATTGGTAAATCAGAAAAACGAATTATTGACTTTGTATTCCATTGGCAGTCACAAAACTCTTCTGAACGACATCTTAGATAAATAACAGGTTAAGTATTAACCTTTATTTAATGCAGGTTTTGAACCGTATTCTTTGAAGGAGACGATTATATTCAAATCAATCTGTATTGACATATCAATAACATTTTTTTGTCCAAATTCACAGATTGCCACCTTTGATAATAGACGACTCATGTGTCTTTTCAGTGTCGCTTTTTCATTTTATCGAGATTCAAATCATAACAGTTGGCAACACACAAATATTTACAAATTGAAAAATAATAATCTTTAAAGTATTTTGGGTGTTCTACAATTAACAATCAACGTTCATAATCAATTCGAGCGTCCATGTAAACCAACCACTTTATTACACTCACACGCACTCACACGCACTCACACGCACTCACACGCACTCACACGCACTCACACGCACTCACACGCACTCACACGCACTCACACGCACTCACACGCACTCACACACATCGACACAGCACAATCAGATTCAAACTTATTCTGCAAGTTATCATTCGACAAAATTCACCCACCTATTTAACTGCCTTACCTTTACCTTAGTTGGACTACTTGTGTTCATTAATTATGTTAACATTTTTTGGAAACATAATGTGTTTCTTTAATTGGCTCATGTTTGGGAAAATAACATACTCTGTACCCTGTGTCTAGTTAAATGCTGTTGAAACATTGTTGATTAAATAAATAAATGAGCAAGTTTTAACTCGAGAATTTCATAGTGAATCTGAGATAGAACCCATAGAAGAAATAATAAAAAAATCCTTACTCATTGTTCAACCACGTTCCGTAAACACGCTTCTTAGGCAAACCAAACACATTTAAACAAACATTTTAATTGATCATTTCGCAGACAAACGTTATAAAACTGCTGTCGGTGCCTTATACACTGAGTGTAAAATAAGTATCTCTAAATGGCTCAGATCTAAAAACTATGACGAAACAGAGGCTATTTTAAATACATCTATGTATTTGACGCACACACGCATGCGTACAATTTATTGTCAAACTTTTGTTCTTGACGTCTGTTGTCAAATTGAGAATAGATTAAATATTGTTTGTCTTTGTTAATATTTTTTATAGTCTTGGCGAAATTTGTGATTATAGAAGTATAAAATACAATCATAATAGTGTAAAAACTTACAATTCCAATTATAGTAATAATAATAGTCGAATTTCGACTACTGCGGGATCTCTAGTTAAAGTAAAACACACAAATAAACGCGCGCGCACACACACACACATTTTTTTTTTTATTGCTTAGATGGGTGGACGAGCTCACAGCCCACCTGATGTTAAGTGGTTACTCGAGCCCATAGACATCTACAACGTAAATGCGCCACCCACCTTGAGATATAAGTTCTAAGGTCTCAGTATTAGTTACAACGGCTGACCCGTCCTTCAAACCGAAACGCATTACTGCTTCACGGCAGAAATAGTCCGGACGGTAGTACCTACCCGTGCGGACTCACAAGAGGTTCTACCACTATTAAAAAATAATACTATGCTATAATACCTAATACTGTAATACCTAATACTACAATACCTAATACTATAATACCTAATACTATAATACCTAATACTATAATACCTAATACTATAATACCTAATATAATAGGATTTAATGAGAGAATTTTATGTAAAAATACAGAGAATACATATTGTAAGAATAAAGATGCTAGAAGGTTGAGAGACTGATGTATTTTACAGACTATTTGCTCTAGAATACAACCAGCAATTACTATAATGGCTTTAACTCATTACACGCTAACATTCCTTCGCAAAATTGATTCGTGAACATCAGATAATTAACAAATTACGTTTTCCTAATCTAGATTCTATGGTATCCAATTCTGCGTGTGTGGTCAATAGAAAAATTAAGTGGTATATACAGATGTGTTCCGGAAGAATTTCCAGTTTCACCAGGACAGGTGGGTGAGGACGGGCTCAGCCAGGAGGAGGGGAATTGCTAACAGCTGCCCGAACGCCTCCGGAAAATACCTAACATCTCAAGGGCAGCTGCTTCGCGAATCTATATACCTATATATAAAAATGAATTGCTGTTCGTTAGTCTCGCTAAAACACGAGAACGGCTGGACCGATTTGGCTAATTTTGGTCTTGAATTGTCCAAATCAGATCCAATCCAAAATCCAATCAATTGTCTTGAATGAATTTTTGTGTATGCATTCACAGGACAACGTCTGTCGGGTCCGCTAATTAAATTATAAAAAAAATGTAACTACTTACTTCGGGTATATGTATGTCAATAAATGTACTGTTTCCGTTATGAAGACGTTGTAGCCACGCTTCGCGTAGGCGGTGCCTATAGCCTGCGAATGTGGGAAAATGGAACTGTCCAGGAAGCCCACGGCGTACAGCATCGTCTTCTTCGATCTGAAATCTATAGCGAAAACGTTACAGGGTGTTCTAAAACGATATTTTGTTTTTAAGCTATTGCATAGATTTTATCGCGGGCCTTGAGCGGGGCAACCGAATCATGAAATTCCGTAACAAAAAAAACTTTACACCCCTCACTCCGCCTACCATGTAGCTCGCGTTCAATACATTCACACGTTGCGCTTGTGTAGTGTTTATAATAAGTGTGAATAAGCGCGCGGCATGACTGCATGCGCATCATGAAAAGTCTGCCCATCTCTCTCTCGCGCGGCCTAGCTTATGAGTGTGAAGGGGACAGTTAAGGTTTTGCTTTTATTAATGTTTAATATAGTGTGGTTTTGTTTTATTATTGTTTTAATATTAAATTATCATTGTCTAATTATAATTGCATAAGTTGATAAAAAATGCTACGCAATAGTTTTACCGCGGCAGTTCCCGAGTGCCACACGTTTTTTTTTTGTTCAAGTTCTAATGCTGTTCTTTTTTCCTACCTAAGCTGATCGTCTAGAGAGACCGTAGAGTGAAGTCGTCGTGGCCTAAGGGATAAGACGTCCGGTGCATTCGTGTTGAGCGATGCGCCGGTGTTCGAATCCCGCAGGCGGGTACCAATTTTTCTAATGAAATACGTACTCAACAAATGTTCACGATTGACTTCCACGGTGAAGGAATAACATCGTGTAATAAAAAACAAACCCGCACAATATAATTTGCGTAATTACTGGTGGTAGGACCTCTTGTGAGTCCGCACGGGTAGGCACCACCACCCCGCCTATTTCTGCCGTGAAACAGTAATGCGTTTCGGTATGAAGGGTGGGGCAGCCGTTGTAACTATACTTAAGACCTTAGAACTTATATCTCAAGGTGGGTGGTGCATTTACATCGTAGATGTCTATGGGCTCCAGTAACCAATTAACACCAGGTGAGCTGTGAGCTCGTCCACCCATTTAAGCTATAAAAAATAAATAAAAATATATCAGCGTCACCAGGCTAGTAGGTGAGCTCACGGGGCTCAAACCTGACGTTGTTGCTAACACAAACCCTAGCAAGAGCCGAGTTTCGCAGAACCACCTACCACCGGATCGGAAACGCGACCCACTGAGAAGATCCGGTGAGAAACTCAGTGGGTTGTGTCTGTGGTTAATTTACTCGCCGAGCCCTTCGTCGCAAGCGACGGGTTCGACGAGAACGATGACCGGGCTAATGCTGCCTTGCGTCTTGAGACGTGAGATCGGTGTCTTAGCAGTGATGTAATACTGAAACTGCCTTCACCCAGGGCAGAACAGAACGCTTTCAAACAGATATACTAGGTAGGATGTATCAATAACGAGTGACGCTGAGAGATCCTAAATGCTCGCAGACAGACAGACAGACAGACACACATAGACACACAGACACACAGACACACACACACACACACACACACACGCACACGCACACACACACACACGCACACACACACACACGCTCACACGCACACACGCACACACGCACACACGCACACACGCACACACGCACACACGCACACACGCACACACGCACACGCACACGCACACGCACACGCACACACACACACACAGTATATACGACAGACACAATAAAGTGATTGCAATGGTGCACATCTAGTTTATCACAAACTTGCATTCTCATGTAAATGAAGTATTATTATTTTTACTCGGAAAATATCCTAACGAGTTATTTTAATTATAAGGAATTAGACGCGACATGATAATGATATTAATGTTTGTTGTCTTTCTGAGAATTCAATTTATATTGAACTTGGAAGTTTAAGTGTACGATTTCGCAATACAAATGGGCCGAATGGCGGTACCTACCCTTGCGGGCTCATATCCGCCATACCACCACTAGAAGCCTACAAGCGCAGTACAACATTTAGGTTGGGTTGTCGACGCCAAGTTCACAACAAAGTATCGTCAAAGTGTTGTCTCAAACACAATAGTACATTGTTTTCCCGTCATGACTTACGCGAGTGTGGTGTTCGCTCACGCGGCCCGCACACACATAGACACCCTCCAATCTTTACAATCCCGCTTTTGCAGGTTAGCCGTCGGAGCTCCGTGGTTCGTGAGGAACGTTGACCTACACGACGACCTGGGCCTCGAATCTATCCAGAAATACATGAAGTCAGCGTCGGAACGGTACTTCGATAAGGCTATGCGTCATGATAATCGCCTTATCGTTGCCGCCGCTGACTACTCCCCGAATCCTGATCACGCAGGAGCCAGTCACCGTCGACGCCCTAGACACGTCCTTACGGATCCATCAGATCCAATAACCTTTGCATTAGACGCCTTCAGCTCTAACACTAGGAGCAGACTTAGGGACCTCGGTAACCGTACTCGTCGAACTCGACAAAGAGTTCGCCGTGCAACCTAACCCATGAATCAGCTCGCTGAGTTTCTCGCCGGATCTTCTCAGCGGGTCGCGATTCCGATCCGGTAGTAGATTCATTCGCGAAGCAGCTACTCTTGAGTTGTTAGGTCTCCTTCGGAGGCGCTCGGGTAGAGCTGTTAGCAAATCCCACCCCTCCTGGCTGAGCCTTTGCTCGCCCACGTGTCCTGGTGAAACTGGAAAGGCCTCCGGGCCACCAGTAATGTTTCAACCATAAAAAAAAAAAACATACTATTTTTTCTCCTACCAGGCCGAAAGTTCGATATTCATAAAAACAACACGACACTCATAAAAAAAACAATTTAACTGTTTTTTAATTTTTAAATAAACTACTACTAATTGAATAAGAACTGTCTGATGAACTCATCTTTGTTTAATACTTCGCTATTAAATTTTATTGCCTTTTGTTTATTTCACTTTTACACTAAACACAATGTTGCAAATTACCCGAGCACAACAATGGCGGAGAATTTTAGGTGCGTGAGAGCAGACGTACTAACGCGCATGCGCACTTGTCAGTACCCAGGGAGGAAAAGTTAGACTTTCTTCCCTGTACAGCGGGACGAAAACCGAACTTTCGGCGTAGGTAAACGGCTTAAAGTCGTCGCGGCCTAAAGGATAAGACGTCCGGTGCATTCGTGTTGAGCGATGCACCGGTGTTCGAATCCCAGGCGGGTACCAATTGTCTAATGAATTACGTACTCAACAAGTGTTCTCGATTGACTTCCGCGGTGAAGGAATAACATCGTGTAATAAAAATCAAACCCGCAAATTTTAATTTGCGTAATTACTGGTGGTAGGACCTCCTGTGAGTCCACGCGGGTAGGTACCACCGCCCCGCCTATTTCTGCCGTGAAGCAGTAATGCGTTTCGGTTTAAAGAGTGGGGCAGCCACCCACCTTGAGATATAAGTTCTAAGGTCTCAGTATAGTTACAACGGCTGCCCCACCCTTCAAACCGAAACGCATTACTGCTTCACGGCAGAAATAGGCGGGGTGGTGGTACCTACCCACGCGGACTCACAAGAGGTCCTGCCACCAGTAGTTTTCATAACACTCTCTTTGATTTGCCGGAAGGCTACTCATTAATGTTTGTATGAGAAATGAATGCAATACAAAATAACATTCCTATCCTTTTAAACGATGTCATCAATAAATAAATAAAACAAGTGTACTTTAGACCACACGACTGAAGTAAAACATCTTTAGTTCCATCTTCAAGTATGTTTATATATGTCTATATGTATCGTATATACATGTATATACATTTATCATCATTCATCATTATCCTGCCCTTCTCCCAGTCACCTGGGGTCGCCGCAACATTTTTTCTCCTTCCATACTCTTCTATCTTATCTTATACCATTTCTTCGCTCACTCCCCTCTTACCCATATCGTCTTTCACACAATCTATCCATTTCTTCTTAGGTCTACCTCTTCCTCTATATCCTTCCACATTCATAGTTAACACTCTCTTACCAACCTCATTTTCATTTCGTCTCATCACATGTCCATACTATCCCAAACGCGCACTCCTCAGCTTCATATATGTATCTAATATATAAAATTCTCGTGTCACAGTTTTCGTTGCCATACTCCTCCGAAACGGCTAGACCGATTTTGATGAAATTTTTTGTGCTTATCCGGTATCTATGAGAATCGGCCAACATCTATTTTTCATCCCCCTAAATGTTAGGGGTAGTCCACCCCTAAATTTTTATTTTTATTTTTTAGACAAAATTTTTAATTTCTATTTTTTTATGATACAACATACAAAAATACATACAACCCTAAATTTTCACCCCTCTACGATCAACCCTTATTTTTTATTTGCTAATTAAAAACTAATTTTTTTTGCGAGAATTTTGTTTTTATTTTGTCATGACGTAGAATAAAAAAATTCATATTACTCTGAAATTTTCACCCCTCTACGATCAACCCCTATTTTTTATTTGTTAATTATAAACTTTAATTTTTTGGCAAGATTTTTCATTTTTATTTTGTAATGAATTAAAATAAAAAATCTGATGTTACTCTCAATTTTTCATCCCTCAATGATCAACCCCTATTTTTTATTTGTTAATTATAAACTTTAATTTTTTTGGCAAGTTTTTTATTTTGTTTTGTGATGACTTAAAATAAAATACATCATATTACTCTCAATTTTCACTCTTATACGATCAACCCCTATTTTTCCATCCCGATTAATATTTTTTTTATTCTATGCATAGATCCGCAATAAGGTTGCAAGATGGCAATCAAATATTATAATTGTAGTACGATAAATTTTTATTCAGAGTTTATAATTTCAAGTCCCTTTAATTATGATTTTTTTTAAATTGAATTTGATCTCCCGCCCTCGCCGGTCGACTACTGATCAACTATCAATCGATCAGCTATCCCCGCCAGGTGTCACCACTCATCCAGCAAACATCACGTAGTAGGGATGAGGACGAAGCCGGTCTCCTGTCTTACTTACTCACTATACATCATAGATTATACACTTAATATATTTGAGAGCTATACAATACTATACATTTTTCAGCCATGTTTTTTTGGTTTTATTTGTGTATCAATAGTATGTTCAGTAGGTCTGAGAATCGGCTACTATATATTTTTCATACCCCTAAGTGAAAAGGGTTGTCCACCCCAAACATTAATTATTTTTTTTAATTTTTTGGATATTTTTTTTTGTTTATAATAAGGTATTATGTGGTTAAATGAGATTTTTTTTTCTACAGTAGAATTTCCCTAGATATCTTATTTAAGGCAACACAACGTTTGCCGGGTCAGCTAGTTGTATATATATTTATATTTTAATTTAATTATCTATACTTTTTTCTATTATAAATCTGAAGAGTATGTTGGTTTGAATGCGCTAATATCAGGAACTACTGGTCCGATTTTAAAAATTCTTTCAGTGTTAGATAGCCCATTTATTGACGACGGCTATAGGCTACACAACATTACGTTAAGACCAATCAATACAAGTGGAGCACCAATAAAGAACGTTTCAAAATATCTTCACTTTCTACGTAAATGAAGTGGGGGGTAAAATTTAGCGTTATGCCAAGAAAAAATCCACGCGGACGGAGTCGCGGGCAAAAGCTAGTAATTAATATTTATATCTCCCTCTCAACTTCCGTTCGTCTCGCCCGATCACATTTCACGTAACGCTCTCGTCACGCATTCACCAGCTTACTCCCCAAGTCAAGCGTGCGTTAAGAATTTTTACGTCAAAGACAGAACTCACCGTAACTTTTATCTTTGGCCACGATCTTGTGTGCAGTCCCGATCGGCACCAGCTGTCTGCTGATCAGTCCGTTTGGAAGGATTTTGTGCAGGGTGATTTTCAAGTTCGGCAGCATCCGAGCGCTGATTGTGGCGTTCTTCTGAACTCCTGGACCTGGACGGATAAAATAAGACTTGTTGGTTCATTGAGTGGATGGGAAAAGGCCTCTGGTGCGGAGCCCTCTTGCGGGTACGCTCTTGATTCCACATTTCACAACGCCCTCCACACAAAAACAGATGGAGAAAATTTCGTGCGAGAGAAAATGATAGAGAAGGTCGGTCACCACCCTCAGCATTGAGGAATACGAAGCAAAGAGGAGCATTCATTCATTCCCTCGTTGGAAGTTCCAGAATTATCTCAGCACTTGCTATTATTTTGAACAGGTATCAATATCTCTGACATCAGCATGCGTTCCGACTTGAAAGATTTTTTTTATCGCCTTTGTGGGCAGACGAGCATACGGCCCACCTGATGGTAAGTGATCACCGTCGCTCATAGACGTCAGCAATGCCAGGGGCAGAGCCAAGCCGCTGCCTTCCATACCATGTAGAGACAAATGAGAAATCGATGTCTCGAGGTAGCGCCTGGCATGTCCATAGGCTCCGGTAGCCACTTAATGTAAACAATTAAGGTGGGTCGTGAAGTCGTTCACGAAACTTAAAAAGGGAGGTCAAAATTAGGGTCGCAAACCCAAATGTGTTAAACACTTGGATTTGTTATCACTTTTTTTTTCTACCTAAGCTGATAGCCTTGAGAGGCTATATCAGCGTCGCTTTAACTAGTAGGTGAACTCACGGGGCTCAAACCTGATGACGTTGCTAGCACAAACCCTAGCAGGAGCCGTGCTTCGCAGAATCTACCACCAGATCGGAAACGCGACCCACTGAGAAGATCCGGCGAGAAACTCAGTGGGCTAGTTATCACAATTTTACGTATATCATATTTTTCAAACCCTCAAACCCAAGATCCCGTGGTTCACGGAGGACTAAGATACGATCTGTCAAGTTCGAATTATAATAAAATATATTTTTAGATTCCTTCTAGATTAATTGTAATATAATGTATGATTACTTCTAATTCATGATCGAATGCTATTAAGATGAGCGTCTGTGTTTTTTTTAGTATTTAGTGGTAATGTTATCATAATATTTTTGATATTTATATATTTATAAATATATTGTATTTTCAATCGATAAGTACACCGCGGCTGTCTGAAAGAGATCGCTCTTGTCGATAAGCCTGAAAAATAATTAGTCACGTTGAAGTTATAATTATTAAAATTACAATTAATGTATAAAATAATTATAAGTTTATTAATATTTTATTTTTTTGAAGCTTCCTTTATTATATTTTGCTTAATATTATTAACATGGAATAGTGAATAGTTATAAAAACATATGATACATTCAAAAGAACAACCTAATTAGTAGTAATTGTATTAATTATATATTATATTCTCAAGACATTTCTAGGTACCGGTGGTAGGACGAATTGTAAGTCCGCACGGGTAGGTACCACTACCCTGCTTATTTCTACCGTGAAGCAGTAATGCGTTTCGGCTTGAAGGGTGGGGCAGACAGCCGTTGTACTGTAAAAACTGAGACCTTAGAACTTATGTCTCGTGGTAAGTGACGGCATTTACGTCAGAGACGTCTATGGGCTCCGGTAACCACTTAACACTAGGTTGGCCGTGAGCTTGTCCACCCACCTAAGCAATAAAAAAGTTACATTTTGTTCTCTGACTCGCGCATCCATGCCTCTATGGCGGTGACGCCACTAATTCATAAGTGCAAATTTTGTTATTCCACTGCCCCAAAACACCCTAACATCAGATTTGATAAGTCTCTAGCTGATAAATAACAAAAAGGAATTTGAAATTTTACATTCAATTTAATTTATACAAAAAAAAGGGTGCGTGTACTTATGTACGCGCGTAAGAAGTTATACTTTATTTTTATTAAATTTATTTCTTTTTTTTTTAAATATTAAATAATTAATAATAAATATTTAACGTTAATAATTTAATAATATTTATTAAATAATAATTTTGTCATTTATATTACTAAAAAATGAATGCTAATAACACTTTTTTTTACGAGTGTACATGCGCGAAAGTTCACCTGCGGCTATATTCAGACTCGCCAAGTTACGTCGGTCGTATTGTAATGAGCGATTTAGTGGGCAACTTCATTCTGTTAATTTTGTGTCATGGTGCGCGCGCGTCGGAAAATTTCACTCTCATCAATTTTTCATAACGCGCATAAAGAAGTATAACTTCAAAAATAGTAAACCCGATATCAAACTGTAAAAGTAGGTTTTAATGCACAAAATAATACAAAAAAAAATCAACTGAGAAAAAATAAACTATTGATTGAATCGAGGGGTGAAGAAAGGCTATTCATTCGGTTTATGCGCTATTTTTGCATTACAGCAGAGCCATTTAAAGGTTAAAATTTAGAAAAAATATCATAACAAAAACCTATATTATATATATTTGAAAGGTGTGTAAACTTAAATGAAGCTGTTTTTTTATTGCTCGGTGGATGGACGAGCTCACAGCCCACATGATGTTAAGTGGTTACTGGAGCCCATAGACATCTACAACGTAAATGCGCCATCCATCTTGAGATATAAGTTCTGAGGTCTCAAGTATAGTTACAACGGCTGCCCCACCCTTCAACCCGAAACGCATTACTGCTTCACGGCAGAAATAGGCAGGGCGGTGGTACCTACCCGCGCGGACTCACAAGAGATTCGCATTTCTATTGAACGTACCATTTGACGTGTTTTCGTTTTTGGCGGGATTTTCGTGTCTACCACAGACTATATCACCTTTTACTCTGAACATAGCATTCGACTATAGGTATTTAGTTGTTACATAAACCAGAGCACTGTGTCGCGTATATAAATAAGAAGCCTTAGAAATTATAAAATAATTTGCCCTTACGAAGCGCGTTGTTGACATTGACACAGTATACACATTGCGCAGAGAAATAGTTCTTGTCTTGCGTAGTACAAAGTCGAATCTACATTTTTCACGAATAGCATATGAACGGATTCGACCTCTAGACTAGAACATCTATTTTAAATCATAAAGTAAAAAAAAAACTCGAAGGAGCGTAACAAAAAGTTGATTTGAAAATAAAATTACATGGAGACTTTTAAGACAAGTTAATTTATTAATTTGGATATTGCTTTTTGAAATTGTTTTACGCTCAACGAACAAACTGTTAAGTGAAAAAATATAGCCTGGTGTTAAGTGGTTACTGTAGCCCATAGACATCCACAACGTAAATGCGCCACCCACCTTGAGATATAAGTTCTAAGGTCTCAAGTATAGTTACAACGGCTGCCCCACCCTTCAAACCGAAACGCATTACTGCTTCACGGCAGAAATAGGTGGTACCTACCCGCGCGGACTCACAAGAGGTCCTACCACCAGGACCTCTACCTGCCGTAGAGTAGTGAAAGCAATCCACAGACTTCACAAGACGAATGCTGACGAAGGGCTCCCTTAACTCATCAATATCGGAGTTAAGGTATCCCATCAACTTCCACGTACCCTGCGTGACCCATATGTAGGGACAGCTCTTATGAGGTTCGACACCTGTTCAAAAAAAAACCCACAATATTCCTTGTGCCTTGCCATGGGGGCAAATACGGCAATTTGTTTATGACCCACGTCACTATGATCTAGTTGCGACATAGGGGGTTTGCTTATTATGGGAACCACGGGTTCAATAGTAATGTTTATTGCAACTAAATGGATCGGGAAATGAAATTATGTATTTAAAGGATAAGTAAAGTGTGATTAAATTCTATATATATATATAAAAATGAATTGCTGTTCGTTAGTCTCGCTAAATCTCGAGAACGGCTCGACCGATTTGGCTAATTTCGGTCTTGAATTATTTGTCGAAGTCCAGAGAAGGTTTAAAATGTAGATAAATATGAAAACGCTCGGAATCAAATAAAGTTTAGGTCTTTTAGTTTAGGTCTTTTTTTTTCTTAATATTACCCACCGAACTAAAATACATCTGGTCCGCACCCTTGTCTTCTCCATAGCTCTATATATTGCAGAGACGTGGACACTCAAAGCCGCAGATAGGCAGAGAATCGACGCTTTTGAGATGTAGTGCTGGCGACGTATGCTACGAATACCATGGACGGCCCGCCGCACCAACATGTCTATTCTCAGGCAGTTAAAAATAGAAAAGATTCAACGTCTATCCACAATCTGCCTACAAAGAATATTGCGGTATTTTGGTCACGTTGCACGTAGGGATACCAGCAATTTGGAACGCCTTGTGGTGACCGGTAAAATAGAGGGAAAAAGGCCTAGGGGTAGAGGTCCCAAACGATGGTCGGACCAAATAGCGGAGGAACTGGAGATACCTATCAGCGACGCACTCCACCGGGCTGCAGGGCGGGATCGATGGAGACAGTTGGTTGACGAAATCGGACGGAGTCACGATCCTCAGCAGTGAGGAACCGATCGAAGAGAGAGAGAGGTATTTTACTTATCGATTGAGGAACTAAGAAGTCTGGCGGGTCAGCTAGTAAATAAATAAATACGTAGATTATTTAGATAATAGACCCATTATAATTCGGTACAGAAATACAAAACTCAAGGTGGGTGGTGCATTTACGTCGTAAATGTCTATGGGCTCCAGTAACCACTTAACACCAGGTGAGCTGTGAGCTCGTTTACCCATCTGAGCAATAAAAAAATTAAAAAATTGACGAAGTTGGAATGTCGACGAACCTTAACTTTGTCTTTCAATTAAAAATTTAAGGTTGAAAAGAGAATGTACTGTTTTGAAGTGAGCGAAAACAAAAATCATTTGTAAAATGAAATCTCTAAATTAATACGTGAAGCAAAAACTTTGTATCCCTTTTTACGAAAATTGCGCGGACGGAGGAGTATGAAAGTTTCCACACTTATAAAGAATATAGAGAAGAAGTGCACAATGCTACTATTTTTTTAGAATAATGCATAAAAGATACATTAAATCAATAAAGAAAACATTACACACACTACATACCATGTATTTGACGCACACACGCATGCATACTATTTATTGTCAAACTTTTGTTCTTGACGTATGCGGTCAAATTGAGAATAGATTAAATATTGTTTGTCTTTATTAATATTTTTTTATAGTGTAGCCTTGGCGAAATTTGTGATTATCTATATATATAAAAGAAAGTCGTGTTAGTTACACTATTTATAACTCAAGAACGGCTGAACTGATTTGGCTGAAAATTTGGTGGAGAGGTAGCTTAGGATCAGGAGAAGGACTTTTTTTTTTTTTTTGGTCAGGAGGAAATCGCCGGACTTCCGCCCTTTTCTGGGGATACTGGGCGGGGTATGTCAGAGTCGAACTGACTAAAACCTCCTGTCGCTCAACAACCAACGTCCAAACCTCGCATGAGACAGAACTCATGACAAGGCAAAGGGGGGAAAGTGAAGCGTTTAGTGCGGAACACATCTCTCCCATCACCCTCCCCCTCGGGACGCCGGACTGGCGGTCGTCGGCGCCACGACCACCAGCCCTCTCGGTCGGCAGACTGTCCGAAGCCCGCCTAGATGGCGCCGGTTAGAGTGGGTTACCCTACGGAATACCCCGCTGGGCCAGAACCAGCGTGGGTCGAGGATAGCCGGCCTTCCATCACCCGGATGCTCTTGCGTAAAACGCGTGCAGAGCAGCTTGCACGACGTCTTCTTAGGCCCCCCTCGCCGGTCCCCAGACCGACATGTGAGGGGGACCCGAAACACTTAGAGGGCCAGGGCTTGGGCGAGATCCGCCTCTCTGGCCCCCGCTCGACGGCGGCGGGATTGTGCGTCTCTCACGCGCCCCGCCGCCTCCTTCTGCGAGATGGTGCACTCGCAGAAGTCGAGCATCGCCTTCCACGACTCGTCGTCGCCGAGCATCGATGCCACAACACTCGGCAACGACAAGTCGGTTCCTAAGGAGAAGGACATAGGGTACTTTTTATCACGTTTCTGTGGGATGTGACATAAAATGTGTTATAACAAAACGCAGCAGATATGGAATAACAAAACGCAACTGACAGCTAAACGTAATGTAGTTTATGGTTAATTATAGTAGAATTTTGAAGTTGACCGGTTGATTTGTTTATTTCGAGTTTCGATTAGCTTATTGTGCCGAGATAGGTAATCATTAAGAAAGCCATTCCGCGACCAACACGATCAAATCTTTCCCGACGAAGCCGTAATGCAACTAGGATTCGAAGCTTTGCGAGTGAAAGGACTGAAGAAGAACAAGAAAATATTATAATAATAACTAAAATACATGGCCAATAAAGAATCATTAAAATACTTGCTTTTTTAATTTACATTAATTATATCCAAATAAAAAATTGACATTGATCAAAAGTCTGCTCATTTATTGCCTCTAAGGCGGAACAAAGTTCGCCGGGTTCGCTAGTAGAAGTATAAAATACAATCATAATAGTGTACAAACTTACAATTCCAATTAATTATAGTCGAATTTCGACTACTGCGGGACCTCTAGTATGTATTAATACGCATATAATAATATGTGGCATTGAAATTGTTTCCGAATTAATTCGTTTATTATTTATAGAAGTGATGGTTTTGAATGCAACGTCTGCCAATAAGGAAATCTATGATTTTAATTGAATTTTTAGTTTTTTTGCAAATACTAATAATTTATGTAGCTCCGAAGCATCCGTAATAAAACGAAATTGATGTGTTTATAATACGCTTTTAATAGCTTCATACGTATGTTAGTATGTAACGGAATCTTTGAACATGATTTTGACTCCCTTAAAAACGTCGGATTAAATCGAAATTTGGCATATTTATTAAGAACCGATGACAATTCAATATTTTAAACAGTTTGATCCGTTATCCTTACTAGGATAATCAGGATTAGCGTTTTTTTGTTTTCCTGAGACCCGGAATGTCTGCGTCAGGACCAAGAAGGGAAACTACCAGGCGCGCCGATCATCTATTTCTCGGATAAGCTACCGACTGATTCAGATGAATTTTTTGTAAAATTAAAAAAAAAAACATTATAAAATTGAAATTTAAGTAAACAATTAAAAGTAAATAATAGTTTTAAAAAAAACTTTTATAGAAAATCCAATAAAAAAATTGAAAATAAATTTTAATAAATCTGAATTAAAAACCGTGTAAGAAAAAATGATTTGATTGTAAAAAAAAGCGTGGGGTGCATGATATCAATCAATATGTAGTTATAAATATTCTATGAACAGATACGAGTAGAAGGGTTATTTTGATAATATCCTGAAAAGCTGCCCACGCTTTTTTTACAATTCATTAATTTGCCTAGAAGGGCAATCAAAAAATCTCAATTTTACAGTACAACGGCTGCCCCACCCTCCAAACCGAAACGCATTGCAGCTTCACGGCAGAAATAGGCAGGGTGGGGCACCAACCCACCCTTGCGAGCTGACAAGACGTCCTACCACCAGTAAGGGCGACTTATCGTGAAAGCCGCGACGAGTTCAAACAGCAACAGATCAGTTTTAATGTTCGACATTTACAAAGAGTGTGTAGTGTATTTGTAGTCGTCGTGGCCTAACGGATAAGACTTCCGGTGCATTCGTGTTGAAGCGATGCACCGGTGTTCGAATCCCGCAGGCGGGTACCAGTTTTTCTAATGAAATACGTACTCAATAAATGTTCACGATTGACTTCCACGGTGAAGGAATAACATCGTGTAATAAAAATGAAACCCGCAAAATTATAATTTTCGTAATTACTGTTGGTAGGACCTCTTGTGAGTCCGCGCGGGTGGGTACCACCAACCTGCCTATTTCTGCCGTGAAGCAGTAATGCGTTTCGGTTTGAAGGGCGGGGCAGCCGTTGTAACTATACTTGAGACCTTAGAACCTGTATCTCAAGGTGGGTGGCGCATTTACGTTGTGGATGTCTATGTGCTCCAGTAACCACTTAACACCAGGTGGGCTGTGAGCTCGTCCACTCATCTAAGCAATAAAAAAAAACGCGAGACCGTTATCTTGGATGGCGATACAGATTGTTGTTTGAACACCAGGTACGCACACGGAAGGTTGAGGTTCCCTCGTAATCTGTGACTCAACAAATATTTGACGATCACTCGACAACGCGCGTGGAGTGGAAACTTAAGTATGTGTGTTTAATTAAATTTAATAGAAAAAAAAGGATTAAAAAAAAAATATATATAAAAATATCAAACGATTGATTGTCTTTTTTTTTATTAACAAACACGTAATTTGCGTAATTTTTTGGATGCAAGACGTCTTGTGAGTCCGCACGGGTAGGTACCACCACCCTGCCTATTTCTGCCTTGAATCAGTAATTCGTTTCGGTTTGAACAGTGAAACAGCCATTGTAACTATACTTGAGACCTTAGAACTTATATCTCAATGTGGGTGGCGCATTTACGTTGTAGATTGTGTGTGCGTCAAATACATGGTATGTAGTGTGTGTAATGTTTTCTTTACTGATTTAATGTATCTTTTATGCATTATTTAAAAAAAATATTAGCATTGTGCACTTCTTCTCTATATTCTTTATAAGTGTGGAAAATTTCATACTCCTCCGTCCGCGCAATTTTCGTAAAAAGGGATACAAAGTTTTTGCTTCACCTATTAACATATAGATAACGATCTCTTCCACACAAGTTTTTTTTTTTGTTGCTTAGATGGGTGGACGAGCTCACAGCCCACCTGGTGTTAAGTGGTTACTGGAGCCCATAGACATCTACAACGTAAATGCGCCACCCACCTTGAGATATAAGTTGTAAGGTCTCAGTATAGTTACAACGGCTGCGCCACCCTTCAAACCGAAACGCATTACTGCTTCACGGCAGAAATAGGCAGGGCGGTGGTACCTACCCGCGCGGACTCACAACAGGTCCTACCACCAGTAAAAAAGTGTTTTCGTATAGGGAAATTCTAAAAAAGATAGTACGACAAGTTGTATATTATGTTGCTTTATACAGAACTAGCGACCCGCCCTCGCTTCGCTTCGGAAACATTAAAACACACATGAAACCAAAAAAATAAAATAAAAAAAAATGAAAAAAAAATTGCCTATGTTCATCAGGGACAATGTCGGCTTCTAATGGAAAAAGAATTTTTCAAATCGGTCCAGTAGTTTCGGAGCCTATTCGAAACAAACAAACAAACAAATCTTTCCTCTTTATAATATTAGTATAGATGATCATAAGATCTATAATATACAATGTTTATTATAATAATAAGAAGCACATAATATGTGTACAGTTTATAAATATTCATGATGCTTTGTAGATGATTCGCTTTGTACGCGTTTATATATTTATTTGACTATGTGTTAAGTGTATTTACTTTATAATATATATGCCCCATATTAATTTTATCAGCAGAGTCAGAAGACGTTGAATCTGATGATAGAGCGTCCAGTGATCCCCTACGAATCGGTACCACCGTCACGCCTGTTTCTACCGCGACGCAATCATGTAATCCGATTTCAAGGGTCCGATGACCTTCATTGATGGTTTACCACCACCACCACCAGCTTTCGGTCGGCCCAGCTAAACCCAGTTGAAATAACAAAAGAATACATACATTCAGGTAGCAAGCCAGCTGGATATCCTATATCTGCTTTAGGAACATATGAAATTCCCGTCGCTATGTTGATGGAAGCTACCACCAGCACTGTCATCAGGGTTGGTGTGATCCTCGACATTTTCCTGAAAAAGAGAATTCGGAATTATCCCACTGCAGTTGAAAGAGCGGTTGTAAGCTTTGGACAAGTCGCCCGTAGTGTTCCGTAGGGCTTAAAAAACTTTATTTATTTATTTTATTTTATTTATTTATTTATGTACACACAAAAAATAAGACATAGTACAGAGTAATAGGAAAATTATGTACAAAGGTGCTGCTTATTTCTTTAAGAAATCTCTTCCGGCAGACCTGCGAGAGGATTATGAGAATAATAATTAAAAGTCTTGAGTGTGTGTAGAACAGCTAAAATGACAAATACAACATGAGAATTATAGTAATGCACATACACATAGCAAATATTGTTTTTTTTTATTGCTTACATGGGTGGACGAGCTCACAGCCCACCTGGTGTTAAGTGGTTACTGGAGCCCATAGACATCCACAACGTAAATGCGCCACCCACCTTGAGATACAAGTTCTAAGGTCTCAAGTATAGTTACAACGGCTGCCCCACCCTTCAAACCGAAACGCATTACTGCTTCACGGCAGAAATAGGCAGGGTGGTGGTACTTACCCGTGCGGACTCAAGAGGTCCTACCACCAGTAATTACGCAAATTATAATTTTGCGGGTTTCATTTTTATTACACGATGTTATTCCTTCACCGTGGAAATCAATCGTGAACATTTGTTAAGTATGTATTTCATTAGAAAAATTGGTACCCGCCTGCGGGATTCGAACACCGGTGCATCGCTTCAACACGAATGCACCGGACGTCTTATCCGTTAGGCCACGACGACTACAAACTTAAACTTGAATACAAAATATTATAAGTAACACAGTATACACGAAGAGTATAGAACAATGAAGTATAGAACAACTTTATCGGTATGGTCCAGAAAATACCACGCAATATGTCTCCCATGTGCTGCGTAGATCAAATATAACCCCTCGGAGTTTTTTATTTTATTGCCTCTGAACCAGACGAGCGTACCGACCACCTGATGATGAGTGGGTACCGTCGCCCATGGACATCAGCAATGCCAGGGGCTGAGCCAAGCCACTGTCTACCGTTAAAAATTCAACGTTAAGATCGGTCATAATAAAGCAATCGGTTTTTATAAAATAATGTTAATGTATGTTTATAAGTTTACATAATTAAACATGAATATATTTGTGCATTTTTTCTCTAAATGTTCCAACACTATTCATATTTTATGATTGTTACTTTCGACGAAGAGTTCGACCTGCAAGCATTTACGTTGTAGATGTCTATGGGCTCCAGTAACCACTTAACACCAGGTGGAGTGTGAGCTCGTTCACCCACCTAAGCAATAAAAAAAATTTAAAAAAAACAAACCTGTTCATCACACGAATTTTGCCCGAAGCCAAAATCGAACTCACGACCCTCTGCACTAACTACCACTGAGTCAGTCGTCACCGAGAGACAAATAAATAGTATAGATAGATAAATACCTAATTGGTCAAAAATTAATCATAATTTCTCCGGATATTTTTCACTATAGCAATGTACAATCTTAACAAGGATATGAACAGGCCTGCTGAGGCAGATAGAGCCTGCGACCCGTGCCCTACCTTCAAACTCTAAATACAAAATAATACCACAACGTTCACGGCTGCTGGAATACCTACATTAAGCGAGTCATTACCGCGAATAATAGAACATCATTATTAGTACGAATAACATTAGATATAATCTAAAATTACATTGAATAATAATTAGGAACAGAAAAACGTACCTAATTCATTGCTGATATCCACGAAAAAAAGTAATGTATGCGAAAAGTTGAATTTTTTTTTTTTTTTATTGCTTAGATGGTTGGACGAGCTCACAGCCCACCTGGTGTTAAGTGGTTACTGGAGCCCATAGACATCCACAACGTAAATGCGCCACCCACCTTGAGATATAAGTTCTAAGGTCTCACGTATAGTTATAACGGCTGCCCCACCCTTCAAACCGAAACGCATTACTGCTTCACGGTAGAAATAGGCAGGGTGGTGGTACCTACCCGCGCGGACTCACAAGAGGTCCTACCACCAGTAAAAAATTTTAAAATTGTTTCAAATTATATATGTTACCGGCAATCTGTATAATACGGTATTCTATACAATGCCTAGGCGATGTACAGAATACCTAAATCGTTAAGGTAATATATGAAATATTATGAATATTATTTTACCTAAGTAATGTATACAATTCCTAGGTATTAGTGATTGGTAATATCCCTTGGTATCCCTACTTACTAGGGGCGCTGTTCCAACTGTATACAAATTTGATTTAACTTTTACGCTATCGAGTACGTTAAAAAACTCGCACTAAGCACACTGATGGTGAGCGGTTACCGTTGCCAATGAATTTCAGCAATGCCAGGGACACAGCCGACCTGCCGCCTACCGTTAAGTACTCTCCACAAGCCTTGTTTGTAGAAGGACATGTCATAGCGCTTGGGAAATACCGTTTGTCGGAGTACAAAGCCCATTTCTAATGCTTTCCGTAAGATTCAATAATTAAACACACGGTCTGAGCTGGTAAGGGTAACGCCATCTATCGCCGAATAGCCGAAACGAATGTCAATGGAACTAGTAACGGCGAGAACGCTCGATAAGTACAACGCCATCTATTATCAAATGGCGGAAACGCATATCGAAAATACTCGACTTGTGAGGAATGTTCTCGATAATTCTAGGGATGTCGTATCAACTATAAAAGCGTCGCAGTAATGAGGGAGTTAGTAATCGGATCTACTGGAAGCGAAACAGCGAACGGATTACCTGAAGCGAAGCAGAAGAAGTGAATTGAGAATTTTAAAGTGTTCGTTAAGTGTTTTCAGTGTCCTAAGTGTTAATACAGTTTTAATTTGTACTTAGGTAGATTTTTTATTTATTCCAAACCCCTGCACGTAACAATACTTTTCATACGACGTTGACTATTGGTCATCATCACCTTGTTTTGTACTTAAAATATAAAAGCTACCACTTTACTGGTAGTAGGACCTCTTGTGAGTCCGCGCGGGTAGGTACCACCACCCTGCCTATTTCTGCCGTGAAGCAGTAATGCGTTTCGGTTTGAAGGGTGGGGCAGCCGTTATAACTATACTGAGATCTTAGAACTTATATCTCAAGGTGGGTGGCGCATTTACGTTGTAGATGTCTATGGGCTCCAGTAACCACTTAACACCAGGTGGGCTGTGAGCTCGTCCATTCATCTAAGCAATAAAAAAAACATAAGCCGGACATTATATTCTGTCGAAGTTATCTCATAGTTTTAGTGTTTCCCGACCACAAGAATATAAATAGATGTTTTTTAACTATTTTTACTATTTTTTTATTACCTGGCTAGGTAATAAACTCAAATAATTGTTCAAGGGACAGCATTAGCAGACGAGTTATTTAGAACTAATAGCTATCTCAAATATTGAGTGTCTATGCATAGCTATGTAACCTTTGAGCGCGACCGTCTTCGATCAATAATACTACTAGATTCGCGATTAGCGCTTCAAAAGCGGCCCGAAAAATAAGACCACAAATAAATTTGTGGTCTTATTTCAAATTAGTATGGTCCAATCATAGCCAACACTAAGACGTCAAAACGCTGCAATGCGCGTTCAAAAACTGAGTAAAAAACCACCGTAACACCAAGGTTTTGGAAGGAATATCTTTTTTTGGTAAATTTATATTATTAAGTGTTTTTCATAAAATAATAAACACAATTATATTGTAAATAAAACACAATTTACGAATATTGTAATTGTTTGGCCAATGTTTGCAACAAGGCACCAACTATTGTAACAAACATCACCTATTCTTGGACAGGGAATGCATAGAGTAGTTTTGTTATTTTATAATGTTATTTTTGTTTGTAGATTTCCTAGTAGCCCCTTGTCGCTGTGCACAATGGATATATATTGTCGCGAAAGAAAGAGGAGAAGAAATATAGAACTCTTATAAAAATTCTAGAATTGTTCAATGGTGGTGGCAAATCAATGCAAAAAAGTATTAAAAAAACTTTATATGTATGTGTAAATATTTTAAGCGTATATGCTGAAAAGGATTTGTTTTCTGGGGGAAACGAACACAGCCATAAAATAAGCCTAAATTAAACTGATTATAGAAAAATTCATTGATATAAGATTACATTATATTTGTAAAAAAGAAACCGCTCATATAAAAATGACTTCTAAAAGACAGCTTTATAACAAACTGAATCTGTTTAAAGTTAATTAAACCTACATTATTGTTTTAATTACTTCTGTATAAAGAATACGTGGAAAACATGTTTCGTGTTTCCTTTCATATTTTTTTTACTTTATTCAATTTTATTTTTTATCACCTATTTGTTGTAATAGCGGCAATGTAAAATATTATCTACTACTTTTTTGAATCGGTCAAAAATAGTTGCGACCATACAAAACAAACCTAAAACAAATATGTATATTCTGCAACTCTATGTCTTTCAATACTTACTGTGTTCTGAGCATTGAAATGTAATACCAAGAACTACATCTAGTTCCACAATACAATAAGCACGAAATTTTAAACAAATATTTTTAACCTTATAAATTAGGCTTTAAGTATCATTTTAGAATAAATATTTTTGTACTGATGACTTTTTATGTTCAAGTGACATTTTAAATTTATTCCATAATATTCTTTTTCTGACGAAAGGACCTAAATACATATATTTTGCAATGGTAATTAAACTTTATGTTTAAGTATTAAGGTTTATAATAAACTGAAGTCGTTAACATTATTAAACTTTTTTCTAAGAAATGAAGATGTTTTCGTGTCTGCAAACGTGGCCACGGGAGCGTCTTATTTTTGTTCCTGATCCGTAATCTAGTACTATTATTGATCGAAGGCGACCGTCGATAGATAGATTGTCTATTAATGTGTATAAAGTGCAGTGCGTCGGAATACTGATTACTACGTAGTTTGATTACAGGTATTAGTTATCGACTTGTACGGACATATCTTAATGCGTGCATGTAGTATATAATTATAACGTTTTTTAGTAAGCTAATAAAAATTTATAAATAACGTTATAAAATTATGTTGCTGCGAATTTAACCTTGATTTTTGTATTTTTTTAATTTTTTTTTTTATAAGTAATTTTTTTAAGCTTCCTTTAGTAATTTCTGCAATATATTTTGTGAATATAAGCTCCGGTAATTAACAGGTCCGGTAAAATTTAAATTAAAGAGCGGACGTTTAACGTGGTATGGACATGTGATGCGTAGAGAGAAGATGCATGTGACTAGGACATGTATGGAAATGGTAGTGCAAAGTCGAGGGGGAAGTGGTCGACCGAAGAAGACACGGATGGAGTGTGTTAATGACGATATGAGAGAGAGAGAGGAGTGAGTGTTGACATGACGGCTGATAGAAGAGAATGGAAGAGAAAAATCAGCTGTGCCGACCCCACCTACTGGGATAAGGTGGAGAAAAAGAAGAAGAAGCTCGGCACTAAAAGTGTTAATATAGTCTTCATGACTGGTAAAGTTGACGCGGATAAATTAAATTTCCACGTCCCGGGTATCGCTCCAGTTTTCAATATATGTCATATCGATGCTTGAAAGCCAAACGTGACTAAGCGACAATAACTGCTTTATACATTTTATAACTGATAGGCAATAACCATATTCGATGCGCAAAAAATATATATTTCTAGGTCTATTAAAATAATTTCATTCCTACAGCTAGATTCGTTAAAATAGAATTTTTTTCAGGTATTTCAACTTTAAATTAGTCTACTGTAAAGTTCACCAATTGTCGCTTAGTCACGTTATCTCCGCGATAGCAAGTGGTCTCGTGGACGAAGCCCCATGCGCTGGACTGATCAAGTGAAAGACTTTACCAGAACCCCACTTAACGAATGCGTGCGCCAAGCCTCAGTTCGCGAACTATGGAGAGCATCTGTCAAGGCTTTAATAAACAAGGTTTCCACATGTCCGCGATTGCTCTGCCAAGAGTAACCGACTATGATAATGATGATGATGATATTGTCACGCGCTAGGGTTCAGGATAAATTCTACTGAATTACAAGTATACACTGTATTCAACACTTAGAACACTTTAAACACTTCAAAACTCTCAATTAGCTTGTTCCGCTTCGCTTCAGTTGATCATCTGTTCGCTGTTTCGCTTCGATTAGTTTCGATTACTAACTGACTGCGTGCCATCTCTGCAACGCTTTTATAGTCGAAACGAAATCCCTAGAATCGTCGAGAATATTCCACAAAAGACTAGTATTTTGTGTTTCCGCTATCTGATAATAGATGGTGTTATACTTCTCGAGCGCTCTAGATGCTACTAGATCTTTCGCTATTCGTTTGACTATTCGGCGATAGATGGCGTTACTCTTACCGGCGTAACAATATGTATAAATATATTAATTACTACGTATGAGTACCCAGAATGTACAAAAAATGACTCTATTTTAAGTTAATCATTTATTCCCACAATTAGATTGCCATTAATTCGCAACACTACCTAACATTGCTTCCAAGTTCAAAGCAATTAAGAAAAATAATTCAATTAATAAAAATCACACAATAACACGCCAATAAACGTTAACGGTATATTAGAGGTTTTGAAACGTAGTATTTGAAAATCAATGCGATAGGCAAGACACCGAAGAGAATGGGGTGCATTTGAAAAGACTTGCACTCAGCATCGGGTGTACACAGGTTGAAGAAGAGAAAAGAGATATGAAAATCTCTTAAAGGTACACTGCGGTTTCGTTACTAAATTACTGGTGGTACGACATCTTGTGAGTCCACAAGTAGGTACCACCGCCCTGCCTATTTCTGTTGGGAAGCAGTAATGCGTTTCGGTTTGAAGGGCGGAGCAGCCGTTGTAATTATACTTGAGACGTTACAACTTATATCTCAAGGTGGATGGCGCATTTACGTTGTAAATGTTTAGTAGAGTAGGGTAGAGTTACCTCCCCGTGCGGACTCACAAGAGGTCCTACCAGCAGTGGATATATATATATAACTCTAAAGGTGCCATATGCTCTCCGTTTAATAACATATTCAGTGAGCTTCTCCACTCGTCTAGAACAAATTGAAGAAAACTCATGGTACACTAGATGACGGCTCTTCCGCTTCGGAAGAAATAGGCAATTCATAATATAGTTTCAGCTCAGGGCTCTTCCTACTAACTGTGATCGAACACATTTTGCAATGATATTAAAGTCACGGTCAAATGAATGCTAATTGAAGGTTGTGTCAATGAACTGCTACATATTAGGGTTGGCACAGATATCGGATAGGCACTATAATAATTTATTATATTGATTACTAGCTGACCCGGCAGACTTCGTAGTACCTCAATAGATAAATAAAAGACCTAAACTTTTGTATAAAAAATAATAATTAAAACAAACAAAAGGAATGCGTCCGACGGGGGACACATCAAAGGAAAAACAAAATTGTTATTTTTATATGTTAATTACGAGCATTTTCATATTTATCTACCTTTTAAACCTTCTCTGGACTTCCACGAGTAATTCAAGAACAAAATTAGCCAAATCAGTTCCCGAGTTTTAGCGAGACTAACGAACAGCAATTATTTTTATATACATAGAAGATGAGATAATAATTAATACTAATAATAACCGGTGACAAGTCAAACATGGCTACCTGGCTCTAAATTACTATTCCCTATTAGGATCCAGATATATGTGTGTAAAGAAAAACCTTTATTATATAAAAGCTTTAAAATTGTTTAGTTTAAAATATATATATATATATTCTTAGACGGACTCACTGTCCTGTCTGTCATTCAGTGAAGAGAGTAGTTTAGTTTTGCATAATCTGATAATATTGTTTAAAATATTTATATAAAAATGTGATTGGAGGAAACTGAACCATTTTTGAAGAAGCTGATAACTGGTAATGAAAAGTGGATCACGTACGACAAGAACGTGCGAAAAAGGTCGTGGTCAAAGGCCGGTCAGGCTTCACAGACTGTGGCGAAACCCGGGTTAACTCGCAACAAGGTGATACTGTGTGTGTGGTGTCATAAAGTTGTCATGACTCTTCCCGACATCTATTGGCGAATAATAATAATACTATTTTTCTTAATTGAGAGCAACTAACTGCTTTAAAAGCTCAATAACACTAAAGTTACTTCAGCAGATGGCGTTGTTAAGCAAACCGAAGCCAATGAGTGTTTTGTTTGAGGTTAGACCAAGAAAATGAATTGTTTATTTATATTATTTGTGTCTTTTCAACTTCACTTAAAAATGTCTAAACGATCTTGGAGTATTTCATAATTTTAACAATATGTAATTCGTATTTAAATATAATTTTTACAAAACACAATTTATCAAAAAAATAACCGGGCAAAGCTCGGTCATCATCTAGTTAGCTTAATACTAGATAGGCCATAAAATCCCAAACTCTATAACTTATTGACTACATTTCCTTCTTTCGTCTCCGTACCTTCTATAGGTTCTGACCGAAGCAGATAACACGGTTTTGATACGTGTATGTATTTTTTTTATTGCTTATATGGGTGGACGAGCTCACAGCTCACCTGGTGTTAAGTGGTTACTGGAGCCCATAGACATCTGCTACGTAAATGCGCCACCCACCTTGAGATATAAGTTCCAAGGTCTCGGTATAGTTACAACGGCTACCCCACCCTTCAAACCGAAACGCATTACTGCTTCACGGCAGAAATAGGCGGGGTGGTGGTACCTAACCGTGCAGACTCACAAGAGGTCCTACCAGTGAAATGTAAATGAGTATGAAATATTTTTAATGGGATTCCACTTTCAAATTTGTGGATGAGGAATTTCTCACAAGAGAACTAATCTCCCACCTGTAAGACTTTAAAAAAATAAACATCAACCTTCCACAATACCTAAGCTTCCTTAATTTAAAATCTATCGTTGTTGAAATGACTGACAAAAAAAAAAAAAAAATTTAAGCTAATGGCGTGAAATTATTGGGAATAAGCTCTTGTTGCGAGGAGGCGGTCACGATCCTAAGTATTGAGGAAGCGAGCAGAAAAAAGTTGTTGAAATTCTAATTTACTTACTTACAAATGACTTTGTATGTAAGCACATTTAAGGTTTAAAATCATGAATTTTCTCTTGCGCTATGAATATAATAAAACCACAAACGCGAAAGATAGCAGACATTAACTAGGACTCGAATTTGACTCAAATAATTACATAAAAAGAATAAATATTCCAAAAAAACAACAAGCCCGCAGCCCTATCACCTAAATAAAACGTTCGTACAAAAACCGCATGCTAAATATTAAAAGTAAAACTGAATGCAATGGATACGACGTCTAAAAAGATCGCAAGCACAATTTTTCCGCTAAACGAAAACAAGCTTTAGTGTATAACAAAATAAAAGCTATTATTGAATTTGCGTCAATTCATCTTGTTATTTAATCGTACATCGGATATGTTATTAATGCTAAATGCCTCTAGCTAAATATAAACTTCGCAATAACATAGTGACATTAATAAATCTTAATAAATTTGAATTAAAAATAGTGTAAGAAAAAATGATTTTATTGTAAAAAAAAGCGCGTGGTGCTTGGTATCAGTAGTTATAAATATTTTATGAACAGATATGAGTAGAAGGGTTATTTTGATAATATCCTGAAAAGCACCCCGCGCTTTTTTACAATAAAATCATTTTTTCTTACACTATTTTTAATTCAAATTTATTTAGATTTATTTTCTATTTTTAAGTGGGATATTCTATAAAAGCGTATTTTGCTAGTTTTTTTAAACAATTATTTATTTTTCATTTTTTAGTCGAATTTAAGTTTTTTCAATATTTTTTTTCAATTTTTTTTAGTGTTTGATAGTCATTGGTCCTTAATAAGGATACCAAATTTCGAGTTAATCCAACGTTTTGAAGGGGGTCAAAATCATGTTCAAAGATTCCGATACAAACATACATACTAACGTCGTAGTCTAAAGGATAAGACGTACCTATCCGTTACATTCCTATCTTGCGATGCAACGGTGTTCGAATCCCGCAGGCGGGTACCAATTTTTCTAATGAAATACGTACTTGACAAATGTTCACGATTGACTTCCACGGTGAGGGAATAACATCGTGTAATAAAAAATCAAACCCGCAAAATTATAATTTGCGTAATTACTGGTGGTAGGACCTCTTGTTATTTTTTTTTTTTTTCCTACCTAAGTTGAGAGCCTTGAGAGGCTATTTCAGCGTAACCCTAACGTTTGTAGGTGAGCTCGCGGGGCTCAAACCTGATGACGTTGCTAACACGAACCCTAGCAAGAGCCGTGCTTCGCAGAATCTACCACCGGATCGGAAACGCGACCCACTGAGAAGATCCGGCGAGAAACTCAGTGGGCTGTGTCTGGGAGTTAATTTACTCGTCGAGCCCTTCGTCGCAAGCGACGGGTTCGACGAGAACGGTGACCGGACCTCTTGTTACTCCGCACTCGTAGGTACCACCACCCCGCCTATTTCTGCCGTGAAGCAGTAATGCGTTTCGGTTTGAAGGGTGGGGCAGCCGTTGTAACTATACTGAGTTCTTAGAACTTATATCTCAAGGTGGGTGGTGCATTTACGTTGTAGAGCTCCAGTAACCACTTATCACCAGGTGGGCTGTGAGCTCGTCCACCCATCTAAGCAATAAATAAATAAACCATACATACGTCTGAAGCTAATAAAAGCGTATTAAATAATATATAAGCGTATTAGATAATTTCATGTTTTTTTTTGTGCTATATAGTACATGCAGCAATGACTAGAGCCCATAGGCAAGAATTCCAGAACCTTAGTGTACAAAAAATTATTATCCCACAATGAGTTTTAAATTAATTCACAACACTGCCTAACATTGCTTACAGGTTAGGTCGTAACCTCAAAATTTCCCATCTATCAAACCGGACACATCTCTGCTTCGCGACAAACTCACTATCATCAGTGGAACATACCAAGATATTCGCTCGATACTATCGCTGGTAATTCCCAACTAAAACATGCGGAAGCCTATCACAATACAATTTACTCCACTGAGAGCTCATTCCAATAGATTCGTTATTATGATTACGCACTACACGGCCGTCTGGTGTAGTAGTAAGTGAAATGGTCACTACACAAGAGGGTCGCGGGTTCGAATCCCGCCAAGGGAGGATCTTTGTATTATAAATGTAAAATATATTTTCCAGGGTTATGGATGTATATTTAATATTTAATATATGTATGTGTATAATAAAAATATTACATTTATTTCCGTTATCTGGTACCTGCAACACAAGTTCTTTACGAACTTACCACGGGACCAGTTAACGTGACGTGATTTTTAGTAAATATTTATTTATTTATTTATTATATAAATCCACAAGGTAAACAAACAAGAAGAATATTGCTCTTTTTTTTATTGCTTAGATGGGTGGGCGAGCTCACAGCCCACCTGGTGTTAAGTGGTTACTGGAGCCCATAGACATCTACAACGCAAATGCGTCACCCACTTTGAGACATAAGTTCTAAGGTCTCAGTATAGTTACAACGGCTGCCCCACCCTTCAAACCTTATATTAGATATGCCCTGTGGTAACATACGCATTCAATTAATAGTTCCAAAAGAATCGAGTAAAAAAATCGGGAGATCCGTATACCAGCCAATGATTAGTGAATCTGTTTGTACGTGAAATCACGAACCAGCAAAGATACTATCGTATTTATTATTACGAACATATCCGCGCTGCGGTCATTTACCTTGATAAAAATATCATGTGTCCATCCAGGCTACGGACTTTTGCGGAATCTTTTTTTATTTTTTTTAGTGCTTTGGTGGATGAACTAGCTCACGGCCCACCTGATGTGAATTGGTTATCGGAGGCCGTAGACATCTACAACGTAAATGCGCCACCCAACCTGATATAAGTTCTAAGGTCTCAGTATAGTTACAACGGCTGCCCCACCCTTCAAACCGAAACGCATTACTGCTTCACGACAGAAACAGGCAGGGTGGTGGTACCTACCCGTGCGGACTCACAAGAGGTCCTACCACCAGTGAAATGTATTCAATCTATCAATCTATCAGCCCACAGACGTCCACTGCTGAACGCAGACCTGGCCAAGGCTAACTACAATAACAAATGCTAAGCATCTAATGGACTCCCGCAACCTCCAACTGGTTATCGATTTTATATAATTACTAGTTTTTACCCGCGTCTTCGCCTGCGTAGTCAAGGAAAAGGTCAGTGTGGTTATCTGTCTGAACGAGATGTTTTTTCGGGACAAACGGTAGCCTTCAAATACTCTCCTGACCTAATACTCTTACTAGGATAAACAGACAAACTTTTAGATTTATAAAATTAAGTATAAATATAATACCATACAGCACACATTTTATTGTTATTACTCATATATTGAATATAAATCTTTGTCCGTTACAAAGATTAAATCCGAAGGTTTAATGTCTAATAAATCACTAAAATATTATGAGCATAAACATTATTTATTATCGAAGTATATTATTGGTTTAAAAAAAAACACGACAGAATAAGCCGAAAACTTATTTCTTGTTTTCGCATCCGCTCTGACACTTCTGTTTTCATCTTCCTAGCGTTTTCCCGGTCTAATACCAGAGACCGCTTAAACTACCCCTCTTTGCCCGGTCTTCGGCATCTTTATGAGTGAGGTTATTCTCCTCCATATCCGCCTTATACTAGTAAACACAATATCCAAAATTACGATTAATTTTAAATTCTATTTCGTTTGACCACTCATTCATACGAATGATCAATCAATCAATAAAATTCGAATCGAAACAAATAACACGAGATCGTAATTGACCGTGGCCACGAAGTCCGTATTTTTCGAAGCGTGCAAATTATAAATTTTGTCAAGTAAACCGCGCGAACAAATTTGGAAGGTTTTTTTTTTATTATCCATTCGCTGGTGGTCTAAGAGGCTATTCCAGTTACATACGGACGGGTAGGTGAGCTTTCAACTTTTTTTTTTTATTTTTAACGCTGGGGAATCCATTTACGGATACGCGCCGGCCGAGGGATTTTTTTTTAACAGACCGGGTTATGTCGGACTCTGCGGGCCTCCAGAGAAGAAGGTGAAGAGGAAGACCGGGGTCCTCCTCTTCTTCCAATTCCTGCCGGGAGACTACTGACAAAGGCGCGCAAGGCACTGCACGGCGTCAGCCATGCAAGAGCTACACCGCAAAATCGACTACCGACTAAGCCCCATCGAGCCCCACCACTCCGACTTCACGAAACCCACGGTACCGCACAGTGCGCGTCGAAGGCTCGCCGTCGCTGGCACCCGTCCTGATAATAGGACGGGATTCCATCCCCGGGAAGATCCCGCAGGACGTCGTCTCGGGAGATACACCGTGAGCGGTGTACAGGAGCCACTTTGCGCCGCCTCACCGCTGGACCGATAGCGGAGTACCGGGCGCCCCCGCACCCTGAGAGAATTTGCTAACACTACGCCTAGCAAGAGCAGCGCTTCGCAGAATCTACCAGCGAATCGGAATCGCGAACCACAAAGAAGACTTTATAAGTCGTCGTGGCCTAAAGGATAAGACGTCCGGTGCATTCGTATGTAGTAGATATGTGTCGTTCGCGAACGAACGAGTCAAACGACCCGGGTCTCAAATTCCGCGCGAACGATAGGGTCACTTCAAAAAATATGAGTCGTTCACTAAATAGACTCTTTTAACACAAAACCTACGAATCAGAAGAAAAGAACCATACGAATACGACGGTCTTCGGGTCATTTCGGGTTGCCGCGTCTCGCCCCGCGCCCGTCTCGCTTAGTCATTCGTTCGACTGAACGGGTCGTACGAACCGGATCATTTTGTCAACAGGTCAGTACTGATCTGAATCTCTAAAATTGAACGAACGACACATATCTAGTATGTAGCGATGCAACGGTGTTCGAATCCCGCTGGAAAGTACCAATTTTTCTAATGAAATACGTACTTAGCAAATGTTCACGATTGACTTCCACGGTGAAGGAATAACATCGTGTAATTAAGATCAAACCCGCAATTACAATTTCGCGTAATTACTTAGAGAAGACGTCTTGTGAGTCCGCGCGGATAGGTACCACCACCCTGCCTATTTCTGCTGTGAAGCAGTAATACTTTACGGTTTGAAGGGTAAGGCAGTCGTTGTACTATTCTGGAGCCCTTAGAAATCACTTCTCAAGGTAGGTGGCGGCATTTACGTTGTAGATGTCTATGGGCTCCGGTAACCACTAAACACCAAAAAAAAAGACCCGGCGAGAAACTCATTAATCTAGGAGATTTAGAGCAATGCATATGACCCACTACAAATTTATATTCAGAAAATACTCCACGTATCTCATTAGGATGGTAATATGTTTTCGATCTTTTATTATTTACAATTAATTTTAATAGTTTTATAGTTGTAAATAGACATGCTTTAACAAAAACCGACTTGAAATAGAAAAAAAAAGGTATTCCAAAACAAATTAATATACACCAAAAACAATAATCATCGAAATCGGTTGACGTGATATTGAGTTATTCATCTATTTGTCGCGCACGTACTTAATGCAAATTTAAGACTTATATGGTTTTCTCATGGTTACCATTATCAGAACTGGACTAAATTGAAATGGGACTACACGGGAAGCGTCAGCTTTCTAATAAAAAAAAGAATCATCAAAATCGATTCACCCAGTCAACAGTTATGAGGTAACAAACATAAAAAAAAACATACAGTCGAATTGAGAACCTCCTCCTTTTTTGAAGACGGTTCAAAATAATTTAAACCTAGTTTTTAGAACTGACCAGTTGAAGACACGAAAACATTTAATGTAGCTAGACGTTCATCACTCATTGATAAAATGTGACGAAAACAAATGATCATCTAGATTGAATTAAAACTTATTTATTTAAAACTAGAGGTCCCGCAGTAGTCGAAATTCGACTATAATTAATTAGAATTGTAAGTTTGTACACTATTATGATTGTATTTCCAACGCCAAGACTATACTGTAGAAAAATATTAATAAAGACAAACAATAATTAATCTATACTCAATTTGACAACAGACGTCAAGAACAAAAGTTTGACAATAAATAGTATGCATGCGTGTGTGCGTCAAATACATGGTATGTAGTGTGTGTAATGTTTTCTTTATTGATTTAATGTATCTTTTATGCATTATGTTAAAAAAATATTAGCATTGTGCACTTCTTCTCTATATTCTCTATAAGTGTGGAAAATTTCATACTCCTCCGTCCGCGCAATTTTCGTAAAAAGGGATACAAAGTTTTTGCTTCACGTATTAATATATAGATTATGACTACGTACTTTTGAGTTTGTTATTGTCATTATAAAATATTAATTCGAAGGTTCCCAATATCTATCTATCTATCTCTTAGGTTTATGGCGCATAGACCAGGTTTCATACTTGAGTGCCAATATCATACAAGTTGACGTTTACATACTAACTACCGTAATTTTTTTATATAGAAATAGTTGGATTGATTTTTTACGTTTCATTTAACGCAGAATGAGGTTATAGTATCTTAGGTCTGGCAGTCTGTCTGATTTGGGTTTTCATCTTTACGATAAGAGGATCTCAGGCGTTAGACAAGAGACAGCTATTTTTTCTCTATTAAAGTAAATGTTTTTTTTATTTATTCCTATGGCCTCTGGCGCCATAAGTGGAATTAACTCTATCGAGTATTTGGATTTCGTCAAATATTAGAAGATGGTTAAGGCTACTGTTCAAGATTCTATCTGCGAAATCAAACTATGAAAGTAGTTCTCATTATATCTACGACTAAACCGAAAAAAAAAACCTACCGCAGCCGTATTTTTGCAGAAAATAAAACAGTAAAACCTCTTTTTTAAAAAACTTTTTTCTTCTATCTCAACCTTTTCTTACATTGTTTTCGGAGTTCCGAGCTAAATTCAAATTCTATAAGGAACTAGCTGTACCCGTCCGCTTCGCTGGGCATTTAAAGTTAACATTATTATTTCTCACCCCCACAAAGATTCTCATCATTAACGCCCCCGCAACTGGGGTAGGGAGTCCAACACTCATACAAATATTAGCCTATCCATTAAGTACATGTATTCTCTTCATGTATACCAAGCTTCAAGTCAATCGGATGCATGGTTCAGTAGTTATAATGGAACATCCGTAAAAACCACTGCAGATTTATATATTAGTATAGATGTAAACACAAGGAAGCAAAGCAATAAAATATAATATTATACACAAGTGCAAGGTAAACTTCATTCTTCCAAGAACTAAAAATCTATGGAGACATCTTCTTTTGATAAACATTTTTATTTGTATTTCAAAAATTTATCATTTGCCTAATTGAGTTCTTAGCTTTGGGCCATTATTGTAATTTATATGTATATTGATAGGCCGGCCTGGCATCCCTAGATTAGCATAGCTCCATCGTCCCATGACATCCGACAGTGTATTTTAAAATGCCATTACAAAAAAAAACATTTAAAAAAGTTAAAAAAAAAAACGATACTTTTTTCTTTTTTCAATTCACCCTACAATTGTCAAGATTGTTAACGACCACGGCTTTTCTGAGCTACTCTATTTTGTTAATTAATAAATCAGCACTACGTTCCGTAAAGCACTAAATAAACAAATCAAAAAAATACACACCCGTCGTATCCACCTCAAGTCTCTCTAGACAATCATTTCAGCAACACAAAATATTGTCTTGAAACGTAAAACTTTAAAACCACAGATAATAAAATTAAAATTTATTTATTTAAAAAAAATAAACAAGATATACGAATCTACTAATTAAAATCTGATTAAATTTTTTTTTATAGATTTTAAATAAAACTACATGGTCATTTAAATTTCCCTACAACCCGTTATTTTTTTTTTATTTCGGATCGACGAATTCGCTCTTTTCACTAAAAATGATTTTTTTATATTCGCAGCCGATATGCGTTTGGCACCCGCGCCACACATTCGCAGACACGTCCGGTCGGTGTTACAAGTTTAAGGACACAACGCGGTCAGACGGACAGTTTTATGTAGCACGTTTTCATTAATTAAGCAAATATTTACCTAATATATCTTAGGTACAGAATCTACAAAGAGAATTTGTCTGTTGAAATATTTAAATAATTCAGACTATGATCTCAATAGTATTGGAAAAGCAACGTAAAATAAAGTAACAAATCTCATTGAACGATGGTAGTGTGTTCAACTATTAATCTATGGATCAGGGTATGGGACCCCAGTTTCCTTGATTCTCTTTCATCCGTCCGTTGTTCTCATTGCGTGATGAGATGAAACCTAACAGGGTGTATTTTAAGTGCGAAGTAATTGCGCGCCAAAAGGCATTAGGTATACTCTGTACGGACCATAGATAATAATTGACAACTGGAAACTTGATGGCTTGTAACAGATAAAATATATAGGCCGAATCGAAATGTCAAAACCCAGGCGGGTTCCATTTTTTCTAATGAAATACATACTCAAAAAATGTTCTCGATTGACTTCCACGGTGAAGGAA